>NC_067475.1:5780003-6472503 GCF_947179515.1 Apodemus sylvaticus
CCAAAGTTCATGTATTTGAATTCTTAGTCATGTGATTAGAATATTTGTTGGAACTGCTTGGGAAAGATTAGAAGGTGTGGTGTTTTGGTTCGGAACTTCCTACCTATGCTCCCTCTCCTCCATTCTTCAATAGTAATATGTATTCTGTGCCATTGTGTATTGCAAGCATTGGTTTAAGTTTTTTTTTTTTATTTTACAGAGGCTTATAATTAAGACATTGCCTAGAGGATCAGAACACTTGGACTTTGGATAGTTATGCAATGTTGAGACTGTAAAACTCAGTCTCAACATTGTTCACTACAGTACACTACACTACACTACAGTACACTACACTACACTATAGTAGTGCAGTGAGACGACGCTCTTGAAGAAGGACTAAGTTAGTTTTGCATTATGATGTGGCTACAGGCCTATAGGGACTAGGAACTGGAATTCGGTAGGATGAATGAGTGTCCCCCATAGGTTCATATATTTGAATATTTGGTCTCTAGCTGAAGGAACTGTTTTAGAAGGAATAGAGTGTGGCTTTGTTGGAGGAGCTGTGCCGTTAGGTGTGAGCTTTGAGATTTCAAAAGACCAGCCATCCCCAGTGTTCTCTCTGTGCCTCCTCCTTCCACATCAAGATGTAAGCACTGGGTAGCCTGTGTTCTTCCATTATATGGTCCAGCCCTCTTAAACCATAATCTGAAATTAAACCATTTTCATTGTCAAGTTGCCTTGGTGTGATGTCTATTCTTGGTTGTCAACTTGACCACATCAAAAATTAATTAAAATGCAAAACACTGTACATATCCATGAGGAATGCTTTCTTAACTAAATCATTTAAAGTGGGAGACCCACTTATAATCCAGATCTTTGAGGTGGGAAGATCCACCTTGAATATGGCAATACCTTCTACTGACAGCCTATATAAAAGACATGAAAGAAGGAAGATCTCGCTTCCCTTGTTTTCTCTTGCCCTCTCTAACAGGTCTGTTTCTTCATTGACATTGGAACCTACTTCTTTGGGATTCAGACATATGATAAAGACTGGATGAGATTGTTGGGCTGAACAACTAGTGTATTCTTGAACAAACATTATTGGATTATAGCTGGACCACAGTCTGAAGATCATTCTAATAAATCCTCTTTCTATATACATAGAGATACATTTTATACATTCTGTTATTCTAGGAAACCCTGACTAATATGCTTGGTTATGGTGTTTTGTCCCAATAATACGAAATTATCCAAGACAGACACATATACATACACATCTACATATACACACAAAAGGACACGTGTGTAGATTCTATGAATTATAATAAATTATTCTATCAGTATATCATGTAAACTTATGCAAGCATATTTTCCTTATTTTCTTTGCTCATTTGCATTCTCAGTTTTTTTGTGTTTGTTTATTGTATGTGTGGAGAGTGATTGTTTGCATACCACAGTACACACATGGTGGCCAGAGCACAACTTTCAGTAGTCAGTTCTCTCCCTCTACTGTGTGGAATCCAGGGATGGAAGTCAGCTCACTATGTTTGATACTAAATCCTTTACCCTCTCAGCTTGACCTTGTTTGCACTTTTTAGTAACTATTTTACCTATACAACTGCCAGTTATAACCTAAAAGAAACCAAAACCCTGGTCTTATCTTCCTTTTTCCCTCCACACACCTTACAATGTTGACACTCCACACCTCTTCAAACATATCTTTTGTTGTCTGCCTCAGTCTCTTGACAGGTAGTACCATAAACCACTTGGAAAAAAAAGAGGTGGCATGATATCACCTTAAAATTTATATTTAGAAATATATTTTTATATTTTTACAAAGGTATAAAATTTTTGATAATTCAGATTTGTCAATGAGGCTAAGGTTAACTTTTATGAGTCATCTACTCATAAGGGATTCAATTGGTAATTTCCAAAACTACACAAGATCTCTAGAAGGGATATGTAGAGCCAAACTGTTTGCCCAAATGGCATGTAGCAAAGTCACCTGAAAAAAGATATAGTCCATTTTTATTTCACTGCAGACCGTGACTGATTTAGAACACAACTATGTTGGAACAATGGTAAACACCCCAGGATGTCAAATTTTTCTTAGTTTATCTGTCACTGTTCAAATTCCTACACAAAATGTTATTAAAAAGTCAGTTATAGAAAACGCTTAAATAACATCATCTGGTTTTTATACCTGCCCTCTAAATTTATGGATTAATTAAAGAGCATTCATGAAAACAGGGGAATAAAATTGCCTAGTCACCAAGTAATAATATACTGTCTAAATTCTGGGAGAAAATGTGCTAATGACACCCAGCTGAGCTATTATGTGAGCACACAGTACAGAGAAGTCAAACAGAACCTTCCCAAAGCACGAGAGTGGGTAATTGAAGCCTTCCCTGATCAGAGATAGCAGTGTAGATAGCAGAGTAGTTTTTGTAGCAATCTTATGAGCTTTGAGGAAGCATTTTACAGAGCAATATTCATCAACAGGTTCACTGGATCTGTGCCTGCAGCATGTGCCTGGGGGAGGGGGTCAGACGGGCTAGTGCACATGTAGCTCTTATGTTTACTTGTTACATGAACCTAGCAAATGGCACCTCTCTAAGCTTTCGCTTTCTTATCTATAAGATAATAGTATCCATATTCAACAGGCAAAACTTTTGTGGCAGTCAATAGTGTGTTTGTGTGAGTGGTGAGTACTTCATCTGGCTGTAAGAGTCTCATGATTCCCTCCTCTTTCTTCCCATGGCCTTTGACGCACTAGTCTTTCTTCCTGGGGTACAGCCTCCTCAAGAGCATCCTTGCCTATATTGTGTGTTTTGGTGGGTTCACCAGAATTCCTCTAAAGGGATGTCCACTTCAATAGTTCAGCTTCAATCGCCTGTGGCTCCGCATACTGCAAATACTACTTGACCCTTTCTTGCTGCCCAAAGAGGAAGGAAGTCTCTCGTGTACCTTCTACAGCATCCGTGAAGCTGTCTCATCGTGCTTGATAGCTTGCATTAAACACTGGAGATGGGGTGACGTGGTGAATACAACGACTTCTCATACACACAAACATTCAAACCAGAGCGATTTTAAAACCGCATTCATCACAGGCATAGGACATTGGCCAGATGTGTGAGTCATACTGTTGACTTGATGCTTAGCTGACAATCCTGAAGATGAGATGTCAATCCCATTATACATCGACAACACTGAATACTTCCCTAATTCTGAAAAGGCCGAAAAGGCTGAAGAGTTTACGTGAACCTTTGTAATTATCACCAGGGATTTCATTTTTGTTTTTTATCTTATGCATCAGTGCATTTAAAAAAAAAAACTACCACATTCATAACTAATGTCAGTTTCAAAGCTCCTCTTCAGGACTCTGGGCCAATTCCTAACATCCTATCCCATATTCATTAGAAGAGAATAAAATTCATTATAATTAATTTAAAAATGGCAAATTGACAAAACAAGGATGTGAAGGTGAAAGACAGAAACAGGGCAGCATCTGTGGAGAATTCCTAAGGATCTGCACTAGGTAATGGCTGGCCCTTACCTCTGCCCAGGTTGACCTCTGGTTTCCTCATGGGTGTCACCCCGTCATCTGTGGGGCTACGTCCAGGAGTGGTGTCAGAGCAGCAGTGGCCAGGTTCCTGGGTTTCACCTGTTATCTGTCCAACTGATTGGAGAGCACATAAAGTGTCAAAAAGCATAAGAGAGGCCATGGGAACACTGGTATTTTACAGATTTCAAACAAATGGTATCAATTTAACTTAAGCAGATTTACACGAAAATGTGACTTGTTTCTAAAAATAAGTAGAGGTCAAACAGCTTTCAAGCTATGATTCTTTTTTAGAGGAAAACACAGCACACCACAGTCAATCATGAAGGGAGGAGACCCATGCAAAGAAATACTTCCATTAAAATAAGACAACAGCCAATGAAGCAACAGTCGCCAAGTGCACATGCAATGATGATGTGAGTGGAGAAGCAACCGAATTGCCTTTTGCTTTCTAGGAATGTGTATTCTCTATTGTATGGCACCAATGATCACTGCTCCTTTAGACGGCTAACCCTACTCCTGCTGACTGCACCTGGAGCATTTCATCCATTAGTAGATTTAATGATTTGACCCCAGTGCTCACCCAATATGAACAGAAGCCATAAGAGGCTGCCACGGAATTCCTATCAGTTTGACAGTACAACACTCCTACACAAATTTCTATTCTATGATGCTGATTACTACCACAGACCTCCGAGGCACAGAGGTCTAGGTTCAAGTTCCATGCTGTTTCTTTGGCTTACCTATCTGTCAGAAGAGATATAGGATCAAAGGTATCAGGAGGATTAAAGGAAGTGCTGTATGAAGATTGTGCTGGGCTTCCCTGTGCTAAAAAAGTGCTTCCATGTACTTGATAGCAACATCTACTGATGCATGGCAGGGTTGATAGTAAGCATTTTGCATGTTGCCACCCAACCAAGCCAACATTGTTAACCAAAGGGAAAGTCAATTACATTTGTCTTTAGTGTCTGACGATTCCGTCTTCTCCACTGCTGGCCATCTGAAGGCCTATGCCTCTAACTTCAAAATGCCCATGACTAGACATCACCTGTGGTTAACTCAGTCCCTAACATGAGACTGAGATCTGCCCTCTGGATCAATCTCCAGTCTGCCCCTCCACTTCTGTGCCTGCCCCCTTTCTTTTCCTCCTCTTCCCCACCTTCTAACATCATGAGCCAAGGAAAAAGAAAGAGAGCTATGATACCATCTCTAACTCTTGATTAAAGTAAGTTTCTGAGAGGTAGCTAATGGTTTGAGAAGAAATACTGTGTTATCCATTGTGGATCTCCGTGAGTGAAATGGTGAATTGACTACTGATCTTAATACAAATGTGGAAACAGAAAGAGGAATGTCATATAGCTCGGGTATATTGTTTACATTTTCCTTTGAGCATTAGGTTTTTTCATAGGTCCAATGTACAAGCTGAAACATTTACATACAACACTACAGTTTGGAGACCACTTTACCTTGTGACAACCCCATTAGAGTTGGATGTGTTTCTGAGTCAGCTTTAGGGCATTAACAAATGGAGGATACAAAATTCACAAATCATTTTTCTATTATAATAATGCCATCGTAATGGGATATATTTAAGGCTTAAGTAATCAGTGGTTTGGGGATTTGCGTAACAGTTCAGTTGACTGAGAGATGGCAATCACCGAGGTGTTGGGGCTGAGAACGGAGATTGACTCAATAACTGCTAAACAAGGCTAAATTTTTGCAGTAGCAACAGACATCTGAGTCTCTCTTAAGTACCAAAATCTGCAAGGAAATGAGGGTGGCTTGAAATGGAAGGAGAGGTCTTGAGGGATAGGAAAGACAGAAAAGATCCTGTCATGGGAAAGGCGTGATGGGGAGAGGTGTTTGTGAGGGAGGAAGGGAACCAAGGAGAGTGGAGTGAGGTTGAGGAGGCAGGTTATAGTTGAACCAGAAAAAAAGTCATTATATATGGCTGTGAATGTTGTAATTAAATCATTACTGTGTATGATAACTAAAAATGTTAAAAATATGGCTAATAACAACATAATTGATAATAATGATAATAAGAAGAAATAGTTAAATAGTAGCCACTGAAATAAAAACTAGTCTAAGAAGCCATGTATTCATCTTACCACTCTGACTCACTCCAAGTCAATGGTAAGGCTCTCTTTCAGTGAGTCAGGGCTGAAGGTACCACCTGGCTGGTATGCTGACCTCCCCAGCGGAAGTGCTATGGAGCTGAAGTGGCCTGTCACAGGTCAATAACCTTAGCTTCTGGGAACTGCATCCTAGATGTGCCATGCTAAAGTGGTTGTCAATTCTAAATTGCAAGCCCATGAGAGCTTTGAGGAAAGGAAGAGGAGACTCACTCTGGGCTTCTTGGCAGGGAGGCCATTCTGCTCCAGAGGCTCCAGCCCCGTCAGATCCTCTCTCTCTCCCCTATGGTCATTGTGAAGGAGAATGTTCTCATTTCCCTATAGCTCTACCATCACTTCAAGCTGACATCTGGGATCAGTTCTTAAATTTCTGTACATTCTCTTCCACTTTCTTGTGAGAAATCACCTCCAGGGAAATCTTTGTGTTTTTCCCTCATGCTATTGTGTAACACATTTTGTGGATTGTGCAACATCTGGATAGAGAAGATGCCCATGGTTCAACAGGAAACTCAGAACTTTCCAAGTGCAGTCCTTTATGCACTTCCTGATTTGAAACACGATGGAGGGAGAGAAAAACCAGCACAAGAGCTCCTGTCACCCATTGCACTGGTATTCTCCAGATTTTTCTGCTTAGCCTCCTCTTGAATGCTGCCAATACCTTCCCTGTCCTCTGCTAGAGAAACAAAACAAACTGGCCCTGTCTTAAGGCATACTGAGAATACTGAGGGGCTCAGCAGCAGATGAAAATGATGCCAATGGTTTTATCTAAAACCCTTAAACCATCAAAATCCATGGAAACGGAGTAAAAACATACTGAAGTTCAGTTTCAACCCACAATCACCGTGATTGTGGGTTGAAACCCACAATCTTTGTCTCTTGGCCATTCTTTGTAGATAATCAATTATAGTCTAAAGAACTCATCATGGCAAAACTCACAACTAACAACATGTGCCTCCACAGTGAAGATGTTCTGGTGTTACCTTTGACATTGAAGCATGGCCCCCAGAACCCAGAATTAATTACAAACTCGAGGCCACAGCTGTTCAAGGACAAATTCTATCTCCCTACTATATGGTAAAAGTTGTCTTTCTTAAACTTTCTGATCATGTCATCAGTCCACTCTAAAATTTCTAGTGAACATATTTACCATGGCAGAATGAGTACTGCACAGTGGTCTGCAAGTCTGCCTCTCGACCTCACTTCCGTCTGTGTCCCTGTTCCGATTCCTATCCCCCTTTCCCTCCTTTCACTCAATCCATTATACCAGATTCCTCTCCAATTTTGTGTCAGCAGAGCCTCCCCAGCCCAGGCAGCCTAATAGCTGTCCTTCAGATCTCCTGCAGGTGATAGAGTTTCTACTGCCTCTGCCCTGCCTATGACCTCTGCCCTGCCCCATGACCTCTGCCCTGCACCATGACCTCTGCCCAACTGTACTATATGCAGAGAGGCCGGTCCTCAAAAGGTATCCCCCAGATAATCATTCTGCCTCGTCGGGTCTGTGCCCCAGATAATCCACCATCCTTCCTTTCCATTTGTTAAACGTATTTCCTCCCTGATTGTAAACTTTGTATAGTCATGGACTTCATGATATTCACGCCAGGGACAGTGTTTGAAAGCATATGCCCAGTGCACGGCGGCAGAAGGAATTGACTGGAACAGACCATGACTGCTTCCACATTTGTTCAGACTTTATACTTAGAACTCAGCTCAGAGGATTTATTTTCCATTCAGGCCTGTTGTATCCTGTGTACATAACAAACCAAATTTTACTTTAGTTATTATTAATCTACACATAAAAATACAAAATGAAGCTGCAGATAATGATGGAGTGCCAACTCAAGTTCCTGGGTTCAGTCCCCAGCACGACACACACACACACACACACACACTCAGAGAGAAAGAGAGAGAAATGGAGAGAGAGAGAGAGAGAGAGAGAGAGAGAGAGAGAGAGAGAGAGATGGAGAGAGAGAGAGAGAGAGATGGAGAGAGAGATGGAGAGAGAGAGAGCAGAACTTACTTCTATAAGCCTTTTATAGTGTAACTAACAGAAAACTACTCTTCCCTTACATTATGTCCACAATCTATATAAATTTTCTAGAACCATGAGTGTTTTGTTAGCCACTGCTACACATATGAGAAAGACAGGAAGCCCCACAGGATACATCTTTATTTTCCCCCTGCCCTCTTCCCTGCTAAACTCTGACCTAGTTGTTTGCAAGTGAGAAAAAAGTTTATTAAGACCTATGAAAAGTCGGCAACTTTTCACCCAGGAATTATACTTCATACAACCTATCCTACAGAAACATTTGTGAATTTGAAATAAATTGGGTAATCAAACACTAAAAAATGCTAATTGGAGTATTTAAAATTTATCTTAATGAAATGGAAAAATATAAGCATTCAACAGTAGTGGTTAGCTTCCGAGGAAACCCGTTCCCAATCAAGGCCACAGAGGAGTGATTGTGGTGACACATTGAAACAAGACAGATCGTGCTTTATAAATACTTTCTAAATTTATGAAATATGACAATTAACTATAAAATGTCAGTTTGAAAATTTAAGAACCACTACCCTGAATCCCAGACACTCATTTTACTAAATACATGTAAATTATTTATCACTGAAAGAACCTAAAAATGAATAGGATCCTAAAAAAAATAGTCCATATACATACTTTGTCTAAATTGTAGTATACTTAAGAGTATACACAAGTGTGAGTGTAGACACAGTTCATAAAACCCCAAGGGAAAAGGGAGATTTGAGCAGGCTGGTGACAGCACATGCATGCCATCAAAGTGTGGAGTGGATACTGGGCTTGGGCAGAAAAAGGGAGAAAGGATCCAAAATGGGGGATGGGGAGCTGTCAACAAATACAAATTGCATATGCAAATATCATAATGAATTCTAATAAATTGCATGCGAATTTTAAAGAAATATCCAGTTTCTTGAAATTAAAATAAATACAAAAATCAATGTTACATTTGTGTTTTTCCAGTGCTGGAGCTCAAATCCAGGGCCATATCCTGGGTAAGCTCTGTACCCCAAACTGTGTCCTCGGTCGGCATGTCAGTCTTCTTCGTCAGTAACTTGCTAAATTTCCTAGATCTGTTATACTATACCAGAATATAATGACTAAATCCAAGATCAAAGATTTTAATTATTTTTATCAAAGTGTTTCAAGAATATTTTAATAGAAATTTTAATGTGCATAAGGCAAATCCTTTTGAAATGTCAGTACTCTTTGTAGAATAATTTGAGGGCCAAGATTGATAGGCCTAAGAAACTAAATTCCTCTGGTCTTTTGGACCATCTAAAAATATAAATCCATATTTAGCTTATACTACCTATGTTTGAGGGCTTACTTGTGCAGTTCATGTCCCTGTGTAGATCACTGATCCAGAACCTCGTGTCCCTACCTTTAACCTTCAAACTTGAATCCAGCCTTAGCACAGTCCTCATGAAATCTTGCTTTCCTTTTAAAAGGATCCTGAGATTACAATGTAATTGCATCATTTCCTGCTCCCTTCTCTCTCTCTGATTTTATATGTAGTTGATGACTCTAGCCCTGTTATTGACTCTTCTTAGCATGTTCTGGTAGGAGTTTCCCTTACACATTTGTCTTGACTATACTACCATGATACACTACACGATTGATTACCTTAACAGTTCAACAGGAAGATAACCATTCAGTACATGCTGTTCCTACTTATAAAGATCTAAAAAGTATAGCAATTAATAGGACTCAAAAGTTTTTTTAAAAAAAATATCTGGACTTTATAATATTAAAATGTGAAACACTTTTATGGTGGAACCCGGAAGAATGGTGGCGGCATTGTGGGTGAGGGAGGGGCGACTAGAGGAGGGCGGGGCCTGAAGGTCTGGTAGAGCTCAGGGCGCTCTTTGAGAAGCAGCTGCCAGGCAAGTACAGTTCACCTGTCTACACAATCAGCTCAGTCCCCTGCTTGCTTCTCAGAGGTGACAGCAGACTGTGGCTGCCCATGCATCTGTGGTGCTGGGGACATGCTATCCTTTACCCTAAATGTCCCTCTTCAAAGAGGACCTGCCCACACACCCCGGAAACCCCAGGATGATGAAAGAGTTCAGAGTCGGGTAATACTTGAGAGTGAAGATTGAAATACCTTGGAGAATTTTAATATTTTTATCAAATCTAAGTCACAGTGACAGGGAGACAATAGAAATCTCTAGAAACTCTGGAACCACCCCACCTGACCCAATGCAGAATGCCCTTGGCTGTACATTCTCATCAATGTAACCCTCTTAGAAATAGCGGCTTCCCCTGGAGAGCAGAGATGGCAGTGCTTATGAGAAGCAGTGAATTTACATTTAATGTACAATCATGCAAAAGACATGCTGCGTACCATCCATGTGAGCTATGCACATACAAATGTACACACGGCCCAGAACAAAGAGCGATGTTAGTATCAATCTCTAAAAAGCCAGACATATCTTTGACTTTATACATGCATTGTGTTTTATTTGATTCTCGAGATAGAATTACCATAGGAAGGATTTTACAGAAAATAGGAAACAGGCTATTTTAAGAATGACGAAGTGATTTTTAAAATGCAATAGAAGGGAAACAGCAAGCTGAAAATACATGTGTAATTCTGTGACAAGAAGAAAGGGAAATATAGAATCCTTCCAGAATCATCCAGCCGATTGCTCTGGCAGTAGCAATGACCAAGTCAGCTTCCATGCACAGGTACAGCGGCATGTCACCTCATGGGCTGTACTTACCCTCTTCTCCCGCCCCAGGGAGGCCTGCTTCCTTCTGGAGCTGACTCTTAGCCCTCACCTCTGAAGAAGCCGCCAGCCAGGACTCCTTGGGTTCACTCTCCAATAAAGCCTGGGTTCCCTTAGTTGGTTTTCCCTCAGTAACATGCATACTGCTGAGCTCTGTCAACCAAGGTCCGTTATCCCCGTCTAGTGATTTTGTGATTTCTTGCTCTTCGATCTCAGTTTCCAAGTACTCCTCGGGTGGAAAGCATGGTTTTCCTGCGTCACTGGTTTCCCGCAGATCCTGAGAAGAGGAACTTCTAGAACTTCCCCCTTCGCTGTCTATGGAGTCGGCTTCCCCGCCAACCTCCGTAGACTCATCCTCACTTTCGCTAGAGTAGGGGTGACTTCTAGATGAGATCGATGACGTGGTTTTAACGTCTACAAAAACAAAGAAAATGATAACATCTCTGTTATATCTTGAATTTATCAGCTGACATGGGACTAGATTGGGAAATAACCATATTAAACCTTTAACAAATGTTAGGGGAAATTGTTCACTTTCTCAAAGCATTCTATGTTGTTATAATAAAATAAAAAACCTGATCTATAAACCACCAAGGTTTTTTGTTTTATCTTGGTTTGTTTTTATTTGTAGGGTCTTTGTTGCTTTGTTTTTGTTTTGTCAATGGTTTCCCGGTCTGTGTGCATGTAGATACTCCCTTTTTAGAGTCTCTATAAGCAAGATTTTAAAAAGGAAACTGCCTAGGAAGAATACATGGAGTACAAGCTTCTGGAGAAAATCTTAGAGGAATTAGGAAGCCAGACAAGGATGGGAGATAGTCCACCAAAGAGCTGTCTCAAGGAACAGCTCTACTGAAACATGGAAACTTACCCCAAAAGAATATAACAAAATTAAGAGGGAGCTGGGTTTTCATACTTTGAACTAGTGAGATATGGCTGTGAGAAACCCTAGAGGGGGCGCTGTGTAAAAGTCCCTACTTACATTACATTGCTTCAGACAAGAGAAATGTAAAGTTAGTGTTTGCTTTCTGAAGCATTTGCTCTGAACTTAAAATTATTTTATACTTTCTCTCGGTGGGGTTTCAGGGACCATGCATTAGCATAGACTCTACCAAGTGAGTCTCCAGGGCTTCCTAGCATCCAGTTCACTTGCTGATTCTTCTATCACTATGTGACGGCTACACAGACAGCTATGCCAGCTAACGTGGAGCTAACAATGAAACCTAAATGAAAACACCAGCCTTTCCTTCCTCCTCCTCCTCCTCCTGCCCCTCTGGCGCTGACAGCTCCCAATGACTCATTCTAAGTACAGCATGGAGACATACCAACACTCCCAAGAAGGCGCAAGTGAGGCTCCAAGCACCAAGACTCAGTAGGAGCAGTTTACCTCTAAGGAGCCATCATCTGGACCGCTGACTCCCTGCTCTCCCTTCTACATCTGCACCCACTGTCGTCTCTCTGTAAAGCACCCAGAATTCAAGGGGACCGACCTCTCTCTTATGTGTACCATTCCAGAAACTTTGAATCTATACTCAGCAGCTCTTTTAAATGTTTCACACAATTGTAAAGAGAAACAACTTGTACGTATTAGTGGTACTAATCAGTCCCATGGGTGGCTCTACCTGACACACTGCGAGCTGATGTTTATCTGGCTCAGAGACCCCAGAACTGTATGTGCTGCCTGAATATCTATCTGCGGGATGATTCTCACTTCAGGCTCTGTGAATCGTTCACATGATAATAAACAGCCACGCCTTCTGTCTCTCTTTAGTAACTTCTATTAAGTATATTATCTTATTTCAAGAGTCTGACAACTCATCGTGGTTCAATTTTGAGTAAGGTCAGTAAAGAAAGAAGGGAAACTGAGAGGCCGCGAAGTGACAAGCGGACCTGACTTCTGATACAAACTCATTTCCGTTTCCAAACATCTCTCTCATGTCCTGATGTAATTTACACTCACCCTCACACTTGTTCCCATTTCTATACAGTTCCTGGGGTAGCATGGGGCCTAGAGAAAAAGCTTCAGGATCATGCATTTCCACATGAGTTGTATTTTTTCCTTTTAGAATTAAAACAAACTTTATATATAAACGTTCATATAAAGCAATCTTGAGGACATATTGAAATTGTCTGTCATTAGAATAGAAAGGCTATTGGAGGCAGATAGTAAAGCAACAGCCTCCTGCCTGACTGTGTGTCCTACCAAGTCTCCCCTTCCCCAGTCCTGTGGCTGAGAGACCCGGCAAAGGATGTGTCCTCAGTGCCTGAGGCTCTGCCAAAGCTGACTGTATGTTCTCCACTGTTTCCAGTCCCTAGCAGGATCTTTGCTTTCTCCTGGACATTCATTCAATCGCCATCTCTCCTTTTTCTGTGTCATTAACACTATCGACCAGCTACATGGGCTCACCCACCCATAAATGCTGAGAGCATCCCATGTGCCAGGAAATACTCTGCAAAGAAAAGAAAGCTGTGCCCTGGCTTCTGTAGAGTGCACGCTCTTGGGTGACTGTCCGATGGCTCTCATTTGCAGAAGAGACGGATGACTGCACGTTCACTTCCCGAGCAGCACCACGGAGACCTCTCAGAAAGGGTTGCAGCCTTCTTCACTCTCCTTACCGTCAGCACCTGCACGGTCTGTCTTAAACCGGCCACAAGAGCAGGCTTAACAGTCCCTACTCTTCAGTACAGCACATGCTTTAAAATATCTGCTAGGTCCTCGTAGTCCTAGTTTTTACCTTGTTCTGTTTGTTGTTGTTTAAGCTAGAATCTAAGATATCTTAATTAATTTTGATTAATATTTTATTTCAAGCCCATGGGTCCCTACCCAATAAATCCCACAGCTCTTTTAGCTGTAATGCTAATGTCATATTTCTTCTTACTAAGTTTAAGAAGTCTTCATGAATGACACTATTTTTATTTTCTTCATCAATGTCTAATATATGAATGCATATATTATACTATGACTCCTGTATACTCATGAGCTTGTGAACTGTTATATCTCATACCAGGTATCACAGTTCAGGTGAACTCTCCACAGACAATACCTAATGAGACAAGTAATTGATACTCAGTGAACATTCTAGAACAGTGGATCTTAACCTTCCTAACACAGCAACCTTTTAATTCCATCCACATTGTAGTGAGACCCATGAAATTATTTTCATTGCTACTTCATAAGTGTAATTTTGCTACTGTTGCAAATCATAATATGAATATCTGACATGCAGGATATGAGATGCCTGTAGGTACCGAGACCTACATGTTGAGACCCACTGTTCTAGAATGAACAGAGACTTTAAAATGTGGAAATACAAATTAAACTAATATATGAGCCAATCATTTGTCCTAAGAGCAGTTATATGACCACCAAAAAAAATTATCACTCACTGAAATATTTCAATCCACCAGTGACATAAATATATACATTACCTTATAAGGACATATCTGCTGACACTACAGCTATAACAGGAATAAAGGACCCCAGAGTGTGTAGCCACCTTTATACTGTCTGGTTGAACTTGCTAATCCTCACAGTGAATACAGCATTGAGGTTAGAACAATCACAAGTCACACTGTTCCACCCATACTTTTATGTATTTATATATTGATCTGGCCAATCAGCCTTCCTTTGGAACTTCAGGAGTACAGTGAAGCCAGGAGCTGTGGCACAGGCTTCTGTTCCCAGCATGTACGAGGCTGAGACAAAAGGATCTCAAGTTCAAGGCCAGTCTTAGAAACATAGTGCGATCATACCTTGGAAAGTCAAAACCATAAAGAAAGAATTAATTTGATGATATTTTGTGTAAACTAATCAATGGTGAATTTAACCTTTTTTTTTTTGAATCTGTGACTTCCTACTCATGTTATTAAGAAATGACTAACTGCAACTGTAGAGATGGCTCAGCAGACAAAAGCACTTTCGGTTCTTGTGGAACTTTTGGGTTTGGTTCCCAGCACCCACTTAGCAGTGACTATAACTCCAGTTACAGGGCATCCAAAGCCTTTTCTGGTCTCCACAGGCATCAATAAAATGTGCACCATATACATAAATGTAGGCAAACACCCAAACACATTAAATAAGAACAAACATACAAATAAATAACTATGCAAAAATTACACATAAAGTCTTTCTGTGCATCATGGGTAATCTCCTATGGCTCTCCCCATCCAGTAGTGGGCACAACACAGTGCAAGCTCAGTATATGACACCATGCCAAATACAATATCAAAACAGAAGGGGGCCTTGCCATGTAGTCAAACCAATATGACCAAAATACATAGTGTGACTATATGAGACCCTCAAAAACTGTATTCAAGTAAGTAAAACCCAAAGTTGGTAGAATTCTTGATGTCAAGCAAATTGGATTTTTCTGTGACTCTGAGATTTTTAGGTCTATGACATCTATTTCATCAGACTGAAAAATACACAAATGATTTCTTAGAATAAAAAAAAAAGATGATTCCAGTCTGGCTCTTTAACAATCTGAGAACCAATCCTGCCTGTCTCTTGATCTCTAGCCTCTCTTGGATGTCTCTCCCTTCCCTCTCATGAGGAATTACTTAGCCATTACCTCTTCACAGGCATTATTAGCCAACATGCCCATGAAGAGTGTATCCCTAGTCACACAATGTTTTCCCATCGGAACTACAGCATCCATCTTTGACAATTCATTCTCTGCTGGTAAATTAGTGTCTAGGGTTGCTAACACAAATGCAGAGGGCAGAGCTGTCATCCCTTTTAAATGGCAGGGAGCTGCACACATCATTCCTGGAGCAGGGTCCTCTCTTAGTCCGCTCTTCATCACTCGTGGGCTAGTGCAATTGTCAGCTGGTGGTTTAAACGCAGCTCACTTGCCTTCAGAGTGACAGTCTGGGCAATCGTTTGCCCCTGGGAACAGGTGCAGGCAGGTTCAAATGAAACACATCCAAATACAGCAAGCTTCTTAATCGTGTCAATAAAAAGGATGAACGTGTGTGTGGGATTCAACGCCCAAGCTATGCTTCTCATGCATCCGTAGGTGAAATGCTGTATTTTCCATGAAATCCACCATGATATTGTCATTTTTAATAAATGCTATGTACTAGCCAGATAAAATCGCTAACTCTTATACTTCTCATACTAACAGGTATACTGTTGAGGATCACAGAGGAACATGATTAAAATAAAGGGTCAAGAGATAGGAGACCTCCTGGGAACAGACACGTGGTGAGAGTAGCAATGTATGTGCACACCCAGGAGGCAAAGATGTCTTTGAAAGGATACTCGAATAATTCCATTATTAAAATGAGAAGAACTAATGGCTTGCCAGTTTAATTCTGCCTCGTAAATTTTGCAGCATATGTGGAATAACTAGGCCACACCTAAAACATTGCATATTTTGCCTCTATGTAATAACAGGAACTTGACATAACTTTTTTAATTAATATACAAAGAACCACATATCATGAACATTAATCAGAGATCACAAGAGTACTGAAAGTGCTCTGGAAGGCATTCTACAAAACTTCTCGTGATACTCTGTATCTCTGTAAGAAAAAAGCAAAACAACACCCCATCCTGGCTTCCTTAGCATAGTTTTGTTTGCTATTGGTTTGGCTAATTTCAAAAACAAAACTTAAAACATGGAAATGTCTGAAAACTAACCTACTACAGGATAGGGTTTACAGGCTTAGCTCAGGCTGTCTCAATAAGCAGAGTCGCTAAGAGGAGACCTTACAAAGCCTAGGAATGGAGAGGGGGACCTCTATGCGTGGAGAAAGGGTCAATCTAGGAAAATTTAGTCTGATCATTATTATTTCTCTTTTGTAAAAACAAAACAGATGAAGTGAGAAAACACACGTACTGAAAATTCAAAAGCCCTCTGAGCTGTATAGGCCCCAGAAAGGAAACACATTCTTTCCATTGGGTTAAAAGGTTGTCCAAATTTTAGGTACATAGATATTTTTGGATTTTGAAGATGTATGTTTTCTACAAAGTACAGGTTTTGATGTTTTGGTTATAGTTGGAACTGAATTGTAGTTCTTTCTGGCTATGTACTGATTTGGGGATTATTTAATTTTACTATTTGTAAGTTTATGTATTGTGAAATGTAGATAAAGGGAAAGTTAATTGCTTTTAAGGTTGTTTGAGGTAAATGAGGTAATTCATGCAGTATATTTAGTGTGGGGCTCAGCACACAAAAGAATCCTAATAAACAGGAGTCAGCTCACGGGCCCTGGCACTGCCTCCACAGGATGCCTCTCCAGTCAGTGACAGGCAAGCAGCAGCTGGCATCAAAGTTTCCCATCTCTCAGTTATTCAGGAATCATGGTGCAAATGATCAAAGCTTTCCCTTTGGGGAAAAGACAAGCACTTCCTGTATCCTTCTCTTTGTGACTATATACACATACACGTACACGTACATATACACATACACATACATATACATATATGAAAAATCTATGTGACATCCAGAAAGTACAAAATTCACACAATTTATAGCCAAGGACTTCACAGAATCTTTGTGATATCAACAGCTTCATAATCTCCCATTATTACAACAGGCATGAAAACCCAAGCCAGGTGTGTTATGAGCCACTTATATTTATACCCAAACACATTTTCAATCAGTCTATTGATAAATCCCTTGGATAATTTATTTTAAAAATATCGACTGAGGTGAATTCTTTTCTATAAGATGACACTTTTCCTATTGACTCATTTGTCTTATGTCATAAAGAACTATAAACTAAACTCCTCCAGTATGTATATTTGAACTGAGAAAAGATCTTACCTATTACACATATTTAGTGCAAGAAATATAATGTGTACATAACAGAAATTATAGAATATTTCAATATATTAAAATAATGTTTGACATTATAATAAATATGAATGTCGATCTTGTTTGCAAATATACTGAGTTAACTTCATTCTAATTTTTAAAATTATATTTCATTTACTCCTTACCTTAGCCATTGAAGAGCTTAGTATTGATTATGTTGTTGTCGTACTCATAGACCCATTTTGGCTTTGAAACAAAACCATTTTCTCTTTTACCCTACATAAATCTGCTGGTTTTACCTTAAATACATGTACATTAACTATTAGAACAAGTTTTCTTAAGTTGCAGTTTGAAGAAAGTAGAATTATTAACTAAATATTTACCCAGAACCAAATTGATTACTTAATCCCTTCTAGACTATCTAAATAATCCCCAAATTCAAAACTTGATAACTTTATATAGAAAATAATTTGGAATAAAAAAGAGGACATTTTAAAAAGTTGTCAACTCAAAAAAAATCATCAAATGTGACCTAATTCTCAACTTACAAATTTCAAAGCCATGCAGACTTAAATATGTAAGAATAACTATTATTATTATTATTATTGATAAAAGCCAAGAAGTGCCAAGAGAAATCTTCAGTTAAAAGACGCAAATCATAAACCAAATACGTGTATTCAACAAAATAGACAAATGTAAGTAAATTACAATCTTTTAAAAAGTCGTTTCCTGCCTAAAGTGACCTTTATTTTTCCTTTGAACACTTACAGTTGTTTTAAGCTGAAAGATTTTTAAAGAAGCCACATAACCTTCTATGAACATAGTAGGTCAACATCCTCTGTTCATGGCAGAATTTAAAAAATTAAATAGAAAGAGATAAGTAGCCCAAAGCTATTAGAACAGAGCCATTTAGCAATCAGAAGCTGCTGAGCTTGGGTTACGAGCTCCCCAGGCCAGCAGTGGCCTCTTTCTCCTTCCTCAGAGCTGACCCTGCCATTCTTGCAGTCATAGGGAAATGACAGGCACCCTACTGACACAGCCTGCCTGTGAGCTTCTCTCTCTCAGTCTCCATGTCCCAAGGTTTTGTTTTGTTTTATTTTGTTTTGCTTTTTATTTATTTATTTATTTATTTGTTTGTTTGTTTGTTTGTTTGTTTTTGATACTCAGAACCATCAGGAGCACAGGCAACACATCCGGTATAATGGCTGAGAGGTTGTCCTTCCTCCCACTGCCTGAGCCAAGAATCAGTCAGTCAGGCTGTGAGCAGGTGTCTTGTGTTACCCATCAGTCATATTACATAGGATTCATGGAAACTATGAGGGGATCTTCACTCAGAACCCCTGCCACACTGTGGGCTGTGTCTCTGTGGCATTAATAACTCTTCCAATAAAATCTGTTACCCGAAAGGACAACCTGCCTCATTATCTTTCTGGAATACCGCCCAAGCCTTTTATGGGAGCTACTGTGTGTGTGTGTTTGTGTGTGTGTGTGTGTGTGTGTGTGCGCGCGCGCGTGCAGTGCACATGTGCATTCAACTATTTTGAGCTAAAAAGATGTAGTAACTTCTTAACTCGATAGAACCCAACTCAGCACAAGCCTAGTCTGACATCTTGCCAAAATTTCCCAAACTAAAAGACATCTCTACAATTCAGAAATGCACTGAGGGGAGTGCTAGGACTCTTGGGCTAGGTAGTCACACATTTCTGTCTCATTAGGGAAAGGTGAACTCCCATCACAGTGTGCCACACTCTGCCACCTGCCTTGTCTGTCATCCTCTTCGCTGTCCGAGCACCCAGTATCCTCATTCTCACTGTCACGGGCATCCACGGCCTTCTCTGAAGAGGTTTCAGTCTCCTTTTCGGGGTTTTGGTCATCTTTTTCATCTTCGGTGGGTGACTTGGATCCTCCACTCATCTGGTCATCAGCCTGGTCCTCCTCTTCGTCGTCCACCTTCTCATCTTGTTTTTCCTCGTCTACCTCAAAATCTTCTTCGTAGTCTGAAAGAAGAAACTTCACTGTAACGATGAAAACAGAAGTCTGGGAGCTTCCGCTACTTCACTCTATGGGAGCTCTGGCTCCACGGTCCTCGGTTCCTGGGTCTTTTTCTGCTGCTTTTTCACACAATTATAAAATGGGGATGACTATTATTAAATGGTCAAAGACTGCGATCAGCTACACACAACAGCACAAAAGGAAATCACAAGGCTGGAAGCTAATAAAGGCGCATTTACAAATGGACACCATTACCCATGGCGACCAAATGGAAAAGGGGAAGCTTTATATGAGAGAATAAATTAGAAGCAAATTAAAAATGAGGAAAACAGGATTACAATAATGGAAGTTAATCTGGAGACCCAGTGAGGTCATATTTCATATGAAGATTGTTCAAAATATTTGGATATCACTCTAATTAATAGTGAAGTGGAAAAATTCAATTAATCACATCCAAAGGACCTGAGAGATAGCCTGTGAAGAGCATGTTGAGAGCTGAACTGACGACTAGCAAAGCTCTAAAGATGATTTTAGAGATAAGCCAGAACCGGAACCATGTAAAGTGTTCTTTCCTACAATGCACAGAATAATTACAACTCAAGAATAAAAACTCTACGAAATAGAACATCACTGTCACAGCCTCAAATTTACTTCATTCCCTACAGGGACAGAGCAAATTTGTACCAGGGAAAGCAAATTGTCACATCTTATAAACTCCAGCTGTCTCTTGTGGTTATAATTTCTCACCTTTCATATTTAATTGTTTCCTCTTAATTCACCACCCAAACTTAAAATCTCAAAGTGACAGCAGACCGAAGACGGACAGCAACAGGCTCTCATGCAGAACCAATTAAGCAAGTAAACAATTATCCTCAAGCTAAAAGAGAGAAGGAAATAAAGGGTTTCCAAGTTTTGTGTGTTTTAGTTACTAGACACGGTGGCTCTTCCGTAGTGGAGCCTCCTGGGTAATGGACTTGAGAACTGCCCACTTCTGCCATCAAAGAAAGTTACTTTTGAAACCAGTGTCCTAGGCACAGATGTCTCCTCTGTGAGAACAGTGAGGTAAAAATAAGAACAATGTATGCACAACAAGATGGCTAATATGAGATCTGCACACTTAAGAAATGTGTCAGGAAACAACAGTATAGAAAAAATGGCAGGGTGGGGGACTTAGTTCAAGTTTCAACACACAGAGTAAATGGTAAGAGAGTAAGGAGATTCACATTCAAACATTGCTGGGCAAGTTACAGAGCAATTTCTCTTTGTATGATTTTATTTTTATGTGTGTCATGTGTTTGCGACATGTGTGTGTCATGTGTGTCACATATGTCATGTTGTGTGTTACGTTGTGCCATGCTATGTGTATCACATGTGTGTGTCACATTTATGTATCATGTGTGTATCACATGTGTATCATGTTGTGTATACCATGTGGTATATCACATGTGTATGTCATGTTATGTATGTGTGTGTGTCATGTTATATGGGTGTGTCATGTTATGTTTGTGTCATGTTGTGTCATGTTATGTGTGTGTCCCATGTTTGTGTCATGGTGTATGTTTCACATGTGTGTGCATGACATGTGTAGATGGGTGTCTACAAAAGCCATAGAGAGCATTAGATCTTCTACAGTTGGACTTATATTGTTGTGAGCCACCAGTGTAGGTGCTGGAAACTGAACCTGGGTACCCTGGAAGAGCAGCCAGCACTCTTAACAGCTGGGCCAACTCTCCAGCCCAGAGGGGCAATTTCATAATGATTCACTAATAAGCTTTAACTCCAAAATTTCTACATAAAAGATCATAAAGCTTCAAGAAAAGACGCAATTGTAATATAACTCCAGCCACCAAGGAATCTCCGGTCTTTGTTGAGGAAACGTGATTTAGGTAGCTAGTGCACTCACTGTCTGCAGCAGTCTCAGTAGGTAGTTTTGACACATGAGTGTTCACACTGTGGGTTTTTAGTTAGGATTCATCATTAATTATGTGAAATTACTTTATCTTTGGTTTAATTGTGTGTGCTTTCACTCTCCCATGCTCAACTGCAACCAGAAAATACATGGAAATTCCAAGAAATTAAACTGTAATTAAAAATATCATTATTACTAGAGAATTCATCCATCCTCTGGAGGCTGAACTCAGGGTCTTGTGAGAGCTAGGTAAGATTTGTACCACAGGGCTAGACCCCAGTTTTACCCTCACCATGTATTCTCATAATTGTTCTATTGTAGGAGTTATTGCTATTAATATTCTATGCCTAATTTATGAACTACATTTTGTTATACAAATGTATGTATATTTAAAAATGTGTAAGGATTTAGCATGATCTGTGGCTTGAGATATTGGTAGAACTTTGGGACAAATCTCTACAGATAAAGAATAAACCTAAGTGAAATGAGATCAAAGAAATACTAGAGGTCAGCTTAGTGTGTGTGTGTGCATGTCTGTGTGCATGTATGTAAGTATTTGTATGTTTGTGAGCACAAGTGTGTGTGCATTGTATGGCTGTGCATACACGTATGCATGTGAGTGTATGTGCGCATGTGTATGTGGCTGTGCACACATGTATGTATAGATGTGTACATGTGTGGTTGTGCACATGTGTGGGCACATGTGCATCTGTGCACACATGTGTGTGAATGTTTGCAGTACTTGCACTTGCATGTGGATGGTCGGTATCCTCTATCTCTCTACCTCTCATCCCTTCACACTGTCCGTCTTTATCCTTTGAGGCGGGGTCTCTCACTGAACCTGCTAGCTGCTGCCTAGGACTCAAGGATCCTCCTGGCTCCACCCTGGGGTTACAGGTGCTTGTGACTATACCCAGCTTTTACATGGGTTCTGGGAGTTTGACCTCAGGTTCTCGTGCTTGCATACTAACTGCTCTTACCCACCAAGCCATCATCTCTCCAGCCCCACACATATACTAGTTTGCATTATATGCTATTAGTTACAAGATAAGAACATGAGTGTAGTGTAGTAATTCCATCCAAAGCAGTAAATAGTAGTGAAATATGAGGTTTTGGGGATCAGGTGGTACATGTGCTATACCCAGATAGAACATTCCTTACCTATGTGACATTTGGGCAATTTAGCATCTCTAAATTTTAGTTTCTTCATCCATGTCATGGCTAGCAAAGGCTGTGGTGTTAGAAGCAGCAATATTCAACCCAACCCACGAGCTATAGGTCATCAGGAACATGTGAATCAGCACTAACAACTGTTGTCAAGGGGTGGTGGAGAAGCTGGTCTTCAATGGGACAAATCACATTAAACTGCTGTAATTTGGGAGCAATGCAGGTTACTAGAGGATCTCAATCTAAGCCGGAGCAGCATAGTGGCCACAATCAGGACAGGGACATAAAAGGGACATCCAGGGAAAACAGAAACAGCCCTGCACCCTATTTTTGACAGGCTTCTATGTTTCCCATCAAAACATAAAAATTCAGCCCTGCCAGTGAGACGTGCGAGGCAAAGCACCGCATGGGGAGGTGAATTTCTGCTTCTGAGTCCCCAGGAAGTACACCTAATTGCATAGGGGTTAACGTCGAGAGGCTGTCCTTAAAATAATAAGGGAGCCTATTACCCCTCCTCTGAAAAAGACGTTATACAATTTAAGAGGAATTACGGTCAATGCTTCCCCTCCTGGTTAAGGCCCACCTTCTTATGAAGGATATTTATCCACTTGTTTTCTACCTCCTCGTGTTCTAATTAATAAAAAAAAAGGGAGGACATGTACAGAGCCATATTGGGGCAGTCATGCACTGGGTCAGAGTTTGACTTTGGTCAAGGTTAACTTCTCCCAGATAGCCAGGATCCTGCTCCACCTAGGGCCGAGTGCCCGAAGTAAAGGTTAAGTTCATTGTTCCTCCAGGTCTAGGAATTCCTGAATTAAGCAGGTGACCTACCCAGCTGCCGGAGCAGTCAAGACGAGGACCTCCAAGAGAAGCTAGACAACTTCCACCGGAACTCAGCCTGGAGTCTGGGGGGAAGGGTTTGCCCAAACTGTTAAAAGGTCTGGCGCCATTAAAGTTTCGGGCTTTGATCAGTGAATATTGTCTTAGCCATACTTCTTTTCGCCCCTCTTCCCTATTTATTCCCCAGCTTCTGTTCCAGAAACCCACTTCGTAATAGCTGCAGGCAGCTATGGAACCCTACATATGCTAACCTCTCATCGCACCAGGAAAGCTGAGACTTCCATCAGCCATCCACCTTCCATTTTCACTGGACTGCAAAAAAACCACCTTTGTGTCACCTACTCATGGCTTAAATGGGAATGACCTGGTGGTATGTGTTTGAGCATCCTTCCTTTCATAGGATCTGCTCTCACATCCCAAGTTCTTCAGTTAGATTGTTATCTCAAATACCCACTTAAGAGGAGGGGCATTGGGTGAACAGATACAGAGCATCGCTTCTGCTAGGATCTCTCCTGACACAGCTCTGGCTATGTGATCGGCCAAGGCCGAGCCGGGAGGTGTGACTTGCTGCCAGTTCTCCCAGGGTCTTCAAGGAATTGGCAGTTAAAGCCCAGAAAACTCAAGGGAAAGGGCACTGTCACAGCACAACCATTCTGGTAAAGGAAACAAGCGAAAGGGGTGAAGCTTCCTATTGCCCATCCTTTCCAAGCCCCACACCTTAAGAGCGAACACACTGGGAAGCAGCTTTATGCCATCGCTGTGACAATGCCTGGTAGCTTAAAATTCCCCATCCAGAGAAGGAAGAGAGTGAGGGCAGACTCTAGAGAGAAGGGGACAGGGTGCTCCCAGCATTAGGAGTAAAATCTGTTAAAATAGCCACACCATCTCTGTCATCAACACTTCAAGACTCAGAACGCTGGCCTTTCTCCAGGATTTCTGAAAGCCTTGGGCAGCAACATAATGTAAGAAAGAGGATTCTAAAGCCAGAACTTACATAGGGAATGCAAACCCATGGCTACTGCTCTACTAACCCAGCCTTTGTGTTCAAGAGGTAAGGGGACACACACTGTCACAAGTGTCCTTGTAATGCCTGAGAACACTGGTACAGAGTGAACGATTCAATAGTTTGAGAGTAGAACCACAAGGGCATAGATCGGAATTCTGTTACACTGTCTATGCATGATCGAGACCCGTTCCCAACTGTAAAATGGAGAGAGGACTGTGCTTCCACGTAGGTGAGTGTGAGTGGGGGAGTGGGAAGTGTCTGACAACACACACTGCTCAGAGCCTGGCGACTTTATTCTTGTTACTACCACTTTAGATTTCACTGTGCAAGTGTGTGAGTATATGTCTCTCAGTAAGCTTGTGTCTGTGTGCATATGGATGTGTAGAGAGAGGGATCATGAAAGGGAGAAGGGGGCAGAGAGGGAGGAGAGAGGGAGGAAAAGGAGGAGAAACAGGATACACAGACTCTAGGACTTCTACCTGAATACAAGCTGCTGTTAGGATGTAACGGCCTAGCTCCAAATGCTCACATATATTGTACTTACCAACCCCAAAGTGGACAACCAATGCCACCCCTGCAACCATGTCCAATGACTAAATAAATAGACAAAATTCTATTTGTTTGGTCAAATGATCTCTATGGGTATGAATCCTGGCTCTGACAAGCAGGATAGAAACTCCCTTATGTCTTCATACCAGAAGCAAGCACATCAACGCTTCCGAGGCCAGGAATTCTCCCTCAGAACAGCACAGGACAAAATGAAGGAAGCAGGCCATAGCTGCCTACAGATTACAGCTAAGCTGCAGTGCACAGGTTACTATGAAGACTTGGGACAACAGTAACGACAAGGGAAGCCTGCTCTGGGTTACCATATTTAACAGCGTTGTCCTGGTCCTCTTCCCAGACGTCTTGTCCTGCCTTGCCCTTCCATTCCATTTCCTCAATAGCCGTTCTCACTTCTTTGACCCCTAATTTTATTTCCTCAGCTGAGAATGCAGCTGAGACAGAGGACTCTTTCCTCTCCATCTCGTTCCTCTTCGATGGTGCATTCTCTCTGTCCTTCCTCAGTTTCCCCTGACTCTTCTTCGGCGGCTCCTCCTTTTTCTCAGTAATCTTTTCCTTCTTAGGTTTTGTTGAAGATGGTTTTCTGTCAAGGCCCATTGCAATAATGCACCTGTGAGAAATAGCCATGAAGCCTTTATTAACTTGTAGAGTAGGTTGATGGACTCATAAACTTTATAACACATGCACATCATATTCTAATAAAAATTATGAGAAATAGTCTACTTGTTTTCGTATAACAATTTAAAATAAGCCCATTTTATTTTTATTAACATGAAAATATTGCATATGAAAATAAATTTTTAATTTTAACCACAATAGCAAATACTTTAAAAGCTCTCATTAACCAAAAACTATACTATCAAACTTTTTACAAGAATTATATAAATATAATTTATATACAAGTGTAATTTACATATAAATGTAATTTAAACATAGACACATAGGTAATGATTCAAAAGATTGATAGATGAAAGGTAAGTAGATAGATGATTGATAGATGATTGATGATGATGATAGATAGATAGATAGATAGATAGATAGTAGATAGATAGCAGATAGACAGCATAGATAGATAGTAGATACATAACACAGATAGGCCATCTGTCCTTAGCTCTTACATAATTGAGAAGCCGGAGAGATGGTTCAGCACTATAAAGCTCTTGCTGTTCTCACAGGACTAGAAGACAAGAGTTTGGTTCCTATAATACAACTTGGTTGCCTCATAACCACCTGTAACTCTATTTCCAAGGAATCCAATACCCTCTTCTGGCCTCTATGGCACCTACACACATGTGGTATGCACTCATATATACATGCACACATAAACAGAGCCATGTAAATAATCAGAAAAATGTTATTGCCTTTGCAATTCATTACTCCAAGAACACATTAACGACTTGCATTTAAGGTCAATTTAAAATGTGCAATTAGTTTTTAAGAAATAAAATCAGCCATTGTTTGTTGTACCTTTTAAGTCACTGGGGAGTCTGTGCATTTTTTTGACAGAATTTCCATTATTGCTTTTTAAGAATTGCCTTTCCCTATAATCTTGTATGGAGTCACTGGTAGTAAGTTTTCGTTCTTCAAAACTAGAAACACTCTATAGAAGTCATTGCACCTCAAATTTGGTGACCCACCCAGATGTCCTGAACACATGTGTGTGTAGAGATCAGCGAGACCCTTAGCTGTGGTTCTCTACTTTACTCCTTCCTGTTTGGGGACAGGGTCTCTGGTTGACCCTCTGTACACCAGGTTAGCTCCCCTCAAGCTTCTGGGGAGGTACTGTAAGTCTACCACAACCATCTCACCATGGAAGGAGCTTGGCATAGCTTCAGTTCATAACTAAGGCCCTCATATGTGGGCAACCACTGAGCCATCCCCTAGTCCAGCACGATTTCTGGAGATTTTACTGAATTTTCAGCCATCTTGAGTCTTCAAGTAACATGAAAATTTCTTGGTCATTTTTTTTCAAAAAAGTTAGTAACATAAAGTACCACATTCTATCACCTAACATTTTAGCATCTCCTTGTGTGATAGAGCTGAGAGAACTTGCACTCCAGCTAAAGATCAGGCTGTCAAACATGGGGGGGATGGGAACTGAGTGTCTCACCCAAACTAAGCATGATGAGGGCTTTTCCCATCACAATGATGTGCTTAGTGTGCGGCATTACCCAGGATAACGACGCCACACATCTTCACAGGATGTCATTATCAGCCTTGCCTTCTGTGCAAGCATTCCTTCCTGGATCAGCAGCAACCGCAAACCCAGGGTCTAGAGCCTGTGATTCGCTGCTACCCTGAATGTATGCTGTGCTGTGTAAAGGCTTTGGGGCCTCCTGCTGAAAGCCCAGACGGTTTATAGCCCATCTGCTGAAGGGAATTGGACCAAGTGAGTAACATCTGGCTCCCCCATCACTGACTACCTCTTTCACTTCTGAGTGTAATTCAGCATGATGGTTCTGATTACTGAAGCTCGAATAAATTACTGGAATATCTGAAGTCATCTAGTGGGACAGAAGTCAAGTAAACAGGACTCTGTGGCCACCCATGCTTCCCCATTTTCTATTGCTGTGAGAGGAACTTCGCCTCCCCTGTGACAAGGAGGCAGCAAAGGAGACTGCCTCAAGCCTTCACTGACATCTTTGGAAGAAATGGTTCTAAAGTTAATTTAAAAAAAAAAAGTAACTATTCTCTAAGAGCTATAAGTAAATCTCTTAAGAGTGAAGAGCCTCATTCTTTAATCTCATGACTACTTTTTATATCCTTGAAAAGAGCAAGAGAATAAACTCATAGGATTGCAGAGAAGGTAGGACGCACTGAGCAGGAGAGCAGATGTCAACAGTCACGTGTTGTGCTCTTTTCAAGTCTCCCAAAGAAAGTGCTCAGAACATAGTAGTCCAGTTTCCAATTATACAACTCATAAAGAATATTCTGCGCATTGGTTACTTTTCTGCTACTAAGATTGAAAATGACAGAAAAGTCGATGTGGGGAAGAGTGGGCATATTTAGCTTGCAGTTACAGAGAATCGGAGTTCATCCTGGGAAGGAAGCTACCAGTCAAAAGCAGAGACCTCTCATCTCATCAACACATAAGATAGGTAGAACAGGAAGTGAAGCCAAGACATCAAACCTCAAAGCTCCCCCCAAGAGTTGTACTTCCTCCAGGAGGCTCCTTTCCCTGCAGGTTCAATTTCCTTCCCAAGCAGTGGAACCAACTGATAGCCAAGTGTTTAAACACAGGAGCCTAACATTTCTCATTCAAGCGCCCTGACTTCACATGGATGACTGAGTTCAATGGAAACCTCTGAAATGATTTTACCCAACAACTGGATAGCTCATCTGAACTGGAAACAGAGCGCCATCCTGCCCGTGCTAAGCTGGGCACTACTGCACAGGACCTTTTGCTCGCCTACTCTCTTAATTTCGTTTCACACCTCTTCTCTTCTCTTCTCTTCTCTTCTCTCCTCTCCTCTCCTCTCCTCTCCTCTCCTCTCCTCTCCTCTCCTCTCCTCTCCTCTCCTCTCCTCTCCCCTCCCCTCCCCTCCCCTCCCCTCCCCTCCCCTCCCCTCTCCCCTCCCCTCTCCCCTCCCCTCCCCTCCCCTCCCCTCCCCTCCCCTTCCCCCCTCCCCTCCCCTCCCCTCCCCTCTCCTCTCCTCTCCTCTCCTCTCCTCTCCTCTTCTCTTCTCTTCTCTAAAACCTCCAATTCACCCTCAACCTCAAGTGAGACATGTATTTCTTATTCTAAGAAATAGTGCAAATAGTGCTTCTCGCCAGATAGTGCCCACTGTACACCCATCAGCTAACACCCACTGCATACCCACCAGATAACACCCAGTACACACCCACCAGATAACACCCACTGCACACCCACCAGATAACACCCACTACACACCCACCAGATAACACCCACTACCACACCCACCAGATAACACCACTACACACCCACCAGATAACACCCACCAGCTAACACCCACTGCACACCCACCAGATAACTCCCACTGCACACCCACCAGCTAACACCCACTGCACACCCACCAGCTAACACCCACTGCACACCCACCAGCTGACACCCACTGCATACCCACCAGATAACACCCACTGCACATGCACCAGCTAACACCCACTGCACACACACCAGCTAACACCCACTGCACACCCACTAGCTAACTCTCACTGCACACCCACTACACACCCACCAGATAACACCCACTACACACCCACCAGATAACACCACTACACACCCACCAGATAACACCTACCAGCTAACACCCACTGCACACCCACCAGATAACACCCACTGCACACCCACCAGATAACTCCCACTGCACACACACCAGCTAACACCCACTACACATGCACCCTAACACCCACTGCACACTCTACAGCTAACACCCACTGCACACCCACCAGCTAACATCTACTGCACACTCTACAGTTAACACCCACTGCACACTCTATAGCTAACACCCACTGCATACCCACCCACTAATACCCACTGTACACCCACCAGCCAATGCCCCCTGCACAACCATCTCTTCTTTTCTCAAAACTGAAAGTTCTACTTGAAATCTCAATCCAAGTTTCTCAAATCTACTGAAGTATTAAATTTTAACAACTTCTCTCTTTGTACATCTAAGTTTTCCCCATGAATCAATATTGTCTATTAGCATAAATTAATGGAATAATACTGCATCTTGAAAACAAAGAGGCCCTTCATGCCCTATACTGTCGAGGAAACCATACAATTATCATTTTTTAAGGAAAATTCCCATAAAATATTTTCCATATCATTAGTTTATTCATTACTCTGAGAGGTCGCTGTGGTCAAGTTCCCACCCCTGTGACCTTGCTTGGATGTTAATTCAGACTGTCAACCAAGGGGATTAATAAGCATCTTTGTGTGTATGGACACAGGCAGCACCATCCCACATGCTGGGGTCTGGTTTACCACATAATTCATCTCTCTGATCATTGAACCACCTCTGCACACTCCTCTGTCGCTGAACCCTCCTTGGGCCATGGTGGCTTTCACCCTCAGACTATGGGCCAGATCTTCTCAGGTATTTGTTCACTAAACTGTGAGAAGTGGAGACACAAGTCTTCATTGTGCTAATATGTAGCCTGTCCACCCATTTGACCCAGTAAATCATGGCCTTATCCTTCAAACAGTTATTTCTAAGATAATCCTCCCTCGAGGTTCCCTTTCAAACTCTGGCTTTCCTTCTCTAGAGGCTCCTCCCCATGAGATCCTAACAGGAGCAGTATGAAGCTTGCTCCTCAGGAGTCCTCACTGCCTTAAGAAAGCTGTCCCTCTTATGATTTCCTGCCATTGCCATGCAAAATAAACTCAAATCCAAGCAAGCCACCTCACCCAAGATTCAGAACCCAACTGGCTAGTCATTGTGAACTCTGCCATTTAAGTTATCTCACAGAAATCTAAAACCTCCAGTGTCCACAACTAAACCCCATTCTTCCACCCCCACCAAACTGCATCTTCCACCACTAATCCTAAAACATACTGAGCACACATCTTTCCATTGACTTTTTTTTTTGTCCTGTGGTTTTGGTTTGGAGTGAGAAGGGGTGAAGCTGAAACTGAGCGTGGGTTCTGTGAGTAAAGAACTTGGGTGTCCACCTCTTTCCTCTAAATGAGACAAGGCCTCCCAACTGAACTGGAAACTCACTGTTTTGGAGACTGGCTGGCCATCAAACTCTTGGGATCTGCTTGTCTCTGCCTCCTAATGCTGGATTAGACACATGAACTCATTTCTGAGTTCTGTGTTCATGTTGGGTATCTGAACTTGGGTCACTCGCTCACACAGCAAGTATTCTTACCCACTCTCGTCAGGTCCTAGGACAAAAATGTTTGAGTCACCTTTGACTCTGCTTTTCAAATTTATGAATATGATACCAGTGTAGCCGTATCCCAGAATACACACCAGAGAGAGAGAGAGAGAGAGAGAGAGAGAGAGAGAGAGAGAATGATGATGATGATGAGGATGTGAGGATGATGATGAGGAGGATGGGGATGATGATGATGATGATGAGGAGGAGGAGGAGGAGGAGGAGGAGAAGGAGGAGGAGAAGGAGACATTATTACACGGCTATGGGGTATTAGTCTCTGACCATTATCAAGAATAACAAGAAAGAAATGATGAAAAATTGGCCCCTCTCCCCACAGAGGTAGAAGCTAAGGCAGCGTGATGTAAGAGATAAGAAGTGAGACAGGATTCAAAATGTTACCACCTTTTATCTCCTCTATATAACACATTTGGAAATCTGGGTGATATCTTACAAGGCTGTATATACTGATTAGTTTTCTTTGAGAACTGTGCAGAGACAATCATCAGTGGAGGAAAACCTGGCAGGGACCTCTCTAGCAAAGGGTGTGTTCCCATACCTGTAGCAAGGAGACGCCTTCTCCACACACACAAACCCGAAGTAGCCCCTCTTGCCTCCGAGACGGGAGCTCCTACGGTGCTTGAACTCGCAGCAGGAGCTGATCCTGTTCACCTGAATCCCATTCAGAAAGAAGGTGAGGCTGAAGGGGAAGCCATGGTGACGCTTGGAGATGAACTGAAAGGTGTCTGGAATTCAAACACAAACATTCCTGAGCTGACCTGGGATGAGATGAGCAGGACTGGCTTCCTACTTATATCTTGTTAACCACCTTTTCTTCACTTCTCTTCTCTTTTCAAAAGAATGCATTATGCTACAGAAAATTCTTTTTGTCTGAAAACGTTTCCCAGTACTGGGGATGGAAACCAGGTGGACCATTACTGCAGGGCTAAGCTGAGTTGGTCAAGAGCTTCCCTGTGAATGGAAGAGCCCAGACTGGATCCACAGAAACTGTTTTATAACAAAAGCCAAGAGTACACATAAGATTATCTTCTGCCCTTCCCTACACACACACACACACACACACACACACACTCATACACACCACAGGCCTTCACATGCAATATTATATCTTAACTGTAGCATTAAATAGTCTAATTATGATGCATATATTTCTACTCCAAGCTGTGCTTACTGCTCTTTGCATTTGAGATTCTTTTTCTCCCTACCTTCTCAAGCATTTCACCGAAGAAGTTTAAGAATTGACGTTTGTGATGCAATTCTAATCACTCCAAATCATTACAATTCTCTAATAAAGTCCTATCCAAGAGATGTTATACAGAATGACCCAGACTTCTGCTTCACTTGACACTTCCAAGAGCCCGTTACCCATCACAGCTCTTATTACACTGTTAAAATATGGTTGCACTGTAGGTTTTACATTTTCAGTGTGCAATGGAACCATTTGGGGGACTCCCAATCCTTTTCACGGTGTGTGTTGCTCAAAGGTGTTTGGTGGAGCTAAGGACAAATTCTGTGCTTTTGTATGTTTTGTTTGTTTGTTTTTAATTGCACTCCTAGCTCTTGCTGCTGGGTCTCCACTCACACCTCAGAACCCCAGTTCAGATGCTTACTGTGCAGTGTATTTGTAAAACTGTGAGGCAATGCTAGCTGATATGTCTTCTTTCCTCCCAATCCTATCACAGTGGCAGGAGGTCCTGTATAATCAATCAGTGAGTGAGTCATTACTTTAACCTCTTCTTGCTCAGGTATTGACAGTGTCTGACTTAGTGGCTTCTTTGTGGAGTCGTCAGAAAATGCAGAGCATGGAGTTTGAGTCCCTGTCCCATCCTTCACTGGTGAATGTGTCACATCTTTAACTTGGATGTGACAGTGATGGGAGGTCCCAGTCTAGCCACGCCATAATGTGTGGCATAAGAAAGAGCTTTGTAGTCTTTGGAAAGCAGAGATGTTTGCTGCTCACCAGTTATGAGTAGTATCATTGGGGTACTAAAGGAAAAGACAGATACTAATTATGAATGGAAAGATAAATAGATAGAGATAGAAATAAACAGAGATAGAAATAGAAATAGGGATAAAAATAAATAGAGATGGAAATAAAGAGATAGAAACTAGTATGTATAGAAGTCTGTTCATTTAAGAATCTATAATTTGGCCACAGAGGAATAATCAGTTCACTAGTTTATGAGGTAAGGGCATCAACTCCTCTTTCCTTAAACATGCCTTTGGAAATTGACAACTTAAAGTGGACACCATTCAATTCATGCAAAACCCAGACTTCATAAGAAAGCAGGAAGAATCTGTGGCCTTCTGCCTGGGGCTTCTCACACCTGCTGTCTTCTCTTCACCAATGCTCTAAGTTGGTACAGAATGGCAAAACACCCAGAAGTTCTAGTTCATGGAGCCTGCCATAATTTGGTGCAGAAAGTAATAAACCCTTGGCCTATGGCATTTCCACTAATGGGTAGCCGTCTCTAAGCAACTCACATGGAAGGTCAGAGGTCCCTGGAAACTAGAGTCTTAATTAATAAATCAACACCCAGACCAGACCTTGACTCAGAGGCATGGGCAATGGGGCAAGCACAACCATTTTCCAGTTTGCTATACAGCCTAAGTCTTCAGCAAGCAACCCGGGTCTCGGTGGATTCACCCTATCTCATGAATCCCAGTCTTCTTACTCTTCAACTAGGCACAGACCAAACAAGAAAGCCTGGTGGAAAAACCAGAGATGGGGTGTGAAAACTCCCCAGGTATGGAATGGTTTCCTGAACTCACTGAAGTTCGGAATCACTCAGGACTTCTGGGTGACCCTGTTCAGTTACTGTTTAGATTTCAGGGACATCATTAATGTCCCTGAATGAAGGACTCAAGAGGAAGGTATTCAGGCTGTTGGTTTTCCCTGAATCCAATACCTGATGTTCTCACAAAAAAGGAAGCACACATACAGAAAGGAGGCCACACAAAGCCAGACACAGGTGCCTCATGATCTGCCTGAAAAAGTCAAAACTGGACAGAATCAAGGAAGGCTATGGCCTAGAGCTCTGCAAGAAACCCAACTGGAGATTACCTTCATTTGAGATTTCTGGCCTCCATACATAGAAGATAACCTTCCGTGTTTACACCATAATTAAGAGGCATTTATTTTCTCAGCCCTGGGAAACTAATACTCCACAGACAGATCAGGTAGTAGAGAGGCTGAGCCTCTGACAGGTCACTGGTGAACATTGGAAATCAGGCACCACCCTGAGAATTAGGAGCTTCGCTAGCTGTACCAGGGTCTGAGGGATGAGAGTCCATGTTGACTTGGGACACCACCTTGAGAACTGGAAACTTTACCAGCTGAACCATGGTTCTGGAGACAAGAGTTCACACTGACTCTAAATTCTCCCATACCCCTAAACACGGTATAGAAAAGTCAGAACTCAGAGTTCATAGTGTGTACTACATGCCGATGCATGTAAAGAAGCAGGAAGTGGGGTCCACACAGAGAGAAAAGGGCAATGTAACTTGTTCTAACAATCCAATGAAGAGAGATGATGGGGGGCTCATGTCAGTTCTCATCATGGTAGCTTCTGGAATCAACTATAACCCAGGCTGCTGGGAAGGCCTGTGAGGGATTTTCTTACTCGGGTTATTTGAAGCAGGAAGGCCCATCCTAAATCTGAGCAGTGCCTGCTGGTGGCAGCCCAGGTCAAAGGTCATGGAAGGAACCTTGGCTTCTTGCCTGCTTAGCAACTCTCACTTTCCCTAGTAAGTCCACCCAGCCTGTTGCTGGGACACAAAAACATACTAGAACCAACTTCTGGATTCCAGAGCAGGCTGAAGACCTGCAGCTCTCCAGGAAAGCTGGAACTCAGGTGACAGATCACGACTGAGGAGACAGTCAATCCCATTGACAGAACAGCTTTGCAGACTGTTAAACGTTGTTGGACTGCACAGATCACAGCCTTAAGCCACTCCAATAAATATCTAATACATACCACACACACACACACACACACACACGTTCTGCTCCTTTAGAGAACCCTGACTAAGACAGATTATAATGTGTGTATACAAACATGCTACAATACATCGTTGTAGGCATTATTGTTACTATATTGATTATATTATAATATATTAATATATTATTAATATTATTGCTATTTGTATCCCCATCTGGAATCATTCTCTGGAGAGCAGATGTAATCACTGTTATAATTTTCCACATTCAGCAAAATAAAGCAACTGCTGATTCAACAAGTCAGCAGAGAAAGAGAGAGCTGTCTGCAAGCAGAGACTCCCATGATGGTGAGTCTGAAGTGGTTGCACAAGAGCATCCCCAGATTTTACACAATCCCTGAACACCATTAGCTCACACACGTAATGGGTGGATATTGTGACATTTCATTGATATCTTCATAGATCTACCTTAAAAGTCAAAATCAATATAAAACAAGAACGGATAATGGTTAAATGAGTTCAGAGCACAGTAGGGCGCTTCCTTTCTAAGTTTAGTAGACTCCCAATGTAGCTATTAGGAGAAACCCCAGCAAAAGTTACACAAAACACAGAGACACTTCAACTAGACTCATGGCTGAGTGGGATTTGATTTTAACGGGGAGAGAAGAGGATTCCTTGCAGGTCCCAGGAAGAGGACCCTCTATTTGGTAGGAGGCTTGTTAGAGAGAGGAGGCACGTGGGAAGAGAAAGATGGAGCTGGTTTGGGAACCCAAAGAAATGGGGTCAAGAGGCGGAGCTATCAGAAGGCCAGAAAATCAATTACAGCTCTTTTGTCCGCACATGAGCCCACAGGCTAAGGCTTCTTTTGTTTGAGAGCATACACACAGCAAGTCCGAGTGCCTGGAAGATCCTGCAGTCTTTATGAGAAGGGACAAGAGCCCAGGCTCCGTGGGTTCATCAAAGCAGCTCTGGGGCTCCGACTCTATAAACAGAACTACAACAAACACGGGCGACTTACTTTTGGACTAAAAGCACGGTGTAATTACTTTTTGGCTAAAAGGATGCTCTTAACCCCATTCTTCCATCATCTTGATTGTTATTCTTAATTTCCAAGAAGCAAGAAAAATTAACAAATGCCACATTTCAGTGAGTCTGCTATCCCAAAAGTATAAATAAAGACTTTTTTATTTATTCTCCATGGAAACCTAAAACCTATTTACATTTCACAGAGTCACACAGCACGGAAGGTAGGTCTTTGATAGCCTGGATAAGTCCCTCTGGCTGCTGTGCCTCACAGCAGCTGCTAACAAAGCCACTCTTCAGTCTCGAACAGTTCTCTCCCACTGATCGAGGAGGTAAGCGGAGACCACATTACAGCAGGGACAGAATCCATTGTTTAAGTACCCATTCCAAGCTGTTATGTAAGACTATCCAGTGCCTCAACACAGAGACCCAGGATCAGTGTGCACACAAAATAACCCCTGCCCAGCAGCGCCCTCCTCAGCCAGCGCTGGGGTCTGTATCCTTGGTCTGCCCTGTATGCTGCTTCCTGATCACCGAAGTAAGACCTCATATATGAAAGTCACATTCTCCACTAAATAACTGTTCTGTATACATGCTGTTGAACCAAGTGTGATACAGAAGCCAGCCAACTGTTTAAACATAGGCACCTAAACATAAGCATTCTAATTTTACATAATACTTTCATTGACTCTCATAAATGGACGCCCCGACAACATACTTTTAAAAACATAACTGTGTTTGACCTGCTTGGGTTAAGTGTGTGTGCCTACCTGCAGGGCTCATTGGAATTCACACCTTTCCTTTAGGAAAAGGCTGGCACTTTGGCTACTGAGAGCTGACAGCATTGAACCATAGACTTCGCCCCATCAGGCTAGAGCTACAGGGCTATGCTTCAAAAGCCACCCCAGCTCAGGGGCCCCTCCTCTCCCTCATCTACAAAAAAGATGGAAAGGAACTCTGGGATGTGACTGAGAAATACCCAAGTAAATTCCCACATTTCCACAAATCTGTAAAAATGATAACAGTTCCCCACAAATTGAGAACCACACTTTATTTTATGTTAACTTAAAGCTAATGTTCCAGCAACATTGTTTATTTGGAAGGCTTAAAACATGTAATCACCAAATCTGTTGTTATATTTGTGGCTGTTTTTATTAGTCACTCTTTTTGATTGGCAAAAGAAATTTCAAAGGAAAAAATAATTTTATGTGTACTGGCATCATGCTTTCTCAGTTCCTCAGTCTGTTTGATTTCCTATATAGTTATAAAAACTAACAGAGCTTCTTAAAGAGAGTTTCCTATGCAAACAACGAAAGAAGCATAGTTCTGTAAATACGTCTCTTTCCACTGCTGCCCCCTACTAAACTAAATATTGAAGGAAACACTACAATATAGTGTATGTGAATATGTATTATTAAAAACCTCTTATACCAGTCAATATGGACTTAGAATCAAAGGCAAGTACAAATTGCTAAAATGGGCATTTAAAAAATGTTTTACATTATTGTTTAGGTGTGACTCATCATGGAATCTATTGAATCTTCAATTTCTGTCTCCATGTATTCTAACAAATTGGAAATCTGTAATTTTTCTCTTATGATAAGCTATGGTATCATTCACTGTGGCAAACCAAATAGTTAACTTGTAATTTTTGAGACAGCATATTTCTGAAACATTTAATGATCATATATATCTCTGTCTCAAAAAATCAATCTGTTACCAGGTTAAATCACTCCAAATTCTTTCTCCTGCAATCTGCAAGAGCAATTGCTGCTCCTGTCTCAATCAAGGAGCTGTGAGTTTAGATTTACTCTTAGGCAGCTGGTTTATAATTCCCCGGATGTGCATAATTTCACAAAGTGGTTAAAGTCATTTTGATATTGTGTCAACAACAGCTTATCTGGATCATCAACCCAAGTTCCCCCCGCCATGTTCATTTATACCTTTCTCAAGTAGTTTCCCTTTGTAGACACAGAGATTCTCCCCTCCACAGTGCTGTTGGTAAATCTTGATTTCATCTCGGAAGTCTATGTCGTCATAAGATAGGTGCACATTTTTCCCAAAATAGACCATTGTGATAACTGCATTGCTATGTGGTGCTGTTTTATAAATCCTTCCCGGATCCTAGAATAGAGAGGAAACATAGACACAGGCACTAAGTGTCTCCCCATGAGACTTCCCGCTCCCAGGACTTAATACAATGAACAAAAATATAATTCTAAGCTCCTAATAACGAAATATTTATAAAGGGTCATTGTACACAATGTCCAAGATTCAAAAGCATTACAAAATACATTCCTCTCCATCTCTCCAGCATGCAGATTTTGGCTTTGATTTATATAAATGATAAAGATTTGAGCAAAATTTGTTATTTCCCACTTTAAGTTATTTCTCTCCTCTCTCTGCTAAGAAGAAAGTCCTTTTGACTCTTCCTGCTAGTTTTCAAACAGAAATTTGAACAAATGAACTCAATGATTATTAATATTTTATTTGGAGTTGATATTGCTTGTGACACAGTGACAGATTTGAAGTGACTCATCTCATCTTTATAAGTGAGCAAAGGCAACAGATCCTTCTTTAGTTCATTCTCTCTAAGAGGTGTGTACATATATGGACTCCTCTGACATCCCTGCAAGGATAGGTGATCACGCTTGGAATTACCATGTAGAAGTCTAACTTCTCTGTTTCAGAGGAAAAAAAGAACTGACTAATTACAGTTAATTTCAAGAGTTCATAGAAAATAATCACTTGAGTTTGAGTACTACAAAAACAGGTCAGTTTGATGTGTTACACACTGAGGATGGCATTAATGAATTCTGTGATCATGCATCATTTATTTAACCTGGCTTACTTCATCTCTAAAATTATCTTCTTTTAGGGTTATTGTGTATATGGTATATACATTCTAAGAATCACTAAATAGCATATCTCATTAGTATTGTCTTTAAACATAAATTTTTATATTTTGCTAAAAGTTCAAAGAGCACACATATAAGAACAGACAATCAAATGAGGAAAAGACAATAGCTGGCTTGGACGTAAGTATATTTCATGAGGAGATGATGTAAAACCATGGAATGAAGCATGGGCCAGCTGAAACTAGTAATCCAGGCTGGCTTGGCAGAGGTGGGGGAAAGGTCTGGGTGATGGGTGGAACTGAGACATTGCTCATCAATGGATAGATAAGTATAGCTTCTTACTGTGATATTTCTACATCTAAGGCTCTATTGACCTGAAAGGACAAACTGTCAAAACACATGGAAGATGATATATCTCAACACAGAAGCAAGCATCATGGTGATGCTCAGATTGAGGGGTGGAGGTAGAATAATGAGGTAAGAGAGAAGGCCTGGGAAGATATGTGCTGGAAGATAAGAGCAAAGCTTTGAAGAAGAGGGAAGGAGGAATGCGCCAGGGCTGAGCTCATTAATGGAGCAGATATTCAGACTGAATTAAACACAAACCATCAACCTCCTACATTAGCACATTTAAAGCCCAGACTTCATGCCTAAAAATCCAAAAGGCTAAAAGTAATAAAATGTATATGAATAATACATATATAATTATACATATATGAATAATATATATTCTTTCTCTTTATGTATTATAGAAAGAATATTTTAACACAAGAAGTAATGAGTAGTAAGAAGGGTTATTTTTCAGTGACACGGAATTTCATCACTAAAACCAAAGAGGCCTAAAAATCTCCAGAAGATCCTGAACATTCACAAACAAAACCTAAACAATTAGAAGAAGCTAACAAACACAGTTTACAGAGTGTGAATCATCAGTAAACTTAGTCATTGAGAGGCCAAGCAATGTTTTTAAAATATCTAATGACAAATTACTTTAGTAATTTGTTAGACACTAATAATTCTGAATATCAATTGACTTCAACTCCTCAGTAAGGCACTTCAATAAAGAACAATCTATGAGAGAAGGTATTGTAATTATAAATATGTATGTACAAAACACAGATACACCCAACTTCAAAAAATAATACTACTTGATGTAAAACCAAATATTAATCCTAACATAGTGATAATAATTTTCAATACCTCGCTCTCACCAGTAGACAGGTCATCTAAAGAGAGAAACATCGGAGTTAAATGACATCATAAATCAAATGGACCTAAAAGACACCTATAGAACATTCCATTTGAACACTAAACAACACACATTCTTCTTAGCAGTCCATGAAAACTTTCTCCAAATTTGGTTATGGTTTGGGATACAAAGAAAGTCTCAACAAATATAGGAAAATTAAATTAGCCTGTTTTATTTGACCACAATGGAACTAAGCTGTATATCAACAATATAAACTACAGAAAGTACAGAAGGAACACAAACACATGGAGACTAGACACACACTACAGAATGATTATCAGGTCACTGAAGAAATTAAAAAGGATATAAAAAAACCTCTCGAATTGGGTACATGAAAATAAATACCAAAATACATACCAAAACTCTATTAGACACATTTGAGACAGTCTTAAGAAAAAAGTCAATGTGTCAAGTGCCTACATCGTGAGATTTGAGATATCTCCATAACTTAAGGACATATCTTAAGGCCTTGAAAAATCAAGAACAAAAAACAAATCCAAAAATAAATAAACAGAAAGAGAGAACCAAAATCAGTGAAATAAGATGTCGAAAGCCACAAAGAATCAATGAAGCCAAGAGTTGGTTCTTCAAAAAGAAAAAAAAGATTAAAAGATCCTAAAGGGAAAGGTTACAGCAGACACCAGTGAAATTCTGAAAACACAAAAAGCAGGATGTGTTGTGTCCACTAGCATCTGCATATCAAAGGCTCATGGGAACACTGAGGAAGAGAATGGAAACAACATAAGAGATGGAGGCGAGGGAAGAGAGCTGTGAAGAGCTGACTTCAGGGCTTGACATAGCTGCTACATATAGCACCTGTGGTTGCTGCTCTCTGCCGTAGCACCGCTGGGGATGAGCTGCTGAGGCTCAGCCCTTAGCTGAAAGGCATTTTGCAGTTGGTGGCTGTCAAGGGAGGGACAGTCACTTTGGGGTGTGGAGAGGATGTTGTCACTGATAGGTTGCCAACACCCCAGTGGTGACCTCATGCTCATTTATAAATGATCAACACTAATAGTCTCAGGATAGTCATTATTATTATAGACATGAAGTTGGGAGCAGATGTCTGTTGGTGGATTTCAGAGGCAGTTGGAGAGAGGTAGTTGAGAGTATGAAGCTGCCTATGAAATTTTCAAAGAATAAAATTTTGAAAATGTAAAAGGAAAGAAAAAACTGGTCTAAGGTACGGTCCACATAGAAAGGATTTGATAACTCTTATCTAAAGCCTGCAATCTGTCAAGAAGCAGAGACAATGTGAAAAGGCTGAAGAGACAACTGGGAGAAGGCAGGGTCAGGTCGAGATCAGGCACCCAGGCCAAAGAAGTCTTCAGGGAAGAGAGAGAGGCTCTGCTAGAGACAGCAGCAAAGGGAGAGAATGGAGGGAAATCAGAGTGAAGGGAGGAAAGTTGAACAGGCAGGAAAAACCCTCCTGGCCTTTTAGGTTAGAGGGGAGGGCAGGTGCTGGAGTAAGATATGGACGGGCGGGGCCTTGAGAAGGGTGCTTAAGGTGAGGCTGCCTTGAAGGAGCCGGATGCAGAGTAGTGTGTTGTGGGGACTTCACTACTTGCTCACTGGGGAAAATGCCAACCCCATAACCTGCTAAGAGCCACAGGAGGTTATGTGTAACAAATGTGGTTGTCTGTTGCACTATGAACAAAAAGAGCTCCTTTGCTCTTTTACTGGACTGAAGCTATGAAAAGTTCAGCTTACAAGAATGTGCTATAATAATGCTTTGGGGACACGTGTGTGACAAACTACAGCATTTCCAAAGAACAGTGGAAAAGTTGGTAGGCAATATTTGCTAATTTGCAATAAACCATTAAAAACAAAATTTGGTTTACATTACATGCTCTAGATATGCTTAAATTCGTGAATTATTATGAATTAAATGTGAAGATACTCTGATCAACTTAAGGGAAAAGAAGTTGGAGTCTAAACTGAAATCTGACTGCTAGTGTTCATGAGTAATCTATCATCACTTAGGGTAATTGAGTTGTTTTCTTAATTACTCAGATGTTTCCTTTGACTCGAATTTCTTTACAGCTGTACTTAGAATAAACAATACTATATTTGTATAATGCATTTTTGTACCTGGTTCTAGAAAATTCTTCCACTACAGATCTAGAACTCAGCTGGTGTGACGTCACTGGTGTTACAGTAATAAAAGAACGTGTTGACCATAATCACCTTGCCAAAGAGAGGCTCAAGGCCATTGGGAGCCGTGATGGGCCGCAGCTTCTTCCTCCTCCAAGACTCCAACCTGTTCTCCCTGGAGCTCTTTCCTGCTTGGGGCTGGGATGTTGGGGGAACAGGTGTCTGGTAACTGTTAATGTGTGGAAGTTGGTAGAGATCCTCCTTCTGGGAATTGTCCATGTAGTTCCTGAATTTCATCATTGCCTTCTTGCCCTGTAATCACATCATGATGTAAGACCCAATGGCACACAAGCAGAGCCCCAGTGCAACCCGAGTCAAAGGCAAGTGTGGATGACTGTCACAAACCCAGCTGAGAACAACACACCAACCTAAAAAGTATGCTCATGCCTATGAAAATAAGTTTGTATCTACTGCAAATTCAATAAGCACATATTTCTAACCTTGTGTGAATATATGGTTTTAATAGAAGATTTAGAGATAGTAAATTTAGAGATAGCTAATTTTGCACTGGAAGGTCTGCAGGGTTAGACCCTGAGATTAGGGCTGGCCAGTGCACTGGGTAATAGGGGCATTCTGATCTTATATGCCCTGAGGATTGAACAGGCACAAGAAGCAAGCCTATGATCAAATACCAGTGAGTGTGCTCACTTGAAATCTTCAAACTTTGTGAAAGATAATCAAAAATATCCACCAAATTTCAAAGAGAACACTCTTTGACCTACAAATCCTGCAAAAAATTCTATATAGATAACTGCACAAGTATTAATACTCTGCCACAAAATGTGCATTTGGGCATACAGATACACATGTGTAAGTGTGTCTCTATATAAAACATATGTAAATTCAGCTGAACCATGAAAACTTAGCACCCTAAAAATCCATAAATAGAAAAATGGTTCATTTAATTTGCTTTGGTTCTTTATACTATATATCCTCACCAAGGATAGAAATGTGGGTATATTCTTACATAACAGCACAATCAGTATTTCTTTTAAGTAATTTATATGTAGAGTTTGATTTAAAAAGCAATAACAAATAGAAGTTTTTAAATATTAATTTATCCTTGGGATATATATCTTTTGCTTGAGAATTTAATCAAAATACCTTACCTTAATCATTTAAAATCAATATTTATCAGATAGATTTGAGTCTAAACATTTGTACAAATTGATCGATTTTTGCATATCTGAAGTAAATTTCCAAATTTTAAAAGACTTAGATGTTTTTATCCATTTTATGTCAATTTACCTTAAAAATTCTTTATACTCATACAATATAAATTAACATTATATTTCTATTTTTGTACTCATAACTGACTTTAAAGACTTTAGACTATATTTTGAGATGCTTAATAATAAAAAATAAAATAATAACATTTTTAAAAAGGCTCTCCCAATGGCACTAATTACTAAATCAATAAAAGCAGATTAAGTAATAGTGTGTATAGCTCAAATCTTGAATAAAAGCAACACTTGTTTTGAATAAAAGCAAACTCTATTGTTTGGTTGTTAAATTATATTGAGTCACAGCGCATTATTTTCAATTTATTTCTCCGATAGACTGTGCCTAAAATATCAAACCAAAATTAAATGAACATAATACAAATATTAAAATTAATTAATCTAGGACATTGGTAACTTGGACAATTTTTTATCACTTTTAAAAATAAATAGCACAGCTGGGTATCAGCTATTTGTCCTGTTTTGGCAATGATTTTAATAATACTTTTAAAAATAATGTTCTTTTTATTTTTAACTGATGGTATATTGGATAATTTTCTAAACCATTACATATAATTACCTGTATTTTTTAAGTTCTTAAGCATTTAAACTATATGTATTATGTAGTTTTTCTCACTTGGTCACTACTGTAAATATGACAGCTTGAAGCATACTTAACTCTTCCTTAGCACTTACGTGCACGTTCCTGGGATAGATTCTTACAGGTTAAGATGGTGATAGACTATCAGGCAGGGCCTTGAAGACACTTGTACTGATGTCTTCTGACAGGAGAGACTCCCTCTGAGTATTTGAAATTTTTGCCACTTGATTAGTTTTACTTGGTGGCATCAAAACCAACCTGTTGTTGACTAGGTCACTTTTTCCAAAAGATGCTCACTCCGGCTGCTGTGACAAGTTCCACATGGTCTTCTCTGCAGTCCTTCCACTCCTTATACCTCTATCATCTTCAGTCTTTCCGTAAAGCAAGAGGGTCAACCTGGGGCTCACTACATACTTAGCAACACTACAGACCACTGTCTTTCATAAGGAGTTTGTCTGGTAGTCAACCCTTTCACCATCAATACCACTAATAAAAGCATGTTTTTTCATAGTATATTTTGCTTACGCATATTACACTGTAAGCTCCAGTAAGTTACTTCTGTCTTCCTTGGTCATCAATAATAACACTCATTCTTACATCAGAACCTATACTGTCGTAAGTGCCCAAAATATTGATTGAATTTAGCTAATTAAAACTAACATGAAACTAATCATCTTGGTGTGTGTGAGCTCAATGACTTTCCTTCAGAAATAACTCACACTCTCAAAACTTGTAAGCAGGAAGATGAGATTATATATTGGGTCACAATGTGTACATGTAGATATTACTTGTAGACAGTGTCTCAGAGTAAATTTGGAGGAAAATCATTGAAAGGTGAAAAGTTCAGTCCCTAGATGTCAAAGACGGTCATTCTCCTAGTGGGGTTCTTATGTCTAGGGGGGAAAAAGGTTACTGAAATAGAACTCAGAACTATAGAAGCTTGGAAAGAATGTAATCACCTTGGCAAACATGAAGGAGACCCATTGAAGCACTGTCTATGGGGAAGGAAGTTCTAACCATCAGGCTTTGAGTATGCCCAACCCTAATGGCAAAGCTAACCCCGGAGGACATAGAGAGTTTTAGGCAAAGACCTGTGAGTTTTCTGGTATTTTTGGTAAGCCCATTCCTGAGATGAGATGGGCACCTCAGGAAGCCTTAACCTGATCCAGGAACACTGCCTTGAGTCACAGCCCCATTCTGATTCTATGGTCACTAGGCAACCTTCTCATTGTGAGTCTGCCTCTCAGGCAGCTGTGCCAACCAGGGAGAAAATACTGTTGCTGTAAGGTTTGGCCATTTGATAACTCTTGGTGGATTAATTGCCCCTGGTCAAGACAAATGTAGTTTAGATTACCAAAAAGTAACAAACGATCTTGCGTGTGTATTATTTTAAGTAGCCTGAAGTGCTCTCATGGGACCTGGCTACTCCTGGGCAGTGGCTGAAATGGCCTTCCAAATATGGGACTTCAACTGTACCTTAGATCTAAGACCCAGGAGCCTGCCTCACTTCAAGAAGTTTCTCCACCCCTGCCCCCCCAAAAAAAGCCATCATTTCCCAATTAACTTCTTTTGGTGTTTAAGAAGCTACCAGGAAATTAACTGAATAAGGTATGTGAAACAGTCTCACGAGCTAAAACCACATTCAATGGACTGAGATGCCACAGTTGCATCTGAATATCTAGTATGAAATCACTTCATCTGCATGAAGGGCATTTGTCTGAGTGAGTCTTAGGTTCCTGAGCAGTATTGCATAGGGGATGGAGCACATTCATCCCTTTCATGTAATGACAAATATGTTCATGACACATGTTCTGAAGCTAGCAAATGTTTCTGCAAGTTAGAAACACAGTCTCTCCCCATGTTGGGAATGGCCTGGCCTATTCCTCCAAGTAGATTCTGTTTATAGTAACCATTGCTAGCCAACTCATAGTCTAGTGAGCAAAGATTACCTAAGAAAGAACCTTGAAAGGGATCCAGTGTCAAACTCCTAGGTTGATGACTCCAGCACATTTAAAAGATAGACTCTCCTTCCTTCTATAATTCAACTACCAAGTAACTTCACACACTGATAAGAAAGAATCCCCACACAAACATGGGCCTGTCATGTGGAGTCCTGTTGTCTGGTTCTCGTGTTAAAATCTGAAAGGAGTCCACATCTGAAAGGAGTCCACACAGAGTCATTTGGAGGACAATCATGTGTGATTGGGGACAGAGCATCTTTTTATTTGGCCTTCTCATGGTGAGGTAAGTGCTGCATGTCATTAAAATTCCATCCCTTACAGATTCTGTACAATTACATGAAAAGTAGGCCTTCTAATTGCAGTAATACACAGTCAATCACAAGTACACAGTAAGTGCTTCATGAACGTACAGTGTAAGCTTCACCATGTGGATGAAAATACGGCATCTTAAAAACTTTGATAGTGCATGATTTTAATCTATAATTTAAAAACAGATGTTTCTTAAGGAAAACAGCATTTACCCCAAGAGGAAACGGAGCTTGGCTTTCCAGCATTGAGGATTTGGGTTTGGACCCTGAAGTTATCTTTGAACCATTTCTCGTTTGACGATTACTGAGAAGAGGCTGCAGACGAACCGGAGGCTGCATATTTCCTGGGGCAGTATATGGTCGAGGGGCTGTCTAGACAATGATGGGGGAAATTTCATTTAAATTAGTACCTTGACATGTTTCCAGAACCAATTAATAACCCAACAAATGGCCCAGAGTAATTAATGGTGCCTTTTTACTGAACAGATTAAACTTTAATTATATCCTTCCATTATATACACCCTTCTGACCCTAAAGTATTTGTTAAAACATAGGCTGTTGAAGTCCTCTACATAACAAAACGTCACAAGGATGGAGCCTTCTAAACAAAAGAGATGGCCTCTATTATACTCCTATATTTTTGTTCATACTGTAAATTCTTTATTATGCTGAATATGGGCAAAAAATGGCTTTGCTCAATTAAATGTTAAATTAAAAAATGTCCTATTTCAGAGAACTGAAAGGGTATTATTGGAACAGACTCATTGCAGTTTCAATGTTTTCAATATAAAATCTACTCTGAATTCATTATGAGGCAAGGTTGGCACTCAAAGTAAAAGCAGACACCAGGAAAGGCAGGTGCTTAGCTATAATATACCACCAATTACATATCTTCAACTGCTTCCTAAAAATGTAAGAAAACAAAATGAAAAAAATGTTATAGCTGGCCAAACTGGGATGCACTATATAAAAATGGATGTTTCCACACTGAGAATCCTCCATTTGTTGTTCTAGGTCTCCTGTCTACCTTCTCTGTCTGAGGAGCTCTGGGCCCTGGAAGTGATTTCTTAAGGAATTTACTAACCAACCTCAGAATTGCAATTAGATTCTACCAAGGAGAGGAATGATATCAGAGAATATGGGAGGATGAAATGGAGGCCTTTATTTCCATAATCCTACAGGGTAGAAATGGTTCCTACAACCTAAGTGGTTATACTTCTGTGGGGAAGCACCTACCTGCTCTGGGACCTACCTATTGCTTCTAGAACCTAACCCTTCCCACCCAGCCTCCTCTTTAACCTAGGGACTGTGGCTTCCCATTGTGCTGACCCCAGCAGGTTTACCATCCCTAGTTGGCTTCTCTTCACCCTGCTGTATCTTCCCAAATAGTTTCTTTATTAAACAACTTTGTAATTACTCTATTTGTATGAGCCATCTGTTTCCTGCTGAGCCCCCAACAGAGACACTTTCCAATCAAGAATGTACTGCAGTGAATACAAAAAGTACCAGCGTGGAGCATTGTAAGTGCCTTTGGGAGCATCAACAGAATATTATAAGTTTAGTATAAAGATTAGCAATGCATCAAAAGTGGGGAAAAAAAACAACGCTTTGGCCTGGTTGCCCTATTCTACTAAGACAGTAGAAAACATGCCAAGAACAGGGCATGTGTATTTAGGCAAAATGGTATAAGATAGATGGTGTATAAATGATTCATGAATAGAATTTCATACATTGACTCTAAAGGGTGGTGAGCCACAAATATTCCATTCTGCAAAGGCATGTATAAATAAACACATGAAAAGACTGGCAACCAGAGACTCCTACCAAGCACTGGTTCTCGTAGCATCTTGAGAAGCATGTGTGCACCCACTGCTAAAACCTAATTTCAACAGTTAGCAATACTGAATCTCCATCCTAGGCCAAGTGAGGAGATAAAAAGTAATATATAACATCCAAAGATTCTATTAGTCAATTCGGCTGATTAATGCCAAAGAGTACGACTTAGAATAATGCTCTCAGGATAGTTACCAAGGGGGCTAAGAAAAACTAAGTTCTCACAGAAGCAGGTGAAATTTTAGCCAAATGATAAGGAAGATGGTCATTTGAAAATCCAAGTAAGTGCCAGTTCTGAGCCAGGATCACAGAAGAGCAGCAGAGACCACCCTGTCCAATATTTGCTTTCTTTTCTTCTCCAGTAACAGAATTTTCATTTGCGAGCATGGTTGGTACAAACAAAGGGTATGTTCCCCAGATTTCCCCACAACTCTGTAAGGAGACGATGGCCTCTCACTTGAGGCTAGAAAAATGTCAACAAAAGTAACTCATGCAACTTGCAGTTCACACTCGTAGCAAAGGGAAGCGCGTCCTTACTTTCCCGCTGACCCCTTCCCTCAGGCTGGAGCATCCACATGGTGATACACAGCCCTGGCTGCTGTGGATGAAGCAGGCACCTCAAGCTGGTGGGTGAGTAACACAGAGGAATCCAGGTGTTTGATGACTTCATAGAGTCACCTAAGGCATGGGTTGGGATGGGGATGAAACCCTATGGGTAAGCCATTGTTACTTGGGTCTCTTATGAGGTGAATAGGAAAGGCCTCCACTGGCTGTTTCAACACTTGGTCCAAAACTGGAGTTGCTCTTTGGGGAGTTTGTGGGTCGTTTGCTAGGCAGAGGCTGGCTGGAAGAAGATTCTCTCTGAAAGGCAGGCCTCAGTGTCTATAGAACGCCCTGCTTCTATCCCTCTCTGCTTCCTATTCTGACAAGATGTGAGAAGAATCCCAGATCCATGTCCCCCTGCACAGTAGTGCCCCCTGCTGCCTGCCTGTCTTCTCCACCATGTAGGCACCATTTGCTCAAGCTATAAAACAGGCAGGCTCTTCTGTAGTATTTCTTGAAAGTGTTTTGTCTCAGAAACAGGGAAAATAATAAATACAAACCTGAACCACAGCAAACACGTGTGGACCAACTAGAGTAACATACACGAGTGAGAGAAAACAAAGACATAAGACTATAGAGAGGTCTTAAAATCCATGTACAGAAACTAAACGACATTTCTGAATAAAAGACTCAAATCATTTGTGAACAAAAGAGCTCTCGTAGACTCTACCAGATGAAATTTTCTCTTGAGGCTGTCCAATAATCCGAAACCTGAAAATCTTGTATAAAGATCACGGAGAGTGAGTTACTACAAACCAGAACACCATCTTTCAGTGGCTGTGCTCTTAATTTTACTTCTGTGCATTTGCATACAGATATCATCTAGTTAGATGGATGTGGCAGTCAAACGCTCAGCTGATCACATTTATCTCCAAAAACAAATCTGTCCCATTAAGTAGCAGCTGTGAGTCCCAAACTCTGGTGGTTCATATCAGAGGCTACCTTAAGTTTGTTGCATTTTACAATGTGTAAATATATTTCTTTATAATAAATATGGCACTGTCTTAATGTGCTCAAAGCTGTGCCAAAGTGTGAGTTGAAATTGGCTACCTGGTAATTACTCAGCTTATCCTAGCTTTGCTAATTCTCAAGAGTATCATGGGATGGGGGTGGGGGTAGAGGGATGAATTTCTCAAAGACTTACAGAATCTGTTGAGATGACTTTCCTCAGTTTTAATGGAGATAATGCAGCTAAACGCTCACACATTGTTTGAAACCTTAGAGCAATTAGCATCCAAGTGCAAGAACAGGTATTGAAAGCTTCTCTTAGAGTAGTTCAGGAAAAGTGGTGATGTCCCATAAAGCTTCCTGTGTCCATCTAGGGTAATTGGTAGTCGGGACTGAAACTGAGAGAGGATGTGACTGGGATAGAATGGACAAACCTAAGGGAGACCTGAATTTCTTTATAAATTCAAATATTCAAATCACAGTAGATATCCTAAGGTGCACAGAACATGCAGCGTGTGACCAAGTGTCAGGCTCGTAATAGTATAGCCTCTGATTTTTAAAGGACCCACTCATTTTTGCACAGTGAACCACAGACTATCTTCTGACCAGGTTCATCTGGAAAACTAAGGGCACAGGGGACAGGGGACAGGGGACAGGGGACGGGACAAGGGACAGGGATTTTCTCTCTCTGAACTAGGAAGAAGGACAGAAAATAGTACTATTTCCTTATTTCTTCCAGGGGAAAGCTTGGGAGATGCTAATGAATTGCTATCTAGGGGCTGGAGAGATGGCTCAGTGGGTAAGAGCACTGACTGCTCTTCTGAAGGTCTTGAGTTCACATCCCAGCAAACACATGGTGGCTCACAACCACCGGTAATGAGGTCTGACACCCTCTTCTGATATGTCTGAAGAAAGCTACAGTGTACTTATTTATAATGATAAATACATCTTTTAAAAAAAAGAATTAACTTCAGCAAAGTGGCTGGTTATAAAATCAACTCAAGCAAATCAGTTGCCTTCCTATACTCAAAGGATAAGCAGGCTGAGAAAGAAGTTAGGGAAATGACACCCTTCAAAATAGCCACAAACAATATAAAGTAACTTGGTGGGACTCTAACCAAACAAGTCAAGGATCTATATGACAAGAACTTCAGGTCTCTGAAGAAGGAAATCGAAGAAGAACTCAGAAAATGGAAAAGTCTGCCATGCTCGTGGATTGGCAGGATTAATATAGTTAAAATGGCCATCTTGCCAAAAGTGATCTACAGATTCAATGCAATCCCCGTCAAAATCCCAACTCAGTTCTTCACAGAGTTAGAAAAAGCAATTCTCAAATTCATCTGGAATAACAAAAAACCCAGGATAGCTAAAACTATTCTCAACAACAAAAGAAATTCTGGGGGAATCAGTATCCCTGACTTCAAGCAATACTATAGAGCAATAGTGTTAAAAACTGCATGGTATTGGTACAGTGACAGGCAGGACGATCAATGGAACAGGATTGAAGATCCAGAAATGAATCCACACACCTATGGTCACTTGATCTTGGACAAAGGAGCCAAAAACATCCAGTGGAAAAAAGATAGCCTTTTCAACAAATGGTGCTGGATCAATTGGAGGTCAGCATGCAGAAGAATGCGAATTGATCCATTCTTATCTCCGTGTACTAAACTTCACTCCAAGTGGATCAAGGACCTCCATGTAAAACCAGACACACTGAAACTAATAGAAAAGAAACTGGGGAAGACCCTTGAGGACATGGGCACAGGGGAAAAGTTCCTGAACAGATCAGCAATAGCTTATGCTTTAAGATCAAGAATTGACAAATGGGACCTCATAAAATGACAAAGTCTCTGTAAGGCAAAGGACACTGTTAAAAGGACAAAACGGCAACCATCAAATTGGGAAAGGATATTCACCAACCCCACATCTGATAGAGGGCTAATATCCAATATATACAAAGAACTCAAGAAGTTAGACCCCAGGGAACCAAATAACCCTATTAAAAAATGGGGTACAGATCTTAACAAAGAATTCTCACCTGAAGAAATTCAGATGGCTGAGAGGCACCTTAAGAAGTGCTCAACATCATTAGTCATTAGGGTAATGCAGATCAAAACAACCCTGAGATTTCACCTTACACCAGACAGAATGGCTAAGGTCAAAAACTCAGGAGACAGCAGGTGTTGGCGAGGATGTGGAGAAAGAGGAACACTCCTCCACTGCTGGTGGGGCTGTAAGATGGTACAACCACTGTGGAAATCAGTCTGGAGGTTCCTCAGAAAACTGGACATGAGACTTCCAGAGGACCCTGCTATACCTCTCCTGGGCATATACACAAAGGATTCCCTGGCATGCAATAAAGACACATGCTCCATTATGTTCAGAGCAGCCTTATTTATAATAGCCAGAAGCTGGAAAGAACCCAGATGCCCCTCAAAGGAGGAATGGATACAGAAAATGTGGTATATTTACACAATGGAATACTATTCAGCAATTAGAAACAATGAATTCACAAAATTTTTAGGCAAATGGCTTGATCTGGAAAATATCATCCTAAGTGAGGTAACCCAATCACAGAAGAATACACATGGAATGCAATCTCTGATAAGTGGATATTAATTAGCCCAGAAGCCCTGAATACCCAAGGCACAAATTGCATAACAAATGACTCCCATGAAGAAGTATGGAGAGGGTCCTGATCCTGGAAAGGATCAATCTAGAATTGGAAGGGAATATAAGGACAGAGAAAAAGGAGGGAGGTGATTGGAGAAGGGATGGAGAGAAGAAGGTTTATGGGACATATGGGGAGGGGGGATCCGGGAAAGGGGAAATCATTTGGAATGTAAACAAAGAATATAGAAAATAAAAATATTTTTTAAAAAAAAGAATTACTCTCTAAGAAAGACATATATGTGTGTAGCAATCTACATTCAAATCAGACCCTTTAAAGGAGGAACAGCCCAGAGAGGACTGGGACTTTTCAGAATTTGTGCTGTTCAACCAGGACAAGTCAAGACATGTTTACCTTTTGCAGAATGTTGACACTTAATGCCTTAGGTGACAAACTTACCTCAGCTGTGTGTGAAGGCTTTGTAATCTCTCTACAAATATTGTAGAACAGAGATAAAAATGATCAGACTCGCAAGGAAAACATCCAGTCACACCCCAGTCATGCAAACCAAGGGCAAAGATGTTACCGGGAGTTTAACACAGCTTCAACCACTAGCATGCAACAAGCATTTTTTAAATCTTTCCTGAATCTAGATTTTAAAAGACCCTGCCTGCCTTCCAGAAAATATCACCTCTGAGCCACAGATGCATCATGCTAGGATAAAATATCAGGGTATGACTTCCTCAGATGGGATCTCAGTACATTTAATTATCTCAAGGAGGAAGCATCTACTTTTGATAAACTGAAACAGTATAATGCCGCCAACATGCAGCCTGGCACTGCTGAATCTGTGCAGATAAAGGAATAGCAAGAATAATACCCAGATGTCAGAATAATACCCAGAAGGCACAGTCAGGGACTCAATCCTGCCACATTGCCAAGGGCTGAGGGGTAACTTGAAATCATTGTGTGTTTGATCTTAGATATCAAGATGAGTTTGCTCTTTCTATAGGTAAAATGGAGCCGGGTGGTATCTGGGTACCTACATAAACACAAGTCATCTCCACTTCAGAAACTTGTTTGGTAGTTGCCAAATACAGGGATTAGTTCACAGCAATTTTGATTGGATAGGGGCTTATAATGTTGACTTTTAATATTTAATATTGAGTAATAGTTCCCAATTGCTTCCTTTCCCTATGTTTTCACTTCTATAGAGTTGTGCAGACATGCTTCCCAGAGAACCTTCTTTCTCAGATTAATGAGAAATCATAAATTAATTAGCTGGGACAGAGTGCTTAATAGGGCTCACCGGTGTTAATGGGCTAGAACGTCCTTCCTCAGCCAGAACACTATGGCCACGATTAGTCTTCGGGCCAGCTGGGGGATGGGGAGTCAGGACAGGCATGTTATCTTCAATAAATCGTCTTGTGTGTTCTCCCTGGAACGAGAAAAAAATGTGAAGTTGATGTATAGAGGTGATCAGGTTAGCTTAGTGCCTGGCGCATGTCCATACTGTGAGATCAAAGCCCTCCCCACCAAGATCGCTGTTCTGTATCCTGATACTGAAGTAAGTTAGCAATGTTTCTCTAGCCCTGTTGGGGGCAGGGTGTGGTAGGCAGTAAGTGACAGAAAATGGAATCCTCTCCACCTGCCCACACACAGGAGTCATTCTGAGAGAATATTCTACTTAATAATAATGTTTGTTGGGCCAACAAAGTGGCCTTTGTACTTCACTACAAGGAAGGGTACACACTACAACAAAAGATTAAAGTTTTTGTCATGAAAACAGTTATTTAAGCAATACAGTTCCTTTTACTAAATAGAGGGGACGTAGATCATGCCTTGGCCAGTTGCAAATATGCAGTGAGTTTTGACGATCAGATGTCAGGCGGGAGCAACTGGAGTACCTCCAGCACTTTGCCCAGAACCCTTGTCTTCCTGTCTACCTACTGCCTCTCACCTGCTGCTGCACAGGAAAGACAATCACAGACACACAGCACACCCTGTCTTAGGCACTAGAAATCTGTATTTCCAGTCATAGTTGTTTCCACATTCTGGCAAACAAATCACAGAAAGTGTAAGACCACGGTGCAAGGCATGACCGGCCAAGCTGAATGAACAGGAGCCTTGGCATCCCAGCTCCCCTGATCCCTAGAAGGGACCTGCCTCCTGGTATTTAACCCTTTAGTAATAAGATGACTCTCTTTCTCTGATAAAATAAATTTGAGTCCATCAACCCAGAGAGGAAAATGTTACTCTTACAGGGCAGGTTGCTCTCCAAACACTTTACAGACGCTTATCAGTTTCTGAGATGTGTTTCAGGCTCCACATTTGTAATACTGTAGCAAATTAAGAACAAGCAGCCCATTATTTCAAATAGCTCAAGAAATCAAATAAATCTGCCATCCTAAACTGAAACTTTTCAAACACGCCTAATTGAATCTCCCATCCCCTGATTCAAATTGATGTATTTCATAAGTTCACTGCAAAGAACAAAAATAGAGAACAACCAAGGAATTTAAAAATACCTAGCACAAAATGTTAGATCTGTTCATGCTTCCTTCTACTAAGGAAGCTTGTTCCCACCATAATTTTCAAGGGTGACATTCGAATGAAAATGTGTGATTGTATAATTCTTCCGATGTTTTATTTTCCTTCAAGCTGGAACATTACCAGATCTTTTTATTTTCTTAAGACTCATGAATATCCTTTGGCCTCTGCCACAAGAAAACACAAAAGCCAGACAGCAAATTTGACTATTTTCAAGTTTGTCTTTGAAAGTTTTCACCTTGCTGAAATGCGTTTCTCAGAAGTAGCACCTGTTTTATCAGGATCTGTACTGATAGCCAGGCTCTGAAGGACCATTTGCTTGATCTCAGCTATGTGTGGTGTCCAAGAGTAGGGGCCTCTAGGATTTCTATAATTGCCTGAGAGTTCGAATGATAGCATGATTATTAAGAGGTAAATAAGTTTACCTTCAACCTCTGAATCCGCTCTTTCCTAGCTAAGGTATCCAGTTTCCGTTTTATTTCCAGCTGGTGGTAGCGCTGTGGAGGATAGAACCATGCTAGTTAGAGCCAAGAATATTTTAGAGGAAAATAATCCCAACAGAGGTAGCTCCATTTTCAAATTGCCCCTCTTGTCATTTGGATGGAGAAGAACCACCTGCCTAAGTATGCAGGTGGGAATATCAATTGCCACCCCTCATTGGGAGGCCAATTACAAACACGTATTAGCTAAAAGTGTTCATGCCCTTTAACCATAAACTTTGTTCCTAAACTGAGCCCAAAAACTAAGTAATGGCTTTTAAGTGTTTTGCATAAAAAGATCCTATCTGAAAGGGGTCTACCCCCCTTTTTTTCTTTGAATAGTGCAATAGTTGTGTAAATTTTGGGGAAAATGGTTAAATGTTTGGCACATCCATGGGCTGGAGCAGGATGTAATCATTTAAATGAAGTTTTTAAAGATTTTGGATTTTTTTTTAATGGAAAATGAAAGTAACACAGGAGGAGGCAAGATACAGAATGCATAAGAATCTAGCCATTGGTGGAGAAGTTTACCAGAGCATCCCTGGAGTGAGGAGCCACTTTCTACATTTCTAGTTCCAAGTCCATCAAATTTCATAACCAAAGACACGGAGGCACACAGACACAGGTGTGTGTCTTGGTCTCCCTTCCTATTTCCTGTTTGAGTGCTCAAACCCATGCCCCTGTCACAATGTAGCATGATGATTTTCTTTCCTGTGTGTCCGAAGGATGACTTTATTTTCATTTATATGTCTGTGGACATTGTGATGGAGGGACTGCTTCTTGATACTGGAGTTAGAAACAGTCATGTACAGCATGGAATGGTGCTGGGAACTGAACTCTGGTCCTTGGAAGAGCAGCCAGTGGCTCATACCTGATGAATGAATCCACTGCTCATTGTTCTTTGAGATGGGGACTCAGCTCAAGATGACCTGGAACTTACTATATGGCCCAGTTGGATTCAAAATTGTGGCAATCCTCCTGCCCAGACTTCCTGAATATTAAGATTATAGGCACATGCTACCACACTTGGCCATATCATGATTTTATTGATGTATAAATATGACAAGAAGATATTAAAAAGAAGTGTAGAGCTGTTGCAGGGAAATACTAAAAAAGAGCCGCCAAGTTCCCACACTCCATCCAGCTACTCTGTCCGCCAACTCTCTGCCACGGCTGGAGCTCTGGAGCTCCCTTCCTGCCACACTAGCCCCACGCACCGACTGTCCACCTCAGTCAGCCACCACAACACCCAGCAACCCGGTAGAAACAAAACTCTAGATGCTTATAATTAACAAGTCAGATTTGTATATCGGTAAATTCTCAGTTCACAAGACACCACTACAATAATTTCCGAACCAATTGATAATGATAAAAGCTGCCCACCTAGATTAGACATAATTATCCCAATTATTCTATCCTTTATGATATTATAACTACCTGTGGCTATTTAAAGTCACGCTAGTTCAATATCTAGCCTCCATCTTGGCTTCTCCCCCTCCCTGTTCTGTTGCTCTCTGTCCCTGTAATTCCTAGCTCTGCCTCCTCTTTCCCTGTCCAATCACAGGCCTCCTGCTGCATTAATATTTTAATGTAATCGGACAGGGGAAATCCTGCCACATAGAATAATGGTCATCTCAGTAGAAACCTTATGCAATTATTTTTTTGCTTTATGATTTGTCCGTTTTCCAATTATTTTCATACAATAGTTGGTGATTTAAAATATACCTAAATAAAAATGGTCTCCCAATCAGACTTGAAATCAGTCAGTGGTCTTGTTGTCTCATTGTTCCTTTGGGGGAAACATTTTCTCCGGTCTTGGTCCCTGCTGATTCCATCACTGCTGTCCTGGGTGTCATCAATCATGTCCTGACTCTTCATGTTCTTCTCACTCCTGTTCTGATCTTTCACCATTCAGCAACAAACTTTCTTATATTAGCTATCAGTCTGTTTCCAACTTCCATTTGTCCCCAACTCTCTACAGTCAGCAGCTTGACTCCTCACACCGTGACTGAAACTCTCTCCCCAAGCCCTCCAGTGCTGTTGCCTCCTGGGCCCAGACCTCAGTGGAGCCATTCTGCAGATGGTGAGCTCTCGAACCCCTGGCTCCCAGACAGCATTCTCCCAGGCCTGCTTCCCATCAGCGAGGAGTTTCTATTCCCACATTCCTGCTCCTTCCTTCCTCTGCTCCTCCTCATCCAGCCCCTAAGACTCCCTCCATCTCCCCTACTTGAGACAGCAACTTGTCTACAGCTTTCTCCTTCTCTACCGTGCCCATAGACAGCTGCCTCTCCCACCCTCTCTCTGGCACTGTTAGTTGCACCGGTTGGCAACAGATTCCAAATTGACCTCCCACCTCCAATCTTTTCCAGACCATGAATCCATCGTCTGCGTCTCTAGCAGCAGCATCTCAAAGGCTCTGCTCATCTATTCCACTCCCCTGCTGTAAAAGCGCCTCACTGCCTCAGCACCGACACACTGCAGCCTGCCTTGGGAAGTCAAGACTTTCCAGAAACAAGACTTCAGCTTCTCAGATGGTGGCGCTTCCTCCTTCCAAGCAGCCCCCCGCCCCTGGTGGTCTTTGGGCTTTCTTTCCATTCGCAGGATCCTGCAGAGGGCTGTTCTCCTCCTCTGGAATTCCTCTCCCAAGCTCCTGGCTTACTCTTCCCAGAAGCAGAAGCGCTGTGCCACTTGCACTGAGGCCTTCAGGACACCTCCTTGTTTGCAGGATCCAATTTGTCACTTCCCTTTTCTATGCAACCGCTGTACCATATTTCAATAAACAGTGTTGTGCAGCCACAGGACAGGTCCTCTCCTGGCACACAGTGAGTCAGCTACTGTTGATTGAGTGAATGCATGAGCACCTACAGAAATTTCAGGGAAAACTGTAGCAATTTCAAGTCAATGGGAGGCACTGTGGCAACCTGGCAACAATACTAGTTGTTCTTGTATATTAGCAGATGAGGTATGTCTTCTCAAACATGGTTAGGAGCTGAACAGTTTCTCATTTCGCTGTTTTTCACGTTTGTAGATATCTGTAGAGTCTATTGATTAAACACTCTTAATATGAACATGCAGAGTCCTCCGAAAGTCAGAAACCCTCAAACACAAACACCATGTTTACAATACTTTCAAGTTCTGAGCATCTCATATTTATCTTTCGAACTGTGCGCGTGGGTTTGTGTGTGTGTGGAATATGTATCGTATGAACTGAATGTCTTGGGTGTACATGAAGGGATCCGAGGAATACACCGGATGTCCTGCTCCATGCTATTCCCTTAGGACAGAGTCTCTCACTGAACCCAGAACGAGGCAGGCAGCAAGTCACAGTCATCTTCTGTCAGTGGGATAGACTTACAGGCACGTGTGTGACCACACTTTTTTGGGGGCTTTTTCTATAGGTGCCGACAATTTGAACTCAGGACTTTCTAGTTTGTCTACTTAAGTGTACTTACTCTCTGAACTGTCTCCACAGCCCCATATTTCAGATGTTCAGATTAGAGAAGGCCAAGCTCCATATTATAATTACTACACATTCTTTTAAACATAATTATATGTCGTTAGTGTATGAGACTCAACTAGAAATATATGTGACAGTTCTTATGTATCTGATGTACCTACAGACTCTAAGGATCTGGCCAACATTGGACTCAGCACTTTTAAAGCTTGAAATTAGGTAGGGGTTAATTTAATTCCAGAACTATTTATATTTTAGCAGAATTGTGCCACTGGTGTAAACCTACTGGTGCGTTTACAATCAGCAAATTTGGGGCTGTCAACAATGAGTCTAGGTAATTTGTGGACACGATCTGAAATTTAAAAAAAAAAATGAATTGCTAAAGTAGGCATAAACTGTATGTGTGCAATATACATCTTAAGTGAACATTCTGAATGATTGATGTAATGATACAGTCAACACGATAGCAAATATTTTCACTGGTACTAAACTTGTTGCAGGTTTACTGATAGTTCTGCATTTGCTCAAAAAATGTTAATGCACCCAAAAGTCAGAGGCTTTCCAAGCCGCTTCTCTGATTTACTGCTGTGTAGACAAGCCAAGGAGTGGTGTCCTTTTTCACAAAGACTAAATGGTGTTTGATGGTTGAAGCGACAGTTCTGTGGAGTAAAGCTCCAAAAATTTATCAGGTTAGCTTCGTATCCCACTAAAAGTGCAATGTCAGATTCCACAAAACGTGTTGATGCTCACCCTGCAAATCTGTGCTGACCAATGTGTCCTAAAGTAGGAGGGACAGCAGATGTTTCCATGCCTATTCTGTGAAACTTAACATACGGCTGAGCTACGGAGCCTTAAAAGAATAACAGGTCTGGGATAATTCATGGCACTGGAATTACTGATATTTAAACAGATGTCACTTTTTTTAGCGAATGGAAATTAAGGTACAGATGGTAAGGGCTGGGTAGCCATTGTGGATTAAAAGAATCTACATTTAGAAAATTAAATATCACAAACTTTATAATCATGTCCATATTTCTTCTGAACTAAAAAGGAGGAAAAACTTGAGAGTCTGGGCTCCTAGCTATGTTGGAATGGACCAATTTCCTTTGGTCCATTTCCTTTTTCTTGAAGTTTAGGAAGAATTACCCAATCTCGGGTCACAGAGAGGGAGGAAATGCCCTCACCTCCATGTCAAGGACCTTGTGGAAAATGGCCCGGGCTAAGCACTCTCGGATGCATTTTTGGTGATCCTGCTTCATGTTGTTAATTTTGTATTCCTTTTCAGAGAGTATCCTCCCACTTCTTGTGATCTGTGGTGAGAATAAAAAATGTGAAGAGATAAGTAAAATGCACAAAGAAATACAAAGTAGCAAAATGTATTGTTAGGTACAATGAAAGGCAAAGAGAGGAAAGAGACAAAGGGGGAGGGGAAGGAGAGAAACAAAGAGATGGGGAGGGGGGAGAGAGATGGGGGAAAGAGGGAGAGAGGGAGGGGAAGAGAGAGGGGGAAGAGAGAGGGAGGGGGAGAGAGGGAGGGAGGGAGAGAGAGAGAGAGAGAGAGAGAGAGAGAGAGAGAGAGAGAGAGAGAGAGAGAGAGAGAGAGAGAAGAAACTGGCCTTTTCAAAGCCTAAGGAGAATACCATTGTCACTAATGAACTTCCACTTTTAATGAATATTTCATCAAGCAGAAAGGAAAAAAGGAAGTCTCGCTTACCTGTCAGTGTGAAAACACACACAGGTGGTACACTTGACGTTTAAAACAAGGTTTTCATTAGAGTAACAATTTTCCAGTGATGGAACCCAGGTGTTCTTTTCAGTCTCCTGAAAGCACCCTGGGAAGAGGAGGTGCTACCTTGAAAGAGTGTGAGAGTAGGCCTGCTGCCTCCTCACTGAAACTGCGGCAGGGGCTAGGCAGATGAGCTGGGGAAGTCTTTGGTTTGTCTTGAGAAATAATTGGTTTCATTACTTCCTTTGCTCCCTGTTTTTTCCTTCCTCACTTTGCAGCCCAGAACATAATTTAATTTGCTATGATTTAGAATTTTACAAATTACATGGAAGTGTGGCTAGGCTTTATACATGTGTCTGTATACACATTGGGATCACTGCGTGTCCCAGAGTGCAGATTTCTGCCCCTCCCTCGTTCCTTCTTTAGATTCTGTCCCTCAGCTCCGTCCGCAGTTGTCCTCTGAGCTCGCTGTAAGAGCTGCTGGCCTGCTTTTTATCCACATCCCCATCAACACGCTCCTGGTAAGTTTAAATACAAGACACCTTTACATTCCCTTTCTTGTGTTTGTGTGTGTGTGTGTGCGTGTGCGTGTGTGTGTGCGTGTGCGTGTGCGTGTGCGTGCACGCACGTGCATGCACAGGGCACATGCTCAGGCGTGCATGTGTGCCTATGTGCATGCGAGTGAGGATGCCAGCTGAGGCCACGCCACGGGTGTTGAATGCCCTGAGGCTGACGCTGCTGGAAGTTACAAGCTGCTCTGTGTGCTCAGGAGCATGCTCTTAACAGGGAGCCACCTTTCCGGACCCCACATTCATGTTCTTAATTTCCTTCTTCAAATTTAGCTGTACTTTTTATATTGTTGTTGCTTCCTATTACTTCAGATAACCCACTTAAGGTGTCTAGGATGTACTGTCCACCGACTTCATGTCACTGAGAAGTGTCATTGTTTTTGGTCTCAAGGACACCATCAGTCAGGAAGCTCCTGGAGAGTCACTGTGCTTACACCTTGAGTGAAGTGGATATAAATCCTCCCTCCCCTCCTCCCCCCCCCCGGGGGGGGGGAGGATTGAGAAACAGCAAATCCCATAGGTCTGTGCGAGTTTGAAACACATCTTCTAAGGGGTTTCCATGTGATGTGAGCAGGAGCGCGGCGGGCAGCAGGCCTCTTCCTGGACCCATTTTGTTAGAGAAAGGAGCTGCCACGCTGTCCTCACCTGAGTTGTCATACTTGTAACAAGTGTTCATTACTTGCTTAAGGATGCCGTTAAGTAAACTAGCATGAAACTCAGTGTTCGTGGTCACACAGTGATTACAGAGTGACTCACTGCAGGTCCCTAACAGCAGTAGATGTGGTGATGGGGAGGGGATGGTAGAAGGAGGGGGGCGCCTTCATTTCACAATTGAGGAAGTTGGGCTGCAAGTGCTGTACACAGAATCTGGTTCTGGGCAGAGGTGGGTGTCGCCTCACCCTTCTGATAACCATGCCCCAGGAGGCTGTGAAGGACTTTCTCCTGAGCTCCACCTAGCCAGGGCGAAGCACACAAACAACAATTAGAAGCACAATACAGTTCTTTCAACATCAAAACAAGGCTGTAGTTTAAGAAAGAACACAGGCTGGAGCCACACCCCTTCTCTTTCAATGGAAAACCATAGGGTTTTTTGAGTTAGATTTTTTTTTCCACCTACACATTTAAAGGAGTGGAAAATGTGTGGGAAGAGGGGCTTTGAAGCTGATGGAAGGCTCTAAGGTATCAATAAACCATCACAGGGAAATGAAAGTTCAAAAAAAAAGAAAAGAAAAGAAAAAAAGGGGGGGGGAAGACAGAAAAGGAAGCAAACTGTTTATTTGCCACCCCATATTCTATGAGTATTAAAAACAATATATTCATTTCTAAAACAATAGTCTTTTCTATCCTTGCTCTTTAACAGTGTCTGGTCTGTAGACTGTGTGCTGAATGGATGAATAAGTAAGCAAGTCAACTATGCTGTTGAAATATCGCTGTGACTTTTCGTCAATAATTTATGTTTCCTTAGTCGCCATTGTAACCTCTCTCCTTTGTTTAGAAAGAGCTCCAAATAAATAAATCAGAAGTTTAAAAGGAAGTAATTTTTCTGAACTAGTGAAGAGAAAAAGATGGCACAGACTCAAAAGAAATCTGAAGAAAGGTTGGAAATTTTGGGACTTAATTGAAGAAGAAAGTGAGAGGAACCCAAAGCAGTCTTACCAGCCCGGATCTTAGGAGGTGCCTCCTGATCCTGCTATTGTTAAAATACCCAGTCAGGTGTTTATCCGTGAGGCTATTATAGGTTGCAAGTAATCTGAAACAGAAAGGAGAAACCATTAAGGTTTTATGAGGGTTGCTTGATAACCAAGGCCAGTCTTGGCAACGCAGCCTAAGCAAGCACTCTCCAGCGATGCATTTGTAGACAGATTTAACAGCTGACAGCCAGCGATGCATCTGAAGACAGGTATCAGAGCCAGCTGAGAGGCTATCTGTACCAGGTCTTATAGAGGCAAGGAACCCTCTTGGTTTGGGTTATACAAAAGTGAAAACCGAAATGAGCACTTAAAATGTGGGTGGAAGGTCAAGGAGAGCTTAGCAGGACATGACAGAGAAGCAACAGTCTCTTCAGCATTCCTCTGCCTCTCCTGCGCACCCTAAACCCAGACATCACACCCCATGCTTCTCTCCTACCAGCAGGAGACACTTTGGGAGACCATCCTCCATCTGTCAGGGGTCTGGGAACCACTGACTGACAACTCAAGTGCAGCCTTAGAAAGCAGCCCCTGGTTTTCCCTGGCTTCTGTGTGACCCTTCCTGGGCAACAGGAAAACCCACATTACATCTCTCATTCCACAATTTAGGAACCATCACTTGCCCTCCTCCCCCTTTGGCTCTGAAGACCAAGTGCACCCCTTGATTCCAAACACTCCTCCTAAGGTTGTCTGTTGTGATCTTGAACTGTAAATGTCCTGAAGAAATAAAGATACTATTTTCTGTGGGATTTTTTCTTATTGACATAAAGTCCTAACTTATGCCTTAGCATTTTTGACTTCTCAACTTACTCATATTTGTCTAGACAGTTTTATTAACTTTAATGTATGGAATAGATTTTTAGGACATTTTAAGAATTAAAGGAAGTCAGATGTAGTGACACACATCTGAAATCACCATATTCCCCTTGAGACACAGAAGCAGGAGGATTTCAGTTGGAGGCCAACCTGATCTATATAATAAGACTTCCTCAACTTAGAACAAACTGAATTCTTGGCTACATACTATACCTTAATACATGCTTAGACTCAGTCTACAATTCATGCTTGGAAACTGGAAACTACTTATGCTTTTTAAACCTAATTTTATCACGTACCTTAAAAGGTGTGCACATGAATATGTGTATGAACATGCAGATATATATAGAGATAGATAGATAGATAGATATAGACATAGACATATATGGGTTGGGTGTATATGTGTGTGTATGCATACATCAAGTCTTACCACAGTCCTGTCCTAAAAAAAATGCATAAAATACAATTTGTACCCTGACACTCAAACAGCTGTCTCTTTTTTAAAAAATATTTATTTATGTATTGTATACACAGAGTTCTGGCTACACATCAGAAGAGGGCACCAGATCTCATTATAGATGGTTGTGAGCCACCATGTGATTGCTGAGAATTGAACTCAGGACCTCTGGAAGAGCAGTCGGTGCTCTCAACCTCTGAGCCATCTCTCCAGCCTCAAACAGCTGTTTCTTAATTTCTCCCGACACTAGAGTAGGGACTCATAGACTGGAGAGAATGTTAACAGGAATTTTATTTAGCTTTTGCAAGACCTTAATTACGTGGCGATTAAATTGTTGACCTTCTCCTGTCTCTCTGTTCTCCTTAACAACCATCTCAAAAAAGTTCCATGCTTCCAAATGGTCAGGAAAGTTTAATTTTACCCACAAAAAAAAAAAAAAAAACTGAAAAGCTGTAACAAAGCCCAGAAGCCAAGGTGCCACATGAAGGCTGCAGACAGGACAACTGCAGAAACCATTCTTCCCTGGGTTTATGTAAAAAGACAACCCAAGAGTCTCACGGAGGCACACACAAAACCAGCTTTGGATGAAGCTTTGAAGCCATCTTTTAAAAGAACTGTCTTGGAGTCCTACAGTTCATCAAAGGTTTCCTGTCTCTGAAAGGTCAGCCTCATATCCCTTACCCTTTCTGAATCTCAGAATCTCTTTTCAGCTCTTCATTTCCAAAAGGTGAGCAGGTGCCTCTTAGTCCTAACAATCCTGATTGCACAGTTCACAGATTCTTAAGATAAATCATTACAGGAATCTCATATACAGTCTTTTGTCTGTCTTGCAGGTCCATGTTAAAAAAAAATAATAAAAACCAATACTTTTGTAATAGTGAGGCGTGTTGAAACCCTGATTAAATAAAGTGAGGTTAAAAAGTTGGGGAGACAAGAGCTTCAGCCTCACTATTGATGAACAAAGCAGCCCCTCTTCTAACTCAGGCTTTCTGACTTGTTAAATATTTAGGTTCTAATATCAATGCGCAGTCACCTTTGGTACCACCCAGTTATAACCCTCCTCTGTTCTCTCTGATCCTTCCAGAGGAGTGTGTGCAGGAAGCCATCCTCCAGTTCCACCGAGGCTGAAGAAGTACATGTGCTACGTGTGCAGGATGCTCCCCAGTGCCACCGAGGCTGGAGGGGGGTGTGTGTGGAGGATGGCTCACCCTCAGTCCCACTGAGGCTTCAGGAGAGCAAGCTGGACATTTTTATTCTCATCCACTTTCTATCTATTCCTATTTAGGGAGAAATGTGGGTCCCTGGTTGGGATTTTGCCTGTAAAAGAACTCCTTCCACAACCGCTGTCCTGTGTCATGTAGCCAGTGGGATAACTTGGCAGACACACCATACCCACCAGGCTCCCCCAGCGTTAGTGATTGCATTTTCAGACAATGACTGAATAGTTTTGTATTTGGGCTAGAAATGTAGACTAATAAATTAATTGATGAGAAATTACATCTAGTGAGTGATGTACACACCTAGCTCAATGGTCAATTTTCAATAGATAACTTAAAAATGTCAACCTCATTCTGCTCATCAATCCTTGGTTTTTAGAGAAAGGATCCCAGTCTGTACAGCCAAGACTGTAGTCTGATTCCTTTGGCTCTACTCTTTATCTGTGTTTGGCATGGACCCATAGCTCCCCCTTTGTTTCTATTGACAAACGCAAGGTCTCAACATCAGCCCAGTTACAAGAGATCAACCGACCAGGCTACAAACACAGCTTAGCAGAGCTCTGTTCTGTACACATTCACTATAAATGTACAGATTTTGTTTTCTGCATTGGGTCAGATAAGTTTAGCTGACCTGGGTGTGGTGACCAGACTCTTCCTTCCCTGTGTCTGCATTGGTTGTCGAAGCTGACCTTCAACATCACTGTCCAGACCAGTCTAGCTTATGGGTGTGTGTGTGTGTGTGTGTGTGTGTGTGTGTGTGTATGAATGAATGAATGATAGATAACCCCAGGTTCCTGGTGCAGGAGGTCTACTCTCTGGACTCAGGGCTGGAAGAGTGCCCAAGAAGAAGCAATCGTGCTGTTTGTATTTGTGCTATTTCACTTCCCAGCTTCCACATACACCCTGCTTCCTTCAGAGCTTGATGCTGAGTCACTGTGAGCCCTTCTTTCCCAGATGCAGCTTTTCAGCACATATCCCGGAACCCTTACCACCCACCAGGCAGGATGTATAAACAGGGATCTATAGAAACGAAACTCAGCAATTCTGAACAGTTCCTCTGTCTGGCCCCAGACAGAGTCTGTCACATAGAAATCTGAAGCGAAGGAGAGGCAAATCACCATCATTAGTCACCTACATTTATTGAGATTGCTGATAATTTTAGATCGTTCTGTAAGGGAGGGTGCAGAGATGCCTCTGTACTCGGGAGACCTGAGCCAGCCAGAGATGTACAAGTGGAGACCACATGTGCCTATGTGAACTTGCATTTGCTCTCTACCTCTACCATAGTCTAATTCACTCAAGAACACTGTCCAGTCCGGTGCTTTTGTGGTTTGGTGCTTATAGGTGCTTGCACACAGGCTGGATGCTGCCAAGATCTCATGCATGCCTGCATGTCCACACACATTAATTAATGGAACTTGCATTTAGGATCCTGAGAGATTAGTGACAAGTAACATGCCAGCTATCCTGAGTTCCAAAATGGGTACCTCCCAAACAAGGTGACAGTCAGTGTGGGGAGTCCTTCTGAAGGCAATGGCCCCTCCTGGACCACACTGAGGAGTTCATTTCTCCAGCCCTCAGCAGTCTTTCCCAACCCACTTCCCTCCCCCAATCCTGTCTCCCTTTGGGAGGGATTAGGGTACATAGTTGTTAAGATTCCTTGATGAGGCTTGGTCTGCCTCCACCAATATCAGCCCTGTCCCTGGAGCAGGTAACCTAACTTCCTTTCTGCCTCTGTTCTTCCACTCCCACAAACACTGGCCTAGACACAGGTCTGTCAAGTGCTCTGCCAATAAACAACAAAGATTATTTGCCCTCCAGTTTCAAATAAAGTGTGTCCTCAGTTCCATGTGAGGCTACATTAGAATGGCTTTAACATTTGTAAGGTTCCAGCGCTCCTAATCTAAGTACATGTTCACTAACACGATGCAAACCTTTTCCCAATGAGCTTCATGCCCTTCAGCGCCATATTGTCTTCTCCTTAGTACCTGTTCATCTCGAAGCCAGCCTGGTGGGATCTAGGATCATCATGGAAACAAACCTCTGGGCATGTCTGAAAGAGCGCTTCTAGATTATGCTCATTCCAGTGGGAAAGCCTGTCTTAAATCTGAGTGGCGCTGTCCCATGAGATGGAGGCACGGACTTACACGAAGCATGAAGCAAGCTGAGCACCAGCCTTCGTCTCTCTGCTTCTAGACTGTGGGTGCCATGTAGCTGCCACGGTGCACTGTGCTCAACTGTGACCCAAATAATCCTGGCCTTAGCAGGGCTTGTACCGATGTCCTGTCCCAACACTGAGAATAGTAAGGAATGCACAGACCTAGCTCACACCTCAGTATACTGTGAACTCTGCCTGCTATGTAGCTCCAACCCTGCCCACCACATACACCTATAAGCATTTTGGACAACCACACCCTATCTTCTGTACTAAGTTTTAGCACACTTTGGTTGTTACTGCAGGACACCACAGTGTTTCATCAGTATTGACTTGTAGTAGAGTTAAGATTTCCTCTTCCCTACTGCACTGGGGCATCACGGCATTCTACTTCTCAGCCCATGTGTTGAGGATGTTGTGTGATCTCCACCCACCTGACTCCAGGAGTATAAGCACCACAGATGATGGATGAGGCCACCACGAAAATGCACAATGAGGAATTACAAACAGTAACTCCTTCAACTCCCATAACGTTTGGGAAGTAAAGGAACAAGGACAGCATGCCGGATGCTGAGCTGCCTGGTACTGAGGGATGGAGGCAGAAGAGCATACCAAGGCTCCCAGTTAGTGTAGGAGCATCAGGAGAGCAGCAGAAGACGGAGAAGTTATTGTGAGAGGGAACAATTAAGGTGACGGGAGGATGCGAGACAGGTTTGGCCAAAGGTAGAAGAAGAAGAAGAAGTGGAAAATGTAAACGGGAAACTTAAAACAAACCCATGGGAAAGAGCCAACCCGTGACACTCTTGAACATACTCTGCTTTTCTTGCAGACAGGAGCCTCACACAACTGTCCTCTGAGAGGTTCTACCCAGCAGCTGATGGAAACAGATGGAGAGACCCACAACCAAACATCAGGCAGAGCCAGGGAAATCTTGTGGAAAAGTAGGGGGTAGGACTGAGAGATCCAGAGGGGTCAAGGACACTGTAAAAAGACCTACAGACTCAACTAACCTGGGCCCATGGAGGCTCACAGTGACTGAACCGCCAACCAAAGAGTACACAGGGGCTGGACCTAGGCCCACTACACATATGTAGCAGAGGTGCAGTTTGGTCTCCATGTGAGTCCCTAACAGTTGAAACAGGGGCTGCTCCTAACTCTGTTGCCTGCCTTTGGATGCCCTTCCCCTGGCTGGGCTGGCTGTCTGACCTCAGTGGAAGAGGACTCACTGAATCCTGCTATGGCTTGAAGTGCCAGGGCACTTACCTATAGAGGAGTTCCCCTTCTCTGAGGGAAAGGGGGGTTGGTAATGGGGGTAAGTATTTGTGAGGGCAGGACTGGGAAGAGAGGGGGTTGTAATCAAGATGTAAAGACAGTGAATAAGCAAATAACTTAATGAAAAAAAGAAACCACTGAAGAATGTCTACTGAAAGAACACAAACCAGCTTTAAAATTCCAATCATCTCCCTGATCCCAGAGCACAGACATCATTTGAGAAATACAGGGACAAACAAGAGTTAAGGAAATTAACTTCTTCAAAACTTACCAATTCACAAAAATAGACGCCAATGAGAGTAACCTTGATGGTGTCCCAGACAAAGAATTCAAAGGAGCCATTAAAGACCATTCAACAACATAAAATAAGCATGAAAAACAATGAACTCAGAGCACAAATACCTGAATAAAATAAAATGTCAACACAGGATATGAGGGGAGAATTTTGTAATTTAGTAAAGAGATCGAAAATCTGGAAAATTGAAATTTTGTGAAAAAAAATCAGGTGTTCTGGCTGGTTTTGTGTCAACTTGACACAGGCTGGAGTTATCACAGAGAAAGGAGCTTCGGTTGGGGAAGTGCCTCCACGAGATCCAGCTGTGGGGCATTTTCTCAATTAGTGATCAAGGGTGGAAGGTCCTTTGTGGGTGGTGCCAGCCCTGGGCTGGTGCTCTTTGGTTCTATAAGAGAGCAGGCTGAGCAAGCCAGGGGAAGCAAGCCAGTAAGGAACATCCCTCTATGGCTTCTGCATCAGTTCCTGCTTCCTGACCTGCTTGAGTTCCAGTCCTGACTTCCTTTTGTGATGAACAGCAATGCAGAAGTGTAAGCTGAATAAACCCTTTCCTCCCCAACTTGCTTCTTGGTCATGATGTTTGTTCAGGAATAGAAACCCTGACTAAGACATCAGGGAACTCTCAAATAAGTAATTCAGTGAATTTATTTAAAGGTCTTTGAAATAAAAAAAAAAACTACTTAATATAAAAACTATGGGTAGAAAGAAATAATAAAGGCCAGGGCAGAGATTAATGAAATGGAAATGAATAATATGAAGAATCTATGAAACAATAACGATAGTTCTTAAAAAGAATCTAATTATGACCAATAAATCCTTATCCAAACTAGCCATCGAGAAAGGATATAAATTAATAGAATTAGAGATGAAAAATGAGATATAACAACAGACACCAACAAAATTTAGAAAATTATTGGGGCATGCTCTACAAACCTGTATTCCAATAAGTTAAAATTCTTAGATGAAATATATAAATTCATATACACATATTGCCTAGCAAATTTAAAATCAGATTTAAAAATCAAAAATTAAAACTTAAACTGATCTCTATAATAAGCAATGCAACTGAAGAAGTTATTAGTCTGCTAATTAATAAAAAACAGTTGGTCTGTTAATTAAAAAGAAAACAACTTATGGCCTAATAGACTACTGCTGACATAACAAAGTAAAAAGAGTGTGTCTCAAACCATTCCATAAATTATGAGGGACAGGTGGGGATGGTTGTCCATGAGGAGGCTCTGTGGGTAAAGGCATTGCCAATGAGCCTCACAACCTTAGTGTGACCTCTAGGACTATGTGCTAGAAGGATGGAACAGACTCCCTAGATTTTCACCTGATGCTCCCATGGTACCATAGCATGAAGATGAGAATAACAAATAAATAAATATTTAATCTTTTAAAATAAAATAGGAATACCCAAAGACTCATTTTATGAAACCAGTGTTACCCTGAGAGCAAAATTGTTTATGAGCATAGCAAAAAAATAAAATAAAACTATGTATTGATTTCCCTGATGAACATAGATGTAACAACTCTCACCAAAATAGTTGCAAACTGAATTTAAGTACACATACAAAAGATCATTCCTATGGCCATTTGGGCATCACTTAAGGACGCAGAGATGATAGAACATAAGCAAATCAATAAAAGCAATAGAGCACATTAATAGAGTTAAGAATTGGAATCACCTGGTTGTCTCAATGCATGCATAAATGGAATCTGAAAAACTCTATGACTCTCTGATGGCAGAAGCCTGTAGAGAATGGGATTATCAGGATCATGACCCAAGATAGTAACGACTACACAGCAAACCAATAACCAACATTAGGCTAAGCAGAGAAAACCTTTGCCCTGTTAAAATGAAGGGCAAAGATAAGGGTGTCCATTTTCTTCACTCTTATTCAATATAGCCCTCTAAGAATTAGCTAGAGCAATAAGGAAAATAATGAAGGAAAGGAATACAGATAAGGATGTAGGAAACACTGCAAGCTGCTAAGACTTTCTGTCATGGATTGACAGAATCAATATCATGGCAATGGATACATTGCCAAGTATGATCGACAGCTCCTACATGATTCTTATCTAACTTCCAGTGATATTTTCTACTAAAAGTAAAGAAACAGTAGGGGAATAAAAAAACACATGGATCAGGGATCCAAAGAAAAATGATCCTATGCCATACTATAGAGCCAGAATGACAACACACATGGTGCTGGCTCAAAAGCACGCACAGTTATCAGAGACCAGAACAGGAGGGCTGGACTCAAATCCATGCAGAGACACCCAATTTTCTGCTCTCCATTTTTTGGAGAAAAGACAGCCTCTTTAACAAATGCTTCAGGAAATTGAGTACATACATGCAAGAAGCCAGATCACCAGCTCTCAGCCTGTACATAAATCAAAGTGCACCAATAGCTTTAACCTTCAGACCTGAAACTCTGAAATGTTAGACCAAAAGAAATGGTTCAGACATATGAACATAGACAAGAACTACTGAAAAAGTCTCGAATCACTAAGGAAGCAATGCCAAGAAGACAGCTACGATTGCGTAGGAAAGAGAGCAATCACTTGAACAGAGAGACAGCTGACAGAACAGAAGAATGTTTTGCTAGTTATACATGAGGGGACTAATATTGAGAACACATAAAGAACTCAAAAACTAAATTGCACAACAACAAACATCCAAGCCAGTAAACTGGCTAAAGGCACAGTTATCTAAAGCAGAACAAATGCCAATAAACATGAGATACAGTAGGTGACACCCTCAGACAACACAGGCATGCACTGCATAACTAGAGATTCTTTCTCATCCCAGTCAGAATGGTCATCATCAGGAAAACAGACAACAAAAAATGCTGATGAGGGAAAGAGAAACTCACATTCTGCTGGTGGGAGTGAAAACCAGCATGGGGTGTACTCAAAAGGGTACAGTTCGGACCTTCGCATGACCAAGCTATACCACGTGTAGGTGCAGCCCCACACCATAGATGTTTCTGCTCCACCATTTTGGCAAAGCTCTATTTACAGTTGGTGGGTTATAGAATCACCCTAGGTGTCCATTGTGAGCAAATGTAAAGAAAAATGAATTTCTATCATTTTCTAAAAAAAAAAATGTGTGTAACTGGAGATCTTCATATCATTACATGTACATATGATAGTTATTGACAACAATGATGACTAACCTTATTAAAAGTTTTGTGAGTTTTTGTTGGTTTGTTTGATTTTTGGTTTTTTGGGGGGAGAGGGGGTATTTTATTAATGGTCAGACCAAGATCAGGCTTATGCCTTTGAAACGTTTCTTGGTGTCCAAGCTCAGGGGTACAGAATTTTTAAAAACAAAATTCTCAAAGATACATCACAGTTAGATGAGGGTCAAAGTAATCCTTAAACATCCATCCCTGGTAGCACATAGTAGATATTTTAGAGATATCTTATCAATTATTTTGGTTAATACATCTGGACCATAGTCTGTGCCACAGGAGTGTTAAATATGTTGCCAAGGCAGACTGGGCTGAGAAACACAAAATGCATTCAGAACAGGATGACATTACATTAGACATTTCATTCTCCCATTTATTTTAGTGTTTTTTATAACTTTGATTTTGGTTAAGGGGTAAATATTGAGTCCTGAGAATCATTAACTTAAAGGCAAATTTTGTTTGATGAAGTCTACAAGACAATTTATTCATAAAATAATTATAAAAGATATAAAGTTATACTTTAAAACCTAGTAACATCAGTTTCCTGGGGTGTGTTCTCACCCAGTGACACATGAGATATGTGTTAAATTTTTGAGAAATTTTCAAGATATTGGTGGTCTGAAGTTGGTGGGTAAATTTCTACCATAGAAATTGATGAATACCTTAAATCAAGGCTCTTTTTATTTCCTGAAAATCCAGATTACCAGCGCATAATGATATACATAATGGGGGTAGATTGTATGACTCAGGACAGGAGCGTGTGGGACTCTGCCTCACACTTCCTGCCTGTTATTTGACCTAAGGGCTTATCTAGCTCTTCTCCGACTCCCTATCTCTCATACAAGAACATAAAAATTATGTCAAGCACAGAATCATTTTCAGAAGCATTTCAATTAAAAATATTATGCAAGGTATTTCTTCACATTACCATGAAAAGAAACGCTTGCCTTGCTTACCAACCTGGGAAAACTGGTGCATTTTATGCTGAGCAGAATAGATTCAAGCGAGACTTGTGTGAACAAGCACAGTTTTACTAGTAAAGAGGCGAAGTCTGGCTGAGAGGTGCCTTGTGTTTCAGATGACACTAAATCTGCAATTTGAAGAGCTTGATAATGCTCAGGAGGGCCTTGCCACACCTCTGCTGCCTTTCCAGGCCTCCAAATCAGACCAGTGCCATGTGCCTGCAGCTTGGGACTCAAGGAAGGCTTGCTCGCCAAAGCTCAGGCTGCACTGGCTTCTCTGCCTGGGCATCACCTTGCAGTTAAGGACAGAAAGGCTCTGTTCCTTGACTCAAACCCTTCTCCCTTTGTCTATTTGGAAGTCTAGCTCCATGTGAATGAACTTGATCCTGTTTTTCTCAGTCAACCAAATCTAAGGTTCAAATCTCATCAAGATCCCTAATAAAGAAGTAAATGTATCTAAATTGAAATTTCATCTCCAAACTAAATAGCTGAGAGTAGTATAGTAAGCAGAACAAAACGGTGCCTCCAGTCCATAGAATTTAATTTCCTGTTATTGAGATTTTCATGACTGTTATGTAAATGTTAGAGAATTTAGTAAGTATGAGACCAGACAGCATCTCTAAAGATGTACAATAACTTTTCTGCCACTATTTACAAAAGGGAAATCCATGTTGCTTCCTACTTAAATACAAAATTTGGTGAAATAAATATAGGCTAAGAACTGGAAACCTGAAGGTCAGACCTAGTCCTACTCCCACACCCACACACATGGCCCCTGGGGAACCCTAACTTCTTCCCCTGACATTCATCAGTGTCTACTTCCTGCAGTGGAAGACTTGTGTTCAGGTGTGAAAATATTTACTTTTCAAGTATTGTGACATCATTTGCATATAAAATTTGCATACATAAGTGGTTATCTAGGATCTGGTTAACCCAGTCATTTTATATTCAGGGAATATAAAGCTCTAAAAAGGAGGGTGATCCTTTGATGAACACAAATCAAAGTTGTAAAAACAAGCCAGACTGTCCCAGAAATGACCATAGAACAGTACCTGTTGACTTTCTACCAGAGTGAGGGTCATACATTACTGCTCAATGGTTCTGGATTTCTATGGACTCCTTCTACAGCCCTTCTTAAATGGAGCCTGGCACCACCCAGTAAATGAGTAAATCAGTTAATGGCAGCAAAACATTTTGTCTGGTCCTCGGATATGCATATTTAAATCATTTATAGAAGTCACAGATGAAGTTCAGAGTCTCCTTTTTATCATTGCAGAGCAATAACTCATCCTCACAGCAGGAGGAAAATACTCAAAGTTTACTTGCATATCCTCTGCCTTTATTAGCAAGCAGAATGTTCCAGCAGTAATCGTGTCCACAGCATTGAGGAAGCATCTTTGCAAAGCATACACAACCATTTTGGAAAACAAAGTTCCTTAAAGGTCGGGGTGAAATACATCCTTCTGAGGTAAGTTTGGGAAAAACCAATGCAAAACGATGAATGTGAAGGTCAATTAATTTCCAGCCTTTTATAAGAAAATTCTTGCCAACTAGATTTAGAGCAGGACTTGGAAGCCTGCTCCTTTGTAGGGGTGATTGAGCAGATACCATTCCAGTATGCCTCTATTACATCACATAGTATTTTTATTTGTATCCAAACCTACCAGGTCCCAGCAATTATGCTAAATATTGATTTACAATTTCTCCCAGCATATTCTCACCATGCATCCAGAGGCGAGCCGTAATATCATTTTATTTATAGCCTTAATAGAGTGCTTTGAGCTAACTAGTTAAAAACTAGGTCTCCAACTGTGCCAGCACCCAGCAAGGCAGCTTGACAGCACTCAGATCAACCAATAGGAAGCCTTGTGTGGCAATGTGCCTGGGACACACCAGCTCCAAGTGAGATGTGCTGTACAGCTCTGAGATCTTTTCCTTTAAACTCTCTATGTCTTTAAACAGAAAAAAGGAAATGCAACCACTTAAAAATATACATTAACAGAAAAAAGAACTCAAAGTGAGAGAAGATAATGAAGCAGTTAATGGAGAGGTAAAGGATGGGAAGTCTAGAAAGCAGCTATTCTTATCAGGAGGTTGAACACTTACTTAAATTTTTGTAGTACACCCAATAAACACACTAGACAACATGCATCCCATGACGTAATTCCCACAGCTAACCATAATGCACCATTATCCTTCTCTTCATAAGAGTATATGTCGGGCATATGCTCGGTTCACATGTGCTGACAGGACCAGCCCATGAGTGAGGATCTTTCTGCTTTCACCACTGAACTGAAGTGAGTTTGTGAAGGTGACCTGGAGGGGGGACCCTGAATGGCTAACCTTCATGGAGGCTGCAAAGCGACAATCACAAAAGGCAATGGAAGCACACACACACACACACACACACACACACACACACGAGTAGTACATTGACTTATTAAAACCCGAGTACTTAAAACACCAACAGAGGGGGCTGGAGAGGTGGCTCAGTGGTTAAGAACATTGGCGACTCTTCCAGAGGACCAGGGTTCAGTTCCCAGCATCTACATGGTGGCTCACATCCAGTTCTAGAATATCTGATAACCTTTACTAGTCCCTGAGGGTACCTCATGCGTGTGGTGAACACATGTACATACAGGGAAAATCCCCATACATACAAAATAAAAATAAATCTCAAGAGAAAGAAACATTCTCACAAAGAAAAAATAAATAATAAAAATATGCCTGCTTATAATAATAAAATTAAATTAATGAAAAATAAAATAATAAAAAAGACAGTGTGGCCCACTTTGTTAGGATCAGAGGTTTCTGTGGCAGCTGCACAGGGGTTCTAAAGAGGGAATACATGGGCGGGTTGTCATCATTTTGCAGTCAGCATCCCTCTATTCATAGCTTAGAAGCAGAGCATGCTTACTAGCTATTTAGTTATTTCGTAGGTTGGTGGCCAAACACAAGCTTCTTCCCTCCGCCATACTTCATATCCTTCACTGAAAAGGACATAATAACTGTGCTTCCTTGGAGAGTCAGAGCGTCAAGTGGGTGGCTGTGAATGCAGAAGCCAGAAGAACCCAGAGACTCTTCACAGAAGGTCAGTGGTGGTTAGAAGAGCTCACAGTGCACACACACCCTCACTCTCTACTGACAAGCTATTCTGGGGAACTAACCTCTATGCAGGTAAGGCCGTTCTGACAAAGTAAGTCCTCCTGAAGATCTCACCCCAATTCCCACATACGACTTTCCACATTAGCAGGAAAATCTTCCATGGAAGGACCTACTCCTAAACTCTGTTTCTACCAATTTCTCCCTCAAAGAACTGATAGGTTGGTCATCATGCTGTTAGCAAGAGGCACACCTGGGGTGAAGTGCTGTCTCCTCGCTCTTAGGAGCCAGGTACCCTGTCATGTTTTTTGTAGAACTCATTGAGAGTGCTGACTCAGTCTTCTTCATGATCTAGTGTTCCAGGGGCTGAAGAAAACACCCAACTCTTTGTGAATGTGCAACTAGACTATTCTCTTTGTATAACTCATATTATTTCTAGTTGTCAACATCTTTCTGAGAAGACTGATATATTCCAAAAACAATCTGAAAAACATCTACATTATCCTGCTCACATATTCTGGTATCCAGACTAGGGTTAGGCAAAGCTTGTTTTACATGTACCCAACTGCCCTTTCTTATGTTCCTTCTCTCTCTGAAAAGCCAATCTTCATGACCATTTAGCATGCCAGCTTCTTCTTCTTCTTCTTCTTCTTCTTCTTCTTCTTCTTCTTCTTCTTCTTCTTCTTCTTCTTCTTCTTCTTCAATGCTTCCTACTGTTTCTCTTCAATTTTTAATCTACTCTCAAGAAAAATATTCTCAGAATTGTGCAGCATTCATACTGAAATGGATCTTGGGATACAAGATGTCTCCTAGGCATCGGTACTATGAAAACAAAAGGGCAGAATCAGAATGAACAGTGAGGTCATCACGCTGCACACAGACCAAACTAGCCAACTCCATACAAGTGTTGTTCCTCAGAGCTGCCCATCCTCTGGATGAAATGAACAGGCTCTGCTCACATCCACACTCAGCTCCAGTGAGCATTGCTCAGGAGGGACCTGACCTTGGACTGGGTGTTATGCTCCAGTCTAGGTAGACCCTGCATAAACTGACAGCAACAGGGGACACAAATGGTCAACGAGTGTTTCCTTAAAGGAAGCCTGGGTGACATTTGTGTCAGGGATGGCCATATGTTCCCACTTGCAGGGAGGGATCTTTATAGTTAAATGTGGCCAAGATCTGCAGTCTGGAGGGTATCCTCCAATAATGACATACTAGTAATCAGGATGCCAAGTCAGAAAGGATGCTTTCAGAAATCCAATATGGAATTGGCAACATCTCAATCTAAGCTAAGGTGGCAGGCATCATAAGTAGCACAATGCAGAGGCCCTCAGATGTCAGGGCTGCTTACGACACTCTTTCCTTTTCCTTCCCTTCTTTTTTATAATACAACTTGAATTTTCCTTTGGTAACTCTCAGTTTACTTCTAAACAAAATATTGTTTCAATAAGATAATTTTGAACTTTGATTTTTTTTTATGCTTCTACAGAGCTGCAATTCTTCAAGTCAGTTCCTAGTCAATATTGAGCCTTTCCTCTGACCTCTAGCCAACATAAGTGTGGGAAATAGCTTTCAGCCTTCCTGACTATCAGGAGCAACTACTAAACATGGAACAGGTGATCCTACCAGCAGCTGAGCATTCAGCAAACACCATGCTCTGTTGGTTGTGTTTCCAAACAAATTAAGAAGCATATTATAGGAGAAAAATGAAAATTGTCCTAAAAGTTTCTAACACCTGTTATTTTTGTTTGCAACAAAGTTTACATTCCTTTCACAAGATCTGGTTCCTGTCTGTCTGTCTGTCTGTCTGAGACAGCATCCCTCTACAGAGACCTAGGAGTCCTGGAACTATGTAGACCAGGCTGTTCTAGAACTCCGAGATCTGCCTGCTGCTGCCTCCCAATCTCTAGGAAGTGCTGAGATTGAAGAAGCAAGCACCAGCATGGCTCACTTAAGATATAGTTCTTTTAAAGTCAGATTCTTTTAGCTCTTTGTAGGGGACAAAGTTATATGTCTATTATTCAGATTTCCCACCCCTTGGAAACAGAAGGTTCTAGTTTATGTCTTCTATTTCCATTCTCTACCCTTTGACTTTCAACAAGTTGTTTTATTCTTATTAATCTCAGTTCCATCATCTGAGGGGAGAATAACTCTGTCTTGTGGACCTGGAGCTTCTAGTGAGAATTAACTATGACATCATAAGCAAATGGCCAGTTTAGCCAGAGGCATGGATGATGTAGTAGGTAGTGACATTAGCTATACCATAATCTTATGAGCCAGCTAAGTGTCTGCCTGGGCTCTGGGAGGAGTGTGTACAGCACAGTTAGAATCATCCAGAAGGCAGATACATCAAGAATGACTGGAAGGAGGGAGGGCATGGCTTAAAGGCAGGAATTAAACAAGAAGAGCTCAGAGATGGAAACTGGGCAAGTGCCAGGCCTTGTGAAGGAGTGAAGGGGCAGGGCAGGCTTGTCTTGAGCAGGAGAGTGGTCATCTAAACATCAGGGATGAAAGAGTACCGTGGTGTCCCCCTTTCTCTACCATCTAGCCAGAACCTCTTCTGACACAGCCCCTCTATCTCCTGACCTGCCTGCTCTACACCTCTTCACCATTCCAGAACTCCCACAGAATCACTGAGGACATCACTATGCCACCATAGTGTCTCAAGCACCAGTGGGGTGGCCATTCAGCCAGCCTGCCATGGAGAACTCTGACACAGTAAACCTAGCCTCCTTGCAGTGCCTGTCTGTGTGTGCTCTCCTGAGGTCACACATCTGTGTAAGCACACCACCTGCCCTTCAAAGAACATAACCTCGCCAAGGAAATGGTGCTGGCTGTTGAGGGTTGGTCTGAGTGCTGCTCAGTAAATGATGTGTCAACTTTGCTTGCCTATTTTCTCTGACTGGATAAATAAAAGTGGATGGCAGTCAATTACTGGAGAGACTAGAGGTAGGCAGATCTTCAGTTCACTGGGCTGGGGGTCACAAAGAGACAATGGGGGAGGGGGTTGGAGAACCAGGAAATGGCCTGGAAGAGTGAATCCAACACAGACAAGACAACCACTGGCAAGTAACTCAAGGAACACAGCTAGCTAGTCTAGAGTAGAAAAGTAGTTTAGGGGCAATCACCGAGTAATTGTGCTGAAACCCATTAAATAAATCTGTAGGACTCTGTCTCAATTATTGGGAAACTGGCTGGCTCATAATAAGAACTAATAGAGTTATTAAATATCCAATAACAACTAGTATGATCAGATAAACTATACTCAAAGCAGCTGTCTTGTGGAATCTTCAAAACACCCTATGGGTTTGGTTGGCATCTTCGAGTCTCCAGGGAGTGAAATCTGAACAGGACCCTATGTGACAGGCCAGGGTTGGAATACGCAGGATTTGGCTAACAGGTGATAGAGAGAGGAACACACGTACTCTAGTAGGAACATAACATTCCAGGAACCAGAGACAGAGATCTTGAATTGTCAGCAGCACACAGTGAAAAGCAGAGAGACTCTGCAGTACTAGTGTATATCAATCAAGGCAGTTAAAATGCTAGGTCAAATATTCCATCCTGTGCTCTTGGCTTAGAAACCTAACATTCTTTATTTGTACTTGACATTAGAAAGGAACTTATTTTGGAAAAGCATGGCCTGCTTGAACTTTTTATAATTGTCAAGAAGCCTAGATGCAGGCCTGGAGAGATGGCTCAGTAGTTAAGAGCACTGGCTGCTCTGAGAGGACCTGAGTTCGACTCCCAGCATCCCACACGATGGTTCACAACCATCTGTAACTGTGGTTCCAGGCTATCCAGCATCTTTGGTGTCTGTGAGCTGCTCACACATGGTGCACAGGCATATACGCAGACAAAGCACCCATATCCATAAAATAAATACAATTTTTAAAAAAGCAACCCAGATGCTTGAGTATCTATGTGCACACACACACACTCTATATACATGCACAAACACATCATACAACCATACACACACACACACACACACACCACAAAGAAAGCAAAATAGAGTCCATTGATAAAGAAGGTGATGTGTGAACTGTGAACTCCTTCCCCACCCTCTTTCCCTGTCACCTTGAACACACCTCCTCCTGTTTTGAGCAGCATACTTAGTTTATTTTTGGTTGCCATACTTTAAGAATTAAAGTCTAAAAGAGGAGGCAATATATATTTTCCACAAATACCAAAAGGAGTACACTGCAGCTGCCATTCATCAAATCTCTATTATGTGCCAATATGTCTTCAGGAGAGGTATTTGTCAGACTCATGGCTGGAAACAATAAATGTGGTACAGAAAAAAAAATGAGCTTTCTCAAGTTCACAAAAGGCATAACAGGGAAAAAGTTCTAATTCTACAAAGTCCCTCTCTCTCCCCTCTTCCTCCCTCTGTCTGTCTGTCTGTCTGTCTGTCTGTCTGTCTCTCTCTCTCTCTCTCTCTCTCTCTCTCTCTCGTGTGTGTGTGTGTGTGTGTGTGTGTGTCTGTGTGTGTGTGTGTCTGTGTGTGTGTGTGTGTGTGTGTGCATGCGTGTGTCTGTGTGTGTGTCTGTGTGTGTGTCTGTGCGGGTATATAACAGTTGTTCATTTTTAGTGTCAGCATGACTGAATTTTGAAACACCCATGAGATTAGTAAATTCTACTTCTGGGTGCATTTATAATGACATTTCCAGAGACAACCAGATCCCAAGAGCTCTGAGCAAGTAGATGCATCTTTTCCTTGATGGATTCATGCTGTGACCACATTGTAGGGGAAGGGAGAGGTTAGGAGGTGGCCTACTTAGAGGCAGTGGAAAGTGAAGGGACTTGTCCTTGGCAGCTAGATCTTGTCCTAGCTTTCCTCCATAAACCCACTCTCAATGTTTTTATTGAAATCTTTCCTTACCTAAGGTTTTCTCTCAAGTATTTTCTTCACAATGACACAAAACACACACACATACACACACACACACACACACACACACACACACACACAGTCAAAATTTCTGACCCAGAATTGTTCCTGTCTAAAAGAACTTCAGGGATAAAAATGGAGAAGAGACTGAAGAAAAGGAAGTCCAATGATTTGGGATCATCTCATTGGGTGGGGGTGGGGGGGCATCAAGGCCTTGATGCTATAATGTGCTTATAGAAGAGAACCTAGCATGGCTGTCCTCTGGGAGGCCCTACCAGCAGCTGGCTGAGACAGAAGCAGATACTTACACACAACCATTAGACTGAAGTTGAGGACCCCTCTAAAAGAATTAGGGGAAGGACTGAAGAAGCTGAAGGGGAGGGCCACCCATGGGAAGACCAGCTGTCTCAACTAGCCCAGACCCCAGGGAGCTCCCAGAGACTGAGCCACCAGCCAGGCAACACTCACCCCTCACCCCCCACCCCCACTCCATCCCCCACCACCACCCCTACCCCATGTTCTTACCCCCCACCCCAGATAAATATCTAACAGAGGGCTGTCTGATCTGGCCTCAGTGGGAGGAGATGCACCTAATCCTCAAGTATTCCCTGAGGCCCCAGGGAAGGGGGAGGCCTTGGTGGCAGGGCCACACCCTCTTAGAAGCAAAGGGGGAGGAGGAATGGGATGAGGAACTATGGGAGGGGGAACGGGAAGAGGAGAGCAATGTCTGGAATGTAAATAAATAAAATAATTAAAATCAATAAATAAAATCTCATGAAAATTAACCCCCCCAAAAAAACCCCAAAAAACAAAGGCAACATCTCAGAATTTTGGTGAAGGGGCAATTTCTGCGGTTAATGGAAATTCCAAACTCTCCATTTCAAGAGAATGAATGAAACAACTAATTTTTATACTTGCAGCTTCATCCAGAATAATAATTTAATTTCTGACTTAAACTTTTTAAACGAATGCCAGTTAAGAAAGAAAAGCCCTTACGTACACTTTTCTACTTAGGGTGTCAAATATGAGCAAGAGATAGCAGGTCCATGTTTAAAACATCATGAAGGCAGAAGCTTCCATTTAGGACATGTCAGTTGTGTGAGAAGTGGGCTTATGGCAGGCTTGTTCCTGAGAACACGACACCTGGGTCAGTAAGCAGTGTTCCACTTCCCTGCCTTCCACTCCGCTGATAGATATGATTATAGCACCAGGACTGCAGACACAGCTTTCTCAGACTTCTTACCTATGTCTCAGCCACACTTAAAACTCTTCTCCGGGATGAGTTCTTTAATTATCTTAATGCTACTTCCAGCTCAGGAAATAAATCTAGGCATTCTGTAGAAACCCGTGTCTGCTCATGCAGGATGATCACATGGAGAACCAAGCACCGAGTATTAACATTTCGTATGAGCCAGTCTTTGTGCTAAATGCTCTGTCATTCCAATTGGTCCCGACAACAACTTGTAAGAAACATATACCTCCCACAGGCAGGAATCAGAGCAATCAGAAAACCTGCTTAGGGTCACCTGACTCCTAGGTGACAAGGTTCACAGTCCAGAACTCAGCCTGTCCAAGCTCACTCTGAGCCAGCCAATAACAACAGCTCTGTGGTAGACATTGAGCTGTCTAGGAAAGATCCTTCCCAGTCCTTTCTCCTGTGTCTACCTCCCCCAGTAGAGCCAACCCCCCTCCCCCCCCACACACACACTCTTCCTCACTCTCCCTCGTATCTGAGTATATCCATGGATGCAGTTATGGTCAATGAAACACATCACAAAAAATGCTGAGAGTATCCCATGAATGTATTCCTGGCCCATTGCTTCCCTTCCTACTTGTGGTGGTTTTATAAAAATAAAAATAAAAAATGCCTGAATTTAATTTTTATATCTTGCTCTCAAAGAAAAATAATAAAAAATTTGCAGAGATAAAGACTTACAAAACAGATCCAAAAGTCTTGATAGTAATAAATCCTTAATCACCTGTATGAACACTGCAGATAAAACAAATCATCGCTTTTGCCATGGCCTGAACCTCTGTTTGATTTCCTTTCTCCTATTTATAGCCAAAGACATTCGTAACACAGGATCATTGTGCTGTCAGATAACAGCAAGGGTCAGCAAGGGCCACTGGCTTTAAATCGTGCCCAAAACTTGTTATTTAGGCCTTTTTATGATCTCAGATGTATTCCTGAAAACTGAGTTTCTAGGCCATAGAAATTCCTGAATGCGACATTACCACACAGTAGACTCTCGGTGAACTGTATTTGAGTGAATGAGTGACTGTACTCTTGGACCATAGTAAATGCTTGTTGTGTGGTGGTTGGCCTTGAGTGCTACCTTTACCAGATTTAGAGTCACCAAGGAAACAAAGCTCTGGGCACACCTCTGAAGGTTTGGGAATCCAGTTAGTTAAGGATGGGAAGCCCCGCCTTAACCATAGTCAACACCATGAGCTGGGGTGCTGGACCCCATAGACAGGGGGAAGTGAGCACAACCAAGGGCCAACATCCACAGTTCTCTGCTTCCTGGCCATGGATGTCATATGACCAGCTACCTCATGCTCTGGCATCCATGATTTCTCTCTCATGATGGCCTATAACATTAAACTGTGGCCCAAAATAACCCCCCTTACCCTGTTACATTCTAGTCTCAGAAGTTCTGGAAGTGATTAACACACCAGCTTCCAGCAACCACTGAGCTAATGTTAAAGCAGTGATATGCCAAATCCTAGAGGCACAGAGAGATATGGCCTCTTACTACAGGGCTTGCAGTTTGCATGGAAGATGGAAAGACTACTCAGATGCTATGTTGGCATAATTTTAAATCAGTTGAGAAACAGATTTTCAAATAGTATAGTTTTGTCAAAACAGGGGTAAATGGTAGGGACCCAGAATGGAAATAATATAACAAAATGCTCCCTGTAATCACTGACAGGGGAGGGCTTCAAAGATGTGTTGATTTTCTCCCTTGTTCTTGTCATCTCAAAGAGTAAAAAAAATTCAAAATACAGATAAGTGGAGGAAGGAAAATTAAAAACCACTTGTGTCCCTCATACCCAGCGATTTGAAGTTCCTTCTAATTCTGTTCTAATTTACCACAGATTATTTTTATTGGATCCTAAACAATAGAGATGATATTACTGTAAATATCTCGAAGCAAGCGATGTAGAGAAGGGCCTGCTCGATACAAAAGGCTTATAATCACTACAGATATGAAACATCACAGCCCATCACACAGAGAGAACCACAAATTAACAGCAACTATAAAACAACGTGATCCAATCCCATCTGAAACCCACAGTCTGCAGAGCTGTTCCTTATGTGCTTTGTACGATTTATTTTGCCTGTTTAGCTCCCTGCTGTTTCTTCTATTCCTTCAGCATCTTGCCCCCCCAGTATTTTCATTAATTTATAAATGTCTATAACTGTGTCAGTAAAATAGTAGCAGTCATAGAAAAATGGATCACCAGTTTCAAATGATCAATTTTATATCCCAGTCGGTACTAGGCACTGAGGGCTGGGAGGTGTTGAAGTTAGGCCCTGGTTCATCCTCCCAGTCCCATGCCCCCAGAAATAAGACTCAGATTCAACCTATATTTACAGATACCTTGGCCATATAGCCAGGCTCTACTCAGACTACATGGCAACTAAAATGACCCAATTATTTTAACCTACATTTTGCTATGTGACTGATTACCTGCGCTCAGGTACCACACATCCAGCTCCTCACACGTTCCCAGGCAGCTCTCCAGCCTCTGGCTCTATCCCAGAATTCTTTCTCCTCCTAGATGTCCCATCTCTACTTCCTGGCTAAGCCATAGGCCATAGGCCATAGGCTTTTTAGTTGACAGGTGACGCATCCATATAATACACAAGATATTCTCCCTATAGGGAGAGACTTGACTACTAAGCTGACTTAACATGTCTAAGCAGAGTTCACTGGTCTGTTATCCTCATTAGCTCAACTCAGTGGGGTTTTCCTCAATTTTGGGCTTGATTTGGATCTTTATCTCCCTTTTGAGCTTTTGGCTTCAAATATCAGTGTGTTAAGTAATAGGCTTAACATGCATACTCAAATTTATGAATTGAAATTCTAACCTCCAGTGTGACACTATTAGGAAATGGGGACTTTGAGAAGAGTTTAGAAAAGAGTTCAGCCTTCTCAAAATGAAATTAGAACCATAGAAAAAGAGACAAAAAGGAAAAGACATCATGTTAAGAGTCCTGATATGCAGGCAGTGTGTGGACAGAGACAGAAGGCAGCCACCTGTGAGTGAAGAAGCCAAACCTCTTCAGATGTCACCTACCACCTGAACTGCCTATACTCCAGAACTCTGGGAAATAAATTTGGGCTGTTTTTAAGCCACTGGTCTATGGGATTTAGATACACTAAGACACCCATTACTACCACTCTGCCTATAATCAATCAATCATTTGTTTTCAGTGACTCTGCAGTTCTTATAAAGACTTACTTCAGCTTTTCAGGACCAGGCAATAAAAGCTTTCAGCTCACTAAGAGTGTCATAAAAATCATATCACAGAACAGACAGGTGACCTACACAGCATGCATTTATCTTCTTGAGCTTCAGAGGCTAAAAACACTGATTTTGGCCAGTGTCTACAGAGCCGATTGCTCCTGAGGGCCATTTAGGAAACCAGCTTTGCTCATTGGTTCATGGATGACCACCATATTTGTAATGTTCCCAGGCTCTTTCTGTGTGTGCACATCTATGTCTTAATCTCTATCTATTGTAAGGACACAAGCCAGCTTGGCTGGGCCCCCTTTGCACTGATATCACTTATCTTATTACTTAGTTAAATATCTATCTACAATACAGTCACCTCTAAGATGTGCAGCACTGAGCCTAAAACAACAGAATGACCAGAAAAGAACCAGTTTCTGTAGGCAACATCCACATAATATGTAGAATGGTTGGAACTGGAAAATATCATCCTAAGTTAGGTAACTCATTCACAAAAGAACACACATGGAATGCAGTCACTGATAAGTAGATATTAGCCCAGAAGCTCTGCATACCCAAGACACAACTCACATATCAATTCATTCCCAAGAAGGAGGAAGGAGAGGGCCCTGGTCCTGGAAAGGCTTGATGCAGCATTGTAGGGGATTACCAGGACAGGAAGTGGGAGGGAGTTGATTGGGGAATGGGCAGAGGGAAGAGGGCTTATGGGATTTATGGGGAGGGGGGAACTGGGAAAGGGAAAAGCATTTGGGATGAAAACAAAGACTACAGAAAAAAAGAAAGATTCATACATTTAGGTAAATGTACGTTGGCAAAGTCTTCTTGTAAAATGACCTAAATCCCTTGTACAAATATTGAAAATAAAATTAGAAAAAAAAATTAAAAAAAAGAATGTCTTTCTTGAGCACCTAGAAAGCTTGATTCTAGATTTTCTATGCTTGCAAATGGAATATAACTATTGATGACCAATCAGAAATGGCACAGGAACCCTGTACTGGCTAGTTTTGTGTATCAACTTGACAGAAGCAGGAGTTACCACAGAGAAAGGAGCCTCCCTTGAGAAAATGCCTCCCTGAGATCCAGCTATAAGGCATTTTCTCAATTAGTGATCAAGGGGGGAGGGCCTATCCCATTGTGGGTGATGCCATCCCTGGGCTGGTATTCTTGGGTTCTATAAGAAAGCAAGCTGAACAAGCCAGGGGAAGCAAGCCAGTAAGGAACATCCCTCCATGGCCTCTGCATCAGCTCCTGCTTCCTGACCTGCTTGAGCTCCAGTCCTGACTTCCTTTGGTGGTGAACAGCAATGTGAAGTGTAAGCTGAATAAACCCTTTCCTCCACAGCTTGCCTCTTGGTCATGATGTTTTGTGCAGAATACAAACCCTGACTAAGACAAACCCTCTGGACCCTACCACATCTGTGCTGGCATCTGTGCTAGAGGAGAAGATCCTATGGAAGCCATGCATCTTTGAGTAGATAAAGCTTCACATCACAATAGCCTCCCACAGACCAAGAATCAGCTGCGGGAAGGAGATAGGAAGAAGGGATCGAGGATCAGAGAGGACTCACAAGAGAATGAGAAGTTATTAAAGAATCCAGAACACTATCTCTCCACCTTCCAGGGTGGTTCACTGTTAAGGCTTATTTCTTGAGGCTCACTATATAAGCCATTTTCTATTTTCTAACAATAACAATTTTCTAGCAGCCTAAAATTCTAACACCAACAGAATCAGAATAAAGCATGACTATTCAAAGAGCATTGTTCAGCGTGTTATAGCCCCTCCTCTTTCTGCAGAAGACACATTACTCCAACGAGCCAAGTTCCCAGCTGAGTTACTTTGGGCCAAGTGAAGGATGTGTCTCCTTTCTGGACTTGAGCTAGAAAAAAAGAAAAGAACAGTTTTTCCAAAGCTGGAATATTCCAAAGCTGGAAGCTGCTTGACTATTTTAGGTGAAGGTACAAATTCTTGAAAATTGTTTAACCTATAAAATCAACACAGGTTTCTATACATAATTCACTACTCAGTTGCTTTTCATGTGCTTTGCTTGGATAATAAAGACAACCAAGCCAAGGGAAGCAAGAAAACAACTAAGAAAAGTGTGTTGACATACCCAAGTCTGGGGACACTGTACAACCTCATTGTCAAATGCAGTTTGGACAGCTAGTCACTTATGCAAAAAATAAAGAATAACTGTTCAAATGTATTTACCTTAAATGATGCAGTTGGATACAAAGTACAAATATATGTCCCATCACTATACATCTTTGCTAGTTGAAAGTTTTCCTTGAATTAGCCAGCTGTTCTGCTATTTGTAGTAAGTCATGCACACAGTCATGCCATTTGGGGATTTGCAATCTGAAGAAAAATGACAAAGACGCCCAGAGAACATTGTAAAGGCGGTGGTGTGTTTTCTGCTTCTTTGTGCTGATTTTAGTGCCACTTAAATGTGAGAGTTTCCCTTTACACTTGGTATTTATGAAATCACCACATACCATGTAGTATTCTGCAATCTGTGTAGGGGAGTAAAGATTTTCCAGGAGGAAAGGGCCATGACTCTCACTCTATGCCATATGTCTTGCTCTGGATCGAAATGAGTCACAGAAGACTCAAAACTAACTACAGAATTTGAGGTTTTCATTAGAAATGATTTTCCAGAATCTTCAAATCCTAACACCAACAGAATTATCCACCCAAAACCAACAATTGGTCAAACCATGCTGTTCAGCTAAAAATTTGAAGGCTCAAAAATACATGCTCCCTCAGGCTTAGAATATTTTGGTGTTGTGTTAAGAGTAAAGAATCCAGTCAGAAAAGCTGTGCTTTCCCTTTCTGCTCTTAGTCCAAATAATCCGAAGAATGCTCAGTCTCCTTCCTGTGTTCCTAAACAGAGGCTCAGAGAACAGAGGGGAGTAGGCAACCCTATTAGACCTGATGGGGGCACAGGTCTCTAAACCAGTTTGCAAACTTGGGTTTACACAGTCACAGGATACCATAAAAGACTTTCCTGAAGACACCCAAGCAAGGATTGCTTCAATAGATATCTACTCTACTCTCAACTTCCTCCTGTGCTTTCTTAAAAGGAACCTTCTGGAAAATGTTTTCTTCAGTAACACTGATTCCTACACCCTCATACCTGCCCCCCTAAAAATTATAAACACCCTTCTGCTTCCATGAAAGGGAGATAGCCCACACTCTCTGGTATCCCATTGGGGAGCATGGAGCTTAGGAATGCAGAGGTGTGAAGGGACAATTTGAGGTATATTCTAGATGTTGCTACAACAAACACCTTCCATACTGGGCTACTAGACTAAATAGAAATCCAACAGCTTCCAACCATTGCATCAGAAGCAGTTGAACACTCTGGGGAACCATTAAAAGGGACATTTCTGGTGCCCGGTGACTGCAGTTTTGATACTCAGCTCTGAAGGATTTCAAAGCATTATTATTACCAGGACAAATGCCCCTCCATTCCCATCTCTTTGTATGAATGGGTTTGTTCAGCATAAGGAAGAGTCATGGTATCTATACTAAAAAGAAAATTTAGGAGTATGGTATATGATCAGAGGAGAAGGCAGGACCAGTGAACCTCATAAATCCGACCATTAAGTGAAACCAACCTGTTTTCTGAAGGCTAGCACACTAAAATTAGCTTCAGTTAGCCTTCAGAAAAACTACCATACAAATTCAAATATTTAAAAATAGCAACTCTGAACATCTGCATTATGAGATGATTTGGGGGATAGACATGAGCAATGAACTAGAATCTTCTGCTGAGGGCTAGGTTGTTAAGGATGGAGGGAAAGACCCTGGAGTTGCTCAAGTGTGTAATGGACACATCTATTGTGCACAACTGGGTGGATTACAGTGTCACTAGGGAATCTAGATACTCTCTAAAGATGTACAACCGATAGTATTTGGCTCTCTGGAGTTATCAGAGAATACAACAGTTTAAAGCTACATTTTCTCCATTCATCCTTGTTACGGAGTATAACTTTTCTCTTCTCTTTACTCAAAGATGTGTATTTGATGGCTCTTCTCAGTCAAGTGGTTCTCTCAGACAGGGGCCACATCCCCATGGGTTCAGTGATGAGCATGAAGGAAGGGCTATATGTTTTAGTCTCATCTAAGCTGGAGGATGTAAGAGTCCCCATTCCATCCTGAGGCAGCGTGCCCAGCAAACTCATATACAAACAGCAAAGTGGGTGGGACCTAGTAAACTGGAGGGACCGTGATTAAACCTGTTCACTCTAGAAAACCTTTCACATCAGACGGTTGAACTGGCGGTGACGTTTCATGGTTGGCAGCCACCAAGCGGAGAGACAGCTGGACCGTGAACTCTGCGTTATCTTTGGAAGACTTTTTAGGACCATTTCCATTTGCTCCCAACTCCATCTGACCAAAGCCTGCATGGGGCCCTGTGTGCCTTTCCTATCCAGTGTTTGATGATGTAATTAAGTAGGTGAGCAGCTCTGAGAGAGGAGCCAGGAGAAGGCATCAGCTGCTAAGGACGGAGGAAGCTCAGACAGAGTCTCTGGCTTATTGTAAAACTGCACTTTATTACCATTTTATCTTTAAAATGTAATAATTACAAACTGCCTCAGTAGTGGTGATGAAGGCATCTCAGCTTTGATGAAACCTTTTATTTGCTACTCAAACTTTTACTATTTCCAAATGGTGACATAAACAAGAGAAATAGTTACCCTCTTTACTTGAGTGGGAGACGCGTATCAATATGAATGCTTTTGTTATTTATTGGGTGAAGTTTAAGGCCTGCAGACTAAATACATTTCTTCTCATTGTTTCTGTTTGCTTGTTTATTCCCTTGTTTTGAAATAGGGTCTCACTGTGTAGCCCTGGCTGGCCTAGAGCTTACTATGTGCACAAGAGTTGTCTTGAAATCATAGAGACCCATGTAGTTTTGCTTTTCAAGTGATGGATTTAATGCTGGAGGCCCTGCAGCCCACATCTATTCATTTTTACAAACTAATCACAGGCACTATTAAAAAATTATTGCCATCCTCTATAGTAATATTTGGTCACTGTGTCTGTGATTCATCAGATGTTGATCTGAACGAAATTTCTATACATTAATGCTCATGTGTATTAGCTTATTGCGTGAGATGCTGAAGGGCACAAGCTGACCAGAGATACTACCGGCTTTATGTTTTGGCCCTGGCTGTTCCAAGCTGTCGCACCTTAGAAACCTCTCAGTCCTAATCTTCATTGTCTGTGGAAATGTCAGTCATTAGAGCCTCTGAATGTGTAGTCAATGAGATATCTCATGCTTACACCAGAGCCAGACCTGGCTCACATAAGTACTTAATGTCTGCTCTAGCAAGGTTTTCTTTGGTGACCACAGAAAGTAAGGTGTCCTATCAGCCAGTACCACTAACTCATTCAACCAGGACTCTTGACCTTCCCCTCACTCTGAACAGTCCTAGATACAGAGATGCAAAGCATTTAAGGCACAGAGTTAGTATTTCAAGAAGCTTTGCATCTTAGTGCAGGATGTGTGTGCCAACCCCACATCACCCTTGGACAGCGCTGTATAGTGCACATGTTTATTCCGTCCTCTTTCCCTGTGTGCTAGGAACTAACGGGGCTTCAGAAAATTTTGACTTCTGTTTCTGAAATCTTAATCTTGGCACTATTTAATAAGCAACTGCAGGTTTGCCTGTATTTTCACATAAATGATTAAATGGAATAATCAGATTCTAACTTAGCCAAAAACTTGACAAACATAGGAAGAGACCGTGACTGACACATTCATTTTCCTGAATTCAGACAAAGTGCCAACAGCATCTGCAGAAAACATATTATTCCCATCCCATGGGACCCATGGCCAACAACAATTGCCCAGAAACTCGGCAGCAAAACATCAAAGCACCAAAATTCAATTTAGCACAGTGTCCTTACTTTCCAAAATGTTCTAAAACCACCTTCCAGCAGGACAGCTTACAGAGCCCCGGACTGCTCAGACGTTACTACTGTTTCTTGTCCCTTCCCTGGGAAAAAGTGAAATCCTCAGGTTTGACTGTAGATCCTGCAAGCAATAATGACTATGGTATCTCAGACACCACCATTGCCAAATGATCCTAAATAGGATGCCCTGTGCCAATCCTCTGCTCCTCAACATGTGTTATAAATGAAATTGAAAAGCATTTTTAAATTACTTGCAAAACCCAAGAGAGGAGGGGAGTGCTCTGTGTACTAGATACATGATAATAAAGGCTGATCTAATGTGTGCTGCACACTTAATTCAAAGGCAAGAGGACACTCTCCCTTTCACAGAGAATGAAGACCTCGTTTGTGTAATAATCAACAAAGACTGCTCACTGTCTGTTATGTATTGGATGTTGCTAATATGCCTTCTGAAGAGTCGTCATATCCACAGGAGCCTGTGGGTGCGCGGACACCTCACTCCTTGGTCTCTTCCTCTTTCCAGCCATTCCACTTCCTGGGCCCAGGTGGTTCTAAAGAACGCATTATGGTGCTTCTGCAACCTTCTGACATAAGGGGCCTCCCTCCTACAAGGAGACCTTCCTACACATAGAAACAACCTTTCCTTTGTGTGCAAGCCGCAGAGAGAATCTCCCAACAAATGCGTATTTCAGTAACTTCTTCTTTAGCATGTAAACACTTGTGTTCCACACCGAGGGAATTCATCCCAGCTGACATCCGTCCCTGCTTACTATACGCGGTTTTCACATCCATATTTTCTGTCTTTCCAGGCTGAGAAATTCAAGAGTGGCGAGCGTTATGAAGAAGCTGGGATGGGTAGGGAGAGGATAGGACGCCTGGGAATTTGGCCATCCTCCTGCAACCTAGAATCTGTAATGTTGTCCCCTCCCCCAGCTCTCCTCCCTCTCCCTGTCGCCCCAGAGCTCCGCAGCAGGGGGAGAGGAGGAGGAGAGCCGCTGGCTGGAGCCGCCACCTGCCACAGCTAGGCAAAGCCAGTTGTCACTTACCCAGCGGGGTGAGAATGGCTCATTTTTGCAGAATCCTTTTCGGACCCCGCTGCAGGTGCAGATGTGGCTAGCGGTGGCTTGCTGCTGCGGCGGGGACTGGGGCACCAGGGCTGGGCTCCGCCCTTCCTCACCCGGGCTCCCCGCAGCCTCCTGGTTGCTACTTGGTGGCGTCCACAGACTCCCAGTTGCTAAGGGAGGAGGAAAGGTAAGCACCTAGGGCTAGGAGAAGCAGCGGTGCTGCTGGAACTAAGCCTAGGCACGCTGGAAAAGAAGCCAGCTCCCACTCTGATCGCCGGCCGTGATATGGGAGGAGGTCCAACAGGCCGCAGCTTGGTGCCTCTGGGGTTACCGTTCCCTAGGCACCTGAACCCTGAAGAAACACACACACACACACACACACACACACACACGACCCTATCTGGCTCAGCTTCTTCTTGCTAGGCCCCTGACTGGATGATGTCTGCTGGCAGAAGAGCCAGGAAAAGACACAGACATGTGCCTTGTTTTCTGCTCCTCCTAAAAGCAGACCCAGAACACAGGAGCCTTAAAGATCCAGTTTCCCTCTTTAGGGGTGGCAGCTTTTGTTTCTGTAGCTGCAAAGCATTGCCATCAGTTTTCTTCATCCCTGGAAGTCCCCATCTTTGTGTCCCAGGTCCCAGTGCCAGCAAGCAGTTCTCCATGTTGAGAGAGAGGGAGAACTCTCTCTCAGAGAGGGAGAACAAGGGTCGTGAGAGAGGGAGGAGGTTGTTGTAATGACTCCTGGGGCTTAACACCCTGCAGTAGACTAGTTTAAGGGAAGGCTTTGGTAGGAAGCGTGCTCTGTCCTGGGCTGAGATGACCGACTGCTGGTCTTGCTTTGTCAGATCACTGCTGGGTCATGGGCTTGTTGGGCGGCTTTTGTGATGGCCTGACACAGCGAGGGTGGTTGAGCTATCACAGTGTCTTCTATTCAGCCATCTTCTAGTTCTCCCACACTCAGAGGAGGGAAAGCCATTGTCTTCTCCGTTTACACTCTGTTTTTTTCATATTGCAAGAGTCCGCTGAGCGTAAAAGGCGGGTCAGCTTCTTTGACTGTGACAGCTCCTCCACCTACACCACCTGAAATTCTAGCCAAAGCAGAGTCTTCCCCCATTCCTTTCATGAGACTATAACCCTACTCTTGACCACCTGGACAAAGAGCTTCTGTCTGTTCTTTGGTACTCAGTTTGACCACTGTTTTAACATCCTCGACTTTGCTGGTGAGCTCTGTATTGATGGCTTTCTTGTTTCCCTGACAAAATGTTCTACCAGAAACAACTGAAGGACAATGGAGTTAACTTTTCATAAACTGTCTCGAGAGGGGTCGGTCTGCCATTGTGAGCAGGTGTAGCAGTGGCTTAGGCTACAGTGACACCAGGATGTTATGGTTTTCACTTGTAGGCAAACCAGGAAGCAGAGAATAGGGCTTCAGCAGAGCCATTCAAAGACAGACGCAGGCAGTGACCCATTCTCTGCCCACCAAGTCTAACCTCCTAGAGGCTCCACAGTCTCCAGAAACAGCACCCCTGCCCCCCTCCCCCACTCTCCACCCCCCTCCCCGAATTAAATATTTAAACACAAGAATCCCTGGGAAATATTCCACATTCAAACCCCAATAAGCCTAGGTCACTGATCTCTCCCTCTCCCCTTTCCCTACCCCTTCCCTTCCCTCTTCCCTCTCCCCACTCTCTCCCTGCCTTCATATCCCTTTCCCCATTCCTTACATACATATGCATTGCTGAACATGCTGACTACCTTCTCCATCTTTCCTAGCTGAGGGTAAGATCTTCGATTTTGCACATTTATTTTTTTATTCTGTTTTCAGAAGCAAAGTAGCAAGTCAACAAATGTTTGGAGCAAAAACAAAGAAAAAGAATATTCTTCTAAACTGCATGGTTTTTAACTGAGTGCTCTGTGGATATTTCTTCAGCCTATGCAGAGACACAAGGACACAAGCATTATTCCCAGTTTACATTGGTTCATATTGGGCGCTAAGCAGAGAAACCAAAACTCAAACTGAGATCTAGCTGATTCAAAAGAACTGTAATTTTAATCATTATAATGTGATTTCTTTCCTCCCATAGCTCCTGTAAACTGCTACAGAATTCAAATTATGCATAATCTCAGAGTTATCAAACCATAGATACCAGACATCCCAAGGGTAAGATTAGGTAAACATATAGATAAATAAATAGACAGGTAAGTAGGTAGATAAGTAGATAGGTAGATAGGAATAGACAGATAAAGAAATAAATAGATAGATAGAAGCAAGATAGATGATCTATAGATAAATAAGTGGTAGAAAGATTGATGATTGATAGGTTATAGATAGATGGTATCTTAGTTAGAATTTTATTTCTGTGAAGACACACCATGGCCAAGACAACTCTTACAAACATTTAATTGGGAATAGCATACAGTTCCAGAGATTTCGTCCATTTTCATCACTGTGGAAAGAATGGCAACAGTCCAGGCAGATTGATAGATGCTAGAGAAGGAGCTGAGAGGTCCATATCTTGATCCACAGGCAGCAGAAACACACTGTGTATCACATTGGGCATAGCTTGAGCATGCCTCCCCCCCCCACACACTTCCTTTGAGGAGGACCTCAAAGCATTCCCCACCCCCCCCACACACACACAGATAGTGACACACTTCCACCAACACCTACTCCAACAAGGTAGCACCATCTAATAGTGCTGATCCCTTTGAGGCAAGCATTCAAACACCAGAGTCTATGGGATCATACCGATTCAAACCACAACAGTTGGTAAATGCACATGTGTACTGGCTAGCTTTATGTCAACTTGACACAAGCTAGTCATGAGAGAAGAAGGCGCCTCAATTGAGAGAATGCCTCCATAAGATCCAGTGCATTGTGGGTGGAGCCATCCTGGGGATGGTGGTCCTGGGTTCTTTAAGAAAGCAGACTGAGCAAGCCATGAGGAGCCAGGCAGTAAGCAGCACTCCTCCATGGCCTCTGAGTCATCACTGCTTTTCATGATGGACTGTTATATAGAACTGTGAGCAAAATAAACCATTTCCTCCCCCAAGTTGTTTTTGATCATTGTGTTTGCCTAATTAAGGCAACAAATAACAAAATGGCACATAGAGAGAAGATAGATGACAGACAAACAGATGACAGACAGACACACACACACACACACACAGCCTCACAGACAGACAGAGCAGATAGTAAAGGCAAAGAGAGTTATCTAGATCAACAGCTTAGATAATCAGAATGGAGAATTTGGGGTTGCTTTGGGAACCAGGTAGCTAGATCTAGAGATAGGCAGAAGTCCCGCTCCTTTCCCAGATGTCTTTTCCTGCTGCACTGGACTGTGGAGTCTTTATGAGGTTGCAATGCTGTTCATTATCATTAGATTCAGCTAGATAAAAATGGGGGAGTGGGATGCTGGAGATGAAGAGGTGGAGGGAGTAGAAGTAGACCCTACAATGCACCCCAGGTTCCAGCATCCCTAGGGAGAGCACAGACCATGCAGTCCTCCGTGGGCGCCAATTAATTTCTCCAAATACCAAATGACACTATCACGGTGACAGAATATAAAGGGAAAATAAAAGTCATTGCTTGGATGCTGGGGTTTGCAGAAAGGATCCTCTGGCAGGCTCCAGATGGGCCCCTTACCAGCGAGCATTAATTCATAAATGGGCTTGAGTTCTCCCCCTTCCCCTCCCCCCATGAGCTACACCACTTCACATCGCTGATGAAAACTGGGAGGAAGCCCCTAATTTTCACTTCAGAAAATGCTCACTGTGAAAATGCATTGGGAATTTAGCCAGAAGGAATTTTTATGTTAATTTCTGTTATGGAGAAAGGGTAAGGGAAGGAAGGAAAGGGGGGGAAAAACTAAATTAAATGATTTCAAGACCAAATAGTCACCGGAGTCATCTCATTTTCTTTTGAGAAAACAAGCCCCCAGATGTGCCCAGTAACATCAGAAAATCATACAGATGTTTCTGCTTTGTGGAAAGATCTGTGGGCCAAATGCTAAGGGAGCTGCACATGAGGCAGGAGCACAGGGCAGTGCTATGTGACCTCCTCAGTCAGTGATGGAGTCACCCACCCAAAGTATTAGAGGCCATCCTACGAGACTGGCGATCTGTGGCTTGCTCACTGACTCTGCCCAGTGTCTGCTGTTGTTCAGCCATCAAACAAGAGTGACACTACGTTTACTAATGTTTGGGGCCAGGGAGTCTTAAAAGTTATAGAAGAGACTTGAACATCACCTGAAATTTACAGAAGTTCTCCTGGAGGGAACCACACCCGTTTTCAAGGGTGTCACCTTTACTATTCCTGGTGTCCCAGGGCAGAGAGGAGTTGCTCCCATGGTGGCCTGTGTGCACAATCCCTGAAATACTCTTAATTTATAAATGTTTTCTAAGAAAGCTGCCTCTGGCCTATATTTACAGTCAGAAATTCAAGGTGTTTGATAATAGGAAAGTTTTCCCCAGTTTAGTTTCCTTTCCCCAGTGTCCTTGCCCGTCACAGCACGCCCCTCCCTTCCTAAGCTCTGAGCTTACTTCCTCAGCAAACTGAGAGTCTGGGACGGATGCACAACAGTAATGTGCTTGCTTTTCAGGCATGAAGACTTGACTTGGGCCCACAGAACCCACATTTAAAACTGTTGGGCACAGTGGTGCACACTTGTAATCCCAGCACCAAGGAGAAAGAGGTCACAAGGTTGCTGGAGCTCACCACCCAGACAGTCTCACTTTAACTGGTGAATTCCAGGTCAGTTAAAGATCCTTTCTCAAAGATGATGGATGGCATTGTTGAAGTTAATACCCAAGGCTGTTCCCTGGTCTCCACACACATAAGCATACATATGTATAAACAGCTGCACCGGCACACCCATGAGCTTACACACACATGCACACATACACACACATGAGCACATACACACACATGAGCACATACACACACATACACATAAACACACATACACACACATACACATAAACACACATACACACACATACACATAAACACACATATACACACACACACATACACACATATACACATATACACACATACATACATAGATACATATACACATACATACAAACACATACACACACATACACACACATATAAACACACACACATACACACACATAAACACAAATACACACATATACACACATACACATACACACACACATAAATACACATACACATACACACATACACACATATACACACATACACATACACACATACATATACTCATACATACACATACACACATGCACAAACATACACACATATACACATACATATGCACACATACATGTAAAAAAGAAGAGGCTGATGAAATAATGAATGGTAGAAGACATAAGTCTTTTCATATGATTCTTGCTTATAAAAAAGGAAAAGATCAAAGAACCAAGACTTCCATCAGGGTATAACTGAGTGGTGCTTGGCAGAAGTTTTGAGGAGACTGCTCCTATCATCACAGACCTAACAAGCCAGGGTCCTGAGAGACAGTGCTTTGATGGCTCCCAGGGCGACCTTCCTTGGTGGACACTCTGTGAACCTCAGTGGGAGGTGAGCAGAGTTGGCGTTTCACAAGAACATGCCCTGATGTGCAGGTGGCTAGGTTTACAAGACAGCTCCCGAGTTCCTGACGGCCCACTAAGTTGGCTGAGCTGCTTGGAGCCCTAAAATCGAAAGCAGGAGCTGAGGGCCAGTGCATGAAGACTGAGCGCCAGGCTGTGTGAGGTGGGAGTGAGCTGCCCAGAGATTGTTTCACAGCAGCAACGGTCTGAAAGTCCCTTAAAATGGGTGTGTTGATCCTTAGTCACCTATGTGACACAATTAAGAGGTGGGCCCTTAGCAGGTGAATGTAGTTTAAGGGCAGAGCCTTCTACATAGGATGAGGATACTAAGGTCCTTAGCAAAGGCTTCTTGGAGGAGCTTCAGTCTCTCCCACTCTTGGGCCTTTCTGCCAGAGCTGGACATTGCTTTAGCAGACATAGCAACAAGATGCTATCTTAGAAGCAGACAGTCGTCCTGCTAAATAGCAAAGCTGTGTGCACATTCCCTTGGGCTTCCTTGGCTCTAGAACAGTGAGAATTGAAGCCTATTTGTTTCCAGGATATCCAGTTTTTAACAGCGACACCAGACTAAGACACCACCTCCTGTGATGAGCTGGCTCCAGTGAGCCAGTGGGTGAGGACTAGCTAGATGTGAGAAAGCCGGTAAGCAGAAAGAGTGGCAAACTCCCAGCATCACCTCCAAGTCAGACTTCTGAGTGACACGCATATGCAGAGTGTCTTTAGAACTCCTCCCGCACCTACTTCTGAACTGGATCAAACCTGCACACAGACCTTCTAGGGATATTGACAGTTGTTGGACTTAGTTAGTGACTGGGAAATCAATGGCACTCACAAGGCCTGAGGCCCCAGCCATGAACAGGACTCCTCTCTGTCTTCACACTTGAAGTCTGTCAGCCAAAGACAGGGGAGAGAAAAGACCAGCAGAGCAGAGGGTGGAGAGGTGGTAAGGTGCCTGCCTAGTTCACATGAGCACCTGAGTTTGCTGCCCAGCACTCACGTAAAAAGCTAGGCATAGTCCTATGCATCCATAACTCTGTGGCGTGGCAGGAGAAGTGGAGACACACAGAAGGATCTGCAGAGCTTGCTGGCCATCCAGCACAGCCCATGGGTGAGACCAGGTTCTCTGAGAGATCCTGGCTCAAAAATTAAAGTGAAAAGCAAAGTAGGGCTTCACACACACACACACACACACACACACACACTCATATACACACACACATGCATTCTTGCACATGCACACACACATTGTACTTGCACATACACGTCCACACAGGCATACACACATGCACACACAGACATGGGCACACACACACTCACATGGGAGAGCTCAATGCTGTAAAACGCCACATACCATCTCACGTATCTGCCCCACCCACACTCACCATCCCTAGCCACGTGCCCTCTATGTCCACTGCTATTACTTCTTCCTAACTACTCTATCTCCTCTACCCTGTGCAATGGTCAAGTCATAGGTGTCAGCTTTACTGGATGGACTTGTAGATGAGGGGTTAGGTATATCTGGGCGTGTTTGTGTTCCCAGAAGGAATGTCACAAGAGTTAATGAAGACCATATTCACTGTAGGCTCCTAGTGTGTCTCTTAAACAAGCACACTCCCCAACCTCACGGGACCATTTACATCTTTCAGGCTGTGACCACATCTTTGACCAGAAGGAGTTTAAGAGAGAAACTACTTACACTGACTCATAATTGGGGCAGGAAAGGTCTGGTAGTGGGAATAGCTCTCAGATATGGCCAGGAACGCAAGGTGGATGATCACATTTGGGTGGACTGGGAAGCAGGAAGACAGGAAGAAAGGTTGGTTATGAACCCCAAGACCTGCCCTCCCAAAAACCCACCTCTTAACAGGTTCATAACCCCCAAAATTAGGACTATCACTCAGAAACCATGTGCTCAAACATGTGAGGGACATTTTGCATCCAACATAAAACACATCTGGAGAAAACAGAAAGGACTCAAAGATAAGGTTGAAGTTAAGGTGAGCTTTACCAGGTGTGCAAAAGTTGGCTGCAGACTGGAACACGGAAGTAAGAGTCAAGTTTCCCCAAGCCAACCTCTGCCCAGGGAGTATCTCCAACCCTCCTGCTTCCTGCTGTATCCCAAACATGAGTGTGTTGCTATTTGAGGCAGGAAAAAGTGAGAGACAAAGAAGGGACAAGAGGAAGCACATTCACACTGGGTTCACACCAGATTCGAGTGTCACACTGTGGCCGCAGGTTCATCCCCCTCCTGCAACTCACATGTTTGTAGTGCTGACACCACTGACTGTACTGTGTGTGTGCATGCTTCATGCGCATGTGCATGCCTCGACTCCCCAACCTGAAAGTTAGTCTTTGTTCTTTTCTTAAGTGTTAATCACCATAATTTAAAGAGTGTTTAGTAAGTAGCTGTTAAATAAATGGTAGGCGTGTGGTTCCTATTTTCCTCCATGTTTCAACCAGAGGCAAGAAATGAAGAACGTGATAAAACTGGATTCACAAATTAGTATTTCTCCTTGTTGCACAGTGTGGCAGATAAGATCGTCTTCAACTTAGAACAAGACCCATGGCCTCCAGCAGAAGACTTGCAGATTCTTACCTGGAAGGGCATGATAGACCATCTTCACTGTATATAGACGGATGGACAGGTAGACAGATGGACAGACAGGCTGATAGAGACTAGGGAACTTGGTCATTTTCACATTTGTACCCTCACTCAAACTAGATTAACATTGCACTAGGTCTGAGATTGTAGGATCGTTGAGGGATACATACTGAGTAATAACGTTGCTTGGCATTTATTATATTATCTCACATGAAAAAGAACCCTAATGGAGTTTAAGATGTTTTTCATGAACTTAAATATTCTCCCAAGAAGCATGTTTTCCCTAGAAATTGCTCGGCTAACACTGTCACCCTTAGGGCATGAAGATTAACAAAAGTGTTGCTGTCATTGGAGAGATCACAAAGTCTCAGTTAATATTCTCTTGTGATAAAAGATGAGTCAAGGGATGTTGTGAAACAGGCCTCAAAGAACCTGCAAAGGGGAAGGAAAACACAGGTCTGGTGGGTGGAGACAGCAAGCCTGTGTCTGAGCTTCTCGTCACTGAAGCGAGCACTGAGGTACGCCTGTGGGGAGAAAATGCTTGCCCAGACCTGCTCTGGATCTGGGCATGGGTAGGTAAGCCACACCTCATGGTCGGGAGTGTGTGGTGGAACAAAACGGCTCCCTCCCCGACAATGACCTGAAAGATGAGAAGAGAAAGGAAAGGCTTGGGCAAGGTCTGAGTCACCCCAAGACTTTCCTACCAGGCCCCAAATCTTAAGGTTTCCACCAACACCAAATATAGCCAAACAGTAGGGCTTTAAGAGATATCAAGAACCGAGGACAGCTCTGTTACCTCTGAGTGGCTACAGGAAACCCAGGGTGTCAGAAGTAAAAATCAATCAACAGACAAATGCAATTTCCAAAAGCTTGGCCCACTCACCTAAAAGCAAAAGCCAAGGGTCCTTGAGTTGAACCGTTTGTATATAGCACTGCAGTTGATCCAAGCTCGGACTGTGAGACTTGGGGCTAGGATACCGCCCTAAGGGTCGCAGCCCTAGCAAGGGCAAGGCCCTGGGTATCATCCCTAGCATGTGTGAGAGCAAGAAGCAGATGTGGAATTGTGGTTAGAGGCTTATCCTCTGCACCTGTGCAAAGCTGTCACCGCTGAAGTTCCCAACCGCGCGCGCGCGCGCGCCAAATGGTCAGTCAAACAGAGCGCTGTCAAGAGAGGTTCAGATGAGGTCAGGTTGACACCACTGGAAAGGGAAGCAAGGGGACCCGGTGGGGTTTGTAGCCTGCCACATTCTACTCGCTCTACTCGTTCTACTCGTACCCAGCAGCAGAGGCTGCATTCTGAGTGAGCCACGAGGCAAAGGACAAAAGCTAAATGGTTAGCGCTGTTGTGTGCGGCAGTGCAGCGAAGCATTGGAACAAGGAGAGAGGAAGCGCAGAGTGGTCTGTGGAACTCGCCTCATCTAAAAGCGAACTGACAAGTAACACAGAGAAAAACCTCGCAGGGGAAGGATGGGAGCCGGATGGAGGCCAGTGTACACAGGCAGCCAGGGCAGCCGAAGCCCCTCCACTCCTCCAGCTGCTTGGTCTCACGACTTCCAACTTCACTTGAGTAGCCGCATATGCTGTAAGTGCTGAAAATTGTTTTCAAAGGTCACACCGCACAGAACCGACATAAGCAGAGGTCAAGAGTTCTGTCTCCCCTGCTTAGCCCCTCTGTAAACAAAAGTCACAGCCGTGTCGCCATGGAGATGGCACCTGTGTCCGTACCATTGACCTAGCTAGGGTTGGCATGGCTTGTGAAATCTGAGGAGAAACTCTCTCTCTCTCTCTCTCTCTCTCTCTCTCTCTCTCTCTCTCTCTCTCTCTGTCTGTCTCTCCTCTCTCCTCTCTCTCTCTCTCTCTCTCTCTCTCTCTCTCTCTCTCTCTCTCTCTCTCTCTCTCTCTCTCTCTCTCCTCTCACTCTCCTCTCTCTAGGTGTGTCTTTGTAAACACAGCCAGCATGATGAGATGAGCAATGAACAGCCTTTGCTGTTGGAAGCCATCAGGTTTTCTGTCAGTCATCACAGAGAAGTTGGCCTGAGGTGATTCACAGCTGCAGAGTGGCTACCTGATTTTAAGGGTCAGCAAATTCTGGTAAATTAGTCTTTCCTGCAGGAAGGCGTTACTTGCTGTTCTTGACTTAAAATGGTCTTCTTTCCCAGGAACATTTGACTCTGGATAATATAAAAATATTATACTAAGATATGATGTTTAGTTTAAGGTTGTTGAATATTGTATTTCAAATGTAGGATGTGAGTCACAGTGAACTGGAGATCCCTCTCCTACTCCTAGCAAACCAGAAGGAACCCAGAGACTGCAGGAGGAGGCACAGATGCTGGAGTTGTGTGGTAACCAGGACAGTGTTACAGAGACCATCAGGAGAGCAGCTCCCAGCCTCCCCTGAGGAGAGCCACCCCTCTCCAATCAACTGTTTAAAGGAAGAGCTGATAGTTAAAATAGAGAGGATGGGATCAAAGCCATCCAGTTATTTTGGAGGATGGTGACCAGATACCTAGAATTTGGGGGAGGACCCATCTCAAAGGAATCAGCAGGAGACTGTGGTTTAAAAAGCTCCAGAGACAGCATAGACTTCTGTGGCTATCCCTCCTCCACCCCCTCTGCTGGAGATCCACTTTTTATTCTCAGACCAACTAAACTGAAGGCCTTCAGTTACCAAAAGAACAAGGACAGTGGATAGCAGTGTTTCAAAGAGACTGTCCAGAATTCTGGGGGCGACAGACATGGACCTCACCATCAAAGCTAACAAATTCTACCACCTTCTACCACCGTGGCCCTATGAAGGACTGTATGTAGTAATGACCTGAAAAACAAAAGAACAAAAAAACAAAAAAACAAAAAACAATGCTGGTTCTCACCAAGGGCCAGGCTCTGTGCCAAACGCTTTAAATGTCAGGTCTCATCTTAAACTCAAATACTATCATTTTCAGCTTTTTTACAGAGAATGATTCTGAGAAGCAGGGAATTGAAGCACTTTGCCTCAAGTCACACACACACACACACACACACACACACACACACACAGCTAAGTCAGGGCCCCGCCTTGGTTGGCTGTCAGCCCCGGTGTTACACTGCCCCCTGCAGGGTGGTTAGGGTGAAACAGCTTAGGACCAGGGTGGCAGCTGAGAAGGGAAAGATAATTCCTATGTCCTAACCACAGCACGCGTCTCAGTTAATTCTTGGTTCCTCTGCGGGGGCGTTATGTTCGTGGTACACTTGAAATACATGGGACTTGAGAGGGTTAATGACCTAGAAGCCAGCGTGAGCTGCAGCCAGGGCACTGCAAATTCAGCCAGTGATGACTGTGAAACAGATTGCTTCTAACTGAGCCTCAGAAACCGATTTTCACATATTGGAGATATCTGACTAAGTACCGGTTCACTTGGTACATGGGTGTTTGGGGAACTACGTGTAGAGCCATCCGGTGACATGGGAAGTGCAGCCGTGGCCCACTGACCCATTCCAGTCTCTCACTTGTCATGATGGCCACACAGCTCTAGCTCCTGCTCTGTGAGCACCATCTTTGGGGCACAGCCACCCTGAGAAGGATGAGCTACCATCTGATCGTGGTGGCGATGAGCTGAGCCTCAGCTGGGCTTGCGTTGAGTACATGTCTGTCACATACAAAGATACCTGTCACTGGAGTGTCCATGTTGAAAGCAGGGGTCATGGTCTCCGAGCAGCCTGTCTGCAAGCCTCCTCGTTTGCTTCAAGGTGAGGCAAAAGGATACTTTCTCTTCTGGTACATGGGTGTGGGGACCAGGGGAAGCAGACACATTTGAAAGTCTTTCCAGTAAAGCCCATACCCCAACTCACTCCACCTCCTTGCAGCACACACACAGCTTCTTTCTATCACAGCCTAGAGGCCCTGGTCAGCCTCTGAATGTCAGCTCATGCAACTGTCACCCCTGCAGGGTGTGTCAAGTTTGTGTGTATAGGCTGGGAGTGTGCATTCTACCTCTACTGTGTTCTGTCACGTGGACTATGACCCAAACAGTGCCCTTTACAACCATACGACTGTGCCTTTGGGACACACTCAGCCCTGTATGGAAATTACATAGAAAAGGCAGATTGGGTTTCTCCCAGGCATGTCAGTCAATGCTCCTTGACAAACGGGCTGTCTGTGAACTCACAGTACTGAGCATTGTGTGGTCTGTTAAGATTGTGAATCCTGGGCAGACCATTCCACAGAGTAAACCTCTGACAAGGCTGAGAGTGTCTAGTCAGGCTCCGCAGGACTGTGAAAAGCATCTGCACGGGTAGGTGTCTAAAGTATTCGAAACAGAAGATGGGGGACAGTAGGCAGCCCCAGAAGGAGGCCTGTCTCCCTGCTGGAAGGAGGATCCAGGTGTTTGAATCCTCCTTCTTCCTCCATCTTTGCATTTGGAAACTTCTGTCAGGCTTTATGTGCCAAAGCAGCAAGACACAGGAAGTCTAAATGCCAGCGAAGGACTCACTGAGGGTTTTGTTTGGTTTGCTGTAATGTCTGGAAAGCCTGTGTTGCGGTGGGTCTGATTTGATCTGGAAAGATTTTCTTCTTCTTTACAGTATCAAGCAAGAAGTCAAATGCCAAGGCAGGAAGAGCAGAAGGCACCGGGGGGCGCTGTCTTACCGCACCGCCATGGAAGTTGGCTGCTGCTCAGCTGCTGAGAGTCTTCTAGAAATACCTTCTAAGACTAACACATCTTCTCAATTTTTACAAAAAGCTGAAAATCCAGATGGCTTGGGTGAATTTTTCTAATTTTTACAGCACGATACAGGGCAAACAAAAAAAAAAATATCCCTGGTCAGAATTTGTCTCCTGGCTCCAGTTTACAATACCACGTGACAGAACTCTGCTGTCCCGACTACAGAAGGGGGCGGGGGGGGGGGGGGAGACCAAAGACCCATGCTTATGCCCCCCGTGTCTCTCTGGAGAATGGGGAGGTAGGTATTGGGGTGATGGAAGGTGAAGAAAAGTGGGGAGAGATAAGCTGTGCTGAGAGTGTGAGAAGTCAGGCCACGGTGGCGACACCCTTTTCTGCAATGCTCTGTGGAAACCACAGGGCCCAGGCCCTCAGCACTGCGGGAATGCTGCTGTGGCCCTCTCTCCACTGAAAAGCCAGGGCTGGGAGAAGCACTCCCTGGGCAGGAGGACACTTTCCCTAGAGAGTACACGGAGACTCTGGGGATCCAGAAGCAGGAAAAAAAGCCATTCTTGGGAAGGAGCAGAGACATGAATTACCGCCTTCCTCAGTCACACTGCTATATGATCTCAAGTGTATTTGCCTGACAAAGGTGTAACCTGCGGTACACCTTTGACATCAACCATGTTTTCAGATGCACACTCTGATGGCTTGTTTAGGGGGATTTTTTAATTTTAACACAGGTTTAGTTGTACAACAAAGCGTCAACAGTATAGGGGAATACCAGGACAGCGACGCAGAAGGGGTGGATGAGGGAACAGGGGGAGGGAAGAGGGTTTATGGGACTTTGGAGGAGGGGTGATCCGGGAAAGGGGAAACCATTTGAAATGTAAATAAAGAATATATATACATACATATATACATATATATATGTATGTATATATATATATGCCCCAAAACAATGACAAGCACAAAATAGTGGTGTTTCACCAAGTGGGGAATAGAGGTTCTCTCTCCCCATTCTCCTCCCACCTCTTCCCCCCCCCACATGCTCATGGCCAGGGCTCTACTCCCCCCCTCTGCCTTTTTCTCAACTCCCCTCCCCATGTCCTGAATAAACTCTATTCTATACTTTAAAAAAAGAAACAGAGAGAGAAAGAGAGAGAGAGAGAGAGAGAGAGAGAGAGAGAAAGAGAGAGAGAGAGAAGAGGATGGAGGTTCCACTTGTGGAAGGGACCGGGTGGAGTCATCCCAGATCTCACTTACAGATGTCCTTTAAATGACTGAGAAACCACAGAGCAAGGTTCCCTGAGCTGGGAAGGACCACAACGGGCAACCCTCACACATTGTTTTTTTTTTTTATTTATTTATTTTTTTATTTATCAAATGCTCAACACACTTGGCTATTCCAAGGAATTCATCAACAAAAAGACCCAGCCCTGTGATAAAGTGACAGCTGACTCAGAGCAGACAGCGTCTAGACGGAGCTGCCTCTGTGCAGATGCAGGTCAAACCAGGTCACACACAGGCCTTGGTCTATGCAGACATGGCCAGTGTGGGAAGAGCGCCTAGGACGCCCACAGAGGGGGGTGGTGGTGAGGGGGTGTAGTACTGCCTCCCACCACGGTTTGGGCTCCGTGGGTTGCCGGTTTCCACACGCGTCTTTGGGGCAGAGCAGACCTGAGCGACTGTGTGCTAATAATGAGTGTGAACCTGAGAATATGTCTCAGGCTGTCAATCATTTCTCAAATTTAGGACCACTGCACAAGCTGATAATTAGCCTGAATAAAACTAAGGTGATGTTTTCAGTTGCTCCAGGCAAATCAGGCAAGCAACCAGGAATTACCATCAGAGGCCTGGAGTTAAAAGCCGCATCCAGTTCCCCTGCCTTGTGTAATGACAGATCCCGGCTTTGCTATCCGCTGGTTCTTTGAGCAGCCGACCATGGTGGGGCTCATTACTGCAAAAGGAAGAGCAACCTGTATTAATAAAGCCAACTTATTTGGGGGGAATTGACAGGATCCGTGGCAATGAAGTATCTGATTACAGCTAAAATGCCAATGTGCAAGATGGCCCCACCATCCGGTGGGCCCCGTGCCTGTGCGGTTTGTCACCACCATGACCTCCGGGGAGAAAATTAATTCCACTCCGGACAGAGCATCAAACAAGAGTGCTGGTCATCTTGTCACGAAGTGGAGCTATGCGCCAGCCATGAGCAGGACGTTTGACCAGCATGTTTGGTAGCTGAATATAGAGTCAGTTCAACAGCCAAGGAAATAACGAGCACTTGGCGAAGCGCAGGAGACAATCTCTAAGAGCCACAGTTCCTTACGCAGATTTCTAATATCCCCTCAGTGTTTGCATTCTGATCCCAGCTTCAACAGTGTGGGGAGGGCTTGGGAAGCTTAATTTCCTGCACTGTTTGGCTTCTTTTATTAGCAAATACGTCACATAAGCCCATCCAAAACCCCAAAGCCAAATGGAAGGAGACACTAGGAAAGAATCGAGGGTGTGGGCTCTTGCTGGGTTCTGGTCTATCAATGTAACTAAATAACAAATGGAGCTATTTTATCTTCCTGTTTCTTTTACCCAGCCAGTGAGAAGTTCACTGGGATAATATCTCTCTCAAAACTGGAGCCGGCCAAAAGGTGTGTGTGCAGCTCCACACACATCAACAGTCTAAGTCCACTTCTGTCTTAAATAGAAATTGCAAAGCACAGTGAAACTTACAAATCCGTGCATATATTGAAATAACCTTAGAATACAGATCACTGCTGCTGCACGATTCCCACTTTAATTTCAATTTTCTCAGTAAATGTTTACTAAGTTTACTCAAGGCAAGGCCGCCTTCCAAATCTGGAGCGGCCCTGCAGTAGATGGGCCTTATTTGCCTGTGACCGAAAGGCCTAAGGGGTGTTTCGTCTGATGAAAGATCACTGAGCATCTTCAAAAGAATCTTGTCACGGGGAATCTGTGGGTCTGCCGATCCCAGGATTCTGAAGCACACTAAGCCTAACCGCTCCCTGTCTGCGATGACCTCCGAGCCTTAGATGTGGGAGTGTTTTGAAGACATAGCCGTGGGACTAGGCTCTTGATTTTTATGTGAAGTGCTTAGTGCTGCCTGTGTGACATGATTGGTGGGCCAGGCAAGGGGCCCTCGCTCCTTTCTACAAAAGCAAAGTGAAAGCTGTCAGAATCAAACAGATGCTCCTACCAACCCTGACGAGTGAATGAACCCAGGAGGCTGTGAAGGAGAAAGGAGAAAGGCCCTAAGCTGCCTGATGGAAATCATCAGGAAAGACTCTGCCAGGACCGCTCCCCACATAGAAGCCACCACAGCCTTTCCAGACAGAACCACTCCAGGGACACCTGCCCAGCAACTGGAGGGGTCCTGCAGCTAACCCCTTCAGCCAGGGTGATGAATCCTCTAATTTAGGTTTGCCTTTTAAATTTCCCCTTCGCACTGGAGGTACACAGTTGGTAGAGAAGTTGTCCTAGCTTGCAGCCTTGAGTTAAGTCAGCAGCAGTGTGGCAGGAAACAGGGAGCTGAGACCTCGGGGTCATCTCAGTTACATAGTGAGCTTGTAGCCGGGGCTACATCGAACCCTGTGCAAAAAAGGAGGTTAAAAAAGGAGGTAAGGTACAGAGACAGAAGGAATGAATGGGGGTAAAGAAGTAGAAAAGAAAATAATTCTGACCTCAACAATTTAAATGTGCCCACAGTTCACTGTGACACGAGTTCCCTTTGCATTGTCATTCCCAAACATTGCTATTCTTTGAGTAATCTCTATTTATGTAATCTCTATTTATGTAATCTCTATTTATGTTGCCATGTCTAATATTACTTTATATTAAGTTTAAGAAAGCTGGCTTAAAGGTGCTGTCTCTCACGATATACCCTTTGCTGAAGTTCATACTCAAAAGTAGACAAACTTAGAGCAGAGCCGCATCCAGTCCCAGCCACACAGGCAAAGCCGGAAGGCTCGCCCTGCACCTTTTGCTGTCAGGGCCCCTTCTCCTTCCCTTCCCTGAGCCGTGAGGACCCAGCAGTGAGCCCCCATCACTTTCTCTCCTCAAGAATTATCTCCCCCCCGCCCCCTCCCCCGCCGCCGCCCCCGCCCCCCACATCTCATACATCAGAGACTATCAGCCCAGGCTGCGCCTGCCTTTTTCACTTGTTTCCCTGTCTTCCCTGGTTCTCAGTCTGTGCAAGTGTCACCGGGCCGCATTCACAGTGTCGTGTGGTGGAACATTCTTTGTCTGGGTTCTAGCTCTGGGAACTGACGCCAGCTCTCAAAGAAAGCTCGCTGTGCTCTGAGCCTTGCTAATCCCGGTCTGCATCCCGTTGCTTGTGTGTGGCTGCTGCTGCTGTGGCGCCATTACCAACCCGCCGTGTTGGTTTCAGGCCTCACATTTCCCCCCTGTTCCTAACTTGATGCCCTAGCTTAAATTTTTATTTCACTCCAATCATTTTTTTTAAGTTGAAGTCTTCCATTTTACTTTAGCAATTTCAGTTGGAACACTGCGTTTGAAAAAAGAAAACGCTTATAGAAAAGCTGAAGGTTAAATCAGCTTTCTTCTGTAAACAGTGCCTAAATTATCATCTCCTCCCTTAACAGCCCAATTAGTGAGTTAAAAAAAAAAAAAATCACAAAGCTGGAGAGATTTAAAACGTGGGGCTAATGCGCCACCTGCTGGTAAAACAGCCACAAACGCTACTGCAGACCATGTCTCCTCCGTGACATTTATTCCTTTAAAATTGTCTTTCATGGCCCCTGGTTCTGGAAAGACTCAGTGTAGCAGTATAGGGCAAAACCAGAACAGGGAAGTGGGAAGGGTTAGGTGGAAAAACAGGGGGAGGGAAGGGGGCTGATGGGACTTTCGGGGAGTGGGGCTCTAGAAAAGGGGAAATCATTTGAAATATAAATAAAAAATATATCGAATTTAAAAAAAGACATTAAAAAATTAAAAAAAAAGAAAACATAAAAAAAATTGTCTTTCATGAATATCTGGTGTGATTCAGACCCTGCAATGACACAGAGACACTCGAGAGTGCACAGCTGCATCCTTACACCCGAGAGTCACTTGGACTCCGGGAAGAATTGTTTCTATTTACCCGACAACCTCCAGGAAGGTCTGTAGCCAAGTATAGAGGATGCGTTTACAGAGTAGGCTTCGTTTCAGAGGTGGCCCAGAGAGATGCTGTTGCAAGATTTGAAGGATGAGGAAAGGTTATGGGAACAAAACGCAGAGTGTTGGGGACAGTGGGTGCCTGCGACAGGGGCGCACAGTGCACATCCAGTGACCAGGAATAATTTCAGATTGCATATTGGAGGCAACTCGGACTTAAAGGTAAGGTGGAGCTGTGCAGCTTCACGTGGGAAATATCACCTGCGTTCATTATAGAAGAAAGCGGGAGACTGGTGAGGGTCAGGAAGGTTACAGACAGCTGAAGGGACACCACAGAGGGCGTGGCTGCCTCAGGGCCATGTGGAGACCTGCCCAGTAGATCTCATTGGCACTTTAGATGTGGACTCGGAAAGATGACAGACTTTTGAAAGACATTTTAGGTTACATGGCTGCAAAAAAATAAACAGAAAGGAACATTTCTTTAAACAAGTCCAGCTTCCTAAAGTAGCTCCTTTCCCCTGGCCCTTGGTCATAGGAATAAGGTAAGGTACATTGCATGAGGTCATGATTGCTGTGCAAACTTAAGCACATGACAATAAACTAAACGTAGAGACTTTCAGACACTGTGGCTATCAACCGAAACAACGTTCTGTGAGGGCCCAGAGACGCCGATCAACAGCCCCAGGTTCTCCATGAAGGAAACAATGAATGAAACAACGTTCTGTGAGTGCCCAGAGATACGGATCAACAGCCCCAGGTTCTCCATGAAGGAAACAATGAATTCCAGTACTCAGTTTAGGGTACTCTGAGTCCTTCATCAATGGAAGCTTTAAATGCTTTAAATGAGCAGCTATGATGATAAATTGTGAAATTAAATATGATTTTTTTTTATAAGAAACGAGCTACATTTTGTCAAGCTGGTATCAAGGCAAAGGCAGACACTCGTGCAGTCCTTTATCAACAACTGTTTTGCATATGAACTGTCATGGAAGACAAATATATTAAAATAAAATTACTGCTGTTTCTTCCAGGAATAGAAAGTCCTATCTACCAAAGTATATTTAGTCTCACATGAAAGGATGTGGGAAGTGGGGCTGGGATAGGAATGGCCCCACAGACTCTTGTGTATGAATGCTCGGTCCATAGGGAGTGGCACAATGAGGGGGAGTGGCTTTGTTTGACCAGGTGTGACCTTGTTGGAAGCGTGTCACTGTGAGAGTGGTCTTTGAAGTCTCGGACACTCAAGCCAGTGGTTTTGCACACATTGTACAGTGGTTTTGTACACGTTGTAAAGTCCACCCTTGTGTTATTCATGTGAGTGCTGATTTCTCTGCCGTCATATCTTGTTTTAATCTGGACAGTGTTATGTTTATTCTTAGAAGCTCTCTTGTCTCAAGTTTGTGTAAACATGGTTCCTTATTAATACTCTACCTTGACAAGAAAAGCGGATGAGTCAATCCAGAACTTTAAAGAGAGTAAGGTAGGACTTCCGATTGTAGGACGGAGGGAGAAGGGGACAGGAAGGGAAGGAGGGGGAGGAAACAAAGAGAAGGGGAGAAAACACAAGAAACGGCTGAATCAATAAGGGCGAAAGACTGCGAGTCAGACGGGAGTGCTGTCTGGGGGGAGAATGGCTGGAGTGATAACTGCTCAGTATTTGGCTCAAGGCAATTTTAATAAATCTTAGTCTCTGGCTGTGGTTGTTGGGGAATTAGCTGGTTAAGGAATAACTGCCAATGTACTAGTTTTACAAACCAATATTAACATAATAATAATTCTATACCGGCCCACTTCCTGCTGCCTGCCCATCCAGATGTAGAACTCTCAGCTCCTTCTCCAGCACCCTGTCTGCCTGCACGCTGCCACGCCGCCCCCATGAAAATAATGGACTAAACCTCCGAACCTGTAAGCCAGCCCCCAATTAAAGGCTTGCCTTTATAGGAGTTGCCATGGTCATGGTGTCTCCTCACAGCAGTAAAACCCTAAGACAGTATACAACATATGCATACCCATGTATATACTTATATCACGTTCCCCTCAACAAGAGCCTCTACCCACAAAATGTAAGAGTCTGGAAATACACCACTTAAAATGCCTTCCTTGTTAAACATTTGACCTGTGACAGCTGAACAGCAGGACCAATTACCAAAATCAGCCCTTTAAAAATAAGAGTCTAAGCTCCGAGCTCCCAGGCAGAGCCTTTTGCCTTCGCCCATCCCCGCGATGCTGCCTAGCAACAAAGCCATGCTCCTCAATTACATACATGAATATACAACATATAGGAACTTCAAAGCAAGGACAAAGGAATCAAATTGCTGACAAATTAACAACCCGAATTTTAAAAACGGCAAAAAATGCACATGGACACCTATCTGGGAGGACTAGGCATATATATATATATATATGCATTATTAAAGTTTCCCTCCATGCGTGGTGTGGAACATGATCTGCGAGGATAATCGCTTCAGAGAAGGTTCTTTCCCAAAAAACAGAATAATGAAGTATAAGACACCAGGCTTGACTGGGCTGAGCATGCAAACCCAGCACCGGAGAGGTGGAGGCAGGAAATTTGCAGCAGCACGGCCAACCTGGGCTGTATACTCAGATCCTCTCAGACAATAACTAGCCCAAAGCATGTGACCTGTGTTACGCACATGTGTTTGTCACCCGTGTTTATGTACATGTGTGTTTGTTTCATGTATATGCTTAAGTGTGGTGTGTTTTCTTAGCAGACTCACAAGAGGCTGGGGAGGAACCCAGTTAGTAAAGTGCTTTTTACACAAGAATGAGGACCTGAATTTGATCTCTAACAATCACACAAAAATCAGGCAAGGCCGTATATAATCCAGCATTGATTGGGGAGTCAGGGATGGCGCCTCCTCGGGGCTCACTGCCAGAAATCTAGGCAGGTCAATGAACTCTAAGATGGAGAAAGGTTGAGGGAAACACCCAGCTCTGATGTCCACATGTACATGCATACCTGTGCATGCATGCTCACCTGAACACATGTGTGCACATACAGGAATAGGTAAAAACACAAGAGAGACACAAAAGAATAAAGATGCAAGTCTAAAGTGACTCAGTGATGGTGTCGGCTCTTCAACTGTCACCTGAGAACACAGTCTACAGTAACTGAACAGCAACCTGAGACAGATCTGTTTGAAAATATATTTGGTCAAAAATTAAAAGTTCTGTTCATGTGGTAGTCTGATTTTGAATGGTCTGATTAATGCGTCTTGTAATTTTAGTGGTTAATTTGTGGCCACAGGATATGTGTGTTCCTGTTCTGGATTTTATATAAGTGAATTTCACTAATTGTAAAGAAAAAACAATGCAAGTTAAAATTCCTTTCAAGACTCATCTTTGGCTGCATGGTTCTTCCTTGGACTGCGCACTCTGGTCTGGGAAGCAGTGTGCTTTCTGAAGGACGTGTAACTGAGTAATATCAGCAGAAGGGCAGGGTGTGGGTTTGCCATAATCACACCAGCAAGAGGATTGTGTCCATGACTGGCCTTCCTACAGACTGTGACACAGTATGACCGCATCCAGCTGGGCCGAAAATAAAGATCCACTCTTTCACCTCCCTGTTGTTGTTGTTGGTTGTTGTTGTTACAAGGTAAAGCTACAGGGATGGGGAGACTGCCCAGTGGTTGAGAGTGCATGCTGCTCTTCCAAAAGATCCGATTCAGAAGAGCCAAGTGTGGACCCAGAATCCACATGGAGCAGCACACAACCACCCAAGACTCCAGCTCCAGCTCTTCTAGACTCTGAGGGCATCTACACACATACATACATATACACACACACACACACACACACACACACATGGACACACGGACACACGGACACACACGGACATAATTAAATTCTTTAAAAAAAACTAAAGCTACCTTAATTTCTTTAAATTTTTTTATAGAAGCATCTCTCACTGCAAAATGGTTTTAAATTAAGCTGTGATTCATAGAGCTATGCAAATGTCAGTGCTGGTAGGAGAAATGTGCTCAGTCATAAACAACCACACAAATACACACCACAAACGTGTGGAGACATGAAGCCTCACGGTTAAACCCACGAACTGGTTCCTGAACACTAGGATGAATGAGGGCCCGTGAGTGAAGCACAGAATCCCACAGAGCTCTCCCCGGGGCCTCCTACGTGGCATTTCACATGCTTTGCACTATAGAGAAGCCAGAAGGTCCTGCTCCAACTCACACATTTCCTCCTGATGCTCCTGGGGCTCCCAGGGGTGAAGAATTATTAGAGGTAAGTGATGGGATTCAGTACCTGTTGGAGCCTCCTGATAGTCTATGTCATATGTTTTGGTCAGTATGTGTGTGTGTATACTTGTGTGTGTGCACTTTTGTGTGTGTGCACTTGTATGTGTGTGTGTGCACTTGTGTGTGTGTGTGTGTACGCACGCGCGTGCACGTGTGTATAGACGTTTGGGAGTGTGCTTGTTGTGTATATATGCATGCCCTCAGGATGCATGTGGAGGTCAGAGGACAGCCTCCAGAGGACAGGTCTCCCCTTCCATCATGTGGGACTCCCATCTTAGTTACTTTTCTACTGCTGCGATAAGACACCATGACCAAAGCAACTTACAGAAGAAGTCACTAGGGGCGTACAGAGGGCTAGAGTCTGCTCTGCAGGAACTATAGCACCAGGCAGGTGCAGCGCTTCAGCAGTAGGTCAGAGCTTAAGTGTTGATTCACAAGCAGGAGGCAGAGAAATACAGCCACTGGGAAAGGTGTAGGCTTTTGAAGCCCCAAATCCCACCCCCAGTGACAAGTCTTCTCCAAAAAGGCAATGACTAATCCTTCACAAACAGATCTGCCAAGGCCAACTGGGAACCAAGTCGCTAAACATATGAGCTTGTGGAGGCCATTGTCACTCAAAACACCACAGTTCCTGAATCGAATCATCAAGCCTGGCAGTGATCCATTCTGCTGGCCTGTCTATTGTCCCCAAAACACAAGCTGTACAGCCAGATTTGGCGATGAGATTATATCATCTACATATTCCATATTTCAGGCACCCAAGCAAGGTTTGAAACAGGAAGATAAGCAGTACCTTCTTCCTGATTTGATTGTGGCTGTAGAAAAGCAGTGTGTAGACACTTAATCCTCCTGCCTCAGTGCTGAGGTCCACACCGAGTGTATTCATTCCTTCTGGCATCTTGTTCCTCCCCTGCCTGGAAAACAGTCCATCAAATATCTATTGCAGGACCCAACTTCCTATAGGTCTTTTCTCCAAACATTGCCCCCTTACAAGAACAGCTTTTGCCACAGGCTTGACTTCATTATCAGAATACTGACACATCTCAGCCTAAAATATAATGGGGTTTCCCAGAATACAACTAAAATGGAGACAGCTCTGATCCTCTCCTGTCCCTTCCTCTGCTGTGTCTTTCTGTGTAGTCAGCATTAAAGCCTTTCCCATATCTGTCTGTCGTTAAGTTGCAGATGCTGTGAGCATGGGATTGACACCTGCTGTCTGCTACAGGATAGCGCCTGGTCAGGGCGGGTGTTCCTCAAATAACTAATGTTTATTTTATGGAAAGTTTTAGACAGATTGGGATGCTAGAGGCTGCCCCAGCCTAGCAAACCATCCATTTGTGTCAGGCTCTACTCTCTTCTTTGTATAAAACAAATTTCTACAGATTGACCCCTAACTAAACCAAACGGAAGTGGGGTCAGGCGTGTCCGAAGACAACCAGAACCCATCCACTCATTTAGTCTTTATTTACAGAATATTTATAGGAGAGAGCTAATGGGTTTTATTATTATTATTTTATGTGCCAAGATTATGTAGAGTCATAAGCCTTAGCTAGTGTGATTTCCCTAGCAACTGAATGAGTGAGTACTTACACTTCCAGATATAGCTAAGAAACATGGGCCTTTCCTTACTGAAACCCATAATCACTCCTCTTAGGAAGGGGTGGCTGTATCACTTCCTCCGGCCCTGTTATTTTGGTATTTAAAGAGAATAAAACCATGAACTGAGGGAGGCTTCACAGTGGAAGCCACATAACAAACCTTCCAAGGGAATAAAGTAGAATCTGGAAGGAGGGGAATGTACAGTCTGCTGACCTGAAGCAATAACTATTACAATTCATTTAAGGAACAATGCAGGTGGGCTGGAGAGATGGCTCCGCGGTTAAGAGCACCAACTGCTCTTCCAGAGGCCCTGAGTTCAAATCCCAGCAACCACATGGTGACTCGCAACCATCTGTAATGAGATCTGATGCCCTCTTCTGGTGTGTCTGATGACAACTACAGTGTACTTACATATAATAAATAAATAAATTTGAAAAAAAAGAAACTATTCAGGCCTTTATTCTTATTGATGAACATTAATTTTCATGTTGCTTAATTTGCTAGCAGAATATAATAGAAAATACAAGTGCATATACACGTGCCTGGTAAAAACAATGACAAAATCAGTGAATGTCATGGAATCAAACAGCTGATGACCTGTGGAAATGGATCAGAGATAAGCAGGAGACTGAAGAAAGAGCTGGCATCCCAAAGTTCAACAAAGAGGGATGCCTGCAAACAGCACTTCCCACTTATAGTGCATAATTAAATAACTTATGTGGCAATTAAATTACATGCCAATTAAGTAGAATTGCAAGCTCTAATGCAGCGAGAGAAAACAAGTGAAGTCGTCACCAAAGCACATCAATTGCTTTTCTCTACTAAGCTGAATTGACATTTTAAAAATGATCGCTGACCTGACTTGTATACCTCCAGCATTTAGAATATACATTTGAATTAGATCATTAAAAACGTAAAGGTAAAAAACCTGAACCAGGTTATGATACATAGATTCTGTCTTACCCAAGTGAAACAGTAAATGTAAAATCTGTTGCAATGACTTGTTTTACTGTAATTATTTAAATCCATTTTTTGTGTGTGTCTTTGAATTGTTAAAAAGGAAAATGGTAGGAACCCAGACTGTGTTTAGATACCATATTAAGCCAACTTCTTCACCCATGCACAAAATACATTCTTGACAATTCATATGCAAACCTGTCTGTATCCACAGCTATCAGCCCTTCTGTGGTGTGATTGGAAATCCACTTATTGTCTGTTTAATATCTGCATTTTAATATGATAGATTTCTTCACAAGCCTGTTGCTATAGTTTATATGTCTCCTTGAATGGAGTCAGAAAGATGTTACAAGCAGGAAATTGTCCCAAGTCTACATAATCTTTTACCCACAAACCACCCTTCTGCCTGGCCTTCTAGTTCATATCCATTGCACTGGGTTTCAGCACAAAAAAAAAAAAAAAAAAAAAATCAGAGGATCGGAGCTGTATAGGCCAGGCCACAGGGCTATGTGCCCATCCTGTGTGGTCCCTAGGTCCAATCCTCAGTGTCACATGCACATAAATAATACAAATGAGAAAGGGGAATATCCACTTCTCCTAGTCAACAAACTGTTTATCCTACCAGAGCTCACCAGATCTATTTTCTTTCCCCTCTGCCCTGTCACAGCTATATGCTTCCACTTAGGTTTGGGTGACGGCTAGTGAACTCTGCCACAGTGTTTTTCATAGCAGCCCAAATAGACTGACGATTGTTTCTGATCTAGTTGCTTTAAGAAGTGTGCACAGTGATTATCACCAGTCCTCGTCACCGAGGGTTGAGGAGACAGATGAAGTCACAACATTAGCGACAATGCAAGCTGTCCCACTGACCCTACTGTCTGGCTGAGGGTTGATGACTCCCTGCGAATTCTCCACCAACCATTTCTTGAGGGCCCAGTGCCAGGACCCATCCACCTTGCCTTGGTCTGGCAGGGCAAAGTCTTGCAGTCCCTGGCTGCTGCTGCTTCTCCATCGTGCACTTGAGGATGAGCACAGGACCCGGGGAGCACGGGGAGGTGGAATGCTAGAATGCCCCTGAATGCTAGAGGGGAAGACTGGCCAGCTCAGGCCCTGCTAACTATGCATGGCTCCTTGACTTCTGAGCCTGCAGACACTGGAGGATGAACAGGGTATTACAGGCCGTTGCTAAGGGACAGAGCAATTCTAAGCAACTGGAGGAGGACAACTGATGAGACGCAGCCAGTCTAGAATATGGGCCCTCATGGAACAAACTGGAAATAGGTCCATGGTTACCAGCACACAGCCCAGGACTGGGCTCGGAAGCCAGGTGAAGTAAGGCACACAGAGGCTCATGAGGTAGGTGGAGAAAAAGAGACTGTACAGCCACTGAGGGGAAAAAGGCATCTAGGAGAGAACAATCGTCTTGTAGAAGTCAGGGTGGGAAGGGGATTGAGGGTCTGTATCATTACAGAAGATAAAGATGAAGAACTCGATAAAGCAAAGCTAACAAAGAGACCACAACAATGGGATTTGGAGACATGCTTGTATGTCCTTTCTACACAAGCAAGACTGGGACTAGAAGATGCAAATAAGTTCGTAGATGCAAAGTGGTATTTTTTTTCATTGTGAAGAAAGAAATCCAGTTAGATTGCCCACCATTGGATAGAACAAAGTGCAAAGAAAGAGTGTTCTTCATTTGGTTAATCAGCAGGCTGGCAATAAAGACAAAGAATTCCAGCAACTTAAGGGTTTCTGTTTATGTGGAAATGTAGCTCGATAGACATAAAATGGGAGCGTAGTCTGAGGAGCACTTAGAAGCTGTGGTAATGGGCCTGCAAACAAGACTAGGCGAGCCTCCTTAATACACCCAGAACTCATGCACTAATGAACCACAGAACACATAAAACCCTTCGCAACAAGGAGACACAGTAACACAGAATTTGGTAAAAAAATTCTACACAAAGTAATATTTCACCAGATAAGATGTATCGTCCATGAGGAGTGATGCTTACAGTGGTATTTCACACAAGAAGTTGTGATGCGGGAAACACCCAGACAAGCAGCAGCCCGAGGTCATCATCTCAGGTTTTAGACTAACCACAAGGAAAGGCTCATTCCCAGAGATGCAAACATGGCGTTTTCTTTGTAATCAGATAGTTTTCATACCAGACAAATATTTTGTCTTTTTAAAACAAAAAACTACATACTCTGTCCCTTGTAAGCTATTGGAATATGTATGCCAGGGGAGACTTTGTAAGTATTGGCTAAGGTCCTGCCATACACTCACAAGAAATAACGAATTTCTCCTGGTATCTCTGAGTGCTTACCTGGAGACTCTTCCAGTTACTGCAGACACACAATGAATATTTGTATTACACAATGTTTTGGGAATCAGTGTCAGAGACACACAGGAACCATCATGGATGCCCTACTAGTCACTGACAGAAAACAGTAAGCACGAGTTTCTAAGACATAAAACTCCCTAGGCTTTTCTGTTTAGAGAATCTCTTATAGACATCACCTGTTAATAAAAAAAAAAAAGCTGATGTCCAACGAGATGAGGCAGGAAACAGGAGGTAGCACACTGGCTGGAAGAGAGAGGATTATGGGGAAAAGTGACAGTATATAAGGGAGACTGACTCAAGGGAACTTGGCAGGAAGAGATGTAAACCAGCAGGTATCAGAACTCAGGATAGAATAGGGAGAGATTCAAGCAAGACACTGAGAGAGACACCAAGGAAGAGGCTAAGGAAGAAGCAGGCCAGGACTGAAGGAGAGGCAGCTAACCAAGAGGTAACCATAGAATAGTTCAAATGGGTTAAATAAGTTATGAGCTAGTCAGGGAATGGGCCAAAGCTTATGGCCTAGGCATTTAATAATAAATAATTAGTCTCACATTCATCATTCCAGAAGCAGGGGCTGGGAAATGATTTAAAAAAAAAACATGTCTCTTTGGATATAGAAAGTTCCCCAAACATGGAGTACTAAAAACAAAATAAGTAAGATAAAAAATGTAATTTTAGATGGCATTTTTAAAGCACAATATTGAACACTGGCATTACTAGAGATGGCTGAGTTGCACTGGGATGCTCTGTTACTTTGGGATGGGGCTGACCGAGGACACTAAGTCAGGTCAGATTGACCTGACAGGCTTTATCATTCTTGGACGTTCCTGGACAGAAAACAGCTCTTTATCCTGAGAACCATGCTCATCCCAGGGTCACATGTAATTTCTTGCTTTAATGTTTGCTTAAGGACATTAGGAAATGTTTCCTGGTTTTCTTTACCCTTTCAGGCATATCTAAGGCGGTCCCAACCCTGGTTCTATGGCCAAAGCAGATATAAGGAGCTGACAAAGAGCACAAGAAGACCTAAATGTGCAGGTGGAACTTCCAAGCATTATTATGTGACTGCCCTGTGTCCCCATGTTCCCTGTGATGGTTGGATCTATGTCACCATGGTCGTGTTTTGTTTATCCATTTACAAAATAAGTAGAGTAACTCTAAGGAATTCCTCTTGATAGTACAGGGAGGCCTTTCCAACTAAGTAGAAGATTTAATCACAGTCAGACTTTCAAGTAAAAATCTCAGCCTACATTTCTATTCTGCTGGCTCTGACACATCAACTCCTGTAACTACTTGAGGGAATTGCTTCAAACAATCCTCTTAATATATGTCTTATTGATAATGTTTCTCTGGAGACCCATGACAGATACACACACACCCCAATTGTGGGTAATACTTCACAGGGTCATATCCCCATTCAACAATGCGGCCAGGGATATCAGTCATGTTTTATGTATCCTTGTCATCTCAGATTCCAACATGGTGCCTTCCCAGACCAGTACTTGATGGCTGCCGAGCTAACAATGGACAGACTGATCTTCAGTGACTACTATCCAACCAGCAAACAGGTGAAGCCAGTAAGAATGATGAGCAGAATCAGAAAAAAAGCCAAAAAGAACCCAGGCAGAGCATAGCTGGACAGTGGGCAGTTCAACACCTATGGAAGCCAGGGGAGTAGTAAGTTAGAAAAACCAAAGACCTTGAGAGGAAAGTCCAAGAGCTTGAATGTCTGCACCAATAGCCAGCAAAGCAGACAGACAAAACTCAGCTCCACCTCAAGCTCCTGGTCTGAGTTTGCAGGAAAGAGACTTACTTATCACCATGTTCTCTAGCTTAAGTCTTAGGCAAAGAACTCAAAGAACCCAAGAGCAGAAATGCAGAAACAATCGCTGTCTGCCTCTCATCAAGAACAGCTATGATGACCTAGGCCATAAGCCCTAAGCCCTAATTAGCAGACTGCAGTGAGCCAGCAGATGGAACAGGTCTACAGCCAGAATTACAGGGAGATGCACACTGAAACACACCCCGTGCTGTGGCATGTGAAGTCTGACAATTCACTCAAGATATGCTTAGTTTTGCCCTCAAAAGTAACTGGCCTAGACCAGTGACTGTGCAGTAGCCTGGGGTCTGTGCTCACATCCACAAGGCAAGTGTGCAAACAGATCAATCACATCTTTATCTTTTTACACAAGAAAGAACCCTCCATTTAGGAAGTGCATTACAACCCCACTCTAAGGATATAAGATACTGTCTTCCTGAAACTTTCCTAAAATGTTATTTTATAGGACAGATAACCAGCAAGATAAACGGTGGCTGAGCACAGACCATGCTAATAGCTGAAATGCTATGATTACAGCAAATACCTCAAGCCATCAGTGGCCATTCCCCAAATGCATGAAGAATGATCTCTACTCACTATTTAGCAGGGGTCCATGTTCAGACTACAAACTTCCATTCTACAGAACAAATGAAACAAGACAATCAGCCCCATGTAAAAGAGAAGGATGTGGAAATGGAGGTGGGGGGTGGGGAGATGTGGAAACGGGAGGATGTGTTCATTTGAAGAAAAACACATGAAAAGTGAGGAACTGCCCACTATCTCCTTGGACATAATGCTGGTGTGAGATTTCTAAAATTCTGCCACATGGTCAGGAGCCACACAGAAAGGAGGTTTGTGCTATACACATAAGACAGACATGGGCTTCAGTATTCTGCAGAATTTACTCCAAGTTTAGATTCTACAAAACCAAAGCAGACAGTTCTTAATGTGTTAAATTTATGAACTTACAATTCTAAGTAAAACTATGAGACTCATGTCACATGCACAGAAAACTATAAATGACCATGAAGCGTTTAATGGGCGACCATACTGAATACCAGACCCAGGATGAGGTTGCTGACCTCCCAGAGCACGGGTGGCTGGAGACTGGCATGCAGTATTCTGACATTATCGCAAATGTTAGGAAAATTGACCGGTAGGTCTCCCAGGTGTTGCTCATTTTTTCCCTTCCCAGAGGCTTACTGACTGAGATGATAGTAGTTTTAAGGGGATGTTTTCCAGCCCAGAAAACCTTCAGGGCCCAAGACAGCCATGGCAGAGGGGACAGGTGACTCCCCAAAGGGAAGCAGGCTTGGAAGCCCAGGGACATCAGTGGAGGAATATCGTGAATTTGTACATTTTATTCAAAGGTATGAAATTAATCAGATAAGAAGGTCTGAGATGGAGCTGTGTATGGTCGTACATGACTATTAATTATCCCAGCACTTAGAAGGCTGAGGCAGAAAGATCACCATGAGTTCAAGGCCAGCATGAACTACAGAGAATGATCCTGTCTCAAGCACAAAACAAAAACATCCAACCAAACAAAGAAAATGAAGAAAAAGGAACTAAAAAGTTTTGATTCATGTGAAGACTCTACAGGGCACTCCCACTCTCTGCAGTTACATCACTGTGTCTACTCCCTAAAGTCGTGTTTTTACTACATGAACCTCAGTCAAATGAACACTGATTAAAGACAGTGCAGCAGAGACTTGGGGAAGAAGGTGTCCCAGGGACAAGAGCAGGGCTCATAAGAGGAGAATCATTTTCCCGGTCTTCCCACTGCCGTGGATGATGTCTTCATGGGCCTGGGCCACCTTCTCCAATGGATATTCAGAACCTATCACAGGTTTCACCCAACCTTTTTCCATTCCTACTTGGAGGATGCCTGCGAACTGCTGAAACTCCTCCTGGAGGAAAGGGATTGGGGGGAAAGTGTGTGTTTGTAGTTATTGGTTTCTTGACAGTGGACCCCATGACCTGAAAGGTCCCCTTGCAGTGAACCCCATGACCCTAAAGGACCCCTTGCAGTGGACCCCATGACCCAAAAGGTCCCCTTGCAGTGGACCCCATGACCCTAAAGGTCCCCTTGCAGTGGACCCCATGACCCAAAAGGTCCCCTTGCAGTGAACCCCATGACCTGAAAGGTCCCCTTGCAGTGGACCCCATGACCCTAAAGGACCCCTTGCAGTGAACCCCATGACCCTAAAGGTCCCCTTGCAATGGACCCCATGACCCAAAAGGTCCCCTTGCAGTGAACCCCATGACCCTAAAGGACCCCTTGCAGTGAACCCCATGACCCAAAAGGTCCCCTTGCAGTGGACCCCATGACCTGAAAGATCCCCTTGCAAACACAAAGATTTCACGATTTTCCAAGATCCACACTTTAATCCTGCCATTCGCAAATGCCTGCAACAGTGTTAGTGTACGAAATACCATCTTGACATTGCTGCGACCAGTCTCCCTCTCCCTCCCACGGCTCTCAGGAACTGCCTTTCCAGTCAGGGGACCAAGCTTCCCATCGCTTTAACTGTCAGTCTGCTGATTAGCACAGTCGGAACCACCCCTTCCTTACCTTGGTGGATGAAAAGAGCGAGACTCCAATTATGCTTGTCTCTTTTGCCATGGTGTCCCTTGGGTTTATCTCAATGGGACCTCTACAGCCAACAACCTACCATGGAAACAACAGGTACGCGGTTGAAGGTTGTTGTGAACAGGCCTGACCGCTGGTGAAAGGCAAGGTGCTAAAGAGTCGAACTTACAATGACCCGCCCTCCGTAGGACAGAAGCTTCAGGTCATTGCCGAGGTTCTCATTTGCCAACATCTCAATAATCACATCAACCCCCTTGTCTTTGTCACCACAAGATGTCTGTGTGATAAAAGAACAAGGTGAAGACAAGAGGTGGTAAAACTGCTTCTCCAAACACACGTCAAAAACAACAGTGCATGCTTTAAAATAATCTAATTACAGAGCGACAAGTCACACTCCGCAATACAGACTCAGAAACACTGGATAAGCTACCATAATCAGGTCAAATCTGTGTGTGTGTGTGTGTGTGTGTGTGTGTGTGTGTGTGTGTATGTAGGAGTTGTTATCTGTGGTTCATGGTTGGGTACTTGTGTATAGGTTGGGGGCTGTAGATGTGTATCTGTGGGTGGGTATGGTATGTATATCCACCTGTGTGCATATTAAGTTGTGTTATAGGTGGTTTATCATTTGCTTGATGTACTAATTCTTTCTGTCTGTGCTGTTGGGTGTTGGTTCTCTACATTTTAAACTGGTTTTTGAAGATCCAGCAATGTTATAATTATTTTGTATTAGATTTACATTACATTCTAAGTAATGAGTATTTAAACCAGGCATGATAAGATGTACGGCACTTAAAACTAGGAATCGGGATGGAAATCCTACAAGCACAGCTTTTACATAAAGGTAAGCACTGTGTGTGTGTCAGAAGAGGTAAGCTGTGAGTTACAGAAGGAAGGAGTTAGTTAACTGCCTATTCTGGTCAAAGAAAGTCCCTCAAAGGAAATGACCTGAGGGACAAAAAGGAGTCCCTCAGATGTAAGAAGGAAGGAGAAGGAAATGACACACAAGGGCCTTTGGGGGATGCTTCCTCACGCGGGATTGTGGGAGAGGAGAAGGCAAACTGTTACAGACTGCAAAACATGCCAAACAGCATGTTGGGTAAAGAACTCTCTTTGCTTTGGTTTTATTTTTCAGGTGTTCATTAATAGGTACTAGAAGCTCAATAACAGACAGAAAAGTTAAAATTCCTCTTTGAACAGAGCTTATTTCAGTTATTTCTTGATACAAATATTTAAAGGGACAGATGTTTCTAGGAACAGAGAAGACAGATCATCACTGAGATCAGTAATACTGAGCTCAGGGCAGGGCAAGTGGAGGCTTAAGTAACAGTAGACAGGGATGTGAGAGATGATTGTCAGGGGTGAAACAGGCAGAGGAAAGGGGGACTAGGGCAGCAGGGAGAGGCTGATTTAAATGGGCATTAACAAGGCTTGTGGGGAGAGGCTCCAGGTAAAGTGGCGCTCACTGGCTTCTCCAGATCCAGTACCACAGAGGAAGCTGGAATCCCAGAGCTGGGAGAGGCATAGATCCTGGTCTTGCTAGCCAGGCAGTGTACAGGGAGAGGGGAGCTCCAGGTTCACTGAAAAGTCTTGTCTCAGAATATAAGGTGGAAGTCAACAAAAGAGACACCACGGTGAACCTCTGTCCTCCACATATCCATGCACAAGTGCACGGGTGCGCGCGCGCGCGCACACACACACACACACACACAATTTGAAAACAGACATAAACAATGATATAAGGGGTCCTGTCAGGACAACAGGTAAGTGCCAAGGACTGCTAGGCTAGTAACACAAAGAGATGGAACTCAGGTCAGAGAGTCAACAAAGGCATACAGACACACAGACACATAGACACACAATGTATAATAACGTGAAGAAGGAGGTTAACAGTGAACTCAGCATACAGGAAGACAGCTCAGTTTCGATGAGATCCAATCAAGATCTCATGCTCCTGAGGATGAGGACAGTCACAGAGCAGCCTGGACACAAGGACTCTCCACTCACCAGAGACGCAGCCATCCCATCGTGAATGTCAGAGTACACACAGGCAGAACTGCACCAGGACAGAGGGGGCAAGGGAGCAGTGAGTGCCCGGTGTTTCTAGAAGGCAGGCAGTAAAGGGATGCAAGGGGAGAGGGCAATGGAGAGGCCTGGAAAAGATGCCTGAGAACAAGAAAACAACAGAAGCCAGCAGGGAAGTGAAGGAGTCACCCTCGTGGCCTAAAGTCAGATGCTGTAGAAACAAGCAGCAACTTTACCCAGTAGCCAGTCTTCTCCCAGCTCAGACATGACTGTGAAGAGCGTCAGCAGTGAGCAGCGGGTGCCAGCTCCCCAGGGCATGGCACAGATCAGAGTACTGACTGGTATTTTCTTGGCAAGGTGTTATGGTGGAAATGCAGCCATGCACACATTCTTCCTCCTTGGACAAGACCTCTATAAAGCACTGCATGCCTGGGAAATTCTCATTGTCCTCCGTCAGGACAGGGCTTTCGAGGGTGAGCCAGGGATGCGTGTTGGTTTAATTATCAGTGGTATATAAATAAGGACTTCAGGGTCCAGGTGAGCACTGGACAGAAGCCAGTGGCTGAGCACTTGCCAGGCTCCTGTGCGACTGTGTGATAGGCAGCATTAACTGAATGTTCCTCGCTGTGGTAGGCCGGACAGTGATACCCCCTCCCCAAGGACCCCATTAGCAAGCAGCAGCTTTCCCAGATAGGTACATCTGGTTTGTAATTCTGGGAACCTCGAGGGCAATGGAAACCTCACATCCTTAACAGCTGCACTATGAGGATCTTATAGCTGCAAGCTTCTCTTACAGTGTGATCTTTCAACTGACATCAGAAAGGCTCCATCTCATTTAATACGCAAGTGCACCACAAGCATGGCAGCAAAGTCTGGTGAACTGGGTGCCTGGCCTTTTAAATCAATTAAAACATGTATAGGGACAAGAGCACATATAGATATGAAAACAGAAACACTGTTATTTATTAAGCAAAATCATGTTAACTCATTAAGAAGGCAGTTGTGAAAGGACTTATTTTTAAAGCCAAGTGAGTTTCCCAGAAGCAACATTTGACCTTCTTAAACTGTAGAGAAGTTTACCTTGATTTTATCAATATAGTTGGCTTCTTTGTGATTAAACACTTCATGGGCTCCATTTTGCAGAACAAGCTTTTTTCCTTCCTCAGAACCAGCTGTGCCCAAAACCTTTAAGCCATGAGCTCTGGCGATCTGGCATGTAGCTAATCCAACCTGAAAAACAAAACACGTCACATACTCTCCATGTTCCCTGGAGGCCTCCAGTGTCTACAGGGAACTGCGGCTCCCACTAGCGCGGTGCCTTTCAACCTGTGGGTATGGTCCTTTACAAGAGTCACCTAAGACCATCAGAAAACACATATGTTTATACTACAGTTCATAACAACAGCAAAACTACAATTATGAAGTAACAAACCACACTGCAGTCCGTAACCATTAGCTTTTGCAGTGAAACACTTGCTAATACATGTTTTGTGCAAGAGATACTGTCTTTAAAGAGTGCTTTGACACTTCTTCCTGGATTTATTTAACCAATTAAAAAATACATTCTTTATAACAAGCATAAGGCCTCTATTGTATAAGTTAGATATATAGGCTCTGCCCATGGAGTTAGTGTAAAAAACAAATAAATAAAATTACATTCTAAAGAGAAAACAGGCAATAAGTGTGAATTAACAGGTGAGTGAAGTCAACAGAAAGTAATGGGGAAAATAAGAAAACCACCGTGGCCTAGAGATGTGGAGAGGGGCTGCCTAGGCCATCAGGAAAGGTGACCTGGACAAAATGAGGAGAAAGGGCAGTGTGCGGGGGATGAATCCAGGCCACCCATTTCGAGGGTGCAGAGGGTAAAGGGCAGGGATGGCTAAATGGCAGAGAGGGAACACGCTCGGGGTTCAAACGGCAGAAAGGAGGATGACGTGGCTCAGCGACCGAGCTCATAACCCAGTGCAGACTGGCAAGGTAAAGGCTCTGGACGACACTGACCACGGCAAGGTAAAGGCTCTGGACGACACTGACCACGGCAAGGTAAAGGTTCTGGGCGACAATGACCACGGCAAGGTAAAGGCTCTGGACGACACTGACAAAGGCTCTGAGACCATGGCAGTCAGGAGAGCCTGAGCAGTCAGTGAGCGGCAGGCAGCGCTTTAAACTCTGGGATCTGCCCCCATACAACAGGCAAAGACCCCGCTAGACACTGACAGACAGACAGCCAGGAAGTCGGGATGCTGTGAAATGTCCCTGAGGATGACTGCTGGTCCAAGGCACGCCATGGAGTTCCTGACTTCAACCATTTACCCTCCTTAGTCATAGCAAACAAAACCTTTTCAACAGTGATTTGTATTAAGGTTTTTATATCCCCAGTTTTATTCAGAATCAAATTTAGGGAAGCACTTACTTCTTGAAAAGAAAATAAATAAGTACTCAGTCACTTCTTTTTCTTTTGAGAAATTCATTATGTAGCCCAGGCTGGCCTGAACTCATGGATCCTCTGCCTTAGCCCCTGCAAGTGCTAGGATTCCGACCATGAGCCGCCATGCTTGGCTGTTATTTCCTGTTACAGGTCAGAGTTTCAAATACAGACCAGGACTTCTTCAACGCTTTCTACTCAAGAGCACTGTTTGCGGGGATTTTGTATGACATTAGATATGATGGGCACATAAAACATACATACGAATCAGCAATCTCAGAGTCTGGCCCCCTATTCTGACTTTATGAGCATCAAGGGTAATGACACTTCACTTCACATAAAAGGTAATAGTTATTAAATTATATAAATATTAAAGTGGAAGACATGTCTGGGCCTCCTTCAGAAATTGTTGAAAATTCTATCCTACTCCTTAGCCAACATTTAGTGCATTATTTTTCAATGAAACTCGAGGTAGCAAATCACTAGCAGTTTTTAAAATCAAGGTTCTTTGTGTGTATATGTGTTTGTGTGTGTATGTGTGTGTGCACTCACGTGTGCACATATGTGCAAGTTGGCATATGTTCCCAGTGCACATGTAGAGGCCAGAGGCCAAGTTTGAGTGTGTTCCCACATCGTATTAAAGCAGAACATTCTAACCTGACACAGTTCACACAGAGCACTAACTGGCGGGATCAGTAGGCGGGGCTGCTCTCCACCAAGCCAACAGTCAGCAGTCATCTGGTAGAGGCAGGGGACCAAGTCCGGCAAACTGTCCTCTGATCAGCACAAGCTTGTACAAACACACAAGGGGAACGCAAAAACTTTACTTAAAAAGTAAGGAAACTATGACCTGGAAGGCTAATAGAATTGGGCAGAACAGAAAAAATAATTACAATGGAAAATGAGAAACTCACTGGAGTCCAGGCAGCCCTGCCCTCCTGGGCCCAAGCAGCCCTAAGGACTGAAGGTCCAGCAGTGGGTGAGGCTCTGCCAGGCTTTCTATGGTCTAACCAAGGCAAGCATGCAGGACCCTACCTAATGAATGTTACGGCCAGTCATCAGGAGGAACACTGTACTGTGAGGTCATTGCAATTGACCCTGATGACATAACCTTTTAATTAAAACTATGAATTGAATCAAACCACATTTTAAGGCACAGACTTGATGCAAACATCACCTAAAACGCTCCTTTGAGCAGTCTCTCAGTTTTCTAAAGGGCTCTGGCTACTATTTTCTTGCCAGCAATTAGACTCACAATATTTTTTCAAGAGATTATGTGCCATTTTCTGCTGTTATTTTTATCTAACTTATTTCACGAACACTAAAATGAGACTCTCCCACCAGCGTCCTGAAGCAGTGGCTGTGTTCGCAAATCCACGTCATTTTAAACCCACAACATAATCCAGCAGGAATGTGGATTAAATGAAGACAGGAAGTACAAATAGACGCCCGGCAAAAGCCAGTGTTGTGTCTCCCTCTGATAGGGCAGGAGGATCAGAGGCGCTTCATACATGGGCCGCCAGCCTGCCCCAGCCAGCCAGGATTTAGCAGACTCAGCCAGCTCCGAAAACCAGCAGTTTGGATTTTACCTTTTAAAAAAGCAAAGCAATCCCTCTGAAGTGGCAGGGCTTTCTACAGGAGTGTAAAGGGATTTCCTCTAAACCCTCTCTCTCCACTGTAGGAACATCTCTCTTCTCTACAGAGCTCTTAGACAACCATAGCAATTTAAATAAACACATGTTTCAAACCTTCCGTTATTAGGTTAAATTGAACTCGTCCAAAGCCAGCCTTTGGAGACAGTTAACAATGAGTTTAGCTGTCTTTTTATGCTCTACAGAGACAAGCTTGGCTTTCTTGGTAAATAGTCTGATGCGTGAGATCCCTACAGATTGATCTCTGAGCCACTGAGGAAGCCAAGTATGAAGTAAGGAAGTTCATCTCTACAGAGACGCACAGTAGCCTGACTTTCTGGCCACTTTCAGAGGCAGAGCCATACTATCAGGATGCCACCGTCATTACGTGGGGCATGCTGAGTAACAAGCTACTCCTTTCCATGTCATCCGCAGAACACCTAGTCCTGCGGGTCAACCAGCTCCCTGGAGGTGAGCCATCCCTCCGCAGGCCCTCGGTTTTAGAAATGGGAAATCTTGCCTCCAACATTTCCAAAGTCTCTCTGTGCTAGCTTAGCAAATTCCAAATGCACAGCTCTGGCTTCTCCCCCACGCTCCTTGGAGACAGACCAGTAGTGATGCACTTGAGGATTCTGACAATGCTGTGCGTAGGGATTCCTTAGAAGGCTTAGGTGCTGAGTTCTCAGTCTTTTCCCAAACTAATAATTAACACTTTCAGCCTTGGGTTGTGGTGTTGAGGACATAGCTATATACTGCGCACCCTTTGATTGCCTTCAAAGTGTGTGTCTGTTGGCACAACAGGGAGCCCAGAGGGGAGGGGAGCTGGCCGCTCACTGACTGTGAGGTGGAATGGGCCTTACTTTGATATCTGAGGAAATACAGAACAACTATGATTAATGTTGAGAACAGCTTAAAATGCCACAGAATTCTAAGGACCATGCCACGTGAAGGCAGAGGCTTGTCAGTCTTTGTGTGCTCCCGACATAGGTGGAAAACCTACCACATTAGTTGTCTTATGAGGTGGTCTGCTGAATTTATTAAGCAAGAAATGCCACAGCATCAGTCATGGACTCTACTCAGCAGCTATATCTGTAGAAGCTTCATGGTATTAAGGGGGCTGGGGGGATGCGGCTCTACAAAATGACTTCATCCTGCACAATGCCGGAAGCCTAGCATGGGCAGGTGACAGGCTCCCAAGGCCTGGCCCCAGCGAGGAGCTGCTGGGGAACAAAGGGCACCCTGGGCTCCGGCAGACAGATTCTCATCTGGGTACCACTGAGTTAGGACACAGTGAGCTATTTTAAAAGAAGAAGAACATGACGCGGAGTTGGGAGGGGCATACTAGGAGATAAGATCAGACACACTGAATGTGTGAAAAGAATGAAGAGAATAAATTTAAAAAGTACAGAGATTTCAAGAACTATCACGTGAGACCCATAACTTCATGCTCACTTGAATACAAACTTGAAGTACAGACAGATAGATACTCACTCCTCCGCTGGCCCCGTGAACCAGAACGCTCTCCCCAGCTCGCGCACGGGCACTGCAGGAAAAAAGCAGAGGCGCCGTCATGCCCTCGGTCAGAGGAACCAGGAACTACTGTCCTATCATCTGTGAGGGATTTCTACCCTTGCTTTAGATAACACCCAGAGAGATGCTGCATCCTAACACAGAGCCAAATGCCCTCTCACCCCAAGACTCGAATGATGGTCCCCATGGCTGCAATGAACACAAACCATCTATGCAGTACCCACTCAGGATGTGCCACTGGGTGTCTGTTCCAGCCTGAGGCAGTGTTGGGTGTGCAGATCACACTGTAATGCTTAGGCTGCAGTTCTTGTGTGTTGGTGGAACTACTGAACCAGAACTGGAGTCCTTCATACCCATGTGCCCCCAGAGTATCCCCAGAACTGGAGTCCCTCATGCCCATGTACCCCCAGAGTGTCCCCAGAACTGGAGTCCCTCATGCCCATGTGCCCCCAGAGTGTCCCCAGAACTGGAGTCCCTCATGCCCATGTACCCCCAGAGTGACCCCAGGCAAGCTTGCTACAGATCAGTCTTTATCCCGTGGTCCAGAGTTGCCCAGGTAACAGCGGGTGGGCTGCTTCTGACCAGTTCTAATAGTGTGGCCTTGACTTTCTACACCTCTAAAAATCAACTCTGTGTGGTCCCTAAGGAGGCTGTGCAGAGTCACCAAGGCCTCGAGCCACACCCTTAAAATGCCCAGGCTTCTCTCCTGTACTACATTCTTGTAGACCCTGGATGCTAGCAACAGACACCATCTCACACTGGGAGGCATTTCACTGCTCAAACACATGAACCTCCCTTCACCACTAGGTGGCGCATGATTCAGCTCATTCCAGGGTTACAGTGGGTGGCTCCTTTTGGGGGGACTGCACACCTTTAACTCTGGAATAGGAATACACTAGCCCCAAGTCCCTGTTCATGGCTTCACAGTGGCTTCTTCAACAACCTGTCTCCTACCTACAAATTTTTGAGGGTTTGAGGACAGCCTGGTCTATAGAGTGAGTTCCAGGACAGCCAAGGCTACAGCAAAGAAAACCTGTCTCAAAAAATAACAACAAAAGACTCCTCCCCCAGCCCCTAGGTTGCTCCCCCAGCCCCCAGGTTACTCCTCCAGCACCCAGACTAATATGTGTGAATGCTTAGTGACCAGGGAGTGGCACTATTTGACAGGATTATAAGGATTAAAAGATGTGGCCTCAGTGGAGTAGGTGTGGCCTTGTTGGAGGAAGTGTCACTGGGGTTGGGCTTGGAGAGTTCAAGAGCCCAAGCCAGGCAGGCCCAGGCTGATTCTCTCGGCTGTGGATCAGAATATCACCTCAGCATCCTGCCTGCCACGTTCTCTGCTATGCTGATAGTGGACTAAGACTCCGAAACTGTAAGCAACCCCCAATTAAACGCTTTCCCTATAAGAGTTGCCACGGTCATGTTGTCTCTTCACAGCAATAAAACGGTGACTAAGACAAAGATACATATTTGCCTCAGTCTTCAATCTCCTTCCTGGCTCCCACATTTGAGAAAATGATCTTCATTCAAGGGACTAATTTTCTCTTTCTTCTCAAAATGATCAAACTTCTGTCTGCTCTGTGATTGGCATGACCCTGAAATGCTTAATCACAAATGGCTAGCAGCGAGCAGCCACAATCCAGGAAGGGAGGCTGTGAACGCAGAGGGCCCCTCACCTGTGGAACAGAGCTCGGCAGGCTGTGAAGTACGCGACCCCCAGGGCAGCCCCCTGCCTCAAGTCCAGTGACTCCGGCAGGGGATAGACTGTGTGATCCGCTGCAAGAGCAAATTCTGCGTAGCCACCAGAGACTGTGCTGGTGCAGAAGACCCTGTCGCCTTTCTGAAAAAAAGATCAACAAACATGAGCAGCAGAGTCCAATTGTGATAAGATAGCTGGGACCTTCACAGTGCCAGCTTACAGTGAGAGACAATCATTCCAAGATGGCTGAGACCTTCACAGTGCCAGCTCAAGGTAAGAGACAATCGTTCCAAGGTGGCTGGGCCTTGACAGTGCCAGCTTACAGTGAGAAGTGATCCAGTGAGGAATGTCATGTGGCTCTCCAGCTCAGTGTCTCGCAAACACCGCGGAAACAGTGAACCTCATTTCATGTGGCTCTCCAGCTCAGTGTCTCACAAACACCGCGGAAACAGTGAACCTCATACATGCTTTACCAAGAGGAAGTGCTAACGGAGACAGGAACTGGAAATGCTACGGCAGCTCAGCTGAGCGTTTACTGAACTAGATGCTGTATTCTCCCACATAAGCATCACAGTGGCCCAGGGAAGGGCGCTCATCCCCACGAATAGACAAAAATACTGAGCCTTGACGGCCTCAGTATACTCAAACTGGCGCTATCACAAGTAAGTACAAAAGCTAAGGGCACCGTGCTGTAGGACAGAAGTGGCAAATCTCAGGAAGGAAACTGAGAGACGAAAGCAAGCGTCAACATTGCACGGTGTTGTCTGTGAACGGCCAAGGGTGACTAAGTTAAGATGGATCTGTTTTATGGTTTGAAAATAGGCCTGATTGATTTCAGTGTAATTCAGAACTCACCAGAAGGAAAACATAATTCGGGATATCACCAAGAGCAATGCACTGCCTCGGATCTCAAGCACACACACCTCTAGGAGGGAGAAAGGAAGACAGACAACTGCAGAGCAAGTGAACACGGTGCGGAATGGAAAAGAGCAGCAGAGCGGGGGTGGGCGACAAGATGTAAGGAGCTGCAACAGTCCCACCTCACAGCCATGAGCACCTCATCAACGCCAAAGCCCACAAGCAATAGATGTGAGAGTGAGAGGAAGCTTTCTGGAGCTAGGACCCAGAGACCGTAGCATATGTCTCTAGGCTCCAGGTCCCTGGATTGCTTCAATAAGTGAACTAAGCCACAGGCAGTGGCCACAGGAAGAGGAGGAGAGGGGTACCAGACAGACTGAGAGGACCCTCAACAGCAGGTGTCACCAAGATGACCACAGTGGGCACAGCTGATCTCAGCTTTTGACAGACTGAGGAGGGACCTCCTAGGGTGCAAATGTAAGTTTTATTCACCTTAGGTAATTTCCAGCTGCTAACCTAGGCCAAGAATGTTTTCATGTATTGTTGAATAAACTCACCCTTTCTAGTTCTTTCTGGTTCTGGCTGGCTCATTACCTCAGCTATTCAAATGCTGATTGACCTAACAGGCCTCTTTCAGCTTCTGACAGAATTGCTCTGCTTGGCCTCATACTAACTCAGGCACTGTGCTCTAATCTGGCTCCTTCTATTCTCGGGCTTGTTCTACAGTGTGTGTCTAGCTTATTTTCTATCTCTGCAACCTGTCTCTACACAACTGTCCCCCACCCCATGCTGTTCTCTCTTAAGTCACCCTTCTTTCCTCTCAGTTCTCATTAGAGTTGGGCATACCCTATTCTATCAAATCTTTCTCATTCTTTACTTCATCGACCACTCAATTAGATATCACTTTCAAACATGGGTGCGTTCTTCTGCAAACTAACTTTATCTTCATTGTTTGGGATTAAAGGTATGAATTTAGGGCTTATCTGTATCCTAGCCAGAGGGATTAAAAGTGTGTGATAAGGGCAAGTCCATATTGGGGCTAGAGTGATCATGTTGCTGGATTAAAATCCCTCTGTACTGGATGACCAGCAGGACACAGCCCTGTCTAGGAAGGGAACAGCTGGATGCACAGGAGTATTAGGCACTCAAAAAGTCAATACTGTAGGGCTGATGAGATGGCTCAGTGGTTAAGAGCACTGACTGCTCTTCTGGAGGTCATGAGTTCAAATCCTAGTAACCACAAGGTGGCTCACAATTATCATGAGAAAGAATGAGAAAGAAACAAACAAAAACAACAAACCCTGAGCGGGCTGAAGCAAGAGAGAGGCAGAAAGGGGGAAAAAAGCTAAAGTCACTATTATAACAGACAAACTAGACTTTGATGTGAGTACATTGCACACAGTACCAAGTCTTAGCTGAATACTCCAAGCATTGAGTTCTGGAAAGGAGACGGAGGCTGCCTGTGGGAGGATTACTGTGAAAGAAGAACAAATACAGAAAGCAGAGGTCTGGATGGGATTGGGGGATTGAGGCAACAGAACTGAGAGAGCATCCAAAGAGCAAGCGAGTGCCCGGAGAAGGACGCAGGACAGATGGTGAGGCAGAAATCAAAGTGACTGATAGATACAGGTTTTGGTTTTGTTTAAGAAAAACGTTAAGTGAATGAGTGCCAAATGTCATTGTAAAGTTAAGAAAGATAATAAGATAAGAAAGATAAAAAGATAATAAGAAAGATAACACAAAAGGGTCCTTTCCCTGTGGGAGTCTAGAGACCTCCAGGGGCACAGCAAAAAAGATCTAGAGGTGATAAGGGGGCAGAAGCCAGAGGGCTAAGACTGAGAGGCAAAAAGCTTCAGGAATCCACCCACTTCCTGCACAGGGACAAGTTAAGTTTCTCTAATTCAGCCCAATTTTGGCAAGCCTGGTGCCAAGGTTGAACAGGTTGAGAATTAAGTGGAAAGAGGGTAGTCATAAATTATGCTACAAAGGCACTACCCATGCCAGGCACGGCTTCTGTCAGGAAGGTAAGGACAGCCATGATCAGAGTTCTGATCTTGACTCCAAACCTGCAGTGACTTGGCATGTGCGCGTGTTTTATAACCTACAAGAGTGAATCTTCTATTTTGTGAAAGGAAATTAAAACATTTTGACTGTGCAGGACAAAAGCTGTCATCTGTCATCTCCCTGTTTGTTGCCTTCACGCACAGATTTCTGTTAGATCAAACAGACCACAGCTTTCTTTTTGACTAGGAGCCCCCAAGTGCCAGAAAATGTGCAATGAGTATGTCTCAAAGCCTTTAAAGCTATAATTAAATTTCAGAAGAATGCTACTGAGTCAAAATAGAAATAATTAAGGATGGAATACCTTGAAAGCAGACACATTGTCTCCAACAGATTCTATGATACCAGACACATCAGAGCCCGGAGTGTAGGGTAAGGCAGGTTTTCGGCTGTAGGTCCCAGAGCGAATGTATGTCTCTACTGGGTTGACACCACAGGCATGGACTTTGATTAGGACCTGTAATGACAACACTCATCAGTTTGTACAGAGCACTGAGGCATTATTGTCTTACAATAGTGCTGTGTGGAAAATGATAGAACTGAAGAAACCAAAACAATAAAGCAAGACCAAGCCAGCCCCTGCCTGCCTCCAGCAAGCCTGTGTTCTAAGTCTGCAGGAGGAAGTAGGGTAGACATGCTGGCAAGGGTGTGGAGAAAGAGGAACGCTCCTCCATTGCTGGTGGGATTGCAAGCTGGTACAACCACTCCTGAAATCAGTTTGGCGGTTCCTCAGAAAATTGGAAAGAGTTCTACCTGAAGACCTAGCTATACCACTCCTGGGCATATACCCAAAAGATGCTCCACTTTTTTGAAGTTTTTTAAAGATTTTAAGTGTTACATAGACTTTGGATTTTTAAAGTGTTTGAATTTTTAAAGACTGCAGGACCTTTTAAGTTTGCAAAATATTTCATAATGTGATGTTGACATTAATTTGTCATCTTGGGGATGAACAAGAGAGGTCACAGCTTAACAGTGATGTGTTTGTTTGTCAAGCTCACCACGGGTGAATTGTGCTGGCTAATACTACATCAACTTGGCACAAGCTATAGCCATCGGAGAGGAAGGGACCTCAATTGGGAAAATGCACAAACGAGATAGGACTATAGGTGGGCCTTAATTAGTGATTGATGTGTAAGGACCCAACCCACTGTGGGCCATGCCACCCCTAGACTGGTGGTCCTGGGTGCTCTAAGAAAGCAGGCGTAGCAAGAGGGAGGAACAAGCCAGCAGGCCGAACTTCTCTGCACCAGCTCCTGTCTTCAGGTTCCTGTTCCATTTGAGTTCCTGTTCACTGGGGAGGTAAGCAGAGGGGCTATTTTTAGGTAAAAGAAATATGTACAAAGCTTGAATGAGAGTCTCTTGGGGAAATTGGATAACTTAAGATTGCTAAAATCTCTAAGAGGGTGATAAGAAATGAACCTGTAAAGATGAGCTATGAATAAAATTAAAACATTCTTATAAAGCTTGCAAAGATATTAGACTACAGGGTATGCAGCCTTAATAAGTGTATACCGCTTGAATCCAACGGATATTGATAAAAGCCACTAGAGACAATTAAATTCCACAGCTGAATTCCCTTAAGTATAATCTGACAAAGCATTAGTGAGGAGGGGAAATTACTTTCCCACCATGTGAAAAATAAAAACCAGGGAGGTTCCTGAGAGCAGAACTTACTTAGAATTCCCCTGACACCAGTAAGATACTGTTATTATGCTACAGAGCTGATTTTCTACATCAGAAACTTTGTAGCCAGAAGTGATTCCTTTTCAGGTGTCTACTAAGTATCATGTTGCTTTGTCGGGGTTCACACAGACAGGGAAGCACTGCCTGTTTCAGCATCTGAAGCTCACTGTGCACCTGCTCTGGTCAGCCATTGCAATGACTGTATCCACCTGATGGCTCTGTGGAACAGGAACTACCACGTCAGACCGGAGCTTCAGCACTTCTGGTCCACCAAATTCAAACACTCGAATAGCCCTCATCAACTTCTGTCCAGTTGCCATGGTGATCTAGAAGCTAAGACAAATTAATATATTATCATATTGTATCTAGGCTATCACTTTTTGTTTTATCCCCCCCTCAAGAGGAAACAGATCAAACAATTTTCCAAACAACAATTTAAGCCAGGAGCTTCCTACTGATCTCATTTCATTTGTGAGGACTTTCATCTTAAAAACCCTTCAGCTACAAAGCAAAATACTCCATAGGGCTTCCTGTGGGGATTCACTGCCTTCAACAAGGGAGTCAAACATGCAAATAAAAACATCTGGATCAACACAGGACACCATATCTGATGTGTCTTTTGCTATAAGCTTGGGTTGTGGTGCCTTAGAAATTTTACAAACTAACATTAGATTTTAGGATCTTCAGTCAGATTATGAAGTGTTGCAAACATAATAGAGAAACAAGGAATAAACACATTTATGCCTAGCTTTAACAAGCTAATCTTTTAATAACCTAAAGCGTTACAGATATAATTGAAGCCCATGCACTCATCCTCCAGACTGCCTCCCAGCATCACTTTCAAGAATCGATTAGTACCATAAATCCAATGCTGGTAATTGCCCGTTGTGTTCCTAAGCATTTAGGAGCAATGCGTGCAATTATTTTATATCTCTACTAACTTTGTTAGGCTGAATTGTACTGAATTATGGTATTTCCTTTTTCCTCTAAGCACTAACCTTTTTAAACATACCAGGTTATGGAAACAGACTACCTGTAGTTTTTCTCTTTGTTATCACATTTGTTTATATGTGCATGCGTGTGTGAAGGAGGTGTGGACACAAGCCAAAGCACAGGTGTGGAGGGCAGAGGAACAACCGGGACCTGTGTGTCCCAGGGACAAACTGAAGTGGCTAGGTTTAGCGGCAAGTGCCTTTACCTGTGAGACTGTCTCACAGCCCCTCCACAGTTCATTGTAACAAAAGGAGAAAGAAAATTGAAAGTTAAAAATTAGTACACCCTGTTAATACATAACAATGGCCAATTCTGCCATCCTAGTATAAGGAAGATAAAAGTTAGTTAAAAATAAACTCTAAGAAAAGCAAAACTAATTAGCAAATGAAATTATGTAACTGGAAACACACACACACCATACTGACAGATGTGCTGAAGTGATTTTAGCTGTATGTCCACAATGTTAACTATGGCCTATTATAATTTCTTTAAATAAACCAAATCGAATAGTTCTATTCTGCCACTACCTAGGAGGTATTTGAGACACAAAACTCAAAACCTGAGAAAAGCCAGTTTGCTATCCAGTCCAGAAAATGAGTCAGGCAAAACACTAATACCCCCATGTCCTTACACAGTCTCAGCAACTAACCAAAGTCCACCTTCCCAGGGTCTGGCTCCAGCAAGGTTTCAGAGTGTGGGTGAGGGGTTACTTACAAGGGTGCAGATGACTCCAAACCAACCACACCACTGGAAAGTCTCACCCAGCATGGGCAAGAACTTCCCCATGGCCGAATAGATAGAAACCCTCTCCAGATAACCCTCTACCTTCTAAATACCCCAGCACCTTCTGGAGCAAAGAGGCCATACCCAGGAAACAATTCACATACCAAATGATGCCCAAGAAGAAGGAAGGAGAGGCCCCTGGTCCAAGAAAGGCTCAGTGCAACAGTGTAGGGGAATAAGAGGATAGGGAACTGGGAAGGGGTGGATTGGGGAATAGGAGGAGGGAAGAGGGCTTATGAGACTTTCAGGGAGGGGGAATCCTGGAAAGGGGAAATCATTTGAAATGTAAATAAAGAATATATCAAATAAAAAAAGATAAAAAAAAAACCCAAAAAACAAAAAGGCCAAGTGCAGTTAAAGTAATATTACCCACAGTTGGCCCAGGGTACAAGAGGGGAGTAGCTGGAATATCACGTAAAGGTACAAGGACCCCATCCTTCTATGAGGGAACATCAGTTATCAATGATCAATCAATCAATCGTGACCTCAAGGGTCTGAGGGTCTATTGTAAGGACGTCATCGTGGCTTTTTGCTATAGGCCACTGCTCTGAGAACAGCACTTTTCAATAGTAAATCACTATGTTAAACCCAGAAAGTGTTAAGGCTGCTATGAACTGTACACACACACACACACACACACACACACACACACAATTTAACTCCTCTTTTCATTTTTTTCTTCTTTGTTTTTTTTCATTGCTGTGCTGTAGCCTAGCATCCACAACCAAATTCCACATCCTGACTTTGACTTTTTTGAGACAGGGTCTGGCTATGTGGATCAAGTTGGTCTTGACATGCTATGAAGCCAATGCCGGCCTCGAACTTGCAATTATGCAACCTCTGCATCTTGATGCTGTGATCACAGGTGTGTGCTACCTCACTGTTTTTTCCACTTTCCACTTCTATGCACTGCCCCCTTATCTATTTCCCATACACATCTGTCTTTCCAGCGGACATCCTTATTAGTCTCAAAGGATTATTGTAATAATAAAATCAATATTGGTTTAAAGCAGGGTCTGAATCTTGTTGTTAACTCATTTATTTTTCTTACATTTTGAATGGGGGCAGAAAACAGGAAGGGAGAGAGGGGAAGAAGGCTGAGACTTTTCTTCACTCTGTCCTGGGACTAGAAGATCTGGCCCCCACCACACACACACACACACACACACACACACTTTATCCTGACACTGCAAAGAGGCAGCCTGGCCCATGGCCGTGCCACCCTTCGCATCTCTTCATCCCCTTCCCCACTGAGCCTTTGCATTCTGACAGCTCCAGCCTGTGCTCTGAACTCAACAGTATCATCATCTGCTTCCTAACACTGGTACTGTATCAAAGGGAATCTGCAGAGCACCAGCCCCAGCCTTTGGGGGTTTGGAGCTGACATGGAACACAGAGTTGGACAAAAGCCTGTTGATCTCTGGCCTCATAACTCTCTCTAACTGTACTGAGGACTAGAAGCTGATGGCTTCTGGAAACTTTATACTCTCTTGATTATTCTGTGGCTGAAAACCACAGGCTTCTGCCAGGAGCCATCTACGAGAAGCTAAAAACTAGCTGGTGATCTTCCTGAGATGGTTCCACAAAGGACTGTAAAGCTATGACAGATTCGCTCCTTTAGGCAAGGCTGAGGTTATATTTGGGGAAAGATTCCTGCTATTAATATGTTTTTCCTGTTATTATCAGGTATATATAACAATCCCTAGGTATTAGCCTATCTTTTGAGCAGATTTCTGCAGACCATTGAAGATATACTGTCTTGTAGTGATGTTATATAGGCAAGTAGACTTACTGATGATTCTATAAGAATTCTTAAAATTATACCAGTAATTATTAAGATCTTTTATAATAGGACTGCCATTAAGTCCTTTCTGATATCAAAACTGCAATGAGAACTCCGCCAGTCTTCAAGTTAATTGCTTGTGATCATCTATAAAAACTTCAATGATAACTTAGTTATGGTCTTTAACTTTCCATGAACCTGTAGAGCTGTGACAGATAATGTTTAGTCAGATAATTACTCCTAATGGATATGCATGTAAACATTCTCTGTTGTAAACTTCTTGTTCAATTTATGATTTGAATTTATGTTTGAACTTCTAGGGAACTTTTATGAAAAAAAAAAAAAAGGATTCTTGAATAAGCCCTGTGATCTATTCTAGAAAAGGCACAAAAGACTAGGAAAGGTTACACTGTATTGGGAGTAAGGCCACTGCTACATCAGAGCAGGAAGGAGAGCAAGATTAGGAAAAGAACTTTTTTAGAGAAAACTTTTTTTGGAATTTAGAGAGCAAGAAAAGAACTTTTTAGAGAGAACTTAGAAATAAGGCCTAAAATCACTTTTCAAAGTATCCCCTTTTCTTGTGACCTCAGCTAGCAGGCTAGGGGTTAGAGCAGCAGGCCTTGCAGAGACAGAACAAAGGCTACTTTACTTTATCCCCTGCTGTGTCACCATGGGGTGCTAAAGGCCAGAGACTTGAAGAACTCAGACAGGCAGGTCAGCTACCATAAGAATGTGATTTAGACTTAAGACAGGTAAACATTTTATTATAATAAAGGCAACCCTAAATATCTTGCTAGACCAAGTCTTGGCCCCACAGACACTTCCCCCTCAGGTACCTTCAAGAGAGAACCAGAAAGAACAGCTGGAGCTGGTCTCCAGCAGGCTCCTTTTCTCTTTAATAAGCACTGCAGAAACTTAACCCCTTTGTGCTTAAATAAGTGCTTGGAAATGTAACTCTTTGTTACTGCTCTGTACTTAAATAAATGCTAAAAAACCAACTCTTCTTAATACCGTGCTTTAATAAGCACTGAGGACTTAACTCTCTAACTCAGTTTCTGGTGGATTAACACATGCTGTTCAGTCACCATGGGAATGAAGTGAAAGGATTTATTGTTAGTGCTCCTTTCTCTGGAGAGTAAGCCCAGAGCCCCTTGCTGGCCAGGCAAGAGGCTTGGAGCCTCTTTGAAGCAGAGAGAAGTCCCTCACATAGACAACACACACACCGGGAAATGTGTGTGCTGCACCACCTTTCTTTATTGCTGTCAGTCCTTTTATACTTTTAGACCAAAAGTTCTCTATGTAAAAAAGAATTACCTAATGGATAAAATGTTACACAAAAGGGGAGTTATGGAAACATAGCAATAACAAGTCCAATGCACTGTTTCATAGCTTATAAGCCCATTATAAGCATCAGGTTGGTTTTTTTTAAGATTTTATTTCTTTATTTTATTTTATGCATGAGTACAGTGTCACTGTCTTTAGACACACCAAAAGAGGGCATCTGACCCCAGTACAGATGGTTGTGAGCCACCATGTGGTTGCTGGGAATTGAACTCAGAATCTCCTTAAGAGTCGTCATTGCTCTTAACCACAGAGCCATCTCTCCCTCCCCCAAAGCATGAGTTTTACATGGCCTTGCCTTATCATAGTGCATACCTGTGGCTTCATCTTTAGACCTGAATAGTTTTCCTTGAACATAAATTTGTCCAGAGCCTATTTTCTCTTTTTAGTGTAATTATGAAAGCTCATTGTATCTCTTATCATGCAGCCTTTATTTAATATTATGAGGAGTAGGCACACCCTATTCCTGATTCTAACTTTATTACATCTTTCTAGAAAAACAACTAAAACCATCTTAAAATTTTCTTCCCAAAATAATTTTAATCAAATCAGGAATTCTATGAGATCATTGATTCATCTAAACAGCATTAATTCATGAAAGTTCACCTTTAGGTTGATCTATAGGAAATCTGCTCAAGAGAGTGGGGTGATGCCCAGAAATCCTTAGATTATATATGTCAGGAAAGGCATATCAGCTGCAGGAAGCAATCCAGAGATGAAGTCTCTTGAGATCTTTCCTCTTAGAACTCACACATCATAAGCCCCCAGGAAGGTCACCTGCTAGTCTTAACCTTTCCCTGATGTCTTCTGACAGGAACCACAAGAATTAAATAGTACAATATACTAATAGCAATTATGAAAACCCTTACTCCTTCATTGTACCCAGCTTTTCCTAAAAAAGCATAGTTTTTAAATCTCCATTCATTTATCTTCACAATAGACAAAAATAAAAAGTTGCTATGCAGAACTAAAAAGCCAAGCTTCCTGTTATGAATGAGAAGATATTTGAAGAGGTTCAGAAACCTTGGCAGGTCACAGCAGTGCCTTAAATGTTGGCATTTTTTTTTTTTCTTATAATCTTCCAACTTCACTTTTGGAAATGTTGGCATAGATGGTCCTTCATTCCTCTGAAATGAATTCTGGAATGTATGAACAATTGGGTATGAAATGTCACCAAGCTACAGACTGGGGCACATATTATCTAATAAATGGTATTCTTCAAATGCCTACAAATTGGGAAATAACACACACACACACACACACACACACACACACACACACACACACGCACACACACACCATGGTTCTACAGGGAAAGCTAATCTGTCCTGATGTGATGGTACAGGGAAAGCTAACCCGCCCTGATGGCACAGGCCGTCCAGCACAGGACCTGTGGGGATTGCCTCCAACAGTGTAAGCTTTATCATTGCCCGTGGTCTCACACTGGACAAGGAGGAGCTGTCTGCCACTGTGGAGCATCTCACACTGTAGGCCGGGCTAACCCAGAACTCAGTTCATAGTCCAGGTTGGTACAGAGCTCTGGATAACTTCCCTGCCTCAACTTTCCTAGGACATGCACCATCATGTCTGGTTTCTTTGGTTTGTTAACTATGCTATGGTTTAAATGGGCATTTCTATTTATCAAAAACATATGTTGTGAAAATCGTTTATAGTATCTTGTTTTATTTTTATTTTACTTTTTACTTCTAGGATATACACAATTAAAAATTCCTCCTCTGGGCTCTGTTTGAACTCATTCATAGGTTTAAGTGAAAGTTAAAGTGATAGGGAAAGTGTTATAAGGTCTTAATACAGATTTAATGGGTCAATTCTCAAACTCAGAGTAAAGGCATATCACAAATCAAGTGCAGAAGGCCAAGGCTAGGGCTAGCAGCAAGGAACACTTGCTATCCTCTTGCTGAGGGCTTCGTTTGGATTTCCAGCACAAACATGATGGCTCAGCCTCGAAACCTATTCTAACTCCAGTCCCAGGAGATCTAATACCCTCTCCTTTCCTCTCCTCTGAATGCGTCAAGAGTGCACATGGTGTGGCCATGCAGGCAAAACACCTATACACACAAAATAAATAGATTTTTTTAAAAGAGCAAAATAAAATAAATTTCTAAAGATAGAGTTCATGGATAGGGCAAGCCCCAACCCGCGCAGGGAGGAGTTATGGTGGCTTCTGGGGCTTGAAGTGGACAAGCAGTCCTCACTTTGAAAGAAAAAGTGGAAAGAGTGACCTTTGCACTTTCAATTATTCACGGGTCACTGGACTGAGGCACTCTAGAAACTGTAAACATGCAAGATGTAGTTAACAAAGTATTAGGTTTCTCTAACTCTGTCCCTCTTTCTGTCCCTCTGTCTCTAACTCTGCCTAGGTCTCTCTCTCTCCCTCTCTCTCTCTCTCTCTCTCTCTCTCTCTCTCTCTCTGAAGACTACTGTAGGTGGGTGCCACTAAGTCTTAAAAAAAAAAAAAAAAAGGAATAACAACGCCCACTGCATACACACTGGAAGCCAGAGCACAGAGCTCCTCTACCTGCACCTGGAGAGTTGTGAACCCGGAGTTGGGGCTGAGAGAGCTTTGGTGGAAGCAGAAATCCCCAGGCAACACCAGGCTGTTAAGAACCACCGGGCCACCTACTGTGCTGATCTCCTAGAGCCTAAGACTTGAAAGGTAGGGAGAAAATAAACCTCTTGGCAGACAAGACTAGGAGCTTGCTTGCGGTCCTGGGTGACTTACCCTCCTCTAGAGTAGGAATCAAAACCTCCTAAGCTCCAGAAGTTCCATGGGAAAAGAGAAGAGTTGACTTTTCACAACTTAGCAAGGCTCCACCTCCCGGGTTACGCCTCTACCGTCTTGCGCCGCACGCGTCGCAGCTGGTTGCGCAAATGGGGAGGTTTGGTCCTCTCCGGCCACCGTGCCGGCAATATGGCTGCGCCCATGGAGAAGAAAGCGAATTCCAAAGCAAGAGAAAGCCGGCTCCAGATCGCTCGCTCATGGACCGCAGCGCAGAGTTCGGCCGATGGAAGGCACAGAGTCTGAGCAAGGCGGACCTTAGCCGGAAGGGCAGTGTGGACGAGGACGCGGCGGAGGTGGTGGAGCTCCTGAATTCGCGGGAAGAGTTTTTCACTACCAGCTCCTGCGCAGGCCGCATCCTCCTTCTGGACGGGGTGAGGTCCTGACCCGGGGAGCCGTGTGCGGTCGGGACAGTGATCTCGGTGACCTGTGCTTCCAAAGAGTTGTTTGTTATCTCCCTGGTACCCTTACAAGCGATGTTGTAATGCTAGTAAGACCTCCAAATGATGTCGGACTAGCTTAAGTGGCAAAAACTAGGAAATTGGGCTTAGAGAACGCGAGAGGAAAGTCTCTAGTCCCTTGGGTCACGCCCACCCTCCAACCGCTCCTACCTAGTCGCTGTCACTTCTAGATGGGCATCCTAAGGTTAAGGGCTCTCTGCCCCCTCGTGGCCGACTTCATTATTGCAGCCCTGGCCATTTTTAGCTCTATATGAAACTACTAGATGTTGAGCCCCTGGCTGCAAACTGTTGACTGTTAGAAAATGTACCTGCTCTCATCCTCTTCCTGTCCCACGAACAGAGGATAACTAGACAATATCGACCGCATAGGATTTTGAGTGAGCGAGATAGGATAATTCATTTCCAGCATTTAGCGTGCCTGGTGGCCTACATTGCTGGTTGAAAGTCGCTAGGTCCTGCTTCGTTAATTATTTACCGAGGTCCCGGATTAGCAGGGTCTGTTCATGTTTATATTGCTTCCGTCACTCACGCTCGTTCTGTTCATGGACAGTCTTGCTCACAAGCCAGCTGCCCACATCCCTTCTACCACTGTCCTGCCTGGGTGTTTTCAGACGAGTCTCTGAAACACTCTTGTCTCTCCTCCAAGCCATGTTACACAACACATACATAACACATTCACAGATAGATAGATGATAGATAGACATATGTATGTATATAATTTATTTATAAATGTATATAATTTATAACTATATATACATATAGTATATAAATATACTGAACTATAGTATATAAAATGTCTATAATGAATATATTATATATAATTATGATTATATATAATATAATTATAAATAAATAATATAACCTAAGTTTTATATATTTGCCTTTTTAAGCAGAATTTTCTTGACTAAATATCTGTGCTGAAACTTTGTGACACATTTCTTATTTTAGAAAATTCAAATTTATATTGTTCTGTACCCTGCAATCTTTTCCTCATTTTAACTACCTGCCAAAATCGAACTATTCTCTTCCTGGCTTTTAGTTGTTTTGGCTTGTTCTTCATTTAGGAGTGTCGGTTCTGAGAACTGCACTTAAGGTCTCGACCATGCTCCGCAGATGCTCTACCGCTGAGTTACACCTCCAGCCTCCTCCCTCCCCCCCCCCCTTTTAACCTCTATGACAGGATCTTTCGAAGTTGCCTCAGCTGATCTTGAACACATTTAATAGACTGAGAAGTCCTTGAACCTGTAATCCTCCTGCCTCAGCTTCTGCAGTAGCGGTTCTATAATGCTTCCCCTATATCCACATATCTGAGACTCGAGTCTCCAAGCTCCACTGTTCTGCCAGACGCAGAAAGAGGGGCAGACCAGGACAGGACCCACTGAGCAGAGACCGTTCGTTCTGAACTGTCTTATGACTCTCTCCGAACCTCTTTTAGTTTATATAGCTTATGCTCTGTGGCTATTGATTTTTACTCTGCCTTATTAGAAAAGAAGGAAAGAAGAAAAAATCAGGATGAGAAAAACATAGATAAGCCAGAGATATTCCAAGTCATAGTATGAGATTCTGTACATTTGTTAAATGTAAACCATTAATTTGGCTCTGAGGTTTTTATCAGCCAGCACAAGGCCAAATACCTGTTACTAAAGCCTAACCATAAAAACGAGTCATTCAGGGCCCATGCTTTCCAGTCCCAGAAGGTCCTCCAGAGCTCTGTGCACATGGCTATTTTAGAGACACAGTGACCTTCGTGTATGTGGTTTCTTGCCCTCACTTTGCAGTGTCTGAGGGAATGGTCTGTATATACCTATTAGAATTTGCAAAGAAGCAATGTTTAAGTCAGTGTTGTAATGATGATCTTTGATACATTGCTCCTTGCTTCTTTGCATATACAATCTACTTTAGAAATATCAAATATGGGGCTGGAGAGATGGCTCAGCGGTTAAAAGCACTGACTGTTCTTCCAAAGGTCCTGAGTTCAAATCTCAGCAACCACATGGTGGCTCACAACCATCTGTAATGAGATCTGGCACCCTCTTTTCTTGTGTTTGAAGATAGCTCCAGTGTACTTACATATAATAAATAAATAAATCTTTTTTTAAAAAAAAAGAAAAGAAGTATCAAATAAACTTCCATAGTGATGAGGAAAGTGTCCGAAGGAGTGCCCATCACAGGCGTCGGGGAGTGGTAGGTATTCCCGGTGTCAGCCACACTGTTCTACACCTCACCTTTTTTTCATTTTTTATGATGAAATGCTGCTAACATGTAAGTCCCTCATCGTCTTTTTCTTGGAACAAAAGCATGACCAGAGGGGCGTATGGCCCACAGTAAGTGTGCTCCCCTGGCATTCATAAGGCCTTGGGTTTCATCCCCAGCATCACAACACAAACACAGAAGCAAACAGAACGCACAGCCGTGTTTCTGAAGACACCTGAGTACTTTTACCAGTCAAGCCCTAAATTATTTGAGTTGACTTTTCTTCTAGGTTATCTTAACCCAAAATATATTGAATTATCTTCAGTAATCCTTTTGAGTACTAATTTAAGCATGCCCATCATATTATACAATGCAAATGTACTTACCTTGTTAAATTTTATAATTAAGTTGTCTGTCTTTTTAGAGCACAAACGGTCTTACAGTTCAGAAACAGCACTGCTGCTGGCTGCTGGTCACACACAAACCTTGTGCAAAACATGATATGGTAAGTTTTTAAGTTAACAAATGAACTTTAAAAATCCGCAGTTTAAATAACGAATAGAACATCCCCTTGTGTGACGGTGATGGATGGAGATTGTGAAGCTTGGGAGGCTTTTGCTATGTCCGCCCTGTTGGGTTGTAGGAGGTGACCGTGCAGACGTGTCTGCGTGCCTGCAGCTCAGCACGGGGAGTTTGGGCATTTGGCTCACTGGGTCCAAATCTTTCATTCAGCTCTGTTATTTAATAACTTTGCAACCTGATAAAAATTATAAAAGAAGAAGGGAGGACTTCACTCTGCATTGCCAGCTTCAGCACTGGAAATGTGTTTCCCATTCACCAGAATCTCTTGTGGACATGTTCACGGGCGTGCCCAGTGTGCCGTCTCTGAGCCTGGAGTGTTAGGTGTGCACAGGGAAGGTTGTGTCAGGCGGAGACCTTTCCCTCCAGGTCCTTGTGGAAGTCCAGCCCCATCCTATACAGAAAAGATGGAAGGAAAGAAGTGGGCGTGGAGAGGCATGGCTGGCTCGGGCATTCTCAGGTAGAAGGGCGAGGGCTCCTCCCCTTCATAGGAAACTTTAAGTACAATAAGCAAAGAATAATGTTTGTAATAAAAATGTCAAGAAGGCAGAGGACACGGATATCTCAGTGCGGGTAGTGAGCGGGAAAATGTCTAGGAAGCAGAAGGTGGGCGGGACGACAGGTTGACAGGACAGGATGCGACAGCTGTGTCTCATGCTGACCTTTGGTTCCCTCAGATGGCAGCTCTGAAGGGTGCGACCAGCGAAGCTGTTTTGAAGTTTGAACCTTTTATCCTCCATGTGCAATGCCGGACACTGCAGGATGCTCAAGCCCTGGTAAGACTTCAAGCTTGCTCTTGAGTTTAGACATCTGTCAGGCCTTGAGCCACCTTTTAAAATGATTTGATGTTGATTGATTCAGCTGATGTTTTGACTTATTGTCCTCATTTGTTTGGTTGGTCTAGGTATTTATGCCAAGAGTTAGGAGCAGGGACTCCTGGTAATCTCCGGGAAAGTAAAATGAGTGCCCACACATGGCCCTCTGCCCCTTCAGCTCCGTTCGTGTGACATTCACAGTGCTGTCTTTGGTTTTCCGGCTGAGTTCTAGAAGAAAGCTCCGGAACTGCATGTTTGAGGCCTCCCTGCTCTTCTTACACGTTCTCCTCACTGACATGTAGAGTTGTCTCATTGCAGGTGTAGTTTAGTAAGCACACGTATGTGCCACGGAGCATCTGGTAGAGCTTGTGCAGGTCCTCACTCACACGCCGCTCTGAAGAACTTCCTGAACCTATGACTGGAAAGGAAGAAGCAGAGATAGGCCTACAGCTGGGAAACAAGGATCCCAAGCAGATTAGAATGTTCCCAGGACACAATTTCAGAGGCAAGAAGGGACTGGTGTATTCACAAAGCAGAAGAAGCAGGGCATAGAGGGGAGAGAAAGATAGGGTCCTTTAAGGAAGAAGGCTGGTTGCCTTGTCAGGCAAGTGCTAGCTGCAAAGGCTTGGTGCACTGTGTTCTGAGAGCCTAGTACTGCCCCTGTTTAGTCAGGGCTCCCATAGTGGCCTCTGTGGGGTGGGGTGGAGTGTGGCGGCATGGCCTGAGAGGACAGCAAAGAACATGAGAGGGTGACAGAGTCAAAATGTGCTTTAGAGACACAGAGTGATGAGTTCACTCAGGAATCGGACAGCCTGGGGAAAGGAGTGGTAAAGGGAATCACAGCAGTGCCACAGTGTTGCACCACAGTGCCTCACAGCGCCACAGAGCCACAGTGCCTCACAGCACCACAGAGTGCCCAGGCTTCAGACATGCATCTCATCCTAGATGCCCATCTGGGATCACAGCAGAGCCACAGTGTCACAGTCACTGTGGAGGGAGTGGAAGGAAGCGGGAGCACTCAGACACGCTTTCAAAGCGTTGGTTACGACACAGGACTCCGCAGCCTGCGGCTTTGTCTCCCCCAGCCTTGGATCTGTCTTATTCATCTCACTCCAGAGCGTACCGCCAGTGCTGCTTAAGCTGGACCGTCCACATTTCAGTACTGTCTCAGGGTTTCATTGCCGTGAAGAGACACTGTGACCAAAGCAACCCATGTACAGAAACGTCTAATCAGGCCTAGCTTACAGCGTCAGAGGTCCTGTCATTATCATCGTGGGGAGATGCATGGCAGCATTCAGATAGATGTAGTACTGGAGACGGAGCTGAGAGCTTTTCATCTTGATGCTTCTGTAGGCTACCAGAAGGAAACTCTTCTGTACTAGGTAGAACCTGAGCATAGGAGACCTCAAAGCCCACCCCCACCATGACACACTTCCTCCAACAAGGCAACACTTCCTAATAGTGCCACTCACTCCCTGTGGGCCAAGCATTCAAAAACGTGAGGCTAAAGTGGCCACACCTATTCAAACCACCACACAGACCCAGGTCCAGTTCCCCATGCTAATCCCAGTGAAGCCCAGACGCTGTTGTGAAAGTCTAGCATGCTGACTGCATGTTGGAGCTCACTGCAGTGGAGCACAGTTGTGCGGTGCCTATGAGCACGCTCAGTGTTACCCAGCGTATCAGGTACCAGAGAAGAGTAGGAAAGGCCGAGGGGAGGGGGTCTTTCCAGAGTTTGTATTTATTCCAGGGGAAGGAGACAGGCAGTCAGAAGACAGTTTCTCCCTGGGGTAAGTGCTGCTTACCACAGGTCAGGGCACTGTGCTGAGGGCAACGGGAAAAAGCTTCAAGAAGGCAGCCAGCCGGGAGGCTTACCTGCAGAGAGAACTGCAGGGCAACAGGGCCCTGAGAAACCAGCAGGCAGGATATAAAGGCTGCTGTTGAGAAAAGCTTTTGAATATTCAGAGAACAGAAGGGAAGTCAGATGAGACAGAGAAGAAGGCAGGTATTCAGCCACACAGAACCTATGTAACCCTTGTGGTGTGGCGTTTGGACGCCCCTGCCACTGCTCTGTAAGGAAAGGTAAAGGGTGTGGATGGAAATGAACTCCTGGAGAAGTCTGAGCGAGGGTCATGAGAGTTTGAACAGCCTGAAGAGATGGAGAGCTGGGTATAGCTGGGTGTGATCTGAAGGTTGAAGGAACCTATGGTCTTCCTGCAATCTGAAGGGATTATATGTGGGAGTGGGGGATGGGATGGTTAGAAGGCTAAAAAGCTAGGGCAAGCTCACTTTGGACCCGGAGTCATTGGATGGGTGATGGTGTCCTATGTCAAAGCCTGGCTGAGTGAGAGATGGGTTTCTAATACACAAAGCACTGTGGATGAGTGATCTGACCCGGAGATGGGGCGTGTCAAGACAATCCACATGGTACCCAACACAGGGCACTGATGACATCTCAAAAGGAGAGCCACTTAGAGTAAATTCTCAATGCCTACACTTCTGATATTTGATTCTTTGTACCATAGAATGTAGTGGTAGCATCCCTGACTAAATGACCCCTTATATATCAGTGTTCCTGCCACCACAACTACCCTGTAATTGGGACAGTTGGGCACTCTCTCCTATCAGTGCAGAACCTCTCTAAAGGACAAAGCCAAGTCAAGAACCGCTGAGCTGAGGAACGTCTGTGCCGTGCAGTGGCAGATCAGAACCTGATACCAGGACCTAGAGTGCTGTGTCTTCTTACAGCACATGGGTTCAGGGTGCAAGCTCAGAACATCTCATGGTTGTGGTTTTGAAAGCATGCTGAGGGAACTGTTTCCTTCCTTAGAGAAAGCACTTCATTTGTTTGAAGTTTGCTTCTGTCTAACATGGTTTGGTCATCAGCCTTAGTTCACGGTCATGCGTCAGAAGTCTTTTCTACCCTCTTTTGGTGATGTTTCCAAGGCTGCTCTTGGGGTATGTGTAACAGGCGTTGTGATGTGTAGCAGGGCTTTGACGTGCTGTCTACACAGCCAAGCACATTAGTGATTTTGTAGTTATCTGTTTCTGCCACTTATGGGACACAGCCGAGGGCCTGGATAGTGGGCATACCAGAACCTAGAGTACTGTGTTTTCTTGCAGCACTCAGTGGCAGTTGATTCTGGCTTCAGGAACTCTGGCATCACCGTGGGAAAGCGAGGGAAGATCATGCTGGTAAGGTGCCGTCGGCAGGAACGGTTCTTAACTTCTGTCTTTTCTACCTGTGCTCCAGTTCCCAAAGAATGACTCTAAGAAGTTTGGGCTTGTTCTTGCTAGCTCACAATTCAGTTATCCTGTTTAAGCTAACTTCTACCATGTGGCTGGTTACTGTGCCTCAGCTTCCTATGTACAACTTCCTAGGGTCCAGGTGGTGGATCTTCCCCCTGCCTATCTCCCAGCATTCCCCCCTCTGTCCAGATGTCCCACCTTCTAACCCTGCATCAGCTTACAGGCCATTAGCTGTTTATGGACAGGTGAGGCTTCCACATAGTACAGAGACTCTCTCGACACAATTCAGTGAGTCTGACATGAACAACATTGCTGGGACTGTCTTAGCACTCCTGCCCATTTCCTCCTCCTCAAACGTCCTTACTGGTGTCTGAGCCCCGGGAAAAGTGGCCAGGCCCTTCCCGAGACAGGAAACCCAGACCTTGGATTCATGTCCGAGTCCCTGTTTTACTGGTTTACACTGCACTCTCTGCTTACTTTGAACCTGTTCCTTGCTCTACCAGCAGTGTCCTGAGTCATCAGGGATGATGGGATAAATGTGGTTGTGCTGCATAGAGAGATTCACAGCCATCAAGTCTTTCATATCGATAACCTCTGTCCACAGCTGTGCTTCACAAACATGTGTGAGCTCCGTAATGCTCACATCTGTTTGAGCCAAGTCCAGCCCCTGGGGAGCAGGTTCACCCCACCCTCTGATGAGCGATTGCATCCAGCTTGTTTTGTGTCACTGCATCAAAACTGAGTAGTGACATCCTGCGTGATCTGCAGAATCAAGGGAGCTTGGCATCTGTCTCTTCAGAAAATGTTTGCCGGCCCTTGATCTAGATGGCCCCAAGATCCTGACAGCCTACATTCTTTTTGTCCTTCCCTGGCCAAGCTGACCCACAGTAATTTTGCCCAGTTCTGATCTCTGTGGTGCTTGCTCTTCACACAGCACATGCTGCATCTGAGCACTGTCACATTCCTGCTGTTCTAAGCCCTCTACTCTCTGTATTTTTAACAAAGAGCCTATTTCCCAAACAGAGGTGGCTCTCAAAGAACCTAAAATATGACTAAACTGTAAATCAAAGCCTACACGCCACAACATATCAGGTGCCCGGGGGAAAAGTTCACACATTTCTTTACCTTTCTCTCCATGTTTCCCTGTTTCCAGTTAGTAACTGGTCTGATTGTATCTGCCTCTGTGCCTTTGCACCCTGGCCCTGGTCCTGAGCCAGCACCAGCATACGGCCCTCATTTCTAAGATTGTCTCCTGACAGGCTTCTGAGAGGTCTCCCCCAGCCCTCCCAATCTCTAGCCAGTATCGCCAGAATCTCTCCTTTAAAACACCAGAATCTCCCAGGGTTTTCCCTGATACTCATAGCCTTCAATGTTGTATGTGAGTGTGTATGTGTGTGTGTGTGTGTATGTGAGAGAGAGAGAGAGAGAGAGAGAGAGAGAGAGAGAGAGAGAGAGAGAGAGAGAGAGAGAGATGTTCCAGCCATGGAATCTGTTCTACCGCTGTAGCTGCTCTGACTAGAATATCCACTCTCTGGTTTTGTATCTGAGGAAATTGTCCTTGTCCCTGGGAATTCCTGTCAAATGCTTGCTTTGGTGTGGAGCCGAGCCCCAGACTTCACCAGAGCATCTGTCATGTTATCAGCATGTTTCACTTGTGAGTGTGTGAACACATACAAGGATTCATGTGCTTCTTCTGTCTTAACACCCATGCTACACTGTGATTCTGTGCAGTTGTTTATTTCTAAGCGGGAGCTCTTAGAGGCAGGGACCAGGCTGTGTGCCTCTGCGCTGTCTCAGCCACCGGGAAGCTCACATTCTTCAGTGCAGTGGGCTTTGTTCTGTTTGCCTCTGTGCTTTCCCTGCACCCAGTTCGGGATGCACAGGGAGGTAGCGGCTGAGACCATGCTGCAGGATGGAGGAGGCGGGGCTCCCGCTCGCTGTGCTCCAAGACACTCTTGGTCTTCCTTGAAGGCCCTGTTGATGTATCATCATCTATTTATGTTCTTTGAATCATGTGCTAAAGCTTTCTAAGCCATAGTAAGATTGAAAATATACAAAGTTTTTTTGGTTTGGTTTGGTTTGGTTTGGTTTGTTTTTTTTTGTTTTGTTTTGTTTTTTTGTTTATTTTATTTTGTTTTTTATTCTTTTTTTTTTTTTTTTTTTTTTTTTTTTTTTTTTTGAGACAGGGTTTCTCTGTGTAGCACTGGCTGTCTTGGAACTCACTCTGTAAACCAGGCTGGTCTCAAACTCAAAAATCCACCTGCCTTTGCCTCCCAAGTGCTGGGATTGCAGGTATGTGCCACCACACCTGGCTGAAATTGTACAAAGTTATTAAATTCTTTGATATCATCTCCTTCCCTGAAAAAGGATGTATAGACTGTCCTTGCAGAAGTCTGTTTCATCTCCTTTGGTTGGAGTTTGGTAAATTACATGAAATCAAGGGCCTACACGCTGTAATAGGAGGTAAAAGTTCTAACTGAGCCCTGACTGGGACTTGTCTCTCATCTTCAGAGTCTCTGCTCCTCACGTCTACACTCCTAACTCTTCCAGGCTGTCCGGAGTACACATGGATTGGAAGTCCCACTAACCCACAAGGGAAAACCAATGGTGACAGGGGAATATATTGAGTTCCTGGTAACTATAGCAAATCAGAAAATGGAGGAAAACAAGAGAAGAATCGGAAGGTACAGTTAATTATTTATTCCCATGTTACTCATATATGCCTGCATCGTACTTGGAATAGGAACGCATGTCCTTATAATCCAGACCGCTTATGTGATCGTATCTGTCCTATGGAGAAAAGGAAAGCGACTGAGGTCTCCAGTGGAACTCGAGCACACTGAGATGGGCGCCCGTGATTGCAGAAGGAGGCTTTGCAGAGTCAGGTAGAGGTGACCCCCAGCAGCACTGCTAAAGAGAGAGTCTGACAGTGGTGCGGACAGCTTGAGGGGAGCTGTGCTCGCTGCCCTGGATGCTGCCTAGACTCCTCCTTCCACTCTGACAGTGACCCCAGGCTAGCTCACCAACAATTTTCTCCGTTGTCATGGAGAAAATCTGAAATTGCCTCGCTGGTCAACTGCAAAGGAGGCTGGATTCCAATTCACATCCTCTACTGTTGCTTTCCAGTTGGACCTCCTGGCAAATGGATGAGCATTTTTTAACAGTGTTTCTATAGATGCTGCCTGCCTTCTGTATGCAAGCAGTGCCACTCAAGTCCCCTAGGCAAGCTGTGTGTGTGTGTGTGTGTGTGTGTGTGTACATCTGTGTGCATGACTGTATGTATGTGTGTACATCTGCATACATGACTATGTGCACATGTGTATGTGTGTGCATGTGTGTTTATGTGAGTGCATGTGTGTATGCATACATGTCTGTGTTCATGATTGTGTGTCTGTAGTGAGTGTGTGAGTGGGTGTATATGCATGTATATATGTGAGTGCACGTGTGTGCACGTGTGTGCATGACTGGGTGTGAGAGGGTTTGCATGTGTGTTGCATGAGTATGTATGTGTACGTACATGTGCGTGTGAATGAGCCAAAGCCCACTGTTGTAGAGGTCAGATGACAACTCTGTGAATTACATGATTTTGAAAATCAAGCTCACCCCATCAGGCGAGTGTGACAACTTCCTTTACCTCTGGAGCCATCTCACTGTGGCCCACCAGTACAAGTTGTACATTTCCAAGTTACAGAGCGATGGGCATTTTTATGTAACTTCCTTTTTTCTTTCTCCCCACACTTTTGGAAATCTCACATTGCATCACGGCCTGAGTATCCCTCAGTCATTTTTCTTTCCATTTTCACTGCCTCTCTATTAAGACCTGTGCAGTAGCCTCTCAGGCTGGTCTCAGAGCAGGATGTAGACAGGATGTCTGTCTGTCTGTCTGTCATGTCTGCATTGAGGTCAGAGTCATGTCCTTATCCTGGAGAAGAGCCTGTGGCTTGGCTTGGCTGCCTGAACCCCCTAACTACTTAAGAGATGTCCAACTGCAGCTAAGACAAAGGTGCTGTGACAGCAATGACACTGAGTCTCCACAGTAGCCTGGGTTCAACCCTGTCCCACCAGATCATTCAGCGCTGCTCTATCAAGTCACTGTTGTATTTTGATTGTGTCATATGTAACTTGGGGGAAATGCCACCTCAAAGAAAAGTTGCCCATGTCATTAAATAGCATGTAGGCCTCAGTGCCTGCTGTGGGCTCAGAACAGGGTCCTTCTTCCTTTGTCACTCACAACTCTGAAGCCTGGAGTACCTAGAGCTACTGAAGCCTCCCCTAGGGAGCTGTGGGACCTGTACCAGACTGGGGTGGGGGAGGGAACAGCTGATTCCTGACTCGAAGTGGTCATCTCAGCACGAAGCACACAGATCCTGGTTTAGGAAAACTGACGATAAATCCTGGCCACAAAGCATGGACAATCTAACCAGAGCAAAGCCCTCAGGTCGGCAGCTGGCACCTGCCCAGCTGCCCAGCAGACATGAGCTGCACTCGGACGCTCATTGCCACACCTGACTGTCTGCCGGTAGACTGGGGCTGCCGGGTTCGCAGCGCAACCACGCAGGAAGCAGCAGTTCAGATTCTCCTGTTTTCTGCCCTGAATTTCAACAAGTTTATAAATATAGCACAAGATCAACTAACTCTACACCTGGCGAAGTTAATTGAGCCACGCTCACCAACCATAAAATCAAATTATGAGTTAAATCCATTGACTCAAAAATGTGTTTTGAGATGATAGTTTGCATGCCGCTATCAAGAGAGCAGGCTCATCATATAAAATCAGGGAAAAATTAAAGAAGGGCAAAAGTGTCTTAAGATCCTGATTACAAGAATACGTGTGAATTCAGAGTGTGCGAGCAAATTAGGGCTCCTCAGGGAGCAGCCAGATGCAGGCACAGAACTCCTGATCCTGGGAGAGACGGCTGCCAGCCACGGGTGGGCTCGGGAGGGGCAGATTTCTAAAAGAATTGGGAAACCTCAGCCCAACAAATAGCAGTTCATCAGCCACAAATAGTTCATCAGCAGCATGACAATTGAAGTTAAGAGTTAAAGAACTTCAAAATATTTGTGGGAAATATATGTTATCTATGTGCATATGTGTATCTAAGTATGATTTAAGTGTGTATGGCATATGCACATGTGAATAGGTATGCATACATATGTATGAGTGTCTGGTCACATGTGTCATATATGTGAGACTGGTATGTGTATATATGTTGTATATGCACATGTGTACCAGCTTATGTATGTGTATGATATTTGTGTGATATTGCAGATGACTCAATTATGAGTTAAATCCATTGACTCAAAAATGTGCAGATATGTATTTGTGTGTGTGTGGGGGGGGGGTATCTGTCCTGCCCTATCACTCTTTGCCTTATCCCCTTGAGACATGGCACATCACTCAGCCTGGTGCTAGGATGGTGTCAGAAAGTCACCATAGCCCTCACTCCGGGCTCTGCAGCCACAGGCCACTCATGAACCTTTTACATGGGTGCCAGGATCTGAAGTCGGGTCCTGATGCTTATGCAGCAAGAGCTAGTACCCGCCGAGCCATCTCTCCTCTGGCCCTAAAATAGTTTTAGTAAGAAAAGGTCTTGTTCCTGTTCATGCTTGTGAAAAGTAGTTCCCACGCCTGTCTCTCTGGGAAGGGACTCAGCCAGCACAACAGCCGAGAGCCTACAGTGTCTGGAGCCAGGCAGGGCGGTCCAGGGAGCATGGCCTGCTTTGTAAAGAGCCGATTTGGAGACTGGAAAAGACAGGGACTGACAGACACTGTAAGATATTTCATACATAACAACTTCCAGGTGGAAAACTCGAAGTTTGTAGGTCTGCCTCTGACTACAAGAGGAAGGGTTTCTTTGTCTGTTAGCAGGAGGCTCGGACCTGGATCCGACAAAGCCATGTGGCCCTGGGTAGAAAAAAATTAGCCATGTTCTTCTTTTCATCAGCAGTGTAATAAAATATTAAATAAAACAGAATAAAGGGCTGGATATATTGGCATATAATATTGTTAAGAATAAAGAAATCAGAAAGGCAAAGTAATTGAATCTGTTTCCAGCGGTTGGTTGATTTTTTTTTTTTTATCTTTATTACTGTGGTGAAATATATAAGAAATTTACCATTTTAGCCAATAGCATTACATACATTCACATGGTTAGTAGCCATCATCATCCGCCCCTAGAGCCTTCATCCTCCTGAGCAGAAACTACATCCACTGAGCGCCGGCCGCTCCCCGCCCTGCAGCCCTCAGAACACCCCCTTCTGTGTGTGTGTGAACCAGGCGCAGTAGCAGGTGAGACTGCAGTCTGTCCTGCCTGCCGTGCAGCTGCACTCTCCTCTGTTTGGATGTGGTGGGAGGAGCCAAATGTCCAGAAGAAGGCAAGCAGTTAGCGGGCCAAGATGGAAACACGGTGCTCCACCAGACCTGGGTCTGCGAGGCTGGCTTCACCCGTTAGTGCTGCCCTTAAAGAGCTGAAAACACAGTTTTACAGTGACAGAGGCCAAAAAGGTGCAGTCGGTGGACATTGTCACACTTCGAACAGAGGACCAGTTTGAGGTTCAGTCATTCATTTTCAAAATAGTCACATATGTAACCATATATTTAATTCCTTACAGGTTTTATACCAGCCTACAACATGCTGTCAAACAAGAAACCATTTCAAACTCACATTCCAAGATCAAAGAGAAAAGTAAGAATAGGAGGAGCCCAGGAAAAGCACGTGACCCATCTACCACTGAAGACCCTGGGAGGGAGCTCTCGGGTGGCGACAGCCTGGGAATCAGCACCACACTCCTCCTGGGAGGCGACTGAGACTTGGCACAGTGTCGGCCCTGGTACCTGGTATACGGCTGCTCTTTACAAGAGCGTCAGGGTTTGCCGAGGGCATCAACCCTGCAGGAGGCAAGAGTTAATTTCTCTATTTTAGAGAAACGTAAGTGTAAATGGCTTTTCAAAGTAGCTTTGTGTATGTTTGCTCTCTGAAGACTTTTTTAAAAACATATTAGGAGTCACTCTACGAATAAACTTAAAACTTCTTGTGTCTGTTTCAAATAGGAAAAGCAAGATTAATTCTTTTCTGAGGTAGCCTCAGCATCATGCGTGTTTGAGCAGGAACTGTGGGAACACCTCACCCCACCCCAGCTTTCTGTAAGGGGAAGGTCAGTTTGCATTTCTCACCACGGATGAGGTTTCCTCTCGCTTTGGCCTTGTGAATAAAAGTAATTGATACACATGTCAGTGTTTGTTCAGGAAAATACCTGAGCCTTCTTTCTACTTGGTCTCTCACACCAGAGCTTCCTGCTGGCAGCCTCTGAGACACGTGGGTGTAGCCTTTTCTAAGCTTGCTTGAGAATGATCACTAAGCCACAGACATCCCCGTAAAACAGAACACGTGAGCTATGACAGCTTGAAGGGTCAGAAGCCCTGGACTTGAGTTCCAGCATCACGGGTCCTATAGCAAATCATTCCATTTTGTGGGTTTCCATTTCTTCTGCACAAATTCTAACACCTGCTGTGTTCACACTTGAGGGCTGACTGGGCCAGGTAGAAAGTGTGACCAGCAGTAGTCGATTGCAGCATTATATTTTTGCTCATTGAAAGGAAAGGTGGCATCATTGTTTTCAAATGCACCAGTCATGAAGATGACATTGACAGCATCAGGGAGCATCATGGGAGCAGAGGACATCTCCAGCTTTGGCAGCAGGAGCCTGAGGCAACTTGTCACATTGCTTCCATAGTCAGGGAGCCCAGGGGATGGTGCCGCCCACAGCAGGATGGATCTTCCTGATTAAACCTCATAAAATAGACACCAGAGGCATGTCTGTCTCCTGGGTGATTCCAAATCTCACAAGATTGAAAGAATTAACTGTCACGTTCAACCTTTGTCAGTCTGATGTCCAAACACATTACTTTTTAAACTTTCATTAAGATGTATTTTACTAGTTCTGGTTATGTGTTTATGGGTAGGTTTGAGAAGGACGCCCTAGAACAGGCAAGGGTGATCCGCTTAACACAAGCACATCTTTTAAGTCAGGTCTTTCCAAATATTGGCAATCTGGAAATGAGGGTTAACCGTAACTCTCATCCTTATTGTTTTAAATATGTAAGTAAAGTCAATCAACAGCATTTTAGAAACCGTTGCTAACAGACTTACTCCAGATAGCATGAAGAAAATCCACACGAGCAGAGGCTGTAACAGACCTACACTGTAGACTTCTTGTGGATTCGTCAGATGAGCAGGGACCTCTGATACTGTCTACGATCAGAACAATGCTGTTTTCACTGTGGTGAAGGGCAGGGCAGGCAGCCCTGGGGCTGTGTGCTGCTGTGTGCTTGAGCCGTGCACAACTTGCACTCTTGAAACTGCGGCTGCACATTACATATAAGCATATACAGCTCGGCTGCCAGGTAGGGGGCTGGGGTAAGGAAAGGAACCTTACAGTCTTAGAATGTCTTAGGCTTGGCTTCCGAATTACTGAATAAAATCAAAAAGATCTGCCAGACAAACAGGCAGGAGTGACCACATGTAAACAGGACAGCCAGCAGGGGTGCAGGGGGCACCCCGGGAAGGGACCTGAGCTGCAGTGACCGGACTATGGGTGTTAGCCTCCGTACTAGCAGGAATTTCCTGCTTCCCCCTGGGGTAGTCATCCATCCCCAGGTTTGAATCCTCCACGTTACACAAGCTTTGTTTCTGAAGTTCTTGGACCAGACATCATCCGACTCATGGCCAAGCAGACGTGTTTCTTTGGCTCACAGGAAGCCAGCTCTACATAGTAGGCAGAACAGGTGCTTTGCCCCTCACACGACAATTTAACTGTCCTGTCCTCATTGCAAAAAGAGGGAGGGCACTGGTTCCTGGAATAAATGTTGAGGGACTCTGAAAAGTGACCACTGCCTCCTTCCTGTGATGGATGCCAGACGTGACTTTAATTGAATTGGAGATGGAGAAATAGATCTAACACTGCTACGTAAGGAAACCAATCAAAATCTACTCCGATTCCACCATGGTGCTTTACACATGTGGGTGTGTCCTAACAGGGATTCAAATAGGCACAAATGTTAATGTGTTAAAACCCAGTAAAATAGTTTAATTTCCTAGAATTTTGTCTGTTCTGTTGTGGTAAATATCACTTGGGGTGTGTCTCCCACCTTATTCTCAAATAAAAGACACAAAACCTTTATACTTATAATAAGTCTTAAAAACACTTAGAGCTGGCCAGATACCAACCCTCTGTGCTATTTTGTCTATTTCTCTATCAATAATCCCAAATTATCACTTGCCACATTTCACCTTGACCTCTCCTGCTCCAGCTGGCCAACCCTGACAGCCATATGCTCACGATCTACCTACCCCATGGCGCCTTCTTCCTTTTTCTGACCCTCCCCATGCCAGGGAACTAAAGACCCAGTACCTCTCTTCTGCCCAGCTACAGGCTGTCGGCATCTTTATTCAACCAATAGCTTTAAATTAAGGTGCAAGATTTGCACAACGATCGCTGGTATAAGTGAGAATTGAGGCACTAGACTTGTCTTGAGGCAGCTAGACCTTAGGATACAGCAATTAGCATTTCAATACATAGCTACAAGCCAAACCTCAACAGTGTTCAAGTGTTTGTGAAGTGAATTCATTCATTCATTCATTCATTCATTCATTCTAATAGACTTTTTTTTCCTAAGCACTTCAGGTTTACAGAAAAACTGAATGTGCAAATGTGCCCCCCCCCCCTACATTAGTATCATACTCCTGTCTCTGCTGACAAGCCGTGCTGTGAGCCTGCTATTACCCAGGTCTAGTTTGAGCAAGCCCTTGTGGCTCCTCACCTCTGCTCTCTCCTCCTGGAGCCTGGATTCATCCATCAGCCAAGTTCTCCCTTTTTGCAGGGTCTCTGCATCCCTGAATCACACCCTCCCTTTATCTCCACTGGACACCTTTCGCTAAACCATCTACTTCTTCAGCTTAGTCTAATCTGCTGCCCTCCTAAGACTCAGTGCTAGGAGTGTCTTCCCTCCATGCTAACACATTCCTGGGAATCCCTGATGATTTTGCTAACACAAACTTCACACATCTTTGTATCACAGAAATGACTTCCTCTGTTGTACCAAGAAAAATTCTCACTACTACACAGTTTACAAGCCTTGAAAGGGAAAAGCAACATCTCTCTCAATAGCCAGATTTTTATCTTGATCTTTATGTGTGTGAAATAATAACATATGTCTAATTATTAGTGTATTTTCCTAAGTCGTTATTGAGCAGCTACAATGTATCTGTTAGAGAAGACAGAATCCAGGAGCAGCCAATAAATCTCCCTCAGACACCATCCCCTCCCACCCTCACAGCTACAATGTATCTGTTAGAGAAGACAGAATCCAGGAGCAGCTGATAAGTCTCCCTCAGAACGGACACCATCCCCTCCCACCCTCACAACCCTTTACTTTGAGTAAAACCATCAAAGACAGCAGAGCCTGGAGGATCACAGCTGAGGCAGGAGGACCGCTCCAGTTCGAAGCCAGGCTGGTTTACACACTGAGTTCCAAGCCAGCAAGCACAGCATAGACAGACTGCCTCAAGCAAAAATAAAACCAAATCAAGAGGTCAGTGAATACTCGCCCAGGATCCTTGCAGAGTCTCCAAGAAGCCTCTCTAAGCTGCTTCAGAATGCTCTGTCCTTCCTGTGCCCACTCATGTCCTATCTTTAGGAAGGCACAGAAGTGTGCCTAGACTCTCAGGCACACAAACCAGCCAGTCTCTTGGCAGTTAGCCACACAAACACGGCCCAGCATTGCCCAGCTACTGAGGACAGGTAGCAAGGAGACACTGCTTCTGTCACATCTTCATTCTGTATCCTATCTTCATTCCTGGTTAGCAAATACTTTGTTTTACTTTATAAATTGTTTTTGTGTGTGATTATTCAAGAGCATTATTTAGTTTACTGATTACTATTTATAAACCTGGAGAAGCTTGATAATGCAATTAATAAAATCCAAGCCCTAGGCTAACAGATGAGGCACAAGGTCACTTGGTAGCTGCAGAGTATAAGCTAGCCTTTGTCTCCGACTGAATGTACAATCTCCTGCACCATCCCGTCTGTTCGGACCCTTGGTCCTCGTCTGCCCAAATGGTGGCGCTGAGGAGGAACCAGACCTTCAGGTTCTGGAGGCATGCTGGAAGAGGTGGAGTACTGAATGGGGGGGGGGGGCAGTTATGGATTATAGCCAGGCCCTGGCTCACACCCTTTATCTCTGGGATGAGAGACATCTCAGCTACACACCCCAGCCATCATGGAGCCTGCCACATTTCACCATGGTAAGGTGTGTCCCTTTAAACTGTGAGCCACAAAGGGCCTTCCCTCTTCAAGTATAGCCTTCCGCATCTCAACTTCCCGCCAAGAAAATAACCAATGCGGACAGCTCTTCTCACAAAAACTGGCAAGATCTCCAGAACCTAGAATTAATTCTAAGATACACTTTGTGATTAACGGTGGCAAGGCCTCTCTGATTATTTTTCAGCAACCCTTTTTAAATTTTTATATTGAAATCATTTCAAAACTGAAAAAAATCAACAATCAGAGAATCTGCATGCCCCTCTCCCATGGAATGTTGATAGTGTACACCCACGTGTATAATCAAGTGCGTGTACACATCTCAGAATATATCCAAGATGTAGCTCTGCCTCTTCATTTTGAGGGAGGACCCATTGTGGGTCCTCAGGCTATCCTTGCACTCTCTGTATAGCCTTCTCATTCTCTAGTGTCACAGAACTTATAGAATGAATATATATATTCATTCTATAGGCTGCAGTCCAAACTAACTCAGCAATGGCCATGTGAATGGGAAGTTCAAGAATAAAGCACTTGCTCAGTCCCAGGAGGCTGGTGCTTCAGCGTAAGCTGGACTCCTGAAGAAGTAGGTTCCAACAGATGCTCTGGAGAGGAAGCGCAAGCAGGCAAAGAAGAACGAACTCTTCCTTCTTCCATTATCCTTATACAGGCCTCCAGCAAATTAAAGGTGTGCCTCAAGATCTGGATTAAAGGTGCGTATCTATCTAAATTAAGAGTATGTGTCATCCTATCTCAAGATCTGGATCAAAAGCTTGTGTCTTCCAGCCTCAGGATCTAGGTCACAGGTATGATTCCATTTCTAGATTGTAGTTCATTCCAGATATAATTAAGATGACAAACTTGAATAGCCATCACAACTTCTTCAGTCTCCTGTCTCTATTTCCTGGACGCTGGGATTAAGTTTGTGTCATGGCACCCGGTGAATATGGTACTTGGAATTGAACCACGCATGCCTCGAGGATGCTAGGCAAGCACTCTCTGTGGGGGAATATGACCAGGAATCCCCGTGGACACCAAAATCAGTGGATGTTCCCACTCCTGTATAAAATGGCATTGTATTTTCATGTGCCCATGCATGTCTTCCCATAAATGTTAAAACACATTGAGATAGCTTATAATGCCTTATACCCTATAAATGCTTACAGAATAATAACAAGGAAAGGTCTTAGTGATCAATACAGATGCAATTTTTCCATATCCTACCGATGTGGATAGCCAACTGTGTTTCCTTTAATGATATACTTACATGGCCAAGACCTGATAAAGTAAAGTTGACAACTGTGAATAGCTGAATAAGGACAAGACCTGCACAATAATACCACCAGTTCACATGCCAGCAGGGGTGGGGAATTTAACAAGGCTCCACCCTACATTATGAGCAACAGGCAATTAATGGCTGTTAAGAGAGAATCAGTCTTCTCCAGGAAAGAAACCCCTGGTGGGTTATTCAGTTTCCAAGCGCCATTTCTAAGCACATGAACATATGAGCAGCTCTGACTAGACTCAGCAGGTTGTAAATATGTAGCAATAATAACTAAAGAAGAGAATGTGAAGTTGAGAAGGAGTGGGTGTGGGGGCAGGGGAGGAGCTGGGGGCTGGAGATGGAAATGATATAATAAAGTACTCATGTATAATTCCCAGAATATAATGAAAAATGCTGGAAAGAGGGAGTTGTGAACTTCTACACTTAGGAATCTATAAATACCCTATGTTTTTTTTTTTAAATCAAGTCCCACCAACCTGTGTCTCTATGGACTGACTCACAATCCATATCCAAATCAGTTATTACATAATTGCTTCTTTATTTCTTTTCCCATTATTAGTTGGAGTTCTTCCTTATCCCATGAGCATGTACATGCATGTGTGCTCAGGCACACACACACACACACACACACACACACACACACGCGCGCGCACACACGCACACACACACATTCATGTTTGTCAAATGTTCTATTCAATGATCTAAGAGTCACTGCTGTTACCATCTACATTAATGTTAACGTTGCCCTGGGTGTGGCCCGCAGGAGTCCCCAGGTCGCCCCTGGGTGCTCTCCAGGTGTTCTTGTCTTGCTCATACAAGAAGACTCTCCAGGCTCATCTTGTGACTCTCCAGCCCATGTGTCTGGCCCCTTCCATATTTGTGCATCCAGGTTCTGCATTTGTGATAGTGGGTTATTTTATATATAATTATGAAATTGTTCATCATGAATGATAATTACTAGCAAATGATCATCATTCCAAGGCTGTACCTTATAGCTCACCTCACCGTCAGGACACACTGGCAGGGACGCCTTCCGCTTCTTTCTTCTCTATAACATGGCACCAACAACCTCCCGTTAAAGCCCTGGGGTGTTCCAAAAAAAGAAAGAAAAGATGAAAGAAAGAAAGAAAGAAAGAAAGAAAGAAAGAAAGAAAGAAAGAAAGAAAGAAAGAAAGAAAGAAAGAAAGAAAGAAAGAAAGAAAGAAAGAAGGGAGGGAGGGAGGGAGGGAGGGAGGGAGGGAGGGAGGGAGGAAGGAAGGAAGGAAGGAAAAGTAGCCGGGCAGTGGTGGTGCACACCTTTAAATGGTGCACTTAGGAGGCAGAGGCAGGCAGATTTCTGAGTTCAAGGCCAGCCTGGTCTACAGAGTGAGTTCCAGGACAGTCAGAAACCCTGTCTGGGGCGGGAGGGAAGCCCTGGGGTGTTGTCTGTCCATGGCAGCTTTAATGACTAACCTCTGCTCTCTCTCCAAGGCACAATGGGACTGAAATAAACTCCATGTATGTCTTTAGAGAAAATCAACTTGGAGAGATAAAAAATCTTAGTGAATTTCCTTATCTTAACAATAAGTTCCTGCCTGCTGCTGGTGGAATGCCTCTAATCTAAATTAAAGTTATAACAGAATTCTCTCCTTTAAAGTTATTTTCTCAATGGTTTATCTTTAGCTTAAAATTTTACATAGTTACAAATAAATTTAATTCTAATATTTGAAATGAGACTTCTTAGCTAGACAGTGGTAGCAAACATCTTTAATCCTAGCACTCAAGAGACAGAGGCAGCCAGATCTTTGAGTTTGAAGCCAGTCTGGTCTACAGAGAGTTCCAGGACAGTCAGGGATACACAGAGAAATCCTGTTTCCAAAACCAAAGCAACAACAACAACAAAAAGAAAACAATAGGTTACTAAAGCCACCTGTTTTGTCTGGGTGTTGTTTTTGAATGGCCAAATTATCAATGCCTCCCACAGCAGCAAGAATGGCATCAGAGTGGAGTTTAATTAACCAGTTTTACAAAACAGAGTGTGCAAGAACAGGGCATACAGAACGTCGACTAATTGTCTACATTGGCCACCAGGTGGCAGAGTAGCACACAGTCCCAGAGCTGCCTAGGAATTGCTGGTGAAGTTCAAGAGCTTGGCTGTGTTTTATTTACAGTCCTAGAATATTCCAAAGGTTTATTTTCCAAAAGACATTATAAAGCCAACTTCCATTGTCTTTTGTAAATAATGATATGTAAAATAATTATATTTTAGTCATTTAGTGTTTTAATACTAAAATAAATATAAATATAAATATTTATATTATAAATAATATAAATATAATGCTTCAACGCCTACATTTAATAATCCAATCTAAAAATGCACCACTGTCCATTCCAAATAGCCATTCTAAGTGCTTGGGTGTGGGTATGTGGTTTTGTGGGTGCAAGTGTCCATGTGCTGACCACACAAGAGGTCAGCCTCAGATGTGTTTCTTAACACTGTGTATTCTGTTTTGAGATGGGGTCCTTCACTTGGCCAAAAGATCACCAGTTATTCTAGGCCATCTTGCCCGGGAGTCTCCAGGATTCTGTGGTCTCCACTTCCCTAGTGCCTGCTTTTTTTTACATTCTTGCTAGAAAGCAAATGCTGGACTTCCTGGCTGTGGGTGAGGCACTCACCCTGTTAACTGAGAGATTAATTTAACTGACCCTCCTGATAATTTTTGATATCTCAGTTTCAAGGTTCTTTGCCACACTGGTTTTCTCTGAGATTCTAAAGCTGAAGTGTGAATAGTTTCCTTTCCAAATCAACTAGCAATGATTATTCCAAGTACATCACAGCTAGAGTGTAAGACTAACTGTTGTGGCTTGGCTGTATGAAAGTGGAAATTAACTAAGAGAAACAGAGGGGGGAGGCTGCTAAGAAACCCTGCCCTTCCTGTAAATATGTGCGATCAAATGATCAAACACTGAGGAACCGGCAATGATTTACCTCCTTGCTACTGCTACTAAGTGCTAGATGGAGCTCAAAGAAGATCTGGCTCGACCCCACAATCTCTAGCTTGCACGTTCCATTTAAAAGACAAAGGTGTATTTTTGCTAAATATCGCATTTGTATTTTCACTTACAGACCAACAGAGGAATTTGGTAGGCGCTGCTCTGTGAACTTGAAGCGCTTTCTTTCTGGCCTGGCTCCTCACTGGGTCCTAAGCTTAACTGCTTCTGCAGACGGCTCTATATTGCACTCTGGGTAAATCAATCCTCTAAATGGGAAAAGGGAACATTCTTTCACTCAGGGGGTGAAGGATAGCTCTTCAAATGGGGAACATTTCATCGGCATTTTTTATTTTAGTTACTTCTTTTTCTTTAATCTTTTCATATTTTTAAAATGAAGAAAGCGTCATGCGATCCGGATCCTCGCTTGTTGGTCAGTGGCCTGCTGCCCTGCTGACGTGAGTGATCTAAATATAGGGATGAGTGGATCGTTCACGTTGGCTCTCAAATCATGCCTTCTTTCTGTGGAAAACACACGATTCAATTTAATTACATCATCTGTCATTCTCCAGGACAGGGCTTCCAACAGGGCCAAACAATTGTGAAGCCAGTTCATCTCTTTTAAAGAGGGCTAATCAGAAGGGATTTGTGATATTGAAATAACGGAGAGGCCAGTGTGATTGATTCTGTGCAATTCAGGAATGAAGAATTCTTCCCCAAAGCCCCAAATCATTGAACCAGCTCTGTTTTAAAATAACGGAAGGGTACCGCATCACTTACATATCACACCGGTGTTGTCTGTGGATTCCGCACACCCTCAGAATGAAACGTGTTTCCATCAACAAAGGCGAATGGATTACAAATGGCATAAGACAATTCCATATGATTCTGAAAGCAGGGATCCTCAGTGTTAAAAGACAGGAATCTGTTCCATGAAAATAATATTTAAAGTGAGTTTCCACACCAAAATTATTTCCATTGTTTCTTTGCAACAAGAAAAGACAAACATTACCAAGGAACTTTCCACAGCCTTGTTGACAGGAATGCCAAGTTTTGCTATTAATGTAGAAAGCAGTAATTACGTTTTTAAAAATAACAACTCTGGTAATTATACATTTAAAATATGAATCCCAATGTTTAATTAGGTCATATGACTATAATATCAGCTTGCTTGAGCAGCACACCAATTTCTAGCAATTCAAAGAAATACAGGCATAAAGGCTGCTATGATTGTGACATTTAAGCAGAATAAACCATAATGCACTACATTATTCTTTAAATATTTTAATGTTTACCAATGTTATTGAGTAATGAAGTTTGTCATCATGGCTTATTCTTCATAGATAATTACTCTGGTAGCAATGAGTATACTAGAACATTCGTGTGTGTCTTCCAAATTAAACTCATAGCCAGACTCAAACATACATTTGAGCATAGTTTTGTATATTTTAATATGCCTAAGTAAATAATATGTTTCTTAAATTAATTGCACCATATTTTATGTTAGGCAAGTAATTCTCATTTTATCCTGTATTTTAAACCTGCATATCATCAACATCATCATCATCATTAATTATTATTACTTTCATTTTCTTCCTATTATTGCTATCATTATTTCTTCCTATTTTTCATTTATAAATTCTGCATCACTTGGCTTTTTAATTTTTGTCTCATTAATTACTCTTCCCAAGAAGCTTGTGTGCCTGTGTTTTTACAAAGTTTCATTTTGTTGTAGTTACAATTAGGTTTTTAAAGCTTGCTTTAAATTACTCTTTCCTTCTCTAAAGTACATGGATGTGTATGGTCATTTATGGAGGCTTTGCCCCCACTCGCTCTCTTCGAGTAGAATTCTTTCTAATGGTTGTACTGAGTTTTGAGGACGCCTGAGAACCCGATCCCATAATACACCCTTCTCTCCCCAAATTTGCTCTTAAAGATAAAAAAAAAAATCAGTTAAGCAGATTCTGCAGAATTCATTTGTGCACGTTGGTGACACAAGCTTTTAAACACAAATGCTAAACGCCTCCTTACATCGAAGTAATGATTTACACAGCTGAGAGGCTCGGGTGCTTTTCCATTTCATCCATAAAAGCCGGATTTCTTAATGTGGTCACCGCTACCGGGCAGTCCTTCCACACCCTGCCCTTAACAAAACACTACTGGAAGTTTTACGAATCCTCTGTATTTGTAGCTACGACTACTAACACGAAAGAGAAGTCCTTTCTGGAAAAAAAAAAGTGAATCACTTTTGTGTTCTGAAGGATTATATAATATTGAATTAGAAAGAGAGAGAGAGAGAGAGAGAGAGAGAGAGAGAGAGAGAGAGAGAGAGAGAGAGAGAGAGGATTCCTATTGAAGCCATGGGCAGCGAGCTCTCTGAAGTTGACTGAGCAGTGAATTGAACGTGTCTGGCAAACCTGCATGACCTCCCTGCAGTTAGAAATGTCTGATGCCCTGGGAGTGTGGCTTTAAACAGAAAACCCATGTTTTAACAGGAGGGGTCATTTCGGCTTGTAGCAATCAAGTGTGATACAAGAGAAGGTTAGGGATGTAGCCTTTTTTTGTGTCCCCTGGTTGAACAGAACCTACATTGTCACTTTTTCTAAATTTACGAATGTGAAACGACAGTATGCTTTCAATTTCTCCCAAATCAGTTAATTCTCCCCAAATACCAGCAAATGGCAGGCACCCAAAACAGGGTGGGGGCGGGGGGTGGGAGCAGGGGCAGGCCTAGGGGTTGAGGCTCCTCTGACATTTAACCCATCTTCAGGCCTTCATATTGACTGGGTGCTTCTAGCCTGTATCACTCTGACCCCCTGACCCACAGGCGAACTCTTGATTTCAAATTGTACTGTATACACAGTCACCAGGACAAACTGTGTCCCATAGTACAATCCCCATTTCCTTTACAATCCCTTAGATATTCTACTGCAAAGGGTGTTGAAAGGTTCAGGCTCTTTTAAAAAAGTACTTGCTGTCATTACCTGGAACTTATCAGTAAGAATTACTTATTTCATTACAAAAACTCACTTGGAGACCAAGGAACTAGGCATGGGTAATAATGTTAAAAAAATACACACTGTTTTCAGGTTTGTACTGGGCATTTTCAAATGCACTATAGACTCTGGAATATAAATTATGAACCTGTTTATGTTGAATGGAATGGGTAATTACTAGCTAAAAATCAGTTCTGCTATCTTGAAAGCACAGCCTTCCTACTCCAGGCCATCCGCATGAATAAGGAAGAGATATACTTGTTTAATTCTAGTTTTAGACCTGTGTCAAGTCTGTCATGCTTCGTGAAATAAAGCCGTTAACATTTGAAGTTTCCAATCTAAAATAAAAATATTTCCTTAGATTTAAAAACCATATATATTTTCCATACCTAGAGTTTGCTAAACATACCAAAAGAAAGTTGTTTCATCTACTAGAAGGGAGTAAATTACTTAGGATGCCCTCCTCTATACTAACCTGGAAGTGTTGCCTGGTTTTCCAGACCTGTCAGTTACTCTGAGTAGCTTTGGAGACAGAGACCAGGATTCTACCTGCTGAATCCCCCCCCCCCCACTAGCTGCTTACCTTGATAACCAAATGTGGAAGAGCCCTGCTATACTGAGATTCCACTACCAAGTCTGTTCTAAGCATCTGGGAAATTGTTAAGCCGGATATATTTCCTGAAGCTGGTAGTTTTGTTCTGAACCTTCCATGGGACATAAAAGTGTTATTAGGAAAGGAACAAAAAGTATCGAGACTTAGAGAAACAGTTGCTATTCCCGCAGTAGGCTGCAAGCTGCGTGCTCCCCTCTGAGTCCACAGTGTCGGTGTAGCTAGCCTGCCACATTCAGAAACACACAGTTTACTGTGAGTGTCAGGTCTAGGGGAATGCAGACACACAAAAGGCAATGCAGGTGTGGTCAGAGAGGGCACCGGGGCTCTGCATGAGCAGCCGTGGCTGCCGTCTCCTTCTTTACGGCATCCCTACCCATCCTCCGCCTCCCGGTCTTCATTTATAGGGGAATTAAGAAGCTTGGCAGGCAGCCTCGTGGTCTCTCCTGTTTCTGTGGATCTCTCTGTCTGTCCAATACTCCTACCAGTCTTATTCTTTTTCAGAAAACAACATCATTGGATCTGGAGAGATAACTCAGTGACTGAGAACACTGGACGCTCCTGCAGAGGACACACCTTCTGCAGTCAGCACCCACAGTGAGCGGCTCAACGCTGCTGGAAGTCCAGCCCCAGGGACTCGGACATGGTCATCTGGCCTCTGCGCTTAAACACACATGGCATCCATCTGGACACACAAATAAAAATTAAAATTAAAAATAAATTCTGAAAATATAAGACAGTGTGTTTTTGACTTCTTTAATATACTACTGCATTTGATATGTATGCATAACTGTTTTCAGAAAATATTACATATGAAATATACACGTGTCTTGCTCATTGGAAAAGTTACATTAATCTCAAAACAGTACCTACCTTATAGATTCCTCGATTTTGTGAATTGGTGTATTAATGAAATAATTATGAATTATGTCTAGTGAGCTCCAATAAGGATACAGAAACATGTTGTGCTGTAAGGCATTCTGAAATAAGAGCACACACACACACACACACACACACACACGTGCTGTACTGTAAGGTATTCTGAAATAAGAGCACACACACACATGTGCTGTACTGTAAGGTATTCTGAAATAAGAGCACACACACACACGTGCTGTACTGTAAGGTATTCTGAAATAAGAGCACACACACACACACACACACACACACACACACACGTGCTGTACTGTAAGGCATTCTGAAATAAGAGCACACACCACACACACACACACATGTGCTGTACTGTAAGGCATTCTGAAATAAGAGCACACACACACACACACACACACGTGCTGTACTGTAAGGTATTCTGAAATAAGAGCACACACACACGTGCTGTACTGTAAGGTATTCTGAAATAAGAGCACACACACACGTGCTGTACTGTAAGGTATTCTGAAATAAGAGCACACACACACACACACACACACACACGTGCTGTACTGTAAGGTATTCTGAAATAAGAGCACACACACACGTGCTGTACTGTAAGGTATTCTGAAATAAGAGCACACACACACACACAAACACACACGTGCTGTACTGTAAGGCATTCTGAAATAAGAGCACACACACACACACACACGTGCTGTACTGTAAGATATTCTAAAATAAGAGAACACACACACACATGTGCTGTACTGTAAGGTATTCTGAAATAAGAGCACACACACACACACACACACGTGTTGTGCTGTAAGGCATTCTGAAATAAGAGCACACACACACACACACACACATGTGCTGTACTGTAAGGCATTCTGAAATAAGAGCACACACACACACACACACACGTGCTGTACTGTAAGATATTCTGAAATAAGAGAACACACACACACACATGTGCTGTACTGTAAGGTATTCTGAAATAAGAGCACACACACACACACATGCTGTACTGTAAGGCATTCTGAAATAAGAGCACACACACACACACACACACACGTGTTGTGCTGTAAGGCATTCTGAAATAAGAGCACACACACACACACACACACACACGTGCTGTACTGTAAGGCATTCTGAAATAAGAGCACACACACACACATGTGCTGTACTGTAAGGTATTCTGAAATAAGAGCACACACACACACACACATGTGCTGTACTGTAAGGCATTCTGAAATAAGAGCACACACACACACACACACACACGTGCTGTACTGTAAGGTATTCTGAAATAAGAGCACACACATACACATGTTGTACTGTAAGGCATTCTGAAATAAGCACACACACACATGTGCTGTACTGTAAGGCATTCTGAAATAAGAGCACACACACACACACACACACACACACGTGCTGTACTGTAAGGTATTCTGAAATAAGAGCACACACACACACACACATGCTGTACTGTAAGGCATTCTGAAATAAGTGCACACACACACACATGTGCTGTACTGTAAGGTATTCTGAAATAAGAGCACACACACACACACACATGTTGTACTGTAAGGCATTCTGAAATAAGAGCACACACACACACACACGTGCTGTACTGTAAGGCATTCTGAAATAAGAGCACACACACACACACACACACACACACACGTGCTGTATTGTAAGGCATTCTGAAATAAGAGCACATACACACACACACACACATGTGCTGTACTGTAAGGCATTCTGAAATAAGAGCACACACACAGACACACACACACATGTGCTGTACTGTAAGACATTCTGAAATAAGAGCACACACACACACACACACGTGCTGTACTGTAAGACATTCTGAAATAAGAGAACACACTTGCGATGTTAAAGATTTCTAGAAATAGTGACTTTCCCTGAATCCAATCTGCCACAACTGAAAACAGCCTGTGGAGCCTTTATGGTGCTTTTAAGAAGTCAAATCCCCTGAAAGGTCAGAACCCTTTCTAAAACTGTAATGACCAGTGACAAGTGTCCAGATTTACTTTGGGATACTATAGGTCAGTGTTGTCAAAAGAATTCACAGCCCTGTTTCTTCATTCCTTGGAGACTTACAATTCTCTCTCTCTCTCTCTCTCTCTCTCTCTCTCTCTCTCTCTCTCTCTCTCTCTCTCTCTCTCTCTCTCTCTCTCCCCTTCCCTCCCTTTTTTCTTTCACTTATTTCCACTATCTGTGAGTTCCTCGACTACCATGTCGGAGATGGGATTTGATGTCACGAAAATGGCAGCCCACAAGAGACACTCTTTACAAAAGCAACTCCTTCCCACCTCCCTCCCCCCTGAAATAATAACAATTTGCTAAATTGTTGGGAAGTTGTTCTAATTCCTTGTCCAAATTATTACTCGCCCTTTAGATTAGAAATGAGGCCAGGGTTAGCAATCAGCTATAAATGGTAGGATTTCTCAAGTATGAAGCACTTGTCTGATTGTGAAGTGGAGGCCATTACTGCCTTGATTGGGCCTTTTTTTTTTCCTTCCAGCTTGCTTGATTTGTGGTTGAGAGCACACATTCACTCCTGTACTGTGAGCAATCACAGCTTCCCCCTCTCATTTTTGCTCAGCGATTTAGGGTCCAGGACTCTGGCACAGCTGCCACCTTTTAGCCACCACCATGCAGAATGTGTCTTTAAGAGGACTGGGGGATGGGCGCAGGTAACCACTGTGCACTCGTTCCCTAATGCACCTATTTTCTGTTTCTCAGAGAGAAGTTTTTCACTTGAAATAACAACCATGTTGGACCTTGGACTCCTATACTCAGTAAGTAAGTTTGGAAAGAGCCCTGAAGCATATATTTCCATTTCTTTAACTCTTCAGAAATAAATAGGTGTGGGGTCCGGATCCAAGACGGTGGCACATTTCCCAGGATGCACATTTCCTACAGTGCTAGCTTAATCTTTTTTCTCTGGGAAATCATGCAGAAACAGGTTCATTTTCTAGCCTTGCCAGATCGTGGGCATTTAATACCTCTTTCCCCAAAGTGGAAGGTCTGTAGTGAAAAGGAATTTAAAACTCCTGAAGTTTTATTTTGCTCAGGTTAGATAGGACACGGGACAACTTCCAACTTAAGAGGATCTCATTGTCAAGAGTGGCAAATGTTTTGGTTAAGAGTTAAGTTCAGCATCTCTTACACCATTGTGAGACGCACTGGAGAAACCCGAGAAGTCAGGAGCTTCAGCGCCGAAAGGCTGATCTTCCTGAGAGCTTCCCGATTAGCGAGCCTCAACTACTCTCTTTCTGACCCTGCCACCCCAAATAAAAATGCCAGGATTATTTCCAAAATCAACACCTTTCTCCACACACACTGACAAAGCCTAGGACCCAAGGAGAACAAGGGCGTGGTGAGGCTCATGGGCAGGCAGTGTTTCCTGAGGCCAGCGCTGCCCAACGTCTCTGAACTCACTCAGACGTCTTATGTGAACCAGCTTCAGAAATACTGTGATTTTATTCCAGTTCCAATTCTTAGAAATTAAACAAAAGAGATATAAATTACCACCCATCACTGCATGGTTTAATAAACTTTTGTACATTTGTTGAATTGTGCAGGTACTGTCTAAAGACAATATTTCCATCATCCTAAACAGAGGTCTTCTATTCATTCACAGTCCCTCTCTACCCCATGCGAGGCCTGGGCAATATTAGTCTTTTCTTCTGCCTCTGTAAGTTTGGGGTTTAAGGACATTTTCAAACTTGTAATTGTGCAATATATGCTCTGTTACATCAGGCACTGTCACTAGGTTGTTTTTGATGTTTGATATGACATCTGAGCATTGCAGGCTTATACTTTTTCCCTTCTCAGTTAAGGACAACATTTTTTATTGTGTGGATTGCCACAATGTATTAATTCATTTCAGTAAAAAGGCTTCAATATGACAATGTTTCAATTTCAGTCTATAGGTACAGATGCACTCACAACATTCCTATACAAACCTTTGAAGAGACATGCATAACATGCACACAAACAGTATATGCAATGGGCAGAGAGACGGCCAAGTGTTTGAAGATGGCTCCTTCCTTATGGATTTAGTAGCCATTTTACCATATCCGTGTCAATATTGTTACTGCCTGTTTTCATCACAGCTATTTTATACTGGATGACTGACAAATGGACCACATAGTTTCTATCTGTATCTCTCTAGTTAGTAGTAGCAGAAACATCCATTTCATGGTCTTATTAGACATTTATATGTTTCTTTAAATAAATATCTAGTCAATTCCTCTGTCCATTTTTTTTAAAGCGAGGATTTTACATGTAGATACATGTGATGTGATTGGTGTATTTTACATGTAGATACATGTGATGTGATTGGTGTATTTTACATGTAGATACATGTGATGTGACTGGTGGATTTTACATGTAGATACATGTGATGTGATTGGTGGATTTTACATGTAGATACATGTGATGTGATTGGTGGATGTTACATGTAGATACGTGTGATGTGATTGGTGGATTTTACATGTAGATATATGTGATGTGATTGGTGGATTTTACATGTAGATACATGTGATGTGATTGGTGGATTTTACATGTAGATACATGTGATGTGACTGGTGCATTGTCTGCCAGTCTATGGCTGACTTTTCTCTCTTTCTAGTTTCTCTGAAGCCTCAAAGTTGTTAGTTTTGAGAAAACCTCTTTTGAACTCTTAAAAGGATCAAAATATTTTACCACTTCTGACTACAATTGTAGGACTTAAGAGATTGCTCTGTGATTAAGATCACTAGTTGCTTATTCAGAGGAACTGGGTTCAATTCCCCGCACCATATGATGGCTTACAACCATTTGTAACTTCAGTTCCAGGGGATTCAGTGCCTTCTTCTGGCATCCATAATCACTGCACACATACCCACAGAGTGAGAATAAATAAATCTTTATAAATAGATATAAATTCAATTGTTTAAAATTAATAAGTCAAAGATTTAAGGCAAACCAACAGTTAGCCTTGCATCCAAATAAGGAAATGAAAAGCTATTTTGGTCATTTCATTTCTAAAGTAATCTAAAAAAGAGAATGAATTTGCTGGATACCACTGCTGGCATCGTGTTCTTCTTGAAACCGGTGTAGAAACTCAAAATTCAGCCTTGTCAGGTCACAAGTTGTTTGCAGAGATGTATCTATAAAATGAACCTGAGGCCAAAAACTATTCTTTGTCATGGGACTACTAAGAACAGCAAATGGCCAAAGCAAAACTAGCAAGGCAAGAAACTGCATCTCATGGCTGGGATGCCAAGCTTCCCATGGCTCCAAGGCCAAGTGCAGTGCGCTATTCCTCAAATAGCGTCCTGGAAAGGAAGGGCACCGCTGAATGCCAAGCCGTTCTGATTGAATGCCATTGTCAACTTCCTATAACCTAGAATCACTGTGGAGAGGGAACCTGCTACAAAGAGTTGTTTGGATCAGGTTAGCCTGTGAACATTTCAATGAGAGATTTTATTAATTGATTTAGGATGGCCAAACCCACGGTGGGTGGCCCCATTCCTAAGACCTGGGCTGTGTAAGAAAGCTAGCTGAGTGTGAGCCTGCGAGCGAGCCAGCAAGCAGAATCCTCTACGGTTTCCGCCTTCATTCTTGCTCAAGTCCTTGCATTGACTCTGACACTAAAGATAATAAACCTCTGCAGGTTGTTTTGAATCAGACCATTTTGTAACCGCAAAGGAAAGTAGACTACTGCATAAGTCTATCAGACAAACCGTTGCTAACAAAGGTATCTATTTAGAAGTTCCTGGGCGTGGGGAGGGGAAGGGACGTGCCTATGAAGAAGACTTGGAAAGGTGTTGCAACATCCACAGCTTTGCTCTAATGCAGCACAGGTATGCACACCTTGCTTTTACTGACAAGGGGCTCCCTGTTTCTAAAGCCTGTAGGTTAAAATTCCTCTGCTGTGAATCTTTTTAAAAAATGAATAGCCAGCATTAATTATCAACAAATGATCAACTCTGAAAGGCTGGACTTTCATCCAGACTTGTCTGTCTGTGTATCTATCACAGAAAAAGAGGCATTGGATTCAGTCTGGTTATATAAGACTTGCTTCTTTCTGAGCTTTGTGTCACTGTGACTTGAGCTTTGATTCCAAAAATGTGCATACAATTGCATTAATAGTAAAGAATACTCTTTCTTGACTTAGTGAACCTTTAGTGTCTTCTACATAAAATTCCAATTTTATGTAGAACTACAAATAATTGATTCTATTATGTTATTTTATGAAAACAAGATTGTGGCAAAAGAAAGGTGAAAACTGATGAAGGCTGTGTGGCTTGAAGGTGTCTATTCAATTCTGTTGTCTCCAAACAGACAGGCAGTTCATAATATTTCATGCTTTCAACTGGATTACTTTTATATAAAAAATGACTTCCTGTTGAAGCTGAGCTAAGGGCAGAGTCAATCCTTGCTTGTCAAGACTGCATAATTAGTTCAAATCAATGTAACAGAAAGCAGAACTGAAGATATTAAAGTCGAGGCTGTTCATTGTAATCTTCCTGGAGAGTCTGGGCATCAAGAGTAAAGCACGATTAATTAAACTGGAAACCATGGCAAGTGTAACTGGAAACAAAGCCATGCAAATAAAAAAATAAGAAATGGTCCAGTAGTTACGCCCACCCTGCAATGCTCGTGCTTGCAACATTTTAAGCTCGATTGTATAATCCTCAAGCAAGAGTATTGTAAATGTCCTGTGTTGCGATCTAGGCTGGGCATCCCTGGTAAAACTTCAGACAACTAGAGCTTTAAAAGATATAAATAGAAAAGACACAGCCCTCCAAAGGAGTGACAAGTGGAAAGAAAAAGAATGAAAACAGTAGGTTTGTGAAACACCCCTGCTATTACACTACCACTGCTGTGGTCAGTAGAGGAAAAGCAAGACGGAATCCGGGCGGACCCACTTCCAGAGGGGCAGCAAAAGGGATTGGAAGGTCAAGGCTCCAACACTGAAGGTGTGAGCATCAGAAAAAGAGGGCCAAGGAAGTGTTACACGGCACTCTATACAGCAGCACAACAGCAGGTGGCATCCCAACCCACTGTGTCTTGCATTACCTGAAACTATCTGGCCCTGTAATGAAGGTATGATAGCAGATCCTTTAAGTAATTGAGAACTTCCTGTGAAGAGGATTAACTACAGACTGGGAAGAGGGGTCTGCTGGTGGCATGCTTGCCAGGAATGGATGGTGATCTGAGTTTGGATCCCCAGCATGCACATAAAATGCCTGCAATCCTAGTGTTGGGAAGCAGAGACAGGAGGGTCACTGGCCATGCCCGACAGTCAGTCTACATGGATCAGGGAGCTCCAGCTCAGGTAGAAATCCCTCCCGTCTCTACCAGCAAGGCGGGGAGATGAGAAGAAGAAAGCCTGACACCCAGGTGTCCCTGGCCTCCACAAGCACACACACAGACACACACACACACACACACACACACACACACACACACTCACACACACACACACACACACACACACACACACACGCACTACAACTGCACATGTCAGACACAGTGCAGGCATGGCATACAGCACATACACATGGGCACACACACACATACACACACATGTGCAGTACAACTGCACATGTCAGACACAGAGCATACACAGCATATGGCACATTCGCATGGGCACACACACACACACACATATGCAGTACAACTGCACACATCAGACACAGCACAGGCATGGCATACAGCACATTCACATGAGCACACACACACACACACACACACACACACACGCAGTACAACTGCACATGTCAGACACAGCACATGCATGGCATACAGCACATTCACATGGGCAAACATATACACACACCAAAAGTACCAGCTATGTATAGTCTTCAAAGTAATAAAGTAGAGCACAAAGTTACTGCGTCTCCAACACCACTGGGAGTTCGTTCCTCAAGTGTCCTAATGGCAGGATGGTTCTGCAGAGACCTCTCCATGAGGAATCTCATCACCTACACACTGGGGCAACTCTCCTTGCTACAAATTACAATTTTCGAAGTATCTTCTAGATGTTGGGGGAAAAATCCCATTATTTTAGTAATTTGTCAGTGATGACTATATGACAATTCTGTTCATTTTCTTTGCTAAATTATCCTTTCGTTATATAATGATGTTTTTCTCATTTATTTATTTATTTATTGATTGATTGATTCACTTTACATCTTGTTCACAGCACCCCCTCTCCTTCCAGTCCTACACACATGCACACACACATACACATACATGCACATGCACACGCGCACACACACACACACACACACACACACAGCTCCTTGCCCCATCCCCTATCCCCTCACCCCTGAGAAGGGGGAGGTCCTTCCCTAGGTGCCAACCCACCCTGCGCGTCAAGTCACTGCAGGACTAGGCACATCCACTCCCACTGAGGCCAGACAAGGCACCCCGGTTAGGAGCAGGCACATCCCATGGGCAAGACCCAATTTCTGACATTATTAATGGCTCTCAGTTATGCTTGCACAGCTGTCCTCTCTGAGGCTCTACCCAACAGATGATAGAAACAGATCCAGAGACACACAGCCCGATAGCAGATGGAGCCTGGGGTTGGGGGGGGGTCTTGTGGAAGAGTTGGGGGAAGAACTGAGGGGCCCAGAGGGGATAGAGACTCCACGAGAAGACCAACAGAGTCAACTAACCTGGACCCTTGGGGACTCCCAAAGACTGAATCTCCAACTAAAAAGCATGTGTGGGCTGGACCTAGCCTGCCCACCCCCCCTGCACATATGTAGCAGGTGTCCAGCTTGGTCTTCATGCGTCCCCCCCAGTAACTGGAGCGGAGACTGTCCTTCATTCCGTTGCCCACCTGTGGACCCTGTCCCCCTAACTGACCTGCCTTGTCTGTCCTCAGTGGGAGAGGTTGTGTCTAATCCTGCAGCAACTTGATATAATGATGATCAAATCTACTTATTCCTTGGATCTTTCTCTTTGTCCACATCTATAAATTTATGACAAATTCTTCCATTCCCATCATAACACATGCAAACTAACTTTCACACATAAACACACCCAGACTCATACCCGTGTTCATTCACACATACCTGTTGTATATACACACACACACATACCACAAGCACAAATGTGCACACACACATACACACTCACTCACACAGATACTTGTGCTCACAGACACACTCACACATATGTGTCATACATATGTGTCATACACTCACACATACTAACTTGCACTCACACACACATGTTCACACTCACTCAAACACCTACATTCGCTCACTCTTCAATGCCCCCACACACGCACTCACACATACTCTCACATATTTCCGCATACCTGTCTACATGCATATACTCACTCATGCATACATCCCCACATTCTTTACATAGATTCATGTGAACTCATGCTCTACAGCATACACAAATTCACATATTTCTATTCCTATAATGCCCACATTTGTATCTTTAGTGCAGAACACAGAACCCTACATTTATATATTCAGTTTTTCATGAGCTTACATCTCTATTTTAACAACCGAAAGTGGTATTTGAAAAATAATATGTCCAAAACCTAGTTCCTCTGTCTCCCACCCCCTATGGGCAGCTACTTTCCTGTGCCTTTCCCATCTCAGATAAAGGTGGCCTTTCCATCTCCAAAGCAACAAGTTTCAGATCCTCCTGAGCTCCACTGCATCCTTCACACACACACACATCAATTTAAAACCTTTTCTTCAAATAATATGCAGAGATTAACAGCCATTATTCACCTAGACCACAGCTTTGTTTACTGTCCTGCTCAAAGCCACCATGAAGCCTTGTATTTATTTGTGTGTGTGTGTGTATTTATGTATGTGTGTATGTGCATGTGGTGTGTGTGTGTGTGTGTGTGTGTGTGTGCGTGTGTGTGCATCTGTCTTTGTTTGCTTGGGCTAATATACCATAATATTATGAATCAATCCACTATGAACAATAGAAACCCACTGCTCTCTGTTAAGCTGTAAAGGCTGAGAGCTGGTGCGAGGAGAGCTGGCGTTGACAAGGGTTCACTTTCTGGTTTACACACAGTGCCTTCTTGCTGCATCTCCTCCTGGTGGGAGGGCCACAGAGACTCCCAGGCTTCTTACAAAGACACTAAGCCCATTCCACAGTGCTTTGCCACTGTGAGCTAATTAGCCAAAGTTTCCCTTCTGGAGCTACCACACTGCTAACTAGGTTTCAGCAGGGAGCTGGGGAGAATGTGCTGAAATTACAATACCCCCTGTTATCTTGTCTTCCTTCTCCCTGTCCCTCTTTCCTTATATGTGGGCATTCCTTGAGGTTCACAACTTCTGGGTCATGTGGGACGCTGGAAGGATCACAGACCTCTGCATGTACTCACACACACATGAGTGTACACAGGAATGAGCACTCACACACAGTCACACACACACATGTGCATGCACACACACTCATACACAGGCACACACTCACACACATATAGAGATATGCACACATACAGAGAGATATACACATGTGCACACATACACAAAGGCACACACTAACACAAATATAAAGATACACACACACTTATACATACACATGTGCATGCATACACACACACACACACACACACACACACACACACACACACACACACAATTGCCCTCAGAGACATCACACAGAAAGTTAGTCCTTCTACCTTTAAAGAAGAGAATTTTGAGCCCAGGTTTCTCAATTGTCATTTCCCCACACTGAACATATCCAAAGTACCCTTTAAAGGGCCAGCTGTCTGGAGTGTAATAAGATATCTGATATCGAAGCATAGAGCCCCTAATCCTTTGCTGGCTATGTAGGGGACAGCATGTCTGTAAGAAAAGGAAGAATAAAATGCAGAAAACCAAGAGACATGGTTCTTTTGATCATGCGAGGAGCTGGTCACATGGAGGGGACTGATGTCCCAGCATAGCATCTTGTCATTCTCAGGGAAGAAAGTCATGAAATGTTAAAATGGGGTGGAACACGAAACTTGATACTGCATGAAATCAATGATGTAAATTACAAGCCATCATTGCAAGTTAAAAATGGTGCACTGGGCACACATTTGCAGCCCGTTATTCCCTGAAGCCCATTATTCTTCGTTCTAATAAATTGACATAAATCATAAAGCCAGCAAGGATGGGAAAGGGAGCAGACAGCCTCGGAAGCAGGAAAATACATGGATTAGTGGAGCCAGCCCTGAAGCCTTTGAAGAGAGGAGAGGAAGCTCGTTCACTTTCATCCTGGAATCTGACAGGATCCAGTACTAGCTCCCCCTGAAGGAGGCCCTGCAAGTGGAGAGCCTGAGCTGCACTCGCCACTGAAGACCACTAGACTGTACAGTCCTGCCCTGCAGTGTGCTCTGCTGCCCGCATAACGAGGGCACAGAAGTCAGCTGACATTCAACTGTGTGTCTGCTTAACTTTCCCCTTAAAATGATTTATTTTAAACATTTTTAGTATGTGCTTGCGTGTGTCTATGTGTGGGTATATGCAAAGTGGGTGCTGAATCTAAACTTGCTTCTCTGGAAGAGCAGTATGGCTCTTAACCACTGAGCCATCTCTCAGCATTGATTGATTGATTGATTGATTGATCGATTGATACATCGACTGATTCTGTCTCATATGCAATTCTTTCTCCCACAGGGACAAGGCAGCTGGCCAGATCCCAGAGGCAGGACAAGACTTGACAACACTGAAGGAAGATGGACAAGGACTACCATGCAGAAGACTACCAAGGCTGTAGTCACATCTCAGCAGGTTTTAAAAGTACGTATGAGTGTGTGCATGTGTGTACATGTGTGCATATGCATGTGTGTGCACATGTGTGCGTGTGCCTATGTGCATGCATGTGTGTGCATGTGTAAGTACATATGTGTGCATGTGTATATGTATGTGTATGTATGTGCATGTGTACATGCATACATGCATGCATGCCTATACATGTGTTTGTATGTGTGTGCATGAGTGCATGTGCATGCATTTGTGTGTATGTGTGTGTGCATGTGAGTTATGCATAATTACTTCTTTTAAACCTGTTGTACTTTTAGTATCTGAGAGCACTTTTCATTCTTCAAAGGTCTTTCTTTGCTTTGTAGAATTCGGTGAATGCATTTCTTGTCAAATATGGTAATATTCCTTTTTGTCATTTTAAGCTCACTCCTCTGGTGTTACCCAGGGCAGACAGACTCTAGGACCCCAGGACTTCACATTGCAGCAAAACCCCTGTCCTTAAGTATGAGAGAATTGCCAACTTACTTATAAGCAGCAAAACATGACCGTGGGGATGATGTCATAGGCTGATGATTAGTAGAGATGAGACACCTCTTGGAATTGCATTATAAAGTTGCTCTAGATATAAGCATGTAGATATATATTTAATGGAAGCATGCTAGTGAATCGAAGCCTCACCCCACCCCACACATACAGAGCTTTGCCTTACTGACATGCAGTACAGAAAGGACTCTGTTGGCCTTAGAGAAGATGCTTAGGCTGCAAGGGCATGAGACTGCCAGTGACCTATTAGAACTGTGGCCATTATTCAATAACCAAAGCTGGGTTACACTGGGATATGATGCAAGTGTGAAAATAATCTGCTTAGAACCTGAGGGTGCTATGATGGGCTCATCAACATCGCTAGACCAATATCCACACTGATAGAGCTGAGATTCTCAGGCAGCTAAGTCAGTTTGGCTCATTAGTTAGACAACGAAAGTGATTGCTTTCATGGCCAGGAAGCTAGACTCTGAAAACTGTGATCAAAAGTAGCTTCAGTAATTACTCTAATAAATTACTTAATCCCTTGTTCCCCAGATCCATTACATATGAGAAGTGGATAAAACTGGCATGGCCAGTGCAAGTGACACGGCATGCCACACACACTCAGCACCAAGACACCGCACCCAATGCCACAGAGAAAGGACCCTGTGGTCTTCATTACAGTAGCTACCACGATTGGCTAACACAATGTAAAATATTAAACTAAAGGCAAACAAACAAAAGCTGTTCATGATTGCCACTATAAGGCAATACATCTAATGTAATAGCAATAAAAGTATAAAATCCATTTATCAATCAGGATAGACTAACTTTTACTGCCAAAAAACCCCAATGTGCCAGTAATTTAGATCATGAATAATCTTTATTTTTCTCATATGAACTACCCACAACCAACAGCTGCACTTTGAATTCATCGTGTTCCCAGAGACATGAGCAGATAAAGAGGCAGCATCTTCAGCGTCAGTGGTCCCTGTGTGACCGAATGAGAGAAGAACACAGCTGGCCAGTTTCCCTTTAGTAATCAACGTCTCTCGTCTGACCCACTGCCTTCCCCATGTCTACTCATGACCACTGGCACTGACCAAGTGTAAGGTCACCAAAATCACAACCCTGCTGGAGTTAGACTGTCCTCTAGAAAGGAGACAGAAAACAATTTTAGTGGCAATGGTTGGAGGCATTTTAGAAAATTGTAATGACTTGAATAAGTTATTACTGTTTGAATGAGCCATGCACTGAGTATAAGAAGACAGTCATCAACAGATTCTAATAAAATAAGAGACAACAATGACAGTGATGGAGATGAATAACTTGGAGTTCAATGGTAAGGATGCTTAGACAGTATGCAGTGTCTCCCTTCAAAAATACTTCTTGCTTACAAGTAAGAAGAACAACTTCATAATTTAAAAGCCATGATGTTGTTAAGTCGTGAAGTCATGTTGAGGTCCGCATAGTCCATGTTGCCACTGGAGACTGTGTGGATGTTCATAGTCTGTGCTGGCCCCTGAGTTTTATTGTCAAGAATGCTTCTTTTGCAGTGATATTGATCATTGCAGATTCATAGTTGAGAATGAGAGACATTGAAGGATTCTATGATATGTCCCACCCTAAAAGAAACAGTCGAGACAGGAAGCCATTAAAGAGAGCCCTTAAAAATTGTGACAGGGATGCTGACATAAAGCTCTTCACAGTCAATGACTTCTGACAATGAGGTGGATGGTGGTGGGGGAGGGGAAGGACTCACTTATCTTTGAAGGGCTGGCCACTGGGAGTTTGACCAAGCTTCAGTGAGTATATGGGTAACACAAATTGTACTTGATGAATATCTTTTTTTCTTTTTAGAGAGAGGATACAAGGTCGGGAGGTGAATGTGGAGGAAAGAATGATCAGGCTGCATTGTGTGAAATTTCCAAGTAATTAATAAAAACATTATGTTGGAAAAAGAGGAAGTCATGAACATGGATATAAATGTAATAAAGTAATCAGCGTGGACATCATCTATAGTACTCATAGGTTAAAGTGACCAGCTACCAGATGGCAAAGGGAAGAACACAGAGTCAGGTCTTCTGATGTTCATGTCACCAGTGCACAGGAACACCAGACAGGCAGGAAGGAGGGAGAGTTCAAAAGATCCAAGGTCCTGAGTGCCAAAGAAACCTCGAAGAGGATGGACTGTTCCAGAATGCAGCATCCTGGGGGGGGTGAGAACTCAGTGCAACATGCCAGCCAGCGGGAATTATCCTGGGACGTGCACCTGGAGACACAACCCACACAGGGTAAGAGTAAGGGCTGAGCAGTCACGGCCATGCTCAGGCTTGCACGTGTTCGTCATGCTTTTCTTCACCTTGAAGTCCTCTCCCCAGAGATGGGAAATCATTGGAAACAATGGTTTATAGCTGTCCAGTTTTTAATTTGGGGTATATACTTTTAAATATTCTCATTAATCATTTTAGTGATCTTAAACATATCATTCTTAATATTTTTTCAGTATTTCTCTGGTGCCAGCTTGGAACCCAGGGTCTATGCATGTCAGACAAATATTCTACCATGGATGTACCAATAGCTCAACTGTTTTAACATTTTATTGTTGTTTTTTTTTTTATTTTAACTGGTCATTTCTTAGTAATCTTACAATCTTTTTAAATGTTTGCTCTGAGACATTAAGTAGCCATGTTCCTATAAGTTTATCAATTATAGTTTTTGAAATTTTTTTGCTATATACAGCCAACATATTGTTTCATTGTTGGTTTTGGGTTATCAGAGAGACTTAGACATTTAGCTATGATATGCTATTTATATATTTTCCACTGGAAATTATTTCAATTACTTTGATGATTTTTCCATCACAATATTCTTTTATTGATGAATAATAATATCATTAATCCTTTTATGATATGAACCTCTTTTCTCCTCCATAAACATGGCAAGTATTTTTCATGTAGAAAAGTATTTTTAAGAAAGAAAAACCTTTCCAATGATGACTTTTTTTTTAGCACTGATATTTCTTTTTTTTTTATTTCTTTTTTTTTATTCGATATAATTTATTTACATTTCAAATGATTTCCCCTTTTCTAGCCCCCCCACTCCCCGAAAGTCCCGCAAGCCCCCTTCTCTTCCCCTGTCCTCCCATCCACCCCTTCCCACTTCCCCGTTCTGGTTTTGCTGAATACTGTTTCACTGAGTCTTTCCAGAACAAGGGGCCACTCCTCCTTTCTTCTTGTACCTCATTTGATGTGTGGGTTATGTTTTGGGTATTCCAGATTTCTAGGTTAATATCCACTTATTAGTGAGTGCATACCATGATTCACCTTTTGAGTCTGGGTTACCTCACTTAGTATGATATTCTCTAGCTCCATCCATTTGCCTAAGAATTTCATGAATTCATTGTTTCTAATGGCTGAATAGTACTCCATTGTGTAGATATACCACATTTTTTGCATCCACTCTTCTGTTGAGGGATACCTGGGTTCTTTCCAGCATCTGGCAATTACAAATAGGGCTGCTATGAACATAGTAGAACATGTATCCTTATTACATGGTGGGGAGTCTTCTGGGTATATGCCCAGGAGTGGTATAGCAGGATCTTCTGGAAGTAAGGTGCCCAGTTTTCGGAGGAACCGCCAGACTGATTTCCAGAGTGGTTGTACCAATTTGCAACCCCACCAGCAGTGGAGGAGTGTTCCTCTTTCTCCACACCCTCTCCAACACCTGCTGTCTCCTGAATTTTTAATCTTAGCCATTCTGACTGGTGTAAGATGAAATCTTAGGGTTGTTTTGATTTGCATTTCCCTAATGACTAATGAAGTTGAGCATTTTTTAAGATGCTTCTCCGCCATCCGAAGTTCTTCAGGTGAGAATTCTTTGTTTAACTCTGTACCCCATTTTTTAATAGGGTTGTTTGGTTTTCTGGAGTCTAACTTCTTGAGTTCTTTATATATATTGGATATTAGCCCTCTATCTGATGTAGGATTGGTGAAGATCTTTTCCCAATTTGTTGGTTGCCGATTTGTCCTCTTGATGGTGTCCTTTGCCTTACAGAAACTTTGTAATTTTATGAGGTCCCATTTGTCAATTCTTGCTCTTAGAGCATACGCTATTGGTGTTCTGTTCAGAAACTTTCTCCCTGTACCGATGTCCTCAAGGGTCTTCCCCAGTTTTTTTTCTATTAGCTTCAGAGTGTCTGGCTTTATGTGGAGGTCCTTGATCCATTTGGATTTGAGCTTAGTACAAGGAGACAAGGATGGATCAATTCGCATTCTTCTGCATGCTGACCTCCAGTTGAACCAGCACCATTTGTTGAAAAGGCTATCTTTTTTCCATTGGATGTTTTCAGCCTCTTTGTCGAGGATCAAGTGGCCATAGGTGTGTGGGTTCATTTCTGGATCTTCAATCCTGTTCCATTGATCCTCCTGCCTGTCACTGTACCAATACCATGCAGTTTTTAACACTATTGCTCTGTAGTATTGCTTGAGGTCAGGGATACTGATTCCCCCAGATTTCCTTTTGTTGCTGAGAATAGTTTTAGCTATCCTGGGTTTTTTGTTGTTCCAGATGAATTTGATAATTGCTCTTTCTAGCTCTGTGAAGAATTGAGTTGGGATTTTGATGGGTATTGCATTGAATCTGTATAGTGCTTTAGGCAAAATGGCCATTTTAACTATATTGATTCTGCCGATCCATGAGCATGGGAGGTTTTCCCATTTTTTGAGGTCTTCTTCCATTTCCTTCTTCAGAGTCTTGAAGTTCTTGTCATACAGATCTTTCACATGTTTGGTAAGAGTCACCCCAAGATACTTTATACTGTTTGTGGCTATTGTGAAGGGGGTCATTTCCCTAATTTCTTTCTCAGCCTGCTTATCCTTTGAGTATAGGAAGGCCACTGATTTGCTTGAGTTGACTTTATAACCTGCCACTTTGCTGAAGTTGTTTATCAGCTGTAGGAGCTCTCTAGTGGAGTTCTTTGGGTCACTTAGGTAGACGATCATGTCGTCTGCAAATAATGATAGTTTGACTTCTTCCTTTCCAATTTGTATCCCTTTGACCTCCTTATGTTGTCGAATTGCCCGAGCTAGTACCTCAAGTACAATATTGAAAAGATAAGGAGAAAGGGGGCAGCCTTGTCTGGTCCCTGATTTCAGTGGGATTGGTTCAAGTTTCTCTCCATTTAGTTTGATGCTGGCTACCGGTTTGCTGTATATTGCTTTTACTATGTTTAGGTATGGGCCTTGAATTCCTGTTCTCTCCAAGACTTTAAGCATGAAGGGATGCTGAATTTTGTCAAATGCTTTTTCAGCATCCAATGAAATGACCATGTGGTTTTGTTCTTTGAGTTTGTTTATGTAGTGGATTGTATTGATGGATTTCCGTATATTGAACCAACCCTGCATTCCTGGGATAAAGCCTACTTGATCATGGTGGATGATCGTTTTGATGTGTTCTTGGATTCGGTTGGCAAGAATTTTGTTGAGTATTTTTGCATCGATGTTCATAAGGGAAATTGGTCTGAAGTTCTCTTTCTTTGTTGGATCTTTGTGTGGCTTTGGTATCAGCGTAATTGTGGCTTCGTAGAAGGAATTGGGTAGTGTTCCTTCTGTTTCTATTTTGTGGAATAGTTTGAAGAGTATTGGTGTTAACTCTTCTTTGAAGGTCTGGTAGAATTCTGCACTGAAGCCATCTGGTCCTGTGCTTTTTTTGGTTGGAAGACTTTCTATGACTCCTTCTATTTCTTTAGGCATTATGGGACTGTTTAGATGGTCTAGTTGGTCCTGATTTAATTTTGGTATTTGGTATCTGTCAAGGAAATTGTCCATTTCCTCCAGATTCTCCAGTTGTGTTGAGTATAGGCTCTTGTAGTAGGATCTGATGATTTTTTGGATTTCCTCAGTTTCCGTTGTTATATCTCCCTTTTCATTTCTAAGTTTGTTAATTTGGATACTTTCTCTGTGCCCTTTGGTCATTCTGGCTAAGGGTTTATCTATCTTGTTGATTTTCTCAAAGAACCAGCTCCTGGTATTGTTGATTTTTTGTATGGTTCTCTTTGTTTCTACTTGATTGATTTCGGCCCTGAGTTTGATGATTTCCTGCCTTCTACTCCTCCTGGGCGAAATAGCTTCTTTTTGTTCCAGGGCTTTCAGGTGTGTCATTAAGCTGGTAATGTATGCTCTCTCCATTTTCTTTTTGGAGGCACTCAGGGCTATGAGTTTTCCTCTTAGCACTGCTTTCATTGTGTCCCATAGATTTGGGTATGTTGTGTTTTCATTTTCATTGTGTTCTAAAAAGTCTTTAATTTCTTTCTTTATTTCTTCCTTGACCAAGGTATCATTGAGTAGAGTATTGTTCAGTTTCCACGTGTATGTGGGATTTCTGTTGTTTCTGTTGCTATTGAAGACCACTTTTACTCCATAGTGATCAGATAGGAGGCATGGGATTAGTTCGATCTTCTTATATTTGTTGAGGTCTGTCTTGTGACCAATTATATGGTCGATTTTGGAGAAGGTACCATGAGGTGCTGAGAAAAAGGTATATTCTTTTGTTTTAGGATAGAATGTTCTATATATATCTGTTAAATCTAATTGGTCCAAAGCTTCAATTAGTTTCATTGTGTCCCTGTTTAGTTTCTGTTTTCCTGATCGGTCCATTGAGGAAAGTGCAGTGTTGAAGTCACCCACAATTATTGTGTTAGGTGCAATGTGTGCTTTTAGTTTTAATAAAGTTTCTTTTACAAAAGAGGGTGCCCTTACATTTGGGGCATAGATGTTCAGGATTGTCAGTTCTTCTTTTTGTATTTTTCCTTTGACCAGCAAGAAGTGTCCCTCAGGGTCTCTTTTGATGACTTTGGGTTGAAAGTCAATTTTATCTGATATTAAAATGGCTACTCCAGCTTGTTTCCTGAGACCATTTGCTTGTAAAATTGTCTTCCAGCCTTTTACTCTAAGGTAGTGTTTGTCTTTGACCCTGAGGTGTGTTTCCTGTAAGCAGCAAAATGTAGGGTCCTGTTTACGTATCCATTCAGTTAGTCTGTGTCTTTTTATTGGGGCATTAAGTCCATTGATGTTAAGAGATATTAAGGAATAGTGATTGTTACTTCCTATCATTTTTGACGTTATTTTTTAAATTTGAATGCTTAACTTCTTTTGGGTTTGATGAAAGGTTACTATCTTGCTTTTTCCAGGGTGAAGTTTCCCTCCTTGTATTGGTGTTGTCCTCCTATTATCCTTTTTAGGGCCGGGTTTGTGGATAGATATTGGGTAAACTTGGTTTTGTCATGAAATATCTTAGTTTCTCCATCTATGGTGATTGAGAGTTTTGCTGGATATAGTAGTTTTGGTTGGCATTTGTGTTCTCTTAGAGTCTGCATGAGATCTGCCCAGGACCTTCTAGCCTTCATAGTCTCAGGTGAAAAGTCTGCTGTGATTCTGATAGGTCTTCCTTTATATGTTACTTGGCCTTTTTCTCTTACTGCCTTTAGTATTCTTTCTTTGTTTAGAACATTTGGTGTTTTGATTATTATGTGACGGGAAGTATTTCTGTTCTGGTCCAGTCTGTTTGGAGTTCTGTAGGCTTCTTGTATATTCATGGGCATCTCTCTCTTTAGGTTAGGGAAGTTTTCTTCCATAATTTTATTGAAGATATTTGCTGGCCCTTTAAGTTGTAAATCTTCACTCTCCTCTATGCCTATAATCCTTAGGTTTGGTCTTCTCATTGTGTCCTGGATTTCCTGGATATTTTGGGTTACAAGCTTTTTGCATTTTGCATTTTCTTTAACTGTTGAGTCCATGGTTTCTATGGAATCTTCAGCATCTGAGATTCTTTCTTCTATCTCTTGTATTCTGTTGTTGATATTTGTATCTCTGTCCCCTGATTTCTTCCCAAGGCTTTCTATCTCCAAAGTTGTCTCCCTTTGAGTTTTCTTAGTTGTTTCTACTTCTGATTTTAGATCCTGGATGGTTTTGCTTAGCTCCTTCACTTGCATGTTTGTGTTTTCCTGTAATTCTTTAAGAGATTTTTGTGTTTTCTCTTTCATGAGCTCAGCCTGTTGACCAAAGTTCTCCTGTATTTCTTTAAGAGATTTTTGTGTTTCGTCTTTCATGACCTCAGCCTGTTGAGCAAAGTTCTCCTGTATTTCTTTAAGTGTTTTTTGCATTTCCTCCTTGTTGGCTTTTGTATTCTCCTGGATTTCTTTCAATGATTTTTGTGTTTCCCTTGCAAGGGCTTCTAACTTTTGATCCATTGTCTCCTGAATTTCTTTATGTATGACCTTCATGTGTTCCTGTACCAGCATCATGACCAGTGATTTTAAATCCAAATCTTGTTTTACTGGTGTGATGGGGTATCCAGGACATGTTGGTAGAGGAGAATTGGGTTCAGATGTTGCCATATTGCCTTGATTTCTGTTAGTGACGTTCCTGCGTTTGCCTTTTGCCATCTAGATCTCACTGGTGTTAGTTTATCTTGTCGGTGCTGGACTCACCAGTGCAAGCTGCCCCTTCCCAGTTGGCCTCTGGTGCACAGCTTACCTCCTGCACTGCTTGTAGACAGTGTGCTGCTGCCCAGGCTGTTCAGATCCCAAAGCAGGCACCCGAAGGCTCCCGCTGGGGCCCGCTGGATTCACTGGAGCACACTGACTTCTCCCAGCTGGCCGCCCGGAAGCCCAGCTAGCCACTTGCAGGACTTGGAGATGTAATGCTGCCGCCCAGACTGATCTGGATCCGGAAGCGGAGAGAGTAGAGCTAAGGGCTTCTGCCTGAGGCCTTGCCCCAGATTGTGTCTGTGGAGCAGATGGAGCCCGTGTGCACTCCCAGGGAGTGCCGACGGTGTATGCTACTGTGACCTCCCCTGAGTTCTGCTCACTCCGCTGGGCAGCCGATCTGCCAACCGGGCTGTCGCACACAAGGTTAGCCTGGCCGCCCAGTCCCTGAGTCCAGGCAAAAGCCTGGGAGGCCAAGGTCCGAGCAAAGTTCCCCTACGGCTTTGACTGTTAATTGGGTTTGCCAGGTGACTAGGATGGCCGGCGTGTGCGCCCGCGCTCCCTGAAAGCGCCGGGAGAGTCTGCTTTGCTAACAATCACCTGGGCGGGTTGACTCACAGATGGCCCACCAAGCCGCCCAGTTCTTGGGGTCAGTCCTGTGCCTTTTGGGGCCTGGACCCCCGCTTTGTTAGCCTTAGGCTATGCCTGTTACAGGTCTGCCCGCCTGAGCTCTCTGTCGTCCTGCAGGCAAAATGGCAGCGGCGCGCTCGCAGGCCTAGGCAAAAAACCTCCTGGTTGGGTTGGCACCCCGATGGCCCCCCCGACCCGCCCAGGGCCTGGGTGCAGGCCAACGCCCGTCGGGCTCAGACCACCGCGGTGTTGGCCTCGGATTATGTTTGTGTACCTCAGTCTGTCCGATTCCTGGAGTACGGAACCAAGATGGATCCTCCTCTCCTGACTGGTGGGAGGCCGAGTTCTGAAGTGGCCTCCATGCAGGAAAGGCGCCGCACAACTGCAGCTGCTTGCTGTCCGGCTGGTCAGCGAAGGTCAGTGGTCGTGGGCGCAGGGCCTAACTGGTCCCTGTGACGCCTTGGTTCCACTGCTGATGGCCCTTCAGCTGGAGCAGCCACTGCTGCTGCTGCTGCTGCTGCCGCCGCCGCCGCCGCCGCCGCCGATCGCCGGATAGTTTATTTCTAACTGAGTTTAGGAAAGCATTCGCCTAGATTATATAAACATTCATTATTTAAAAAATACTTTTCAGCGAAGGGACTTTCTATGTCATCCACCATGGTCTTGACCTCCTGATGATTTAGCCTCCCAAGGTAAGAAGGAAGGCAGAAGAAAGCATGTCTTCCTTTTGTGTCCTTTGTGGTTTGTATCTTGTAGAGCAGAGTCTAATGAATACACGGGACTCAGGGCTCCTCAACCCTTTTCACCAGAGACATTTTTATGAGACCTTGGGTATACAGGAATGTAAAATAGGCATATATGAATCGAAGATTTAATGATAATAAATCATTAAGAAATTCATCTAAACAATTCTTTGGTATCTTATTTCCTGTTAGAGGGAAAGAGGATTGTCAGAGAAATGAGACGGATGTACTTGTTTGCTTTCACATCAAGAATTAAATCTTGGCTGAATATTTGATACTACAGGATTACTGTATCTTAAATATTTCTCAGAGTATATCAATATCTTGATTTCTAATTTTCAGTCCCAAGAATGCTGTTTCACATAAATGTACATAATACAAAATAACAGAAGCATCTTTAGGACAATTTCAGAAGTTGTCCAGATTTTACGTCCTAGTCCCAAGACAAAATTCATCACAACATATCTTGAGGAACTCAAGTTTTCAGCTATCGGTTTGAAAATCTAACATTCTGATTCAATACAATTCAAAGATAATACTAACTGGATACTTACATGCCGAGGAATGATGGGGGAAAATATTAAAAGCTTTTGCCTTCTGTAATTGAAACATTATGCTTCTATGAAGAAGGAAATTTCGCATGTGCATTAAAAACACTACAATTAATAACGTGTAATAGCCTCAGATATGAACCTTAGCAGTTCAGGCAGTGTTTGCTGGTGATGAATGATGTGGCCACATACACAGAGGAAAACATGGATCCTGTGTCTGAGGACCAGGGCTGCCACATGAACACGCTCTGCCAGACTGACAGGATTTGATGCTGAGTTTTACCTACTAATTTTTTCACATCACCTCCGTTCAGTGAGACACTCAGTTTAAGAAACTGGATATTGGGCTGCATGCTAAAACCCATTTCTGTAAAAGTTCCTCATAAATGCTGGGCTTCACAGCATGGTGGGCTCCTTTGTCCTTCCGTGGCCTTGAGAACTTCTCAGCCACACTTTCTCCAGTGATTTCCAACTTCGCACACAACTGCTACACCTCAGTGACAAGCTGCTGGAGAGGAGAGGTTTAGCTGACTCTCTCACAGCTCTGATGAGACCACAGAATTTCTAGCAAACGTAAAACTGAGCCAGAAATTCTCAGCTGATCAAACAGAACCTCCATCTGGTTTGTTGACACACACACAGGAATTATGGCAGAAATGTCTAACATAAGGACTTGAGAAACCCTGTTCTGTTCCAGGGCCATTGTCTTTCCCACCCACAGAAGGATTGCCACAGTTTGTTCCACAAGGTTAGTTCTCGAGATAGAACCAAATCACCACAGGAAACCCTTTTATGCTGTAAAGCAACAGTTCAAGGCAGGAGAAGGGAAACAATCGTTCCTCCTGGAGTCTCCAGTCTCCTCTTCCCGCATTTGACACAACTGGAGATTGGTCCTATCCTTAGGCCCACTACTCAGGAAAACAGTGCTCAGTAAGCAAACACATATAAGGCCCCGTGTGGGGCACTTAGCCTAGCTGGATGGTCTTTCAATCTTTAATCAATATTCCCGTTGTAGTTTGATATGATGTAAAAAGTTGCTGTCCATCTGAAGTATAGAATAGTGCTTATAATAGAGTCAGCATGTAGACAATGGTCTTGATATGTCCCCAGATCGCTCTGCAGATACATACACACATCACAAACACACACATGCACACACATATACACATACACACATACATACACACATACACATACATATACACACATACACATATATACACATGCATACAAAATACATACACACATATACATACATACACACATGCACACACATATATACATACACGCATATATACATACATGCATATATACTCATAACACATACATACATATTATTTGAATAAATATATACATATTTATTCAAGAAAATGTGAAGCTTTTGAACACACAGAGAAAGCAAGTTTACGAAGTGTAAGACTTCTGAAACATGTCTTTTTCTACAGAGAAACAGTGGCTATTGACTCCCAAGACGATCTTGGACTTGGCATTCAACATGTTAGAAAGGTGAGGTCACACAGACAGAAGTGTTAAGACATCCATCCTTCCCTGACAAAAGCCATTTACATTTGTACAAGAAGGGTCGGAAGGACAACGTTACTGGGCAAGCTGGAGTGCAGACTCCGATGCTCACGTCGGGCAACACGGAAAGCCCAGATCCCTGGCTTTTCATTTCAGAATCCAAGGCCTCCGTCACTTATTACAGGGATTCGGTCTTTAATGCAGTTCTTATTTAAAGGCCACATCAGATGGGCCTGACTGGGAACCATTTAGGAACTTGGGGCTTATCAAAGTATTTAAATGCCCATGGAATGATTAAAAGAAATGTGTGTGTTCAAATACAAATGAAGAATGATTTGAGGTTGGGTACAAGGGATAGCAGATGGTAACTATTAATTATTAGCTTGTGACCGAAGCTCAGTCCAGTATTAAAAAAGCATTCTGCCTGACTAGGCACCACCTCACCTTTGTAGTGCTTTGATTTAGCATAAGAATATTGAAGGAAGCATTTCCTCCTGTCGTTCATATATCCAAGAGGAAAGTAGTGTGTGGCCATTGTTGGAGTCAGAGCACGTGAAATTCTGAGGCATGCATGTCGGGGGTGGGGGCTCAACAACAAGAAGGAGAGAGTATTATTACTAATGAACAGTCTTCATGGAATTAGTCTGCATCTCTTGCTCTTAATTAGCACAGCTCTGAAAGGCTGAGCAGGGATTTGAGACCTCCCTCTCAGCATTACCCACATTTAGGTAGCACCTAATAAGCGTGTACCCAGTTTGTGCCCCAGTCAAACGGTTTTAATAAATCCCTACAAGCATTCTGGATCTGAAGCCAGCAGGGATGTGTGGGGATGAGGGGGGTGGGAGGAGGGTAATGCTAGACATGAGTGGAGCCTGACTTTATGAATGAAGTGCCTATCTGTCCTTAAGGCTTCAGGGCGTCCCCTAGCAGGGGTAATTGAGTCTCCGGGGACCTTCGCCAAGCCTCCAAGTTTAATCTGTCCACTGTGAAGATGCTCGGGCTCTGAAGGTAAACGGAACCATTCCTGTTTCCCCTTGAACCCCAGGGTCAAGCAGGCCTGAGGGAACAAGTTTGGAACTGTCGTTTAGCATTATCTCCGACATGTACTGTATTTCCACGCAGCCTGCACGAGGACCCATAGGCATGCGTGCATGGCCTGGAGCTGCAGGGTGGTAGTATGTCACATGTCTGGTAACAGAAGGGGATAACCATCCCAGTACAAACTTGACATCTATAAATTGATTGCATAAGTGGGGAGTGGTGGTCCTTTCAAGTGCTCTCCTTTTGTTTGAGCTTTTACAGTAAGATTACCAGCAGCAGTTTACAATTAAGAGAAGTAATAATAACCGAACATGCTTTCATCTGCACACACAATTACAACGAACCGCATGCCTTAATAGGATTGTGAAAAATCTGCGTCTGACCCATACAAAAAAGTAAACACTCTCGCTCTGGATACTGTGTCATTATCACAACAAAGGGAAACTCCCGAAATCTGATGATGTAGACATCTGGAGAATGTTAATCACTTCAAAATGACGGATGTTTTTTATTTCAGCTTTTGACAGACGCGCTCCTTCCATAGATAGACGATTATTTACATAAATTACATCACCGACGTGAAAAAAATCAGAGTTAACTTCAAAGGGCGAAATGCTTAATTAAAAAGAGACGTGCGAGTTATTTCTCTTCTCTGAGATTTCCCTTTAAGGGAGAAAAGCGAGGGCTTCCCTGGTATATACAGGGAACAGTATGTACTCCACTTCCCTGTGAATATACAATGAACAAGGCTTTTAAAATAACTTTGTCTTGTAGAAGACATTCACCTTTAAGAATAATGACTCTGTGTTTTTAGTGCTCTGAAAGCCATCAAGGGTTGTAAATCTACTTCTAATTCTCAAGTTCCTTCCTTTGTTAAAATGGTAATTTGGAATTCACTCAGCCTCTCTAAACTGGAGCTCGGTCTCACCTCAGGCTCTCTTCCCTTCTGAAGCCGGGATGAGACTAAGGTAGGTAGGAGACGGACTTTAAAACAACTCAGTAAAACACTGCAAGTTTAAGAGACTTCAAGTATGAGCAGCCTGAAGAGAAAGGTTGGAGAAGTGTTCCTGCAGGGAGAGAGAGTCCCAGGCTGCCCTGCTGGTCCCTGAGGGCAGCCCCTGACTGGTGGCGTGCTCCCGGATGCTGGTTGGAGGAGCTGGTGCAATTTGGCTGATCCACTACAATTTCCTCTTACACTCGGAGCTGATCTGCAGGCTGACCCTGGACAATTTGTCTTCTTTCAGGGAGAAATGTCACCCGAAAGGAAGCGATTAAGTCAAGAAGGTAATTCTCTCAGAACCGTCCACTGTATAAACAGAACTTGACCTCAGGTAATTTATTGCTGGTCCCTAACAAAGAGACTTTAAGATATAGGCCTGATGGAGTAGAGATCCAAATCTGTCCTGGAAAAGGGCAAGGGAGCAAAGCCGCACAAGCTTTTTCTGGAACGTTCCTATTTAGAGTCTAAGTTCAATTAATGGCTGCAGATGTGAAAAGTGGTATCTGTCTGCTGAGAACAAAAAGCTCCGTTTATAATAATAAATGTTGCACGGTTAAGCCATCAATTGTCTTATTTTTCTAATAAAGCCAGATTAATCGTGTTAGTCTCACAAGTAACCATGACTACTTACACAGTCCTCTGCAATGGGCTCCACTGAGCACTAAGGGCCAGGTATGGTCGGGGTGCTGATTGCTGAATTCTCTCTCTGTTGACCAGAATGGCGGGGAGAGAGCCAGAGGTATTAGCTAAAAGGTCTGAGTCACTCTGTGTTCGAGGTTTAGAAAAACCAACAGACCGGAAGCTGTGATCGACAGTGTCAACAAGAGCCCCGATCTGATCTGACAGTGACCCAGGGATCCTTATAACTCAGCTGTTTCTTGCTTGTGACTGCCCTGGGCAATCCTTTCCTACCCCTACCTAAGCCTCCATAGCCCCCCTCTTCAGGTAACTCCTTCCTTTTCAGCTTCTATTCAGTTTGGGGGCAGCCCACCAGGGTCCAAAGCAGAGACCACCCACCTCCTACAGTGGAAACAGACTGAAATCCCTGTCGGTTACACCAGCACAAGGTCCAGGGTTGGATGTTAATGCTGAAACATTTTTTTCTGAAACTCCCCTCCCCCGCGGACGGCTCAGCAGCAGAGTTTGAATGGCTTTGAGTTACTAGCTAATCACAAAGCACCTCCCTGATCTCCGTGGGCGCTGAAAGCAAAGAACAATGCAGGCTGGAGAAGGAGAAAAAAAAAATCACCGTTTGTCCAATCTGTACAGTGGGACTAATACCACATCTAGAATCTTCTAGACAGACTGCCTAGCCTCCTTCAAGTGGGCTGTGATCTCTGAGATCCTCGGAGGAACTGTAAAGGAGTTGGGGAGTGTAACGATGTTTTCCTAAATTGAAAGCGACAAGGCACATTTAGCAGAGGAATCAGGAGGCAACTGAGAGCAGGAAGCCTTTACATTCATTACTGCAGATGGTTTAGCTTTGAATGATGCGGAAGGAGCCGAGCGAGCCGGCAAGAGGATGTCCTGAGAAGATTCTGCAGCCATCCAATTAGGCAGGAACCGTCCGGCAGTTACCAAAGGCTCACTCTGGTCTGTATTACACAAAATAAAGCCCCTCGATTGGGTTTGACTTCAGCTGATTGAAGTCATAAGGCATCATGTTCCTGTACTAAACAACTCTGGCACAGGTTAAAAATAAGGTTCTGTCCAGATTCTTAACACGAAGATAACTCACAGAGCAAACCTGTAGCAAATGCTTGTTAAAAACAAACGTGAGGGGGATGTTTTTTACTTCAAGAGAATTGTCTTCTAATGATTGTCTCTTCTCCCTTGCCCATCACTGACTTTGTTTCCTTTCAGAAATTATAAGACACTTCATTTGAAATATAGAGAAAAAGACATGTCATATAACAGACTGGGGTCTTCTATAATCAAGGTGAAGACGATACTAAAATCTTTAAAAGTACAATTGACATTCCCTCTTAAGTCAGTTATAAGCATGTAGCTGCAGTCTTGTCCCATGGCCCTTGCCTCAGCCCTGAGAGCTTCAGTCCTTCCTGAGTTTCTACCTATGGTACACGGTGTGTGTTCCTAGATGCTGCACACTGGAGTTGTTGAAAATGCTCAATAATTTCTCTCCATGACCTTTGGCTGCATATATCCTGTCATCTTTGTGATTTTTCCATTTGCTTGTTTGCAATATTCAGTGATATCAACTGTGGATGTGTGCCAGTATAGACCTCTTTGCCCTTTATGCGAAGACCATACACCTCTCCTGGGACTCACCCTTAATGGCCTCTATACTCACCCCAATTTGCAGAAAGGAAATCACAGTTGCTTGCTAAACATTTTATACATGTGTTTTTCTAGAGAAGTCTGGAGTCATGCTGCTATGTTCCCTTGAACAGTAGTGCTCAACGTTTCTGTATGATGACAAACTCTTTTTCAGAAGGATTGCTACAACTCATACTCTCATTAGCCAAGCATTCCCAGTCTCCTTCATCCCAGCTGCAACATTATCTTCTCATCTACGTGACTGAAATTAGAGCCACCCAAGAGACACACCCCTAAACATGTCTGTGTGGGAGTTTCCCAGGAGGTTTACCTAAGAGAAGGCTACTCTGAATTCGAGTGACACCTCCTATGATCTGGAGTCCTGGAACAAGCAAAAAAGCAGGAAGTCAGCTGAATAAGTGACTGACTTCAGACACCACAACGGCCTTACTCCTGCACCGTCCTTCCTTCTCCAGTACAGGGACTGTATCCCTCAGACTGTGAACCAAGACAATCTCTTCCTTCCTTCCCGCCTTCCTTCCTTCCTTCCTTCCTTCCTTCCTTCCTTCCTTCCTTCCTTCCTTCCCTCCCTCCCTCCCTCCTTCCCTCCCTCCCTCCCTCTCTTCCTTCCTTCCTTCCCTCTGGTACTTCTCAGACATTTTAAAACAGCAGCAACAACAAAAAATCAAATACATTCCCCAACACTTGATGTAATCTCATTAATTATTCTGTCTGTAATCGTTTATAAAATTATGCCTCACTGAAGTTTTAATTTGAGAATCCCTGATTATAATGATACTGAGCATATTTTTCTATTTCTGTAAACCGCCTATATTCTTGAACATTTTGCCTTTTTGCTCGTTGATTTCCTCGTGTACATGGCTTCGGCAGGACTTGAGCTGCAGATCACAGATACATTTCTCTAGGCACTGGTGTTTTGACTTAATGATATTGTTTTCCTGAAACTACTTACATATGAGCATGTTCCGATCTTTTCCCTTTGGGCTTTACTTTTCTGCTCCCCCCCCCCCCCCCCGTTGGCATGATGTTGTAAGAACAGCCTACAGTGTTTTATTGCAAAGTGTTTGCTCCGGGTTTTACTTTATCTAAGAGTTCTATTTGCATTTTTGTTTCTTTTTTTTTTAATTGATATAGTTTTTATTTACATTTCAAATGATTTCCCCTTTTCTGGGTCCCCACTCCCCGCAAGTCCCATAAGCCCTCTTCCCTCCCCCTGGTCCTCCATCTACCTCTTCCCACTTCCCTGTTCTGGAATTCCCCTATACTCTTGCACTGAGTCTTTCCAGAACCAGGGGACACTCCTCCATTCTTTTTGGACATCATTTAATATGTGGATTATGTCTTGGGTATTCAAAATTTCTAGGTTAATATCCACTTATCAGTGAGTGCATACCATGATTGATCTTTTGAGACTGGGTTACCTCACTTAGTATGATGTTCTCCAGCTCCATCCATTTGTCTAAGAATTTCATGAATTCATTGTTTCTAATGGCTGAATAGTACTCCATTGTGTAAATATACCACATTTTTTTTGTATCCATTCCTCCGTTGAAGGACACCTAGGTTCTTTCCAGCTTCTGGCTACTACAAATAGGGCTGCTATGAACATAGTGGAGCATGTGTCCTTATTACATGCTGAAGAATCCTCTGGGTATATGTCCAGGAGTGGTATAACAGGGTTCTCAGGAAGTGTCATGTCCAGTTTTCTGAGGAACCGCCAGACTGATTTCCAAAGTGGTTGCAACATCTTGCAATCCCACCAGCAGTGGAGGAGTGTTCCTCTTTCTCCATATCCTTGCCAACACCTGCTGTCTCCTGGGTTTTCGACCTTAGCCATTCTGACTGGTGTGAGGTGAAATCTCAGGGTTATTTTGATTTGCATTTCCCTACACAGCATTTTTGTTTCTTATTTGGTTCTTCATTTGGCATCATTAATACATCCATCACATTAGTGCTGGTGGGCACCCTCTCCCAAACTCAGGTACCAAATACACATGCTATTTTCTTGAACTTTGTTCTCAGAGTACCATGGCACTACCATACTAGCTTTTATGCTATAATTAATGCTTGGTGAACAGTGTTGCCGGCAGTGAGATGGATGCTCGCAGCTATTTATCTCCCATCCTCTGGGTCCCTCGAGGTCCCCCCCCCCCCAGGCTAAGCTAGTAAGCCTTAACCGGGGAGAGCCACTGTGCCCTTTGGAATGTGGCACCATCGCAGCAGAACAGTGAGGAGCAGGCGAGGTTGTCCAGTTGGAAGATGGAGAGAAGAGACACCAACTGGGGAGGAGGCCAAGAAAAGAGCTGCTGTAGAAGCTTCCAGAAGGAGCACTACTCTCTGGATCACAGCGGTCACTGAGCTCTGCTGGGTGCCCAGTCCACAGAAGCAAAACTTGTTAGAGCATCCACAGAAAACTAATACAGAATAATAGTTCTCTTCTACCAGGTGTATCTACTGGGTATTTTTGACCCTTTACTCTTCCATTATTTGTAGAATACATTTATCAAACTATTGAAAATATAATCTTGATTAGAATTGGATTGAATTCTATCTAACTTGGTAAACAAAATATCTGCTATCTTTGTTAATATTAACTTTTTTCTATGCATAAATCTGCAATAATAGTTAACTTTATGAGTCAACTTGACAAGGGCAAAAAGTACTTAGGTCCTTTGTCAAATATCTTCTAGGTGTTTCTATGAGAACCTTTGGAAGTAAGATTAACACTTAAATTGGAAAACTGGTTAAAGGGACTTTCCCTAATGTGACAGTGGGCTTTTGAAAGGGCTTGAACAAAATGGCCTTCATCCTTAGAATAAGTCAGAATTCTAGCCTTATATTGCTATCTTATTGGGACCCTGGATGTTTTCTTTCTTTCTTTTTTCTTTCTTTCTTTTTGTTTTAGATTTTTTTATTGGATATTTTATTTATTTACATTTCAAATGTTATCATCTTTCCCAGTTTCCCCTCCACAAACCCCCTATCCAATCCCCCTTCCCCTGCTTCTGCTTCTATGAGGGTGCTTCCCCACATACCCACCCACTCTCACCCCCCCCCCAGCATTCCCCTACACTGGAGCATCGAGCCTTCACAGGGCCAAAGGCCTCTCCTCATATTGATGCCAGAGAAAGCCATCCTCTGCTACATATATGACTGAGCCGTGGGCCCCTCCATGTGTACTCCTTGGTACTTCCCTGGGGGACTCTGGAAAATCTGGTTGGTTGATACTGTTATTCTTCCTATTGGGTTGCAAACCCCTTCAGCTCTTTCAGTCCTTCCCCTAACTCCTCCATTGGGGTCCCTGTGCTCAGGCCAATGGTCATCCTATGACTCTAACTGGGACTGAGTCTAGCCAGCCTTGGACAGGAACATATCATTAATGTTCTTGCTTTTGAGATCTTGTGGGCTGGCACTGGCTTTTAGGGTCACTGGGTCCCCTTTTGTCAGTTCATTCTCTGGAAAACTCAGTTCATGTCTCTAATCACATGATCCAAATACTCAAACCAGTTTTCTGTTGGAGCAGGCACTGGGAATTAATCACAGAGCTCTCTGCACTTACCAGACTGAACTCTACCCTAAGCCACAGCCCCATAGCACATATAATTCCCTTTCTACATCATCTCTCTATCTTTCACCATGTAAGTCTTTTATATTGCTATCAGGTATGGTTTTGAGCACCATATAGGGTGCATTGATAATATGAACATAAACCTCTTTTTCATTTTATTATTGAATGCTTGAATAAACACATACAATATGAATGCAATCTAAATACTGAATATCTCTTCAGAAACAGCTAAACTTTGCTAATTGATTCTAATACTTTGTTCTCTTGTATATAGACTACTGGATCAGCCAATATTAACCACTTTGTTTCTATTTGCTAGTGCTTCCGCAGTAGCAGAAGCTTGCACAGGCTGCTCTCTGGCTCAGCTCTGGCAGCGCCCACATTACCTTTCCCACACTTCAGCCACTTGATTCTGCATAGCTGCAAATGAGATTGAGAGAAAAGAAACACCCTGTGCCCTGGAGAACTGAATAAAAAAAAAAGGAAAAGAAAAAGAAAAGAAAGAAATCACTCAATGCATCCCAGCTTTTATTGTTGTTTGTTTGTTTTGTTTGTTTTGTTTTGTTTTAGAAAACTACTTGAAGTCTAAAGCATTGACCCAAAGCATATGTCTATATTATTTTGCATGTAATGCAATACAAGTCTGTTGATGCAACTTCAAATAGTCCCTCAGAGCCTGTAACATAAAATTAAGAACACTTTAAGAAGATTAACCTAGCCTTGCTCAAAATTATCCTATGAACTTGTAGTAGCAGCCTAGCATTTCTTTCAGCTAAAAACATAATTTTAAGGGTGCACCCATCTCGTTGAGGTCTAGTAAGAGAGCCCCCAGGGGTAGGTGCGGACAAGGACTGCATTTGCAGCCCCTGCTCCATTCCAACACTAATGGAAGCACCATGGTCCTTACTAAACCAGGAAACAATAGAAATAGCAAGAAGAGCCTCCATGAAAGATCGGTGTATTTTAGGAGAGGAAGAAGAATGGGGCGCCACGTGTGGGGTGGCGGCTGTAAGGAAAAGGGGACTCCGTTGGCCAGGCGGTCCCAGCTCTTCCTGAGAGAACCTTCCTCATCTTTTTGCCCACAAAGCTCCTGTAACTGAGGTTGGTGGTGATGGCCCAGGAAGTAACATGCTTGCCACAGGAGTGTGAGGACTGGGGTTCAGATTCCCAGAATCCTCAAGTTGACCAGTCATAACTTGGCCACTCCCATAAGTTCTGTACCACTGCCGTCCCAGTCCCAGCACATCTTGCTGGGACAGTAGATTGTAGATGTGCGGCTGGGTTGATGTCCTTGTCCTACTACTAGGAGCCTTGCCTGGTTATCTGGTTATAGAAAATGGCCAATTGGGGGTCTGTATCCCCCATTACTAGTAGACCTCACTAGGGTCACTCTCACAGACTCCAGGGAGTTTCCGTGGCACTTCGTTGCTACATCGCCCCAAGTGCCTCTCCCAGTACTCTTTCCTTCCATCTCTCCCACCACTAACCTGGCTCCTCCTGTTCCTATCCCCCCACCCCAGTCCACCCACAGAATCTATTCTATCTCTCCTTCCCAGGGAAACACATGTATCCCCTGTTGCTCTCCACTACTTAGTCTCTCTGGGCCTGTGGGTTGTAGCATGGCTATCCTTTACTTAAAAGCTAATGTCCACTTAAAAGTGAGTGTGGGTCTTTCTGGGTCCAGGGTTACCTCACTCAGGATGGCCTTTCCTAGTTCTATCCATTTGCCTCCAAATTCCATGATGTCATTGTTAACAGCCGAGTAATACTCCACTGTGTGGATGTACCACATTTTCTTTATCCAGTCTTCAGTTGAGGAACATGTAGGTTGCTTCAGGCTTTTCGCTGTTACAAATAAAGCTCCAATGATCATGGCTGAGCAAGAGTCCTTGTGATAGGATGGAACATCTTTTGGGTGTATGCCCACGCCATGAGAGGGAGCCCACAGCCGATACTGCTTGGATGACCATAAATCAGAGGCTGGACACCCCAGGGACCCAGAATAGAACCAAACAAGACTGAGGAAAACACACACACACACACACACAAAACCTCGAGTGAGGCTGTATGAAGAGAAAGACTCAAGTCTACTTAAGGGGAAAGGCCATTAAGAGTTTGACCATGCTCCACTGAGTATATAGATAACATAAACAAACTGGACTTGTTTATTATTATTGTTATTACTTTTATTGGTGGGGAGAGGTTGCACAAGTGGGCAGTGGACACAGAAAGACTAGTAATTGTGGTACTAGGGTTATATATGTGATGACAATAAATGTCAAAAAAATAAATAAATTCCCAGAACCCAGCAGATGATGGGTGGCCAGGCCAGCCCTCTCAGTTGCTCGGTTGGCAGAGATAGGGGTTTCCTGGAGCTAGCGATCACGCTGTACTATTTGAACTGTAAGGTCTGGGTTCAAGTAAAAGACCCTAGACCCTGCCCCAATATAAGTCAGAGAGCCACCTAGGAAGTGTCCGTGGTAACCTCTGTCCACATGCAAATAGGATTGTGTACATGTATAACACACACATACACACACACACACACACACACATGTGCAGAAGGAGGGGAGAGGAGGGAGGAGAAAGATGAATAATAATAATATAATAATAATAATATAATAAAAATAATAGAAGGAAGAAGAAGAAGACGAAGAAGAAGAAGAAGGAGAAGAAGAAGAAGAAGGAGAAGGAGAAGGAGAAGGAGAAGGAGAAGGAGAAGGAGAAGGAGAAGGAGAAGGAAGGAGAAGAAGGAGGAGGAGGAGGAGGAGGAGGAGGAGGAGGAGGAGGAGGAGGAGAAGGAGAAGAAGAAGAAGAAGAAGAAGAAGAAGAAGAAGAAGAAGAAGAAGAAGAAGAAGAAGAAGAAGAAGAAGAAGAAGAAGAAGAAGAAGAGGAAGAAGAAGAAGATGAAGACACTCCCCTTCCCCTCCCCTGACTTTGACTCAGCTCCCTGGGCTTGTGTCAATTCTCAGTTGTATTAATACTAAATCACAATACTTGGAAGAACACATTATCCTTCACGCATGCATTTCCAATGTTCACTTGGAACCTGTCCCCCACTGTCCCCCTGGAGTGTGCAGCCTCTGCCATTTAACGTGTTTCCGATGGACCTGATAGCGAGGATCCCCAGAAAAGCCCCTCCTTTCTTCACCCCTTCCTCAGCTGCACCTGGCTCCCTTCCCTCCTCCTCAGCTCTCTAAGCTACAGCAGACCCAGGCCTGGATCCTGTCACCAGATGGGCGGCAATGTCATATCCCAGGCCTGTGCTCTGGCCTCCCTCTAGGTCTTAGTGGAGGCTTCAGACAAAACACAGATCCTGAATCTGTTTGGAAAATGCCTGTTGCTGCAGAAGACCTGAGCCTCCTTGGGCAGGCGGTGCTGGGGATTGTCATTTGGAAGGCCTAGGAGGTGTGTGAGAGGGTGCAGCCTGGGAGGAGGCCGCTTCCATTCCTCTAGTAAAACAACCTTCTCTGCCAAAACCCTGATCTGGATCCTCTGGGGATCTCTCAGTCCTCACTCTGGAAACCATCTGGAGAGCGACTGTCCATGAGCCTGGGCTCCCCGGGGATACGCTTGACCCTCCCAAGGCTTGGCCTCACGTGCAGGGGAACTCCAGAGTCATGCTGTCCCAGGCCCGAGTTGTCTTGCCAGAAAGAACTTTCTGTGGATCTAGCATTTTACACAGTTTATCCTTCGGGTAAAAAAAAGATTATCTAGAAATGAAACTAAGCTTTATCCTTACGCAAAAGAGTATCATGGATTCCCTTTTTAAAAGAAAGTCATGGTAGCATCCAGCAAACAGAACCCGCGAGTTTCAGTTTTAGTCACAAGTTGTAAATGATATCTGGACCTTGAGGGGGCCAAACCCTGTAAGAGGAAAACAGGCACAACAAAGCACCACCAAACAAAACATTTACACAAACGATTATTCTTCACACCACTCTCTGCACTGCTAGGAGATAAACAGGGAAGGCCTGAGGTCCTCCCGGCATGTTCAGATAATGGGGTTCCAGATAGGTCTGCACAGCTATGGTTTCATCACAAGACTGAAAACCTCTGTGACTGCTGCTCCTCATCCAGGCAGACGTTGCTCTTCCTGGAAATCCAGAGCAAGGACAGGGGCACACTCATGTCTCTCTTTCTCTCTCTTACTCTGTCCAGTCTCCTCTTTTAGTCTCTGGGCCCATCAGGCCTGGAAGCAGGGAGAGACAGCACCATATTGGATGGCTGGGTGTCAGCAGTGACGTCAGCAGTGAAGGAGTCACGGTGTGGAATCACTGAGCCCACTGTGTGATGCCTTTGAGAGCCACCCAGTGACATCCTCACAGTGTCCCTCAGTTTACAGTCTCCCACACACTGACCATGACTTGCCAGCTAGCACAGCTTGTCCATTCGTCTCTGAGGGTATGGATCCTGTGGGCCCTGCTGCGTGTAGCTTTGTTATGGTGACGACAGAATTTGCTGCTAGTCCGTCTCAGGTATCCATCATGTAGTTTATAAAATCCAACAGGTGACAGTGTCCCTCCCTCCCGTTGTCTGTCTGTCTGTCTGTCTGTCTGTCTTTGTCTTTGTCTCTGTCTCTGTCTATCTCTCTGTCTGTCTCTCTGTCTCTGTCTCTGTCTGTCTGTCTGTCTCTCTCTCTCTCTCACACACACACACATACACACATACACACACACACACACACACTAATTCTTACTTCATGAGGGTCTTAAATTTGATATTCCACTAAACAGTGATTCATAACATCAAATCCTAAGTCAAACAGAACACAGAAGTTATTACAAATGGTTGATTAAATGATACAACATTAGCTAGACAATGGTGACACATACCTATAATCCCAACACTTGGGAGGCAGAGGCAGGCGGATTTCTGAGTTCAAGGCCAGCCTCGTCTACAAAGTGAGTTCCAGGACAGCCAGGGCTACACAGAGAAACCCTGTCTTGAAACAACAACACAACAACAAAAAGAAAGAAAGAAAGAAAGAAAGAAAGAAAGAAAGAAAGAAAGAAAGAAAGAAAGAAAGAAAGAAAGAAAGAAAGAAGCTGTAGGAAAAATAGAATTTTGTGAAACATGTAAAATTAATCTTTTATATGTTTTATGTAAAGTTATTCTATACCTAAATACAATTTTCTAAGACACTAACTAAAAAGAATACCTGTATACATTTCACCAAGATTCTTTCAGGGTTTAAAATAAGCATTGTATTTCATACAATTCTCCTGAATAATTAAAGAGTTAGTAACAGACACAATGTCCATCTTCCACAAAGTATCTGGATGTATAGTTCATAAAAATTCATAAAAAGGAATGTCTTATTTTGTAAAAAGTTTAATTATACTATTTGAAAAATATCATTATCCAGTCTACCAACCTTGTAAAACTTTGATCAAATATCTAAGAAAATAAATGTTTCTAAGAGCCAAGTTGAGGCCGCACATCACAACTGACTCTCTGTTCCTCATTTCCTTTATTTAAATCCATTCTCCACATACTGGGGAAACTCCCAGTGAGTGCAGTGCTCCATGTGTAAGCATGAGGGCCTCCTGAATTCTATACCCAAGACTCATGGAGTAAGCTGACAGGGTGGCATGTGCCCGTAAGCCCAGTGCTGGGGAGGCAGAAACGGAAGGACCCCTGCCCCTTGTTAACCAACCAGTCTAGTGAAATCAGGGAGAAATTCTTTCTCAAAACCCAAGGTGAATGGCTCCTGAGAAATGGTATCCCAGATGTACATCTGGCTTTGATTTCCATGGGCACAGAAACATGTACAAACACAAATGTTGCACATACATGCACACATACACAGGCATACACACATGTATACCTGCACACACATACACACACACATACACATTCACACACATGCACACACATGACAAACACACATGTGCACACATATACCACACATATACCACACATAAATCACACACACACACAACACATACATATGCACACACACATACACATGAACACACACACAGTGCTTCACTCTGCCTTTTACAACATTTTTTGAAGAGTGGAAACGTGTTGTTACACATAATCTCTCTTAAGCGGGGTGTGGCACATCTCCTTGTGATTAGCATCCAGCTGTGCATTTATGAAGACATTCCACAGAAGCAGTGATGCTCTTCTATTCTCTTAGTGTAACCATTTGGCCTAATTACAGGAGGGTTAACTCTGAACGCCTGAGTGAGCCATCGTGCCCGGCTTCAGAGTCAGCATTCTCCATTCATAACTAACACATGTTTTGTAGAAAGACACTTTGAGGCTAAGTATTTTATTTCTTGTCAGATTATTACATGATAATTTTAGAGTCCAATCTGAAAAAATAGTTTCCTACTAATAGGAAGTTTATATATTTAAACTTTTACCTTAAATTTATTTTAACTGACAGAGGAGAACACACACAAAAAATTAAATTTAAAAACTAAAGAAATGTAATAGGATGTGCACAGATGTGCTACAAAGATTGAGAGTAGAACTTATAGGAATCTTATAGACAATAAGAGAGTCTAGAAAACAGCTCTCTGCAAGCTATCAAGTTACTATCAAGATTTTTCTCTCCATCTAGTTGAACAATCGCTCACAAGTGCACAGCCAGGCATGAGGGCTGTGAAGAGACACCATCACTGTGGCAACGCAAAAGGAAACAAATGAATTGGGGATGGCTTACAGTTTCAGAGGCTTAGTCCGTTATCATCATGGTAGGAAGCATGGAGTCACAGAGGCAGACATGGTGCAGGAGAAGGAGCTAAGGGTTCTGCCTCTGCATCCAGGGAGCAGAAAGAGAAACGCTGGGCCTGGTTTGAGCATTTGAAACCCCAAAGCCTGCCCCCAGTGGTTCATGGCCTCCAAGATCACACCTCCTAATCCCTGTCAAGTCGCCCCACTCCCCAAGGACCACACATTCAAAAGTATGTGCCTCAGGGTGGGGCACAGGGCATTCCTATTCAAACTGCCTCACAGGTTCACATGAACCTCAGGATTCAATAGACACAGGAAGGGGCTCAGGAATTGCTGTTCATCTTAGCTACATAGTGAGCTTGGTGCCAGCATTTAGGACCAGAAAATGTGAATCAGCCTGTATCTTTATAGCTTAATAACTTGGTGCAGTAAAGAGAAGCTTACATTGCCTCGTGTGTGTGCTCTTAGTGTGTGTGCTCTTAGTGTGTGTGCTCTTAGTGTGTGTGCTCTTAGTGTGTGTGCTCTTAGTGTGTGTGCTCTTAGTATGTGTGCTCTTAGTATGTGTGCTCTTAGTATGTGTGCTCTTAGGCTTGTGGCAAACAGCTTTTGTTCGCTAATGAAACGCTCGCCCTGGACGTGCTGTGGGGTTTGTGCAGAGGCATTGAAGCCTCTATTCCATCTTGAGATAGATTGTTGTGAACGCTTTAAATCTGGGTCTCAGGGTCAGAGAGATTAAAACTCTGTGAGATCTTAACTGGAAAAAAAGAGACAGAAATATAAAAGTAAATATAAGGTATAGCCTTGAATTGGAACTTAGAGAAAATTTTATGAAGCGGCTCATCAAGGCACATGCCACCAAGTCTGACAACTCGAGTTTGATCTCAAGGACCACCACCCAACACACACACACACACACACACACACACACATGCACGTGTGCACACACACGCACATGTCCATGCACAGGCATACACACACACATACTCACATATCACACACATACAGAGACATCCAATTCTTGGAAGTGGTCCTCTGACCCACATACACATGCCATGAATATCACACACACACACACACACACACACACACACAAAATAAATAAATAAATAAATGAATGAATGAATGAATGAATAAATAAATAAATAAATAAATAAATAAATGTTAAAGTAAAAGAACTTTTCTTGAACAAACTTTTACAGGGCCCACAGATTATATAATAGAATTGTACGAATGTTCATTCCCTGACATCATAACTAAGCCATGTTTACACAAGACAAAATCCTTATTTTCTGGATATAGTGGGAGACTGAACAATTAAGGGACACCATACCTGTAATTGACTCTCGAATTATTCAGGATAAATGTGCACATGAAACTCTGGCCCTGGCCTATGGTCCAAGAGAGAATAAATGCAGAAACCCAGGATACCCAGAGGAAAAGGAAGCAAATAAGTGGTCCCCTTGCCCCCTGCCACCTACTCTGGGAAGAATGTTATTTTCCAAGCCTCTGGAAAGCTATGCAGCTTGGCTGAGGACTGAACTTGAACTTTTCACAAAACTGTGTAGAGCTCCGTGCTTCAGCCCATGTCTGGACACTGTATGTCTGAAGCACAGAGAGACGACAGATGTGTGTGGTTTTACTCCACAAATGTGTGCTAGCTCCTATCCCACCATGGAACGCAGAACATTTAAGAAGATAAAATAAGAAATAGATCATGCAGTGGACAGATGATTCTAAGCAAACGCTGAGGTCCTAAGACAATGTACAGAACACAGCACATGGGACTTACAAACACTACACATAAAATGCTAACAAAAGTTATGTTTCAAACAAAAAGATACTCAGGGCGAAGAGTTGGGATGCCTGTGTGTGTTGCATGGGGAGTGGCTAGTGATGCTAAGTAAACTACATCCAATCAAGAGTGCACATAAAATGCAAGAACAGCAACTAGAGATTACAAGTAGAACGCACTGCATTATGTAAGTAATTCTAACTCTCTTCTGCATATATTTAATTCTTTAGTCAGTTGAGTTTACTCTCTATCCTCTTTGTTACAGTATCTCGTTGTTGTTCCATTCTGTTTCTTTCAGGGGGTTTTTTGTTTGTTTGTTTGTTTGTCTAATATATTTACCATGGAAGTTCTTGGAGTATGTTCATTTACTACCATACTGTGATGTTGAAAGAATAATATTTCTTCTTTTCTTTTGTTTTGTTCGAGACAGGGTTTCTGTGTGTAACCCTGACTGTCCTGGAACTCACTCTGTAGACCAGGCTGGCCTCAAACTCAGAAATCCAACTTCCTATGCCTCCTAAGTGCTGGGATTAAAGGCGTGTGCCACCACCACCCAGCTCTTCTTTTCATTTTTTAAATCACCTTAAAATTGTCTGTTCTATATGGTCAGGTGGTTCTGACTCTTCAGACTCAGGGTGACAAGTCCTCTGACTTTTCAGATAACTTAGGTTCTCTGACTCTTCAGACTTGGGGTGACAGGTTCTTTTTGCTGTGACATTTTTGTACCTTTTGATTATTTACTACACAGTTCACTTTTCTAGTGACTGCATAGTCTTTTGCTTTGCTATGTTTTTGTTGTTGGAGAGATAAGGTCTCAGTATATAGTCAACTCATAACAATCCTGCTTTGAGATCCAGAGTGCTGGGATTAGAGGCACACGCCATCATGCCCAATGAACATGTCAATCTGTCCTCCAGGTCTGTCTGTCCCTGAGCCTCAGTTTCATAGACACAGGCTCAAAGATCAACACCTGTTGTCCACTCTTAACTCTAGCAGGTTTTAGGGAAGTTCCTTCAACTGTTTTTCTTGGCTAAATTACTTATTTAAGTCAGCATTTCTATGAATCTGTGTTATCAAAGCTGTAGGAATGCTGTTTATTAATAAATTTTAAACATGAATTGCTCTGTGGAAATTTTAACATTAAGCTCCATCTGGGAAACCTAGTCTTTATTCATGAATGTTCTAACTGCTGACCTCCTTCTAAACCCAACACAACAGTGTACTCATCCTAGTTCCCCAAAGCTGTGGTGCCTGGCAGTGTGAGCTGCAGGGGAGGGTAGAGACGGTGAGCAGGGCTGCAGGATGAGATGGAGCTCAGCACAGGAGCTGACTACCACACAGTCTGCATTGAGAGCCGCATCAAGAGCGTGCCTCTACACCGTGCCTTTGAGCTTTAGTATCTGAGATATTTTCCAAGACTCTTCCATAGAGTGTCTTATTCAAGACACTATCAGACCCCATCAGAATCACATGATACTCTCAAACTAGAAAATTATGATCCTGAAATGATACTAAAGAACAAGATGGCCGGTGACCAATGGCATGGCTGAATATATGGGAGAAGCCCAAGGCTGCAGGGAAAGGCGAGTGAACACACAACTGTAATGTCACAGCAGAGGCACACCACTAAAAATGATCTGAAATGAGAGTACCATCCAGAGAGAGGTCCCCTCTGGTCGTAAAACAATTCCTGGGGGTGAAGCCTTCTGCTTGGGCTTTCAAATACTTCAAGTCATTGTCGAAGCCTGCTCATTTCAGGTTCAGGTCTTTGCCAAGGAACTTCAAAATTTAGGACTGAAACCGTAGGAAGACCCAAGACACAGCAGGAAACGTTCTCCTAAGCAGAATTCATGTTCCCTGAAACTGCGGGAATCTGTTTTCCTTTCCAGAAGGATTGGGAAATGATCTGGCTTGGTAGAAGAGCTGGCTGTTATTATCGGGTTTTCCCCAGCTAGGGCCTTGAGGGGCAGCTGAAGGGTAACGGGATATCTTTCTTACACTTTCAGAGATAACTGATCTCCCTTGCTGCTCTGCCAAGATTCAGGTCCCAGCCTCAGTTTAAGTTGACATATTGCTTAATTGCTGCCTGTTCTCATCAGAGAACGTGGACAATATGACCAATTGAGTGGACTCAGAATAAAAGAACCAAACTACAACTGCTACTATCATTTTGCTATAACTTATTGGGTTCCTTTGTGTGTTTTGGGAGGTTTTGCAATTGTGTCTCATCTGGAAAATTGGTTATAATGAAAAGTTACTTTGTGAAAGATCTTTTACTTAATGTATCTAGTGAGCACTTAAAGTTGAAACAGGCAATTTACTGTTACTACATGTGTTCCTCAAATATATTTCAAAAGGCAAGTTCCTTCACCTTTGTTTTATAGACAATGAAAATGGGGTTCTGAAACTTTAAACAATTTAGCTGTGAGTGCACAGTTGGCAAACTGCTTTTATAGGGCCTACATCTACCCACCATTTATTCTAATAAAAGCACATTAGAACCTGAGAATGAGTTGGCCCCAGCCGTTTCTACCAGCATGAATGATGATATTGCTGGCCATTGGCTATAATGCTGCAAAGAAGCCTCCTCGGTTTGTCCACATTCAGGAGGCATGATGGTCCTGAGGTATCTTTCCTCTCTGGATGTGATTTTCTACATTGTTGCAAAAGGGAGTTGGGCTGATCTAAGTGCTTTTGCTAGTTACATCTTGTGTAACAGAAATATATATATATATATATATATATATATATATATATATATATAGAGAGAGAGAGAGAGAGAGAGAGAGAGAGAGAGAGCCTTGCCGTGGTAATTTGGAGGATGAAATTAAAAATAAAATTAAATGCAAAAAAAAATGTATCTTTAAAAAAGCAAAAGAAGAAAAGGAAGAGAGACATGACCACTGGTGCACGTGCTCTGACTTGGTTGACCAAGACAGAAAGTGAGACACAAATAAAGGAAGGGTCAAAATGCCAAGGGGCATGGAAGCCCAGAAGGACAACACTGCCCCCAAAGGAAGTTACTTATCATCCTGAATATCACATTTTATACCACTTATATTTCTGTAAGGTTTCACATGACGATTAAATACAGATCCTGAGTACATTTAGAGAAAAATAAAAAGAAATCTAGAAAAGATGTGTGTAGACACAGGAGTCATAATTCTTTCCAGCATCAGCAAATGTTCAGAGACACCAGATATGCCTTTTTAAAAAAGAAACCCTGATAATCTAAGACTTGGCAAAATCCATAAAACAGAAGAGGGAAAGACCCCTTCTGTTTGAAACCCATTATCCTCCCAGTGATGGCAAGCGTTGGACCAGAATATAAAGCCTTCCTATTAAAGTCACCAGCACTTGCTTCCTGCCTGCTGATTCTAAGAAGGTGCGAGCTTATTCAAGAAAGGAGAAAGAAAGCTGAAGATAGGGGGTCCTGTGCAGGAGAGATGTGCCTGGAACTTTCAGGAGTAGTATCAAGTAGTATCAAGTATCAAGGAGTACTATCAAGAGTTCTACACAGATGGGTCATGGTCCCAGGTAAGAAGTCCACCAGAATACAGAACTCAGAGGAACTAGATAGAAAGCTATTGAGGAAAGGGATGGGGTGGCCTTCTGCCCTCTGCAAATGCCAAAAGCTGAAATTGTCCACTTCTTGGATTTACAAAGCCTGCCCAGCCAACATTCACACACCTCAAGAGTCCAAATGGTCACAAGTATCACAGCACTCATCCTGTCAGATGTCCTGTGCTCAGGAAGGTGACATGTACAGAAAAATAATGTTGGATTACAATAGAGTCCAGGAAGTAGAGTGCCCTCTTCAGTCTGGAAAACATGTAATCAATGGTATCTGAACTATTTGGTGAAGGTTTTCTCTTTTGGTTTTTAATGACTTGCCTGGTGGAGCTTTGAGTCCTTCAGAGATTTGGGGTTTCTGGTTATTGCTAAAAACACAGGACAGAGTCCATAAGCCAAAATCAGAAAGGACCTAAACAATGTCTGCCTGTTTGTTTCAGGGTCACAATGTCATCCTGAGACTTCAGTTAGGTGAAACCTATAGAGTAGAAAGCACAGCACAAAACCTAAGTTCCGAATGGTTGTTCCTTATTAACTAAATACTACTTCCTTGATTATCCTTGTTTCTTGCACTCAAGGGGGTGGAGTGGGGAGGTCATAGTTCTACTTTGTAGCAGTAAGCTACACATTCTCTTCCAAAACCTTCAACCTATCCCAGTTTCAAGTTCCATGTATGTGTGTGTGTATGTGTGTGTGTGTGTATGTGTGTGTGCGTGTGTGTGCGCGCGCACGTGTGCTGTGCGTGTGCGTGCGTGTGTGTGTGTGTGTGTGTGTGTGTTTGCATAGTATTGCAAGTACAGAGAACATGTCCAGTGCCGGGTCATACTACAACCTACAACTCTCACCCTCTTTGGTGCTAAAGCAACTTCTGTTCACTGGAGCCTGCAGGTGGTAGACAACATTGGCTGATGGGTACCCACAGTCTCCCCAGGCCAACATTTTTCAATACCAAAGGACCCATTTCACCTTTTCAAGGATGCCACCTTCTTTGTCTGAAATACCCTAACCACTAAACCCCCTTGTGATCATTAGTGGCCCAGGACCCATCAGTCCTCAAGATGTATTATGCAGTTTATCCAAATTAAGGTAGATCTCATTCAACAGATCCCACAAGTCCAGAGCTTGTTGGAGTAAAACTAAAATATCAATTCCACATTCTTATAAATACTCAGAGTCTCATATTTTCTTCCACAGTTCATCTTATTAATGTCAGTCTCCATAATTTATTGACCATGTAAAAATATTTTAGCATGGAAAGCGGAGAAAATGAGTGAGGATAAATCACACAGGGTTCTTGCACAGGCCGCGGTGCTGCTCAGAGGACTGGTTTCTAATTTTGCATCCAAGTGCCGGTGGAGACAAATTGGTCAGCAGTCCATCCTGGGAGCAATTCAAGAACTCATTCACACACTCGGAGGACGTTCCAGGGTTGCCAAAGGCAGCCAACGCATACTCAGCGACCTCGAGAAAATACAATACTTCAGAAAGGCCTCAGACCCTAAAATTCATCATCTAATTCCCTCTATCTTCTTTCCACGGGGTAGAAACATCTGTCAACACATGTGCCTTTAGCCTATTATTCTTCCTAATGTGGTTATTGAGGTCGACTCTCTCTTGCCTGAAAGAGGAAAGTTATTCAGAAACATATGCGGGCCCCATGGGGTAGCACAAAGTATGTCAGGGTTAAAGTCATCGCTTGTCCCCACCCCAGCCCGCAAGAATCTACCTAGAGGGAAAACAATGGATTGTTTTAAACAACATGACTTTTTCCCATAATCCTATATATTAGGAATTAACATCGTAAAAGCTCATTTTATTTATTTATTTCTTCCACCAAACAACATATGTTACGCTTCTATTTGAAAAGCAATCTAGAAAAGGGGCCTGCATGTGACTGTAATCGGCTGGGAGTCCACGTTTCTCCCCAGATAGAATTGTGAGCAAAACACATGTTTTTCCATCATAACCAGAAGATGGAAAAGCGTGCATTATTTCTGAGGTTTTAGTGGCATGCCATTTAAAGTCAATGCAGATTTCTTCACGCACATTTTCAGAACCGTCAATGCTGATACACTCTCCGGGTCTGATGCCTTCAGTCCCTCCACACCTGGAGAGGTTGCACTCGTGAAAGTATTCTGCCCTACAGTTTTTCAATTTTCTCCCAAGAATTCTAATTCTTCCTGACTAGTGATAAGTGAGGAACAGAACTTTCTATCTTTGCTTCCTATTGAATGGTGAGGTTCTGGTCTAAAGTTTTTGTCTCTAATTCCGTGTCTATAGATGGGCACATTCATGTAAGCAGGACCAGAGGGAGTGTCAGATCCTTCGGAGCTGGAGTTGCAGGTGATTGTGAGCCTCCTGACGTGGGTGCTGGGACCCAAGCTCCCGTCCTCTGTGGGAGCAGTCTTCTTATCAGTCGTCTATACAGCCTCACACAGCGCTTGTTTTCTTTTCGTATAATTACTCTTGATCTTGGTAAACCAAAAAGTAGTTTCTTCACTCACCACCATACCACAGTGGTTTCTGTTATCAAAACTCCAGAAGGAAAGAGAAACCAGCCACCACGCACATTTGCAGGGCACAGAGATCAACCTGCCACAAACTAATAATGTTGGGTGCAGGTTCTGCTTAACCACAAATAACTCATGAGGGATCATAGTTCTGATTTTTCCCCTTGTCTTTAAAGAGGGAAAAATATAGCTTTTCTAAAAATTCTGTTTCAAGAAAAGGTGGGTGGGGGATTGCGGGCTGTATTGTACACATTGGAGAGTCAGGTTACCAGGAAGCCAATCAGACCCTGATTAGAAATGAGAATGAAAGGACACGGGGCCCACGAGGAATCCGCCTGAGGGGTGGCAGGGTGCCAGCCATGCATGTGTGCAGAGAGGCATTCGTCAGTACATGGGGAAGGGTCCCGTGAGCTGGCTGCAAGCACGCGAAGGTGCACCCAGACTCTGTCTTATCCATGACTGACTTTTAAGGAGCTACTCAGGAGAACAACAAGCCATTGAGCTAAGAAAATAAGTAACTTGAAGCAGGATGCTTCAGGCTGAGCGGTTTACAAAGTCCTAACTCTCAAAACCAAAAGCGAAGGTTTTCTGTCATAGGCTACCGGAACTGCTGTGCCTTCATTTTGCCCTTTCGAATCATCATCTTATCATGCCGTGTGCAAACGGCAGAAGTAATCTTTCCAAATGGCACGACTTACACACACAGAGGGAGGCGGTAGGGGGAGGGGTTGGTAAACTATAGTCCCATGAGTCAAGGCTCTCCTTGTGAAATTTGCTGCTGTCTCTTCCCCCTCCGTTTGAGATTAGAGGTCACAGCGAGCTTGGCTTCAACTGCCAGTGAGTATAGTACACTGCACAAAATAGGAAAACAAATGAAACTCCCTCTCAACTCTTTTGTAGTGAAAGGGGACATGGCAAGGAAAAGCATCCCGAGTAAAGAGAGCAAAGCTGTAACCACCTGGTGGACCTCAGCTGTCATCATCTGGTCTGCATGGTCTAGAGTTTCAGAGCACACAGTAAAGTTGGTGATGAGATAGTGTGTCAAGTCATAAAATCAGTGTTAGTCCTTCATGTATTCCCACTTGAAAGAGTATCTCTCTACCCATTCCTAAAATAGTTCCCCTGAACTTGAAAATTCACAAGGCTGAAGAGATGGGTGCAGTAGCACCCATCTCTAAACATACTGTTCCCATGGTGACATTGGAAACTGAAACAGGAGAATCCCAAAATCTTGAGCTGAGTGAGCCGGCCTGATGGGAAGCAAGGGCTTCGGTCTTAAACATGGTGGAAAGGCAAGGCTGTTCTCTGACCTCCACACATGCACTGTGACAGATTTGTATATATACATGTGAGTTTGCACACGCATCATGCACATATACACATTACACACACACACACACACACACACACACACATAAATGTAATGAAAATGTCCTGTTGGTGGATATTAAATAATTAAAAGGAGGGCAAGAAGCTGGGAAGGGAGAGGGAGTGGAAGTCAGGAGGTTCAGCGTGTCTGCGAATGTTCTGGTTTTGATTTGGTGCTTGAGCAACAGTTGGGAGAGAAAGAGCAGCCGTGACATGCTTTTCCACAGTTAGGAACTTCAGACGTAGTGATCAGCACGGAACCGTATGGGTTTACCAAACTCATCTTCTAGAGGGCAGAAATGGAATCTTAGGATGATTTAAGAAGTTTGTCCAAAGGCCCAGGTAACTGACACAGCTAGGACCTGAATGCACGTTCAAAGGCGTACAAAAGCGACTCAGCTGGAACATGAGTACAGACCCCACCCTGCCCCATTGCTTTCCACAACACACAGTAGAACACACAATGGTTCTGGGAGCCCAAGATAAACAATACTGACCAGGACCACAACCTATTCCCAGCTCAGTCCTGTCCCCTGCACAGGCAAGCAGATGTTGAAAACAACTCCATCATTAGAGCTCAGAAACCTTCCCTTCCTGGAACCCAAACTCAGCATCCAAGGAGAGCAGCCAGGTGTGAAGAGGACAGATAAAGGCTGAATGAAAGAGGAAGTGATCTTGCTGTGTAAGTGATTCTGGCCGAAGTATGATCATGGCTGGGGCACTGGGAGGTTCATGTTCTTCACACTTAAAAAATAGAAATAAACAGATTGCACAGAACTTTTGCAGTTCTCAGGGCTTACAAACCAATGCTCTCAGTCCCTAATGTGATTTCCCCTGTTAACCGCTTGCAAAGACCAGGTGAGGTATGTGTTGCAGGGGCGTGCAGTGATTGTGTCTCTTGAGCACAAGGAACCACACAGTGATATTGGTTACTGCAGCTCCATGGGGAAATCAGGCTCTTTCTGAAAGCACATTGACCGTTTCCAAAGGAGAACCAGTTTCCAAAGGAAAGCTAGCTTTGCACAAGAAGAGAAAGTCATGAGGGAGCCCCTGGTGCCCCACACAGATGTCAAGAAACAGAGACCATTTGGAAGAATCCTATGAATTGGTACTACTTCATACCCTGGTGCAGTGGCCATAAAGGAAGAAGAGAGAGAGAGGGTGGGGGAAGGGAGGTAGGAAGGAAGAAAGAAGGAAGGAAAGAAAGAGGGAAGGAGGGGAAGAGATGAAGAAATGAAGGACAGAAGGGAAGAAAGAAAGAGAGAGAGGGAGGGAGGGATGGAGAGAGGAAGGAAGGAAGGAAAGAAAGAACAAACAAGGGAGAGAGAAAGGGAGGGAGAGAGAGAGAGAGAGAGAGAGAGAGAGAGAGAGAGAGAGAGAGAGAGAGAGAGAGGAGAAAGTAGCACTACAACACAGGAAGAATTAAGTCCTGAATGACTGACTCCATTACGCCCACCCTCATCACCCTAAAATGGCATAAACGAAATAGCTAGCCACAACTAAAGTCTACTCATGGTGCAAAACAGGTATAGGTGGGCTAGAATGGAAGCAGACATGAAGATCTGTGTTTAAAAGTCTCTTTCACATGCTTCTCAGCAGATAAAGCCTGGGCACCAAGGTCTGGTGGTTAGGAAGTCGCTATTTTATCTATGGACACAGATTCACAACCGGTTGGCACATTCCCAGCTCCTGCTTGCAGCCCGGAATCTCTAGAGGGATCCTCCCCACCCCACATCTACAGCGAAAACGATCCATTCTGGAAAGGAGTTTCTTCTGCACTGAGGAATGGTAACACCTTAAAGCCAAGTCATCCTTGGACTGCAGATCTAATGTGGTATTTTTCAATCCTCGCATCCCCAATGTACAACATTAAAAAGATGCGCTAAATTCTGAGGTTGTACCTATGCTGCAAAGTAGTTTAAAATTTATTTTTTTGAAATCCCATTCCTTGTCCAAAGTAATGGTCTCCCACATTGATGTTCTTGCCACTTAGAAGAGACTGATTTCCAGAAAACCAAATAACACTATTAAAAAATGGGGTACAGAGTTAAACAAAGAATTTTCACCTGAAGAACTTCGGATGGTGGAGAAGCATCTTAAAAAATGCTCAACTTCATTAGTCATTAGGGAAAGGCAAATCAAAACAACCCTGAGATTTCACCTTACACCAGTCAGAATGGCTAAGATTAAAATTCAGGAAACAGCAGGTGATGGCGAGGGTGGAGAAAGAGGAACACTTCTCCACTGCTGGTGGGGTTGCAAATTGGTACAACCACAGGCACATTTTTCTAAGCCACAGTGACAGGGAGATCAGACACCAAGTACAACAGGGCTTCAGCTGAGAGTAGGGGGTTTGGGGGCGTTGAAGGTAATCTTAATACCAATGTGAACAAACACTGTCTTACCCTTAATGTTACATTACATTGTAATGTAAATTTAAATTTGTACAGAATGTACTTCCACATTGACAGACCATTTCAGGAACACTGTGCTCTCTACCCTGGGCTTCAAACATATTATCACAATTGCTCATGAACTGCTAGTGAAGTATTTTGGAAGTAATAGTTGACATTCCTTGAGCAATTCCTCTGCCCTATGTGAGCAGTTTATTGTGTAACTTGATCTTTCATAAAGTTTATGGCCATTTTTTTCTATCTTATCAGCATCCATTGAAATAACAGAGTGGCGATTGATTTAAAAGATACCAGGTTATTGCAAACCCTCTGGGACAAGCCTAGTTCTGAACACTTTTTACGCATGCCCAGACTCTGTAACAAGGACCATTGTGCTGTATGAATCACACACGGAACACTTGGCCAACAGTGCTAAGTCTTAGTCTCAAATCACACAGTTAAGAGGTTAAAGCTCAATCAGTTGAATCGCCTATCATCTTAGCCTGTGTAACATCTCCCTACCGTGTAGAAGTGTAAGACACAGAAAATACCCCACAACCACTGGAGAGAAACTGTACAAGAGGTACTTCAACCCAAGGTTTCCCTTTCTAGGCACATCAAGAGGCTGGGGATGGGGCTTCAAGGTGAAACAGGACTTTAGAGGGTGCTGTTAGATGTGAAAATGACACCAAAACCTGGAGTTTAGGAAGAAGGAATATAGCTTGAGTGTCATCTTGATGTCACTGGTGAGAACCTCTCCCTGCAGGGGCCGCTCTGTTTCCCTGTTCTTGCTATGGGTTTTCAGCTAAATCCCATGGTTTCTCCAGACCTGGGTTACCCTGTCAAAGAGTGTTTCTTTAACACCAAGATTATACTGTAAGGCCCACAAGCTAGCTGCATTCTAAAGTCTTGCTGAGCCGCCAACTCTCCCTGTGTACCTATATGGACAAGAGGTACTTCAACCCAAGGTTTCCCTTTCTAGGCACATCAAGAGGCTGGGGATGGGGCTTCAAGGTGAAACAGGACTTTAGAGGGTGCTGTTAGATGTGAAAATGACACCGAAACCTGGAGTTTAGGAAGAAGGAATATAGCTTGAGTGTCATCTTGATGTCACTGGTGAGACAAAGAAATCTTGACTTAGGATTTCTATTTCCTATGTCAGGAAAATAACTGAGAGTACATTCTGCTTGACTCGCGCGGTTATGAGTTTCAACCGTCTGCTTCAAGTAGGAAACATAAATTCACAGAACGTGGAAACAGCTTATTCATGGTTTGCTTGGTATTCTCCTGTTCCTCTGCCTTTACTCCAGTTCATATTCCTTAGAAGAAAATCTTAAATGAGACTTATAAAACAATCCAGGCCACATACTACATCCTACAAATCATCTTTTGTTCCTTGAGCTGTGTTCTATAATTTTGTTCATTATTCACATCTCCCGAAACACTAATGAGTTTGGGGAAGGAGAGATAGTTGGGATCATTTGTTGTTCTTTGAGAAGATCCAGGTTCCATCTCCAGCATCTGCACAGCAGTTTGTCACCATCTATAAACTTCTACTGGGCACAGGCCCACACATACAAGTGTGCAAAATGCTCAGAATAAATATGTGAAAAATAAACTAAATAAAAATAAAGAGTTTGTTATGGACCAGGATCTAGTTTCATTTTTCTGCATGCTCAAATCAAAGTGAGTCAGTACCTTTTCTTCCTATCTTTTCTCCAGTGTGTTATTTTTGGCATCTTGGCCAGGTACAGAAAACCTAAGAACTGTACAATAGGGGAGAGAGCTGTGGAATGCTGTCCTCTAGATATGACATGGCTGCTATATTCATGGACCCCCAGGAGACATGACACTGCAATCGTACTCATGAACTCCCAGTAGCCATGACTGCCGGCACAAGACTGGAGCAAAATCATGATGGCTGAATGTTAGCATAATTTTATAAAGTGTTTGTTTCAGTTTTCCTCTTAACCCTGCTAGCTCCCAAATAACTGACACTGGACTATTATATTTATCTAACAAACTTTTAGGGCACAACAACTGATCAGTATTACTCTGTTTTAATATTCTAAAATAAGCTGGCTATGTCTTAGTCAAAAATCCAGTGATAGTTGCATTTTGGTACTCATCTGGCTCTCTAAATGTTTTCTCATGCTCTCTCTGTGCCCGACTTCCTCTCTCTGCTGCCCCTCCCATGGCTTAGAGGAAGTCCAGCCCTATTTCTTCTGCTGCTCAGCCATTGGCTGATGAGCTTTGACTGACAAATCACAACATTGAAGCGGTGTATAATGTAGAATAAGGATTGTGACAAGGGGGCATAGAAATCAGCATTTATATAATACAAGAATACTCTTTACACAACATACAATGACATTATGCCTACAATTAAAATGTTAACAAGGGTGTGGGAGGGCTCCTAATGACCCAAGCTTGGCAGAAGAGCTATTGAAAGTTGTGGAGGGAGGGAAAGTCACCTTTATTTGAAAATTTGGCCGCTGACATGTTGCCCATGCTTCAGTGGAATAGTTACCCCAAACATGGCCAGCACTACACTGACACCGTGGATTAAAAATAAGGAACTTTAAAAGGACATGAAGAGCAGGGAGCTGCTTTGGGAGGGTTCTGGTGGAATAGGGAAGGGAATATCATAAATACATATATTGAATTTTTAATAAATTTCACATATGTGAAACTTTCAGAGAATAAATTTAAAATCTTATTTTACAAACCCTGATGAGCATATTTTCTATGTAAGGTAATTTTTAACTTTTTGAACATTTCGTAGCATTTTCTGTTGTTTATTAGAGTGAAATGTGAGTATTGACTTCTGAGCCGCTGCTGCCACGCTACCAACCTTTGACAGACTGAAACACCCAGCCCTCAAATGCTACAACCAGTTCACACAGTCTTACTAAATTCACATATTTATATTTGAAAAACCATGTTCTGTTTGCCAGAACTCCACATTCTGTATCTGTATGTATAATGTAACCACATTATATCTGTAGGTTACTGTAAGAGGGCCCAGAGTGTATGCTGTGTATGTGTATGTATGGGAGGTATAGGAGTGTGTGTGTGAGCATGTGTGTGTGTGTGACTTAGTGTGAGTGTATGAGTGTGTGAATGAGTTATGTATGTGAGAGTGTTGTATGAGTGTGTATGTATGTGAGTGTGTAAGTATGTATGAGTGTTATGTGAATGTATGTGAGTGTGTGTGTGTGTAAGAGTGTGAGAATATGTGTATATGTGAGAGTGTTCTGTGAGTGAGTGTGAGTGTGCATGTGAGCATGTGTATATGGGACCGTGTATATGTGTGTGAATGTGTGTTGTGAGTATATATATATATATATATATATATATATATATATATATATATACACACACATATATATATTGTGTGTGTTTATGAATGTGAGCATATTGTGTGAGTATGTGTGAGTGAATGTGTATGTATGAGAGACACAGAGAGACACAGAGAGAGAGACAGAGAAAGAGACAGAGAGAGAGAGAGAGAAAGATGTCTATGTGACAGTTCATACAGGAAAGAGGATAAGATGTACCCTCAGGAGGGCTGCTCCTCTCTCACTGGGGTTGCAGTCTCATGAACTCATTTAAATGAAAAAAAAAGACATTTAAAATGCTTACATAATCTACACAGTGTCCTGTTTTAGGACGATGGCCTGTTGTCAGGCTTGATCATGTGGTTGGATGACCTGAGTCTACACCTCACTGCTGCAGCCCAGGATTCTGAAAGGATATTGACTCACAAATCACAAACCTAAAGAATCAAGTGTTAAAACTTGAACTATGGCTTCAATTGAACATGTATCACACTTGTCCCTCTGTAAAGGGAAATATTTAATCCAGCCCATCACAGTTATGACTGTATATCTCTGAGAAGCCCAAGGGCTTCCTCCTAGATGGTCTGCGTGTAACCCATTTCCTACGCATTTATGGGCAGCCCCTTCTACAGGATTATCTAGAACAAACATTATATTTGAATCACATGTGAGACTAACACAGCCGCATTACATTATAACTATTTGTATATATACTTATATCACTCCTGTTTTAGGAGGTCCTGAGGGTAGAGATCAATGTCTCAAATGGCTATATCCTGCATGGCCTGCAGGCTTTGTACACAGTAGATTTCGAAAAATATGGTAAGCAACTGAGAGGAATTGGCTACTTGAAATTGGATGTGGCTGGAGGAAACCCCAAAATAATATCTTTACACAGGATAGGGGTGCATATTTCTCTGGTGTCAAAAATATTACGTGGAATTATTATTATGTATTAAATTTTAAAAAGTGAAACTGGGAATGGTGGCTGATGCTTGTGGTCTTAGAACTCAGGCACGCAAATCAGCTCTGTTTCAAGACTGAAAAGAATTGTGGCTGTAAGATGTTTTTAGTATTGAAGCATTAACATGATGCATACTGTTTATGCTCTGCTTGTGCGCAGTTTGTGGGATGTCCCTGAATTTGCGTGTACATGTGCAGGCCTTAGGTTGACATCGAGACTCTTGTTCTACCTTTCTTCACCTAAACTATTTGAGGCAGGGTCTCTCCATGAACCTAAAGATTGCCTATATGAGTAGTCTAGCTATCTAGTTTATTCCAGAGACACATTACCCCATCCCTCCTCCTAAGCCTGGGCTGCCATGCCCATCCTATCTGAGCTGCAAGCACATAAGCCACCAAACCATCTCCCGAACCCCTAAACATACATGCCCTTGAGAATGAGTTCCGGCTGCTTTAATTGAACAGATTGCATCTTGCACCTTCTATTAAACTTCATCTCTTTTACATTATTTATTTATTTGTTTGTTAATTTATTTATTTATTCATATGTGTATCTGTATGTGTGTGGATATGTGTATGACATGGTTTACATGTGCATATCAGGGGTAACTTGTAGGAGTAGAGTCTTGTCTCTCCTTCAACCATGTGAGTCCCCAGAATAAAATTCAGGGCATTGCTATTCAGGGCATTGCTCTTCAGCCCAAGCACCTTTACCTGTAGAGCAATCTTGCCTGCCATAGATTTCACCAGCTCTTAACATCTCCTACCATAGAAGCAAAAGAAAGAGAAATTCAAACAGAATTTAACGAACCAGCAGCTCTTGAAGGGGAAAACCCTAGTAACACTCAAGAAGAAGGAACTCAGTTACTGCCAACTGAAACCTGGCTGAAGGCAGCTGCCAATCTCTAATGAAAGTCTGAACATGTCCTTGAGCCAGAAAGTTCACACCAGAGAACTTATTCTGCAGATAGGTCAGATTTGTGCAAAATTATTCATAAGCAAATATACAGTGCCAGTGTTGTTGGTAAAAGCAAAAAAGCTGGAACAGAACGTCACTCAGGCACTAACACTATCTGGCAAGCCTCTGATGAGATAATACAATGTAACTAAGCCTCTGTTAAGATGATACAATGTAGCCAAACCTCTGACTATATGGTACAATGCAACTAAGTGTCTAAGGAGATGATACAACATAACTACTGTTCGATGACAAGAACAGACAACAGAGGACTCATCTAATCACGTGTGCTTAAAATTCTTAGGTAGGCATGTGCTTATGCCATGTATATGAAGGTATTCATGTGTCTGCATGGAAATATAGGTATTTGTTATAATTACATATCCATATGTGAGTAGAAGATCACGAAAGAATAAACATTAAAACCCTAACAAGTTAGCTGACTTCAGAGTGGGAGTTAGAAAGATTTGACTGTCGCAAAGTATGCCATAAGTGTGTAATCCCTTATTAGCATATTAATTGTCTTTTTATTCATTCAAACAAATTAAATAAAAATGAAATGGAAGACACAATGTGTGTTCCATCTGTTGAAGGAAACAGATGGAATTCTGCTGAACTTCAACTTATGTGATTAAGGATTTAATAAAATGGCAAGATAAAATGAGGCTCACAGACCAAAATGAAAAGGTGGCTAGCTGAGATACAGGCAGGAGTTTCTGAAGGTCTACAAAAAACTACGAAATAGTAGAATTTAAAACTGCTATTGTAATCATAAAGTCAAGCCAATACTGTATACAGGACGGTTGGTAACAATGCAGATATGTTTTGAAGCAGGGCCAGGGAGTCCCCAAACATTCAGGGACAGGACAGGCCAGAAAAAAAAAAAGCAAATAAGTCCCCTGTTAACAAAGAGCTCTAACCTGACATATGATATTCCCCAAGGAAACGCACCAGACGTGTCAGTATTGGCTATTGACACACAATAGAGGATTTCCAAGGTCAAGTAGCTCCAGGGAAAAGTTCATTTTAGAACTTTTTATTATTATTATTATTTGAAAACAAATCCATCAATGATTGGTTGTATTTTTGAAATTTCAAAAAGAAGTTTTCCTCTGGATTTGTGTTCCTCAGCCCTACACAGCAACCATGGAGAAACAAATGGATATACTATGTAGAGAACCCTGTCCTCAGGCCAGGACAATGGGCCACTAGGAAGCACATACGGAAGTGGCTCCCATCTCACTTGTGGTTTGATATTCTTGTCTCAGGGAGTGGCACTATTTGGAGGTGTGGTCTTAATGGAGTAGCCATGGCCTTGTTGGAGTAAGTGTGTCACTGCAGGCTTGGGCTTTAAGACCTTTGTCCAGCTGCCTGGAAGCCAGTCTTTTCCTAGCAGCCTTCAGATGAAGAGGTCGAACACTCAGCCTAAGAACTGGGCTAACTCTGAACGACAGTTATAAGGAAATTATAAGTGTGCAAATGGTACAGTGAGGCCCAAAGTGGAACCCAGCTCAAGGGGAGGTCCCAAGGCCTGACACGATTACCGAGGCTATGGAGCACTCACCAAAAGGGACCTAGCATGACCACACTCTGGAAATCCCATCAGGTAGCTGAAAGAGTCAGATGCAGATGTTTGCACCCAGCCAATGGACAGAGCAGCTGACCCCTGTTGTTGAATTAGGGAAGGCTGAAGGAGGCTGAGGAGAAGGGCAAGTGAACCTGTAGGAGGACTAGCAGTCTTGATTAATCTGGACCCCCACAATCTCTCAAACACTGGACCACCAAACAGGCAGCATACACCAGCTGATATGAGGTCCCCAACATGCATACAGTTGAGGACTGCCTGGTCTGTGTTCAGTCAGAGAGGATGCACCTAGCCCTCCAGAGACTGGAGGTCTCAGGGACTTTGGGGTGGGGGGTAGGGACATCCACATTAATCAATTAATTAATTAAAAAATAAAAAGTAAATCCTGTTGTATTTTATTGTCACATTACAGAATAACTTTTTATTTTTGTAAATGAAGAGAAGCTCCAAAATTCAGTGTATTTTATGTTATTTGCACATTATTGCTGCTGTTTGAGTTAGTGTGTTACTATGTAACCTTGATCTGGCTTATTAATTTATTTTTACTTAGTTACCTTTTTATATTAAAAGCTATAAGACAGTAAAAAAAAAATGTGTGCAAATGGTTCAACAGCCGTCCTCACATGTACTGAATGCTTACCCGATAGCCGCTGTTCTGTTTTCATTCATCTGAGCCATGCATTTAATATGCCATCTTTGCTTTTAGAAAAATGTGGGTAAGTATGAAAGCCATGGGAAAATATTAATGTGCATTCTTCCAAAGGGCTTGGGATTCTCTCTCCCCCAGCTCGGGAGATTGATCATCTGTGTCTCTATACAGAGTTAGCCCTCACTTCTCTCCTATCACACTGCTGTTGATGATAGATAGCTAACCTGTGGAAAGAACAGCTGTAGGAAGTCCCTGCTGAGGGACAGTTTTAATGGCTTTGCATTTTGAGAAATAAACCAGAAAGTTCTATAGGATCGAGACCTCAGCTCCCTTCCTGCTGCATTTCATGTCCTTGAACTCAGGTCAAGGAAGTTGAGGGTCGATTAACCGGAGCTGAGTGATGGGGAAGGATAGTTGTTCAGCGGCCGTAGTGTTGCAGGTTTGTAAGACAGAAAACTCTAGAGACCCTGCTTCATAATAGCATGAATATATTACCAGCACCACGTGCTTAAAAGTGGTTACAACTATGATATCTATGACATGTGGTTACCACAATTAAGTTTTTAAAAATGCAAAATTATAGTTTTTAAAGAAATGCTTATGCGCTTGCTTCATACTCTGACCTGTACAGGGCCACAGTTTGGCAGCAAGCACAAGGAAGCTGTCAGGATAAAATTCAGACAATCTGCACATAACCAAGTTGGATTTGGCAGAATAAAGCTGGCCTTTCATCTCATGTTCCAGGGCGAGAGCATCAGTATAAAAACCATCTACCACAGTAACATGTGCCGTAGTGTTCTATCCGGCCCCCTAGTTGGCATGGGGTGCCCTGGGCAGATCACAGGTAGAGACGAAAGGGCTCTGCTCGACGTTGTAGGAGAGCAGGCACGTGCCCGATTCTCCACTCAGGGTGGAAAATTATGAGAGGCAGATGTGTTGTCTCACTTATAGTAAAAGACTGGATGGTTGCTTACATGGAAAATACTATCATATGGAGTGATACCCTAATGACGCCTGCAATAGGAATCTGTCAAGAACAAATCCATTCTCTTGGCTGCATCTCTCCAGAAATTAGTACAAACTGGAAAACAAACAAATGAACCAAACCAACCAAACAAACAAACAAAAAACCCATGTAAGATGGTTGTTAAATCCTTGGCTGACTTGAAGCCTGATCAGTGGAACACAGAGTCTCAAGTGCCTGGGCAGAATAAAAGCAATCTCATCAAATTTCCAAACTCTCGATACATTTTACCTCCTTCCTCTCTTTCCTGCTTTCCTTCTTCCTCCTCCTCCTCCTCTTTCTCTTCCTCCTCCTCCTCCTCCTTCTTCTTCTTCTTCTTTTCTCTCTCTCTCTCTCTCTCTCTCTCTCTCTCTCTCTCTCTCTCTCTCTCTCTCTCTCTCTCTCTCCTGTCTCTAGCTTAGTAGTTTAAAAATAGAGAACAAATGTGCTTTTACTTGAGTTTTGTAACATGCTACTTTGGTTTGTGAACGAAGAATGTATAGGAAAGTCTCATGCTGTATTCGAGGCAAGACACACAAAGGGACAGAGGTGATGAGGTGTGTGAGTTCACAGCAGTCAGAGGTGGCACTGAAACCTTGGAGCCAGCAGCAGAGGTGTAGAATTTAAAGATCTGGAAGTGGGTGAGGCACTGGGAGATACAATGTAAGAGACATGCGTAAGCAGAGGAGCAGCTAAGGACTGATGGCTGGCCGGGGCTCCATCTATATGTAAGGTGGGGATAGAAATCCCTTGGCCTTGGAGGATGGTACAGCAAGCAGAGGCACAAACTCTTCATTGTCCTAATGAATGAAAACAGCATGGAACATAAGCCAGTAAGCGGCAGATACGTTAGAAAAAAATAGATGCGCTTTTGTAATTGCTGATACATTCTAAGTGGCTGTGGGGCAGGGGAGTGGTACGAGTGTGTGTGTGTGCATTCAAGAGTGTGTGTTGGGTGCACGTGTGCAGCACAGACATCAAAGACAACCTCCAATGTTCACAAGAGCCATCACTCTTAGTTTGACCTTGTTTAGTTCTGAGTGGTCTGAAACTTCACCAAGTAGGCCATGAGAGCTGGCCAGTAAGCTCCAGGGATCCCCCTGTCTTAGTCCCCCATCTCACCATCTGTGTGCCTCTGAACCTGCTGTTCATGTAGGTTTGGGGCTTTGAACTCTGGTCCTCACACTTAGAAGGCAAACACTTCACAAACTAAACCACTTCCCCAGCCTCTTTGTGACATCAACGAGGTTGGGATGGAGATGTGAAGAAAGCCATCATTTCCAAGACAGGAAGTGCTGTGCTGGGAAGTGGAGAGGCCTTTGACAGCCTTGCTGGATTATCACCTGCAAGTCTGCAGGAATTCTCCTGGCGGGGTGCATGAACTCTTTTGGGTCACCCCATCATTCTACCACCACAGAAGATCCAGCAAGCGGTGAGGCTTTTAAACACGTCTGAGAAACAGCAACAGAAGCAAAGGAATAGACTCTGTACTCCATGTTTGCCTCTCTAGAAGCCTTCTGGAAACAATATGTAATGAAGACATAGGTATGAGGCAGTGTTATAAGAGTAATGCCCTAAAAATAATTGGAAAGAGCACAAGTAAATGGGTGTTATTTAGAGCAACCAACTTCTACAATTGTAGAACATATCAGTAGGTGTGTAAGCACATGTGTGTGCAACTGTGTAAGCTGGTATGTGAACAGGTGTGTAAGTACATGTGTAAGCAGGTGTTCTCAGGCTACTCCTCGAAGAGTTGCCACATGTGTGCATCCATGTGGCAGATAACATATTGTCAGGCAACACATACACCTTCTGTGGGTGCCACTGGGAGACTGGTGATATTTGTTTCCAAGTCCTGGCATAAAATTTCAGAAAACAACAGAGGCCTCCTCTTGTGGATAGCCCTGGGCTTGTATTTTGATGCTAATTTCACTCCTGGGAGGGGGCTGCAGATGAGATGTAAATCATGTATACAAGTGCCTTGAGAACCTTTTCCCCACCTTAACTTTTCAAATAAAGGCTATAGCCAATGACTCGGCAGGAGGAAGAAGGAGGGGCTGAGAGTTTGGGGGAGGAGAAAAGGATAGAAAGGAAGGGGAGGAGCTATAGACGATCTATGGAGAGGAGGGGGAGAAGCTGGGGGCCTGGAGAAACCCCAAGTATTTAGGATAACATAGATGGGAATAGAGTAGTGTAGTGGGAGATCCGCCCAATCTAGGCTTATAGCTTGTCTCCATACTGATTGAGTTGAGATTTCTTTTACCAGGTTGGAAAATTACAGCAACAGCCTCCTGTGAGTTTGATGGTGCTCTTTCTATTGTTGGAGAGATAGCTTGCTGTGTATGGTTGCAGCCCCGCTTTTTACAGTGTAGAGCAGAGTTCTGGGTATAGGCATGGGTCCATGTTGTTGATGTCACATAGTTTGTTGGTGAAGAAATGCTCATAGCATTCTTTAGAACTCATCTCCATAAGTCCAGTCTTCCCACTCATCACAACTGCTAGTCATTCATCTCTTTTTCTCTTGTCTAGCTGAGATTCATGGTTTTGTTCATCAAAAAGGACACTTTCTCTGTTGACTTTGCCCTATTCCATCTTCTTGCTTCACTACCTGGATCTCCTTCGTCCAGCTGCTTTCTTTCGACCCTCTCCTGTTGCCCAGTGTCTTTTGGTTTTTTGAGACAGGGTTTCTCGGTGTAGCCCTGGCTGTCCTGGAACTCACTCTGTAGACTAGGCTGTCCTCAAACTCAGAAATCCACCTGCCTCTGTCTCCCAAGTGCTGGGATTAAAGGGCTGTGCCACCTCTGCACAGCTACTGCTCAGTGTCTGAAGGTGGAGTTAGGTTATTGATGGAGCCCATATTCCTCAGCATTTGCCTTTATGGGAACAAATCCTCCTGTGAGTCCTGCACTAGACCTGTTCCCTGAGTTTGAGTGTATCTTATCTTCACTTTCATGCATGTCTAAATAGTTTCTAAATAGTTTCAACTCCCTATGATTTCTTCTTTTGAGTGCTTATTTACTAGTGTGATTTGATTTCTATACTCCTGTGTTAACTATTCCTCTTGTACATGATTCTTTCATATTCTGCTAATGCTATTCATGAATTCTACACTTCTGCATTGAGCAAGGCTAGTTTTAAGATCTAATTAGAGGTCACTCCTAGAGAGGGAGTAACACATCCCTGAGCAAACATTCTGTTACTCTCTCTCTCTCTCTCTCTCTCTCTCTCTCTCTCTCTCTCTCTCTCTCTCTCTTTCTCTCTCTCTCTCTCTCTCTCTCTGTGTGTGTGTGTGTGTGTGTGTATGTGTGTGTTTGATAGGTGCCTTTTCAAGTCTCCTGCTGGTCTCTTGTCTAGATGTTTTACCCTCTATTGAAAGTAAGCTGTGAGGCCCAGCTATTATTATTGAAGTATTTATATTTCTTCTAATTCTGTCCATACTTCATGTATTGGGAATGGGAGGATGCCTGTAGCTTTTACCTAGGGGTCCTGTTGCATGGAAGCTTGATCAAGACACCAGTGTGGCAATTGGAAGGCTCATCTACTCATGCATGAGAGATTGAGTTCTATTGCTTGATATTCACTAAATTGAAAACCATTGCTCCATGAATTTAATCAAACATTCTATCATTATTAAAGTTGGAAAGACAAATCTTATCTCTGACATGCACACACACACACAAATAAGTTGATTAAACTGATTGCCAAGTAGTTGCAACATAATATCTCAAACTTGTTACCAAATGTGTTCCCTCGGGGCTATCGCACACACTGTTAGTATTATTACTATTGTATTTCTCAACCAGGACAAGCCATCTGCCTCTGTCACCCTCTTCTGCCACCACAGCACAGAAGCAGCCATGGACAACACTGAGTGAGTGTGGGGGACTCCCAAGAGAGATTCGTTCGCCAACACAGATGGAGACCAATGGGCAGTGCTCTAACAACTTTAATGTAAGATCTGTGCACTTATTCTGCCCAAATTTCTGACAAAAGTTTAACTACCAAATGGGCTCTTGAGAATGAAAACAAGTTTGAAAGGGTGAGAAGAAAAGATTTTGTAGCAAGACCTCAGAGTAGAACAAAGAAAAGCCCAGTGAGTCCACCCTTTCCCTCATCTTCCCTGTCCTCATCCCACTCTACCAAGTGTCTGGTCTTCTGACACTGTCACGTGATATTGTCATGTACAAAGCTGGCACTTAAGAACTACACACTTTTATCATATACACATACACACACACAACACACACATACCAAAATGTCATAACATTTTAAGTAAGTCTACAATTTTGTTTTTAATATATTCTCAGTTGTCCTGGGGTTTCTGAGCCCACTGGCCACACATTGAAGATGGCCATGCGACCTTCGGGCGAGCAGATAATCACTGAAGCAAGTAGCTTAAGGGAAGGAAGCTGTGGGATCATCCTGACCAGTCAGAGAGATGACCCATGCCAGGGCTAGAGCTCAGGGGGAGGAGAAGTGAAGACTAGGAAGTGGCCAGCATCACAACGAGTCATGAACCTGGAGCAGTGCCTTCTGAGCCTGAGGCGCCGTCTATGTGCAGCATTAATGACTCTCCAGACACGGGTGTGCTGGCACATTCCTCACCACCATCCATCAACAGGACATCCCGTCTTTCCAGCTGAGCCTCATCTAGTTGGATATCTCTATGGGCATTTCTCAACCCTAACAGTCAAGCCTTTTTAAACCCCTGAATCCCTAGAAGTAAAACAACCACAAACCCAATAAACAAAACCAAAACCAGATAGGGGGTGTTTCTCACTTGACACTTGGGGGTGAGGTATGAGGAGAACCAATGCCATCTTCATCACACCAAGTTCTCTCTCTCTGGTCTATGCTCAGACTGAGTGGCAAGGGAGAGGTTAAGTATATTTAGATGAACCTCCAGTTGGAGGAGGAAATGCTTCGAACCTTTGTTGTCATCAATACTTGCCAATCTTTTGATGGATTTAATTTTCCACTTATTTTAGGTCTTCGATGTTTGCCAACTCCAATTTTCCCTGATATCATTGACAGCCACACAACCAATTAGTCCTTTCTGCATCCTGTAAACATGTCACAGGTGGTGGTGGAACACACCTTTAATCCCAGCACTTAAAGGGAAGAGGCAGGTGAGTCTCGGAGTTCAAGGCCAACCTGGTCTATACAGTTCCAGGAAAGCCAGGGCTACACAGAGAAACCTGTCTCAGACAGGGGGAAAAAGGGAAATACTGAATTTGAAACATTTTCAAGTTCTCTGTCATCAACCTGAAATGGCGCCTGTGACCTGACGGTCACTAGGAATGGTGAGCTGACTGCAGGTGCCAGGAATGTTCCTTCTTCCATGTCACACAGACAAACACAAAGGGGCAGACAGAAAAGACTGATCATCTGTGACACTGTTTACCCTCTCAGATGTCTCCAAGGAAAATATAAGTGGTGAGAACTCTCGCCGGTCGTGGGACCAGAGCAACCAGCAGGCACCGTGAGCGGCTGCTGCGCTCTCCTACCCACACATTCTCCACAGCGTCCACACATTCTCCACAGCGTCCACACATTCTCCACAGCGTCCTTGAGGCTGCTTATGACAAAGGGCACCCCATGCTTAACCTGGCTTTTGTAAAAGAGATTCTCCGAAAGAACTGGGCTGTTTCTCCAGGACTCCAAAGCAAAAAACCCAGCACACCTCTGAAGCTTCGTGGACTCTCAGGTCCTGAGTTTTGCGTTTTTGAAATATGTGGAATCTGTGATAACTGACTCAACAGGACATGAAAATACAGAACTTACTATAATAAGTGCAGCTGAGTCCCTGAGTCCACATCAACTTACAGGGAAAGCATCTTCTCTGAAAAGATTTGTGGGGATATGAGAAAGTTACTAAAATACCCAGCACAACTAAATATTCATTCAAATATTGTTGACCATAAATGTTGTTATTCATAGAGATGTGGGATTTTAACTTGCCCGACAATGGGCCGGCAAGTTAACTCAGTGAGTAGAGGAGTCTCCCAAGATGTGTTTAATTCTGGGATCTACAGGGGAAGAGAGACCTGATTCCCAATACTGTTCCCCACCCTCCACACATGCACTGTGGTAGGGGTACCTTGCCCCCTTCCTCCCACATAAGTAAATATAATATTCTTCTCATTGCTTCCACTTTGTCTCATTCCTACCTCTCTCTGACCACACAGGTCACCAGGATTCATCAATTCCATTTTATAGCTGGAAAGATAACCTTGGCGACTGAGAGATTTATCTATTCAGCTTCTCATGTCATGAATCCAGGCTTCCACAGCTTTAATACATCTGTTCTTTAGGAACTCATGCCCACCATCACCAAGTTCTGCAAGGAATGGCAGCAATGTGGAGATGCTGACAGAGGCCGGAGGCTGGGTGAGGGGAGACTCTGGCCTCCATAAGCGCATTTATTATTTATTATTCTTGGAATTTGCCCACATCGGTCTCCTTTGTTCACTGCTTTGCCTTGTGGGAAAAAAATTTTTTTCATCTGTGTTTGCAAGTTTTACATAACTTTCAGTGTCTTCTAGACTGATTCTTCTTCTGACCGTGAACCAGGAATGACCTGAAAACCCAGGAGAAAGCAGTGCAGATGACAGTGGTAATGACAGTGACACCCAAGGCCAGCCTTCCCTGAGATCAGGGCTTCTGATGGAACTGAGGAACAGACTAAAAATATCAGAAGACAAATGTTAAATACCTACCATAAGATGAAAGAATTCCTTATTCTGTGATTGATAGGATCCGGAGGAACAGACACCATGTGTTGAGACAGGGCAGAAAACGTGAGTACAAAGGTATTATGCAAACACAGAACACCATTTCCACATGGGAGAGTGCACAGAGTCCAGGACGTGAGCCCCAGGGCACCATCCCCTGCAGACACCTGAATCTGGGATTTGTATCTGAAATGTTGTTCACCGTGGTTAGGTAATTGTTTACATAGTTGTGAAGAGCAGTTTCGTATGGGTACCCTGAGTGAGAATTTGCAAGTGAAGAAAACAGGAACACAAACTTGCAGTGTTTCCAAGACATATCAAAATAAACACGACATGACTGTGACAAGGATTCACCACCAAGTCACACTGAGGAAAGCAAGGTGGGACATGAGATTTTGTCAACCTGGAAATTTATCATCCTTGGAAAGGGAAACCACCAGGATGCTGGCCAGGGGATGGGGTGGGGGTGGGGCTTGAACCTAGTAGAAAGAGATACAACTTTTAAACACCAAACAAAAGAATGTATCCACGTGGCTTGTCGGGATCCTCAAAGAAAACCCTGGGCAGCGTTCCAGCACACACTGACAGAGCATCAGCCATGGTGTTTATTTGCACCCTTTTGACTAACCAGGGTGAGAATACGTGCTTTTTACAAATGACCTGTATCTTTAACAATGTCATGACTGTACTAATTGCTATGAAGGAAGTCAGCCCAAGGTAACATCCTCTCCAATCTAAGTCATTCCTCCTACATTTGAAATCTGCTCTTAGAACAATCTAGATTCGTGACCAGGCTTCTCTGCTTCTTTGCGTGTTTAAATCACTTAATCCCTTTGCCGGCCAATGGGCCAATTTCTTTGTATGCAAAGAGGAATAACTAACGCTGTCTAGTTTAGAAGACTGTTAAAGAAACCAAAATGAACTTACTTACTTCATAATTTATTTTTATTTCATGTTTATTTTACTACATAATTGCCATGCCCCAGACTTTCTTTTCACTTCTCTATTTCTTCCAACTTTTATTAACCCTTTCCTCTTTTTCTTTGCTCTGCCTTTACCTTCAATATGCATATTGACAAGCTTATCTCCTTCGTCTGGCCCAAGTGGCCAGTTAATAGTATGTGCTATCTTTGGGGTTTGGCGCTACTCGATTCCAACTAAAACTTGCCTATTGTTACATAAGGTACGATTAAACCTCAGAAGAGTGGAAGTAATTATGGCTTCATGGGGTCACCTTAAAAGTCAGACGTCTTTCCTGTTATATTCCTTTCCTTTCAAATATTCCCAGGAGTAATGAGAATTCCTGGGGATTAGTTCAAGCATCTGAACTAGTCTGCCTCCACATCTTGGCCATGTCTGCTAAGACGTGGCTTCCACAGACGGAGCTGTTCACCCTGCCATAGTACACTCATTACCTAGCAAAGGAACAAGCCAAATCCTCGTGAACCTCCTCTTCCCCTTCAATTTGAGGAAGTAGACCATCTCTGAGAAGCCCCACGAAACCCCATTAAATGAATCTAAATAAATAATATCTCTTCAAACAAGCCAATGTTTCCCAAAGTCAGTGCACTGGGTAAAGATGAGAATGGTCAATAAATAGCAGATTTGCTGATCAACAAGGCATGTGCTTGGTCTCAGCACAACTCTGTTTCTGCTGCAGGCACAGATGGAACAGCATTTGCTCCCGTTCTTGGTAGGCAGGTAGAACACATAGGAAACAACAGTTCTACATGTCTGAAGCTGCCTTGCTACCCACGACTCAGGATGAGAAACTGAATAGGAGCTTTAAAAGGAACGGTAGACTAAAATGGGAGCAAATGAAAACTTAGAAGGACTGTGGGTTGCTTTGGAAGAATGGACAGGAAGCAACTTTTAAATCTCCTAGCATTGTGCTATTACTCAAATAACTCCATTTTCCTGGCAAGACTGAGCTAAAATAATGTCCTTCTGATTCCTTAAACAAATGTCTACAGTATTGTGCAAAGTATCCAGCATACAATAAAAGGATACTTAATTTTCCTCTCATAAGACAAATCCAGCCCACTGGCTATGTTTTATAAATAAAGTTTTATTAGAACATGATGCAATGGTTGGCGAAATTAGGTCTTTGGCTGTCTTTGTGCTACTACAACTCAGTTGAGTAGCTGAGGTGGACACTGTGGCTTGTAAACGTAAAATATTTATAGTATAGTCCTTTGTAGGAGTCTGTCAACCCCTAGCCTAAAGGGGGGGCAGGCAAGTATACAGGAAATTCTAGTGCTGCCTAATGAGGGGTAAGGGGGGAATTTGCACTGTCATGAGGCAAAAGGAACTCACAGTGATGGTCTGAATGTCTCAATCCAAACCTCTGCCAACAGTGAAGAGAGGTGGGAACTCATTTCCCCTTTGCCCTGTGCTGATGCTAAAGGGGTCATGGCTGCTGTTCCATCCTACTCAGACCCTGTGCTCGGAGAACCTCATATTTTACATAAACATAAAAGTACCAGTCGTGTATAAGTACAGTGAGTCAAATATGCACACAGCCAGCTGAGCTTTTCAGCCATCTAACCGTAGCTACCTGAGTGCTCATTTTCTCAGATCACTAAACTGAATATGGCACCCAAGTTTCTCCCCCAGCCTCTGCTTGGCTGGCAGCTTAGACTGACCAGTGTGCAGGGCAGCCAGGGTCCTGTATGTCCTGACTGGAACTCAGGTTCCATGGCTTTGCCATAGCACACACTTTGTAGCTGAGGCACCTCCATACATGTGAATGCATAGACAGGCCCCAAGACACAGAATTATGGTGTGGTCCAGCCTGCACCTTGACTCTTTCAACATTTTGTGAGTATGAGATCCAGTTAAGATCTAATCATTGTTCCTCAGAATTCACTCCATATACTTACTTCCCTTGGTGGCAGCTATAAATTTTTTAAATTCTTTCATTTTTGTTGTTTTTGCCTTTCCAGCACTGGGGACAGAAATTCAGACTTTTCTGCGTGTTTCGCAAGCATCTACCTGCCGAGCTTCATTCCCCAGCAAAACTAGAAACCTTTGCCCTTAGTTTTCTGAGAGCAGGATCTAGTGACTCTCCCTTCTAAGAGCTAAGTGCCTACAAAGGCCCCTGAACATGTAACAGTGGACAGAGTCTCTGCTCCCTACTCAAGAGTTGAACTATGAGATCTGACAGTTCTGCCTTGGGACGTCAGGGCTGTGAAGTGAGGACTTATAAGTGGGCAAGTACCTCAGTGTCCTCAGTTCTCCCACCCAGTGTTTCCCCTTTACTAAATCCCTAGATTGTGTTGAACAATAAAGGAGGTCCTAGGTTCCAAGATTATTTTTAGAGATAAGTTTACATGTGTTTGACTGCTCTCCTCCATTAAATTTCTACTTTTATTTCTAAAATCCTGATAACTGCCTCTATGTCCCCTGCCATAGGAGGGGCGTCCTGCAGCAACAGAAAAACAAGGGTTACTGTCTTTCGCTTTATGAAATAAAGCAAATCCATTTAGGGAAGGAATTCCTGAGTACAGGAACACAGGTCAAATATCATGAAGAATGATGTAAGCAAAATATTACCAGATAGAGTTAAAAGACTCTTGTATGACTGGAGACAGAAAGGAACCACTGAGAATCTCAGTGCTCTGCGGGGTCGACCCATGCAGCCGGCCATACAAGGATCTAGAAGAAACTAGCCAGGGAAAGGTTAGGCTAGGCTAGGCAGGCACCTTAGGGTCAGATTTTACTACCATAGTCCGTACTTAGATTATGATAAAGTAAAGAATTTAAAATCAAGGATGACTTCATATAAAACGTGTCTGAGGAAGACTGATCTCAGGGCTGTCAGAACTGGAGGAGAAAACTGTGCCAGGCAGAGATTAGATGGACACACCCGGCTAAGGATTTTCTGTACAAGTCAGGGTTTCACGTGACGGAAATCCCAAGCGTGCATAGTTGAAGGCTCCCAGCTCCTGGGTATTTAACAATAAGTGAAGAAAGCAATTTGGCCAAAATTTCAGGAGTCTTTTTGGCCTCGCCAGACGGAGTGACGGCCACCTGTGAACTTCTCCAGAGCCTGAAGCAGACGTGATAACTTCCCTCGAGATAACCTGTCCTCGCAGCCGCCTGATAATGGGACACAGCTTTTGTCTTCTCTGCAATTCTCTCAAGATCACCTCGGGAATAAGAGGTAGAAAATTGATGGCGCTGTGGAGGGCAGACGAAGAAAGGGCTTGAGCACCTCGCTGATTGTAATGGCTCAAAATCGGGCTGGCTGCTGCAAGCGCCTGTGCGCGCGCACTCATGGGCACAAGGTCTGAAGGCTGTTTTCTCTCAACAGGCCTCCAGAGTCTTTTTTCTTTTATGTTTATCTGTTTTAAAGATCACCATTGCCATTAAGATACAAACTGGACTTTCATTAAACAGTGTGCATCATAAAGGGTTTGTGGATGCCTGTCCAGTTTAAGGAAGCAGTACAGAGTCCTTTGAACAGCCGGAAGTGGAGGTCTGCTATACTGAAAACCCTGGGTCTACCTAAGAATTTGGTCACTAGCGAATATAGGAATAAACACATGGCAACCAATTATCAAGGTAATTCTGTCAAAAGATACTTACCTCACATCCAGCTTTATTTAGGATAGAAAACCCACATAATTCAACTGATTCTTGCTAAAGGCATGAAAGGAAAGAGAATCAACTTTGTGAGAGCCTACTATATCCCATAGGTCTTTGGTATTTACTCTTTCATTCAAAGATTACAAGTGTACAATCTAAACATTACTACTGATGAGGATGGGATGCAGAGGACTCAGGTCATCACATGATGAGGATAAATATGTGAAACCCAGCGGTTGGAGAGAGGGCAAAGGAAAAAGCACTTACTGCCAAAGTTTGAGGTTTCAAGGAGGCTGTCCCCAAACCTGCAGGCAGCCAGGCACAGTACCTACCATGTATTTGAAATTCTGGTTTTGCTGCAGTGAGATGGGAGATGAGGAGAGTCCTTGGAAGGACTGGCATACATGGAGGCAAACACAAAGAGACTCAATCTTAAACAAGGTGCAAGTTAAGGATCAACACCTGAGGGTGTCCACTGGCATGCTATGTATACACAAACACACACACACACACACACACACACACACACACACACAACCCACATACACGGAAAAACCAAGGGAATGGTTCCTGAGGAATTACACACGGCTGACCACTGGATTCCATGAGCAACATATGCACACACTCACTACACATATGTGCATACACGTACACACACACATACACATGTATAAAAATGTATTGAAGCTGGGCTTCTTTCCAATTATATCTCTCAAATTTGAGTAGTGATATTATGAGAATGTATATGATTAATTCCCAGGTAACACATAAGAATTGCAGGCTAGCATTAAGGGAAAGAAAGAGAAAGGAGCTCCCAGCATCTGCTGCCTCGTTCTTGTGCTGGCTGTTGTGAGCTGCAGCCTCACAGAGGAGCTAGTGAAAGGCAGCAGAGCTGGACTCTGCCTCCCTGACTCCAGAGACTCAACGGCCCAGGCTCAATACGCTGTACTTCCACTTCACAAACAGAAGGAACAAGACAAAAACCAGACTGCGGACCACAGAGAGTTCCTGTGTCCACCAGAGCATCTGTGGATGGAACACACCATCCAAGTCTGTGGTTCCTATACCTGCTGAGGACAGGCACTCTGAGTCTGGTCTAGGTGAACCTTCATTAAGGGCTTTGTCATTGTCATCTACAGGGCTGTGCCTTTGAGATCTGTGACTGTCAGATTTTTCTCCACCTCTCTAGAGCAAGTCCTCAATGCTAGTTTGCTCCGTGTGTGGAGGGAGTCTGAGGCAGAGTCTTATGAAGCTCAGGCTGTCTTCTTTCTATGGAGTAAGGTTGGCCTTGAACTCCAGATCCCTCTGTCTCCACCTCCTCACTCTAGGATTATGGGCATGTGTCCGCCCCCAGCTTCTAAAGCTGCATTTTAGTGCCCAGTCTACTGTTTTGAGCTGCTATACTTGACCCTTCTCTGTAACTGCCCGCAGTTACATCGAACGGGTTACCTGGAAGGGAAGCTGGGCATGGATGGGAAGGCGGGGAGAGAAGAACGAGACCAAGACAACAGTTGCTGATCAAGGTCCCAAGGGTTAATGGCGGACTCAGAATTTAAAGTTTCAGGCGAGACCCCTCCCCCAAATTCCCAGGTCTGTCCAGGAGAACTGGTCTGACTGCTCAGCACGCATTGGTTACACTGCTCAGTCAGCTGGGTGGTCACCAGCTCAATTCAGGAATCTGTAGATCTGGAGGAACAATGAACTTCACCTTGGTCTGAGCACTCCACCCTAGGTGTGTGTGTGTGTGTGTGTGTATGTGTGTGTGTGTGTGTGTGTGTGTGTGAATTATGGCTAACACAAGAATTCCTGCTCAAGGGCTGGGAGGGGAAGTCACACCACTCTGCATGTGGAACTCCCTTCCATAGAGTCAGTTGCTTTGTAGCAAATAGAAACCACTGACCCTCATCCAACGTGTGCCATGTTTCTCATCCATTCCACCCCACGATCAGCTCATACAGCTTCCAGAATATGTGAACTTTTGGTTCTCTGATGTGACCCATTAATTTAATCTGAATCACACTCTTCTCTCAGCCGCCTAGGAAGGGATCTGACAAAAGACAATGTTCCCTCTCTCTTTACTTCATTCTCATCCACTCTACCCTCCACACAATCATCAGGCATGGCTTCAGATACCTTTCATCTTTAAGAAATACTGCTAATTGTTGGTCTTGGAGCCTGACCCATTGGTGTTCTGTTCAGGAAATTTTCCCCTGTGCCCATGTGTTTGAGACTCTTCCCCACTTTCTCTTCTATCAGATTCAGTGTGTCTGGTTTTATGCGGAGGTCCTTGATCCCCTTGGACTTGAGCTTTGTTTGTACAAGGAGATAAGAATGGATCAGTTTGCATTCTTCTACATTCTGACCGCCAGTTGAACCAGTACCATTTGTTGAAAATGCTGTCTTTTTTCACTGGATGGTTTTAGTTCCTTTGTCAAAGATCAAGTGACCATAGGTGTGTGGGTTTATTTCTGGGTCTTCAATTCTATTCCACTGATCTACCTGCCATGCAGTTTTTATCATTATTGCTCTGTAGTACAGTTTGAGGTCAAGGATGGTGATTCCACCAGAAGTTCTTTTATTGTATTCATGGAAGGACCCATGGCTCCAGCTACATATGTAGCAGAGGATAGCCTTATCTGGCATCAGTGGTAAGGGAGGCCCTTGGTCCTGTGGATGCTTGATGCCCCAGCAGAGGGGGGTGCTAGAGCAGTGAGGTGGGAGTGGGTGAGAGGGAGAGTGGGTGAGTGTGTGAGTGGGTGGATGAGCACCCTCATAGAGGCAAAGGGGAGAGGATGGGATTAGAGAATTGTGAAGGGGAAATCAGAAAGGAAGATATCATTTTAAAAGTAAACAAATAAAATGATTAATAAAAAAGAGAAATACTGTTAAAAAAAAAAAAAACCTCCCCATGACTTTCAGTGTACTTAAAATCAATCAAGATCATGTGATCTAGCACAGCTTTACCATGTGCCTGCCTTGAAGGCACACTGGCCACTATTGGCCCCTGATCCACTTCTTAAAATTTTTGGAAAATATACCTTTTTCATACAATATATTCTGACCATGTTTTTCTCTCCCTTGTCTCCCAGATTCTCCCCTCCTTCCCACCAAATCAATTCAGTGTCATTTTTCTCTCTTTAGAATATAAATAAGCAAATAAAAAATAAAACAGGCCGGGCGGTGGTGGCGCATGCCTGTAATCCCAGCACTTGGGAGGCAGAGGCAGGCGGATTTCTGAGTTTGAGGCCAGCCTGGTCTACAGAGTGAGTTCCAGGACAGCCAGGGCTACACAGAGAAACCCTGTCTCAAAAAAAACAAAATCCAAAAAATTAAAAAAAAATAAAACAGAATAAAATAGACAGGGAAAAAGAAAAAGCACAAGAAGTACTCACATACATGCACACAAACATACATGTACACACATACATACACACATGAGAGAGAACCCATAAATATACAAATTTGAAAACCATAACACACAAGAACAGTAAGGTAAAGAGCAAAATGTTCAGATAAAGCATTATGAGACCAAAACAAATCATTAGCACTGAGGTTTGTGTGTGTGTATGTGTGTGTGTGTGTGTGTGTGTGTGTGTGTGTGTGTGTGTGTGGTGTGTGTGTGTGTGTGGTGTGCGTGTGCGTGTGTGTGTGTGTGTGTGTGTGTGTGTGTGTGTATGTGTGTGTGAGAAAGAGATAGAGTGTGTGTGTGTGTGTGTGTGTGTGTGTGTGTGTGTGTGTGTTGGTTATCTACTACTGGCACAAGCCTGCCCTTAAGTGTGGTTTGTATACCAAAGAGACTCCATTGGAGAATAACTAATCTTTCCCTTATGAGTAGTTGACAATTGGAGATAGCTTCTTTGTCAGGGATAGGAGTTTGTGTTCACTACTTCTCAGTCCTGAGAACCCATCTGGCCTGGACCTATGCAGACCCAGTGCATGCTATTTACATCTCTGTGAGTTCATATGTGCATCAGCCCTGTTGTATCTGAAAGACACTGTTTTCCTGCTGCCTTCTAGCCCCTCTGTCTCTTACCCTCTTTCCTTTTCTGTAAATCTCCCTGAAGAGGTTTGATGGATACATCTCATTGAGGAGTGCATATTCCAAGGTCTCTGTCACTCTCTGCACATTGCCTGTCATGGGCTTTGTATTTGCTTCCAACTATTGCATGTGGAAGCTTCTCTGATGCTGACTGAGCAAGGCACTGATCTGTGAGCATAGCACAATGTCACTAGGAGTCATTATATTGCTTCTTTTCTTTAGTGCAACAATAGTATTTGGTTTTCTCCTGGGTTCACGTTCCATCTAGTCCCAGATATATAGTCACCTGGTCAGTGTCAGGCACAGGTTCCAGCTCATGGAGTGGGCTTTAAATCCAATCAGATAGTGGTTGGTCACTCCCACAAGCTGTGTCACTATTGCAGTAGTGTATCTTTCAGGCATGTCACCACTGTAGGTCACAGGGTTTGTAGCTAGGTTGGTGTTTACCTTTATCCTCGGGTAGAGTGCAGAGTACTTCCCAGTGCCATGAACACTAGTCATCGTGGATAAAGGTACTAGCCAGGCCCTATGTTCTGTGAGATGCATAGGTGCTGTCTTCAGCAATAGGGCCTTACCACCTGACCTACTTTCAGCTTACTCTTCTGGCCTCTTATCTGCTCATCTATAATTTCTAGAGAATTGTTGACAGTTGCCTGGTTCTACTGGGTGTCCTGATGATCTCCATTATAGAGATAGAATCTTCCTTTCGTTGCTTTGCTTTTGTTAATGTGTTTATCTCAGTTTCTAGATACATGTCAGTTATGGTTAGTGTTTACTGTTTGTCTCCCTCCCTAAACTATACAATTCCTGAGGATAACAACTGTGTCTGTGATGTTATCATGTAAATTCTCTTGTTATAAAACTGCCTGGTCTTTAACATAAAACAAATGCAGTGGAAATGAGAAGGAGTAAATAAATTCTCAGGAATACCCCAATTGTATTAAGATATAGAATGAAATTCTATCAGGGCAATGTTAACCAAAATACAATATATTTGGCACACACTTGCTAATTGTAATAAGAGAATCAAACGACTATCCATAAAGGCAACTGGAGATTAAATGAAACTACATACATCCCAGCTGACTGGCATGATCTGCTCTTTGAAAGTGCCTATAGATGCCATTTTCTCTCCTTTCCAAGTTCAATTTCTTTCATGTTATTTAAAAGTAAAAAAAAAAAAAAACCTGGCCTTAATCAAAGTTTCTTCCCCTTTTCACTGTTCTCCAACTGAACTGGGGTGTGGAGATGACAAATATATCCAAAGCCTAAGTGAGAAAGGATGGCTGGTTCATATGAGTAAGGGCAGATGTGGTTCCCTCTTCACACATATAGCTTCAGACCATTCTGGATGTGCAGAGCAGCAAGTATAGAATCATCAAAAGTTGCCTGCTCCAGAGGACCAGGACAGCAAGGGGATTAGAACTTACAGCTAAGGACTGATGAAGGGAAACCTCACTTCAGGCGTGTCCTGATGGAATAACCCTAACAAATCACTTGGTATAATTTTTTTGCTAGTTCCTCATCATGAAAGTCTTTATACTGAGTAAATATAAAGCTCACAGTATTGGGAGTGTCAAGTAAAACCTTATGTATATGTGTGTGCACATATATAATCTGCAGTCATATGAATTTCCCTTAGCTTCTTAGATTGTGCATCAATTTCCATGGGGTGAACATGACCACCATAATACAACATGTTCCCATATGTTTGCTATTGAAGAATTCAACTAAGATGGCACTTAGAGTTAATTTCACTAATTTAAACCACTTTCTAAGTAATAGGGCCATTTATAATCAATTCACTTATCTTCCTAAAATATTTTGTGAAATAAGGAAAAAGTAAAAGTACTTAAGAAATAAAAGAGCTGGCTGTCTCTATCTTGCCTTGTGTTTGTTATAAATTAGATCTTCATCAAAATAGATAAATTGTCTTCACTAGTGAGATCTCTCTAAGCCTCTGTTCACCAGATGCAGGTAAAAGTCATACACATAACATCTGTGCCCAGTCCCATTGTCAAGATTGCATCAAATGATACACTTCTGTATAGTCTGCCATAGTTCAGATGGGATTGCCACCATCATCGTTGGCATCATCCTCAAAGTCGTCGTCATCACACTGACATAATGGTAAAGCTAGCTCCCTGTAAACACAGGTAGGAATCTGCCAACTTCTTTATGATGGCCACTTAAAACTTGATCATTAATACTTGGTAAATTAATTTTAAAAAACAGTACAGCTTCCCTGGATTTAGAGCTTAGGAACGCCAGGATCATGTTATGCTTGAAAATTCAAAGTTATTCTAACCCTCAAATTGTTGAAGATTAGAAAGTTAGAGAGACACAGGCAATTTTAAATATTAGAACTTAGGGCCAGTGGGCAAGATCAAGGAACCCAGGCAGAGTTCTCTTTGCATAAACTTACCAGGTAGACTATTTCATAAACACTGGACATGGGTGCTTGTCCATTCTGCAGGGAGAGAAGCACAACCCTAGAGGTTTAAAGGGCCTCATGCCCTAGTCTCATGTGTGGCTATGATAAAGCATCATCACAAAAAGCAACATCCCCAGATAAGAAAATGCTTATCTTAGCTCATAATTCCAAGTAATAACCTATTGGGGCTGCAAAGCCAAGACAGCAGAAACTTGAAGCAACTGATCCCAGTCACCGTTCAGAGCACAGAGAAGTGAATCTGGGCATTCTTTGTTCTCAGCTAGCTTTTCTCATTATACAATTCAAGACTTCAAACCAGAGAACTATAGCACCCACAATGGGTGGGTCGCCCACTCTAAGTTAATATAATCAATACAATCCCTCAATGGCTAGAGAAATAGCACCTGTTGCTCTTCCAGAACATCAGGTTCAAGTTCCAGAACCCATATGGCAGGCAACAATAGTTGTAACTCCATCTCCAGGGGATCCCATGACCTCTTATGCCCTCCATGGGCACCAGGCACATGTGTGGCATACTGACATACAGGCAGGCAAACCACACTTACATTAAAACAAATTTTTAAAAGAAAGTCTCCCCCAAAGGCCAGCTTGATCTGACAAATCCCTTGCTGAATTTCTTTCCAGATGATTCTAGGTGATGTCATTAATTCTAGATGATGTCATTGATTCTAGGTGATATCATTGGCAATTAGCACTGTTCTTTGGGTCCTCACTGCTACTAAATAGCAAAGCTGACTTTTGCATCCAGTTCTTCAGATTCCAAACTGATAGTCTTTCTCACAAGACTCTAGCAATCTCAGGGCCAGAGGGAATGCTGAATATGCCTTTCATTCAAAGTTCATGTTTCCCAAGTATAGCAAAGAACACAGTAATGGGGGAGGGAGAGAAGGCAGCTGAGACGGCTAAGCAACCCTTTCCAGCAGCCCTAGCCCCAAGATTCACTCTAGTTGGGAATCTGAATTTGGCTTTTGTACTGTTCTAGGCAAAGGAAATTTTAGTCCACGTTTTTTAAAAATTCTCTTATTCATTAATCTTTCTGATCTGGTATGTATTCAAATCTAATTTTCTGTCTTAAAAGTTAGATCAATTAAGGCAGAACAGAACAAAACTCCACATACTTTATCCCAACACCACCCTTCACTTCAAGCTGCCCTTTAGAAGTCAAACATAATCTCGGACTTTTCACAAACTCTTTGCCCACAGTTCTAATATTCTAAGAATAAAGGAGAAAAGGCCCACAGCAGTCAGAGGCTCCTAATCTCCTAACCTAAACCATGAACACACTACTGTTGTGTCATAATTTCTTTGATCATTGCAAGTTCTAGGATATCTTGATGGCACTATGTTTATATTATTCATAAAATTATCCAAGTTTTAAAATAAACAAATCAAAAAGAAGGCTCCATGTTCTTTTGATGGGTTCTTGGAACACCATCAAGCAGAACCCCGGAGGACTGCTTGACTATCTTGGGGTGCTTTTTGATGCTTGACTGCTGGCCAAGAATCCAAACATTGTTCATTGTGTGTTATCTTGCAGCTGATTATACAGAGAAAATGCACAATTTCTGCCTCAGACACGAGGGAATTAAAGATAATGCATTCCGTGAAGAAATAAAATTGTTTGGGATATAACCTACAATCTTTTTCTGACACTTTCTTCAATGCCTATTAGATCTAGAAGTGGAGACTTCTAGTTCTTTGGAAAGTTAGTCACGTCAAATGGTGTTGGGGGTGGGCAGACAGGTGAAAGGATGTCTTGCTAAAGCAGACACTTGAAAGAACGTTTTCCTGAAGCAGACACAGGTGAAAGGATGTTTTGATATAGTAAACACGTGAACAAACCCGGGCTGAAGGAGTATAAATATGACCCCACAGACAGTGGGAGGTGAGCACTGACCCTTGGTTGGGTTGGCTCTGTCTCACTATTCTTTGCTAATGACATGCTTGCCTTGGTTCACCTTACATAGTGTTATGGAGCTCAACTTGTGATAATACTGCCACCAGAGAAACTCTTCCAAGAGCTGCTTGTGAGGTTCCTAATGCACTTTACTGCTTCCATATACTCGCTTCAGGCTGGTTGGCGAGCCTAACAGTTTCTTCAGGATTGAACTACACCTGCTGGCTCATGCTTGGTATCTGCCTGCCTAGAGGACTGGTCTGCACCTGCTAAGTCATATTTGGCGTTTGCTATGGGACTAAATTGCTGAGAAAGATCGAGCTCACCCCCAAAGGACTATTGCTGAAGAGGTCCACTTCTCCCACATCCTAATAACTTTTCTCTTCCACTACCTCTGCTGCATGGTGTGCTAGAGGAAAGGTTGAACCCTTACTAAAAGTAAGTTTCAAAAAATTTATGCCTACAACTTGTTTCTTTGAATGGTCTTTGACTTTATTTTTATCTTGTGATGAGCTAACTTTTAGGCGCAAGTACTGCTGGTGTTCTGAGTCATTCATGCAGTGAGCACCAATTAAATGTCATTAGTGTTCTGCTTGGTGCTAAAAGCATGGCAACAGGTGACAGTCATGAGCCTCATCCCTGTTGTGTTTTCATTTAAAAAATTAGAATAAATTATCCAGGGAGAAAAACCAAATGTAAGAGGTGCTCAGAGAATAGTGTGCACATCAAGCCAAAAGAAGAAGAGAAAGTTAAAGGGGCAAAGGCCATATTTGAACCAGATGAGAATTGTCTGCAGTTTAAAGGAACAATTCAAAGAAGTCTGACAGGGGCTGGAGAGATGGCTCAGCCAGAAGAGGGCCTGCTGCCAAAACCGATGGGCTGAGCTCGATCCTGGGAACCCACACAGTAGAAGGAAATAGCTGATAGTCTGCAGATTGTCCTCTCGCCTCCACGTGAGTTCTAAGGCACAAATATGTGTGCTAATAGAGAAAGAAGGAGAAGAGAAGGGGAGGGGGAGAGGTGAGAGAAAGAGAGGGAAGGGGAAAAGAGGAGAGGAAAGGGGGAGGGGGAAGGGAGGGGAGGAGAGAAGAGAAAGAAAAGAAGGAAACAAAAAGGAAGGGAAGGGAAAGAAAGGAAAGGGAAGGGGAGGGGAGGGGAGGGAAGGGAAGGGAAAGGAAGAATAATGTACACTTAGGAAGTAGATTCAGTCGAATGTTGAAGAGAAAGCCTTCCAGCATCCAGAGAAAGACAGGGAAATGCTTTTTAAAAAGCAAGAGTCAGCTAGCTAACTTTCTGAGAGAAGCGATGTGAGCCAAAAGGCCAAGCACAGACGGACTCCCTGTGCTGAGAGAGCAGGCAGTGTGACAGGGGAGAGCTGTGCTTGGAGAAGATGGCATGGGGCAAGGCAGACGCAAAGCAGTGTGTGGCACATTTCTCTACATCACACGGACATTCTTCTGGAGGAATTATTCCCAGACAGGTGAAACAGAAAAAGAATTTCAAATAAAAAAAGTCATAGGTGTGAGTAGTTAAAATGCTATGTGTATATTTAAAAGTGAAAATTTACTTCAAGATAAGAGAGAGGCACTGGGGTCCAGTGTTCCAAGGTCCATCCATGGATTACCTGGGTGGAAGATAAAAGAACCAACTTCAAACATCAACAGGAAAGGATCCATGTTGTAATTTCCAACTACAGACAAAAAAAGAGAGACCCGGAAGATTAGAAGATTGTTTATACTTTCCAAATCAGCCAAAGAGAACATGAACTGAGTTCTCTAGTCATTACTCCAAAGTGGCAACCAATGAGTGACAAAACAAAAGGCAAGAGCAAAACAAGAGTTGAGGACACTGTAGGCAAACGCCAGCAATGATTCACTAGACGATGTGGAGTCACTAGACGCAGTCAGACTGGCCTTCCTTACAGTGTTCCTATCAACACTGCTCATGGACTAGCACTAAGCTGTGGAGCATGGAGAAAAGAGCAGCCATGGAGAGAAGCTGTCAAAAGTTGCCACGGCTACACCATCAGACAGACAGACAGACAGACAGACAGAGAAACAGACAGACCCACCTTAGAGGTTTGCCAAAACACAGCCTTGATAGGTTCACAGACAACGTGAATCTCCCTGTGTTAGTGGCCTCCAGATAAAACTGCAAAGGGCATAGAAACAAATTTGTAGAATTAGGGACTTCTTTATATAATTCTACTATTAAAATAGAAGCGCACTAGGGCCAGAGGAATGGCTCAGTGTCTAAGAGTGCATGACTCTCCTGCGGAGGACCTGGGTTCTGTTCCCAGCACTCACATTTGGAAGCTCACAACTGCCTGTAAAGTACAGTTCTAATGGATCTGATGCCCAATTTGGGCCTGTGCAGGCACCTGCACTCCTGTTCACATACCCACAGTCAGACATAGGCATAAACCCAAAATTAAAATAAATCCTTCAAAAACGTAGCACATAACAAATCAATACAGATGTAGCATTTTCAATGAGATTATCATTTTTTTAAGATTTGTTTATTTATTTATTATGAGTACATTGTAGCTGTCTTCAGACACACCAGAAGAGGGCATCGGATCCCACTGCAGATGGTTGTAAGCCACCATGTGGTTGTTGGGATTGAACTCAGGACCTCTGGAGGAACAGTCAGTGCTCTTAACCGCTGAGCCATCTCTCCAGCCCGTTTAATGAGATTAATTAAAAATAAGAAAGCTGAGCTGAGCCATATCAAGAAAGGGCAGCAGGACAGATAGACATTTCAAGTGTGTTATCCAATTTTCTAACAATTGAAGTTAAATTTGCCTGTTGCAGAAATCCCAACAATGTCACTGGAATACATGACACATCACGATGGAATTCAGAAGAATGAAATTGAGTATACTGTGAATGATGGTTCATATTGAGGAGAACTGACTGGGAGAAGAGCCTCTGCGAAGGTGTGGAAGGGGTTATTATGGATATACTAATTAGTGAGGAAGGCCCACACACTGTGGGTTGCTGGTTTCCCTGGGAAAAGCATCCTGAACTGTGTGAAGCCAGACAGAGCCATGTGAGCCAAGGCTGTGTGTGCCTCTGTGCTCTCTGTTGCTTTACTGTTGACATATGTGGTCAGTTCCCTCAAGCACCTGTTTCTGCATCGTTTCCACCATGGTAAACTGTCACCTAGAATGTTATAGAACTGTAAGCCAAGTAAGCCCTTTCTCCTCTAAGTAGCTTTCGTCAGCCTTAACAATGAAGGGAAAAGAAATTAGGACACTGTATCACCTATGACTGAGCTAAAAATCTATTTAAAATTGATAAATAAGGGAGAGAACTGTTGTGTGTAATAATTAAAAATCAGTCCACACTATTGCTGGCTACTCTGGCTACGGCTGGCTCCTTGCCCCCATGGCTATCCCCAGGCAGCGGTCCACGCAAATTCCCGCAGTTTGCTTGCTGTAGAACCCACTTTCCCAGTGATCTTCCCCTGTGGCTAGCTGCCACCAAATCCCCTTAACCCAGTAAAACCAAAACCCCAGAGGCTTGTAAATTATCAGTCAGATTTATAACAGTAAATTCTCAACCCACAATGAACTCAGAGCCAATTGATATGGATACAAACTGCTCACCTAGATTGGACAAATTACCCTATGTTCTATGCTCTTCTATGATACTCATAGCTACCTGTGGCTAGTTCAAGTCATCCTCTTCCTCCATCTTGCTCTATATTGTCCACATCTGTCCCGTGTCCTCTCGCTCTGAAACTCCTAGCCCCGCCTTCCTTTTTCATTGCCCAATCTCTACCCTTATGTTTCGCCTGTCCTCACCTGTGTGTCCACAGCAATCCAGAGAGAACTATATAAACTGGGACACATACTTCTAAGTGATTGCTAAATATAAATGTTGAATAAATGATCTTAAAACATGTTTCAGGGCAGTGGGAACCTACCAGGAATGGGAGTGGAGAGATGAGCTGGACCAGAAAACATGACAAAGTGTGTGCTAGAGGGTGGTAAAGGAGACACCCAGCTGCCACTGCTCAGCAAAGCATGAGCCCATGCTTAGGTAATAAAATCAGTGATTACAATTAGAATTTTTCAAAATGAATGAGCAAAAAATCCTGTAAATAACCACATTCCCAAGTGTTGGCAATGAAAGTCACTTAAAGCAGTACAGAAACATTAGCAAGAGGTCAAAGCATCTATAGACCACTTACAGTTTTCACCTAAAGGCACATCATGAATATAAATAATGAAAACTATACGGTATTTACAGCTTATAACTAATATTTTTAAAAATCTCAGTTCTCCCTCAATTGAGCTACTCAGTGCACTCCATCCAAAACCAATAAACTGTGTGTGTGCATGCACGTGTGCATGCAAAACTTGAATATCACCCCCAAAAGTGTACAGAAATTCACAGTGCCAAGAACAGCCAAGACTTGCTAGCTATGAAAATGTATTATAAACATGCAGTAATTATGACTGTATAGGATTAAGTAGTTAATTATATATTAAGAGATGACAGCAAAAATTACAAGCTACTAACATTCTTTTTCCATGCATTACATACATACATTACAAATATCTTGATTTTTAATATAGTGTATGTTTTTGTTAATTGATAATAACTACACAAAGTACTGATGGATTTAAACTCCAATGAGAAATGGGGGGAAAATCAAAACAATTAAAAAAAACCAAAGGAATAAAATTTTAAAAGACTGGGAAATTCTAAATCTTGTCCTTTCGCTTTTATTTTTGTGTCATTTCTAATAAGCAAGAATATATAAAATTTATCTTGACAAAATTCTATTTTTAATTTTCTCATTGTTTTTTAATGTGTGCTGGTTATATTCAAACCCCCATTGACCTCTGGCCCCCACCTTCCCTTAACTCTGAATGATTTCTTTCTAAGTTAACCCCTCAGTGATATCATCATTAAGAAAATGAAATACCTTTGTCTTATTTGGGATTACTATTGCTGCCGCAAAACACCATGACCAAAAGCAACACAGGGAGGAAAGGGTTTATTTGGCTTATGCTTCCCCATCACTGATCATCACTGGAGGAAGTTAGGACAGGAGCTCAAGCAGGGCAGGAGCTGATGCAGAGGCCATGGAGGGGTGCTGCTTACTGACTTGCTCCCCATAGCTTGCTCAGCCTACTTTCATATAGAACCCAGGACCACCAGCCCAGGGGTGGAACTACCCGCAATGGGCTGGGTCTTCCCCCATCAATCACTGATTAAGAGAATGATCTATAGGCTTGCCTACACCTAGATCTTATGGATGTATTTCCTCAAGTGGGGATGCCTCCTTTCTGGTGATTGAACCTTGTGTGGAGTTGACATGAAGCTATCCAGCACACCTTCTCCAGCAACCACCAACAGTCAGTGGCTCTCCAAGAAGGCGAACCTTCTTAGGAGTACCTTATCTACCCACGATGAGAAAGCCCCATCTGTAGCCTCGATGTCAGATCTGTGCAGTAGGATTTCCTGGTACTCCTCTGCAGCCTTGACACCAGATCTGCATGCCAGGGTTTCCTAGCCCTCCTCTGCAGCCTCGACGTCATATCTGTGTGGCAGGGTTTCCCAGTACACCTCTGCAGCCTCGGTGACAAACAGATCTGTGTGTCAGGGTTTCACAGCACTCCTCTGCAGCCTCGACCTGTGTGGCAGGGTTTCCCAGTGCACCTCTGCAGCCTCGGTGACAAACAGATCTGTGCGGCAGGGTTTCACGGCACTCCTCTCCATCCTTCAGCTCCCCAGAGCTTTCTGCTCTCCTCTCTTTGATGTTTTCTGAGACTTTGAGAGGCGTGGTTGAGACATAGATGTCCCGTGTAAGGCTCCGCGCTCATCAGTCACTGGCTCTCAGCACTTCAGCTAGTATGAGTCACGATATTAGTCTTTACCCTCTGCAAAGGAAGCCTGTCTGCCCCGGCTGAGCCTTGCTAGTCCAGGGGCGTAAACACCCCCATTACAGAGCACTCCTTAAACTTTTAAATTTAATTTTAAAATATTTTAGTTTATAGACAGCAGGCTCCTATGTAGGTTTTCACTCATTCTTGGTTTTTGTTAAGCTTCTACCAAGCAACGCATCTCCCCCAGTGTGGTGGCTATTCCTGGTTGTCAACTTGACTATATCTGGAATGAACTACAGTCTAGAATTGGAAGACTCACCTATGATCCTAATTTGGAGGTTCAGAGATATAAGTTTCTGACCTGGATCTTGGCATGGAGACCTTGAAGCATAGTGGCTAAGACAAAGAGATCTCCGATTTCAAGATCATTTGGGATTAAAGGCATGGATGCACACACTTTTAATCTGGGCTACACCCTCTGCTGGCAATATATAAGGACATTGGAAGAAGGAAGACTCTCTCGCACTCTTCTTTGCCTGCTTGCTTCGTGGGACTGAGAAACTGCTAGATCCTTGGACTTCCATCCACAGCTGCTGCTGATCATTGTTGGGGAGTTGGACTATAGACTGTAAGTCATTGACAAATTCACTAACTATATAAAGACTATCCATATGTTCTGTGACTCTAGAGAACCCAAACTAATACACCCAATGACACCCCAAGTCCATTAAGTATTTCCAACTTTAGCAGCCCTATCTCTTACGCTCTTATTCCATATTGGAAACTATCAATGAGTTAAAGAGGTAACCTATAGAATGGGAGGGGAATCTGTCACAGCTATTACTCCAACTAAGGATTAATGTCTAAAAATAATGAACTGAAAAAAATATCTAAAAGAAAATAAAAAATAAGCTTTGGTTCTGAATACCAAGTTATCATAACAAGAACTGGATGAATAGCACTTCTCAAATCATTAGCATTCAGGGAAACAGAATTAAAGCTACTTTCGGATTGCACCTGACCCTGGTCTGAATGGCTATTTTCAGAAAACCAAATCGCAGAAAATAAGATACTGGCGAGCCTACGAGGAAAGGAAATCCTTATCTGCTGCTGCTGGAACAGCGATGGCTAGCAGCGCGTTGGGAAATGGAGAATAAATGACCAGCTCAGATCATCTGTCTCGTGAAATTGCTAACCATGACCACTGTGAAATGATGTTCCTGTAATAAAAGGAAAAACTGTCAGGCAACACTTCTGAATCTCTGGGGTGTCGTTAGCTCAATCTACACATATTTGTAGACTGCTCTGATTATGAATTTCTATAAATCACTAAGATTCATTAGACATTTACCCTGAAATGTATTTTTCTAAGGCCTTTATAAATATTTTAATTATGTAGCTCTTGGAATGACAGCCCAGGCAACTCCCATTGTTTCTATTTAAAGGATGTGAAAGGCGGGCCATAACGAATCGGAGTGGACTGCCAAGGTGGTAGAGTTGCTGAGAGGTGGGACTGAAGCTGGGGGATGGCTTGGTAGGGAAAACACCTTCCTAACAGCAGACAGAGCTCAGGTCCCAAAAACCATGTAATCGGCAGGTGAGCATGGTGGGTACAGTGGGCATGTAGGCACAGAGGTCAGGTGGGCAGGTGGGCACAGTGGGCAGGTAGGCATAGTGGGCAGGTGGACACAGTGGGCAGGTGGGCATGGTGGGCATGGTAGGCAGGTGGACATGGTAGGCAGGTGGGCACGGTGGGCAGGTGGGCACAGTGGGCAAGTAGACATGGTGGGCAGGTGGGCACAGTGGGCAGGTGGGCACAGTGGGCAGGTGGACACAGTGGGCAGGTGGGCATAGTGGACATGGTGGGCACGGTGGGCATGATGGGCACAGTGGGCAGGTGGGCATGGTGGGCATGGTGGACACGGTGGGCATGATGGGCACAGTGGGCAGGTGGGCAGGTGGGCACAGTGGGCAGGTGGGCACAGTGAATAGGTGGGCATGGTGGGCAGGTGGGCATGGTGGGCACAGTGGGTAGGTGGGCATGGTGGGCATGGTGGGCACAGTGGGTAGGTGGGCATGGTGGGCACAGTGGGTAGGTGGGCATGGTGGACATGGTGGGCCTGGTGGGCACAGTGGGCAGGTGGGCACATTGGGCATGGTGGGCACAGTGGGTAGGTGGGCATGGTAGGCAGGTAGACATGGATAGCAAGTGGACAGGTAGGCATGGAAAGTAGTTGGACAGGTGTGCAGGTGGGCGCGGTGGGCACAGTGGGCAGGTGAAATCTATTGGCAGGTGGGCACAGTGGGCATGGTGAACATGGTGGCCAGGTGAGCAGGTGGGCACAATAGGCAGGTGGGCATGGTGGGCACAGCAGGCAGGTGGAATCCATGCACAGGTAGGTACAGCGGGCAGGTGGAACCTGTGGGCAGGTGGGCACAGTGGGCATGGTGGGCACAGCAGTCAGGCAGGTGGGCACAGTGGATGCCTGTAACACTAGCACTCAGGACCTAAAGATAAGAACTCCCCCGCCCCCCATGCTGACTAGGGAGGTAGGGCCACCCGCTTCAATAAACCAAGTATAAAACAGAGAGAGGTATGACCTCTCCAAATACATGAGTGCTTACCTGCACACACACATACACCCACATAACTGGACATGTAAGCACATTCATCCTTCCCCCGCATGCATTACATATAAAAGAAAAATTCAAAGAAAGAAAAGAAAGCAGGCTCCCCCCTCCCCCACCCCTTGCCCCAGGGAGTATGTCAGGCACCCTGTGTGTGAACGGAATAGAAACTGAAAAGGGAGGAATTTTCTAGTTGGCTGTTTCTTGTCTGCATCATCTTGTCCATTCAGAGAACTTGTGGAGTGCCATATGGCTTTTTTTTTTAAACCTAAAATGATCCCATAAAAACTACCCATAAAAGGCAAAAGTCTAAGTTCCTCTTTTCAATTTCTTTCGCAAGATTGAAGAACAGGGATGTGAAGGCAGAAGTAAATCAGGCTATGAGGAAAGGGTGAACAGCAGGTGGGGTGAGAATGAGGGTCGACGTGATGTGATGCATGGGTGGGGTCTGTTTAAAGTAAAGCAAACAAATAAAACACTTCCATGGAGCCTCTGGCTCTGCGGCTCGAGAGCGTCGACAAGATGAAGAAGATGCTCTGTTCTAAAGCCAGATGCTGCGTGGACGGACAGCCCCAACCCTTCCTTTGTCCTGACTCCCTGTCAGCCTCACCTCCCTCTCCAGCTCTCCACACTTCTCTCCTGGCTCACAGCTGCTGCTTCCCTTCATGTGGACCCATGTCCACCACAGCCCTGACTCCTCTCTTTAAAGGTGTGTCCCAGAACCCGCGGAGCTGCCCTGCCTGTGACTGGCTGTGGGAGAGTTACATGGTGCTGAGCCGCCCTGTGTGTATAATGAGCGGTGAGACTGTTGCAGCATGGGGCAGTGTGGCCTGGTGCGGGAGCATTAGTATTAGGGTCAGGAGCTACCACCTGCTCTATGGCCCTGGCAGGACATCCAAACTCTCTGAACTTCAGTTCTCTATTGCTGATGTGAAGGCAATGCTGACCTATAAAATTATTCAGAAGAGCTTTGCAAGTTATAGTGTCCCGAGGAAACAGAGAACTGTGGACATGTCAGGGGAAAGATCTTTGAAGGGGCTGGAACATGCAAATGGTGTCTAAACTCATGGGATGATCTTTTTCTTTCTTCCAGTGCTGGGGATGAAACCCAGGCCCTTACACGCACTGTCTCCTAAGCTATGTCCACAGCCTCATAGCATGGATTTTTATGGCTAAAAGAGTAGATGATGAAGGTAACCAATGTAGGGGTTAATACGAGGGTTGTAATAGTCTTTCCTTTGTGCTTCAAGACCTGTGGGTGTCTCTTACCCCATAAAACTCTGCATTGTACTCAGGACACACCTTGAATTATAAATATCTACCATAGTGCCTATCTCTGCATGTGCCCCCCTTTTCTCTCTCCCTTCCCTACTCCCCTTTCTCCTTGGCAGCTTACCTGGCCTTGGCCTGGCCAGGAAGTTGCCTGCCTTAAAGCAGCTTCCCAATAAACATGCTTTTAATATAATCTTAAAAAAAGAAAAGAAAAGAAAAAACATCTACTATAGTGAACATTTACCTTGCAACTTACCAGCAAAAATAGTCGGAAGGATTAGGTATTAACCATGGTCTTGGTTTGTTATGACCCTAATCAGCCTCCAGAACAGTAAGTCATTCTACACGTACAACCCGATGAGCCCAAGCCTCAAAGAAATCAACAGACGTGTTGGCAAGACATCTCCCTCTGTACAAACCCCAGATGACAGCCAGAAGGCTGCTTGTGTTTTTGAATGGTTGGAAAACAAATCGCTTTTTGAAACTATAATTAAACATTGTTTTCTTAAGCACGAGTCATTAAACTCGGTCGCACACCATCCTGTGACTTTATTACTGTAAACTTATATTTGAAGAATTAATTGCAGAAGCTCTTCTATAATCCTAGTCCACCCAAATTATCGTAAATTGCAGCATGAAAAGCTGCCATACAGGGGAACTGCCACGGCTGTGGAATTCATAAGGCAGAATTTTAAGGCAATCACAGAGCTGTCATGTGAAAAACATCCAGTTGGCCCTTTAATGTTCTGCAAAACTGTAAAACTCTTCACCCCTGGTTTTCTAAGAGCCATGAGTTACCAGGCTCGGTCGCTTATATTTGTTTTAGAAAAGTAAGTTCCTCTTGAAGGCAGTAAACAATAAGTGAATATATCAACCACACGTGGATATACAAATATCGTTTGTAAGGAATGCTATGCTTTGGTTTCACAGATCAGTGTGCGTGTACAGTGTGCACACATGTGTGGGGTGCACATGTGTGCACATGCATGTTCCTGTGGAACTGCAATCTGTCTTCCTCAATAGCTCTCCACCTTGTGTCTTGAGGCAGGGTCCCACTGAACCTGGGGCTCACCAGCTTGCCCTGCAGATCCTGTCTCGGCCTTTGCAGCCCTGGGATTGGACGTACCTGCCACACCCACCCAGCCCAGCATTAGTCCTCAATCTTACATAGCAAGCAAGTACTTTGCCCACTGAGCCATCCACCCTCACCCACAATTTATTATCATTCTATGGTTCTAATGTTGGATTATAACAAATTGTTTACCAGTAATCGTTACTATGGAGAATGTGATAGATGTTAACAGCACAGGGATAAGGTTGGTGCTGTATTATTGGTTTGCTTTGCTTTTGAAGTAATTTTCAGGAAAGTCATCTGGTTACTAGGAAAAAGACTTTCTGAGTGAATTTCCATTATGTCATGCCAAATGTTTTTTAAATAATTACCTTGTAATATACAATGCATGCTTGAAAGCTGACTCAAATACAAGTTTGCTTTATATTAAATATACCATGAACATGATCACTTCAGCATAAGGAGAAAATCTCGGCTTAATCCTGATTCTGTTAAAAAAAAAATACCTCCCTGGAAGCCAACAAACATGCAAAGACAGAAATTAAGAGTTGTTCCCATAGAATAAGTTTCTAATTGACATATTTATTAGTAAGTCTATAACCTTCTGCTTTAATAGCTTTCGGAATTAACTAGCACTGATCCAAGATGGATTCTAGTTACATTATAGTTCACCCAGACCTAATGAATCCTACACTGTGTTTACTGCTTTATGGATGTCCAGTCTGTAAGGGAAACTTACAAGCTGTTGGTTTTAGTGTTAATTTTTATTTATAACGAGTACAATGAGTTGAGCCAACTGCTTTCTGAGATCTGTACTGCTGAGCAGATCTGAACGGTTCTGAGGGACAAATCTTTGTAGAAGCTTATAATTCCCCAGAGAGTTTTGATTATTTTATACAAACTATACTCAAACAGCCACAGATTTCACCAGGAAAACTGCTATGTGGTTTAAGGCCCCATAATCTGGTTTCAGCCTTTGTTTGTGCCTTGAGTTAAAGGCACACTTGTTAGCTTGAAACAATAAACTCAAACAGTAACATTCCTGAAGAGAATTTAATTCAGAACTTTGGCAGCACAGATAGCAAGTACTGCACAGACTCATTGTGATTTTATACAGACTTGGAGACATGAAGGTGAAATAGGCAGTGCCAGAGTTTAAATGAGTTTAAACACACACACATATATACATTTGTATCACACACACACACACACACACACACACACAAAGAGAGAAACACACAGAGAGACTACAGTTTTCCTAGCTTTCCCAGTGTGCAATTAAAATTGTGGTCATAGCTTAAAGGTTTATTTACACCAGAAATATAAAAAGGAACTCCAATGGTATTAATTAAGCACCATATTAAGCAAACTAGGGGCTATGTAAAAATATACTTTAAAATGTCTCTGTATATCTGCAGCTCATATTCAAAAGGGGCCAGTGCAGGTTAAGGATGCAGCTTCTTGATACCTGATGAAGCCAAGTAAGTCTTTCCCACAGGGCAAAGGGGGGAAAGCAAAATCTGTGAAAACGTTTTCATAGGTTCAATGCTTTTTAAAGGTCAGACTACCAAAAGAAGACACTGTCCTTGAAAATGCTATTTAGTTAAAATGAGATTGCCAAAGAAGTTCCTATCAGTCCACACCTATCTTTGCAAATAGAGACTATTTATAAATTTTACTAGATTATAAATAAAGTATCCATACAATCTTTCCAAATAGAGATTATATGTAAATCTTACTGGATTATAAACAAACATCTACACTATCTTCCCAAAAAGAGACTGTCTATAAATCTGTAAATCTTACTGGATTATAAAAAAAGTATACATGCTAGCTACAGACTTGAACACTGTAAGGTGTGTGTGTGTGTGTGTGTGTGTGTGTGTGTGTGTCACAGACACTTGCTTCTTTCTGTTTTGTCTGGACCTGGTAGATACCTACTGAGAGTATCTGCACCAGCCAGGGTTTGTAAGTGTCCTACTTACCCCTGTTGCCAGGGAGCAAAAGGGTGTGTCTAGACCTTGTATCTCCAAGCACAGCACAGCACACAACATCTCCATCTCATTTCATATCCAGCATGAACCTTCCAACTCATGTCTCCAGGAACACCACAGCACACACTGTCTGTCTCTTTCTTTGGGCAGTGTGGAAACACAACTGTTTTTTTCTTTTACTTTCCCCTTTATTTACCAGAACTTAGAGCAGTAAATGACATCCAGGAATCCTGTAGTGAGGGACTCCCACCCAACACTGTGCATTGATACACTTCAATGCATGGTGAACATTAACCTATAAAAATACAAATAACTGTGAGCATACCTTAACAGGGTACAATGTCAAGGTGAGGTCAAGGTGAGGTCAAGGTGGCTTCCTAAAGCCTGAGACCTATAGGCCCTCAGCTGTGTAGAGACAGGTGAAAGTTCAATTCTAATTTATTCCTAGACACTTGAAAATATTATCTGATAATAAAAGACTTTTTACATCTTATCTTAGTTTAATTAAATCCATTTCTGATACATTTTTGCTTGAAAGTCTTGCTGCTCTGATCATCTTTTTGATGTTATTTTTATAAGTAAAATCATTGTTTATTGTTGCCTTCTGCCTTTTTTTGGCTTTTAAGCTTTTAATGCTTTTATGCAAATGAGCATCATAGAGACTTATTAAATGACTGTCAATTTTCAAGTAGTGAAAATGTACATTTTAAAAGGCTACATTCCCTGCCAGCTGAAGTATTTTAAACCCCCAGAAGCTTGATGTGAGACGATAAAAGGTAGACATTTGCAATATTAATTGAACTGTCCTTTTGTCTGTCCTGGCTGTAGATTGAGATTGTCTGACTCCTCTTTTTCATTGCAGATTTTTAGCTTCACAGATTTTCTTGTGTTCTGTGAAGTCATTTCAGATTCCTCATTTTCTGTTCTCTGTCTCCTCTAAACCTGCACACTTCAAATGGCTAACATGTCACTGAAGATGGGTCACCTGTGTTGTGATTATCCTTCTGCCAGGATGAGACGGATGTGGTGACAGCTTCGTGGTTCACATCAGGATGCTTGGTAGAGGACACAGAGGTGGCTCCTACCTGGCAATACCTAGGTTTCATTTGACTCCATCATCTTGAATCCTTTACTGTCTTCTTCCTTGCTTGCACCTTCAGAGCTCTGATTAATGTCACCTCTACATTCTTGTCTACACACTTCATAACAAATGACAGTGGTGACAAGAAGCAAGCAAAGTCTTTTCTCATCAAACACTAGCGACCTTGAACTTCTGGCCTTCTTCTCACCCTCCACATTCCATCCTGATCCAGCCAAGAGACCTGTCTCAAGACAAAGAATAAATAAACAAGATAAAACGAGTATGGTAACACATAAGAGAGGACTGCCCCCAGGGCAACATCACTCTAATAATGAAGCAATGCAGAGAGAAAAGCACAGACCAATATTTCTCAAGAGGATGGAGGAAAAAAATCCTCAAAAAGTAACTCAAGCTGTAGCTTGTGCTCAAGCACAAACTTAAACATGAAGTGAGTATTCAGTTTAATCCTCAGCACCAGAAAAAAAAGACAAAACAGGGAATATTAGAAATTTAAGTTCAAAATATCAATAAGAAAAAATTCATATCAAAATTAAATTAGAATGGTTTAACATTGGAATCTTTTACTGTCATCTGTTATCTTGCCAACTCGAGGAGGCTATCACATAATCATATGAATAGACTCAGACTATCACATGATCATATTAATAGACTCAGGCTATCATATAATCATATTAATAGATTCAGAGACCAGTTAGATGAGACTTATCTATGCATGAGAAAAGACTTAGACTACCATGTAGTCATATTAATAGACACACACTATCACATGATCATATGAATAGACTCAGACTATCACATGATCATATAAGTAGACTTACACTATCACATGATCATATTAGTAGACTTACACTATCACATGATCATATTAGTAGACTTACACTGTCACATGGTTATATGAATAGACTCAGACTATCACATGATCATATTAGTAGACTTACATTATCACATGATCATATTAGTAGACTTACACTATCACATGATCATATGAATAGACTCAGACTATCACATGATCATATTAGTAGACTTACACTATCACATGATCATATGAATAGACTCAGAGACCAGTTAGATGAAATTTAGACATGCATGAGAAAAGCACTCTGAAGAAGGAGTTAGGGTTCCAATGTCAAACTCCCAGCCTCTGTTTGAGCACACACTCTGCCGCTGCTGCTCTCTTGGAAGACTGTAGAACCTTTGGGCAGAGTGTAGAGAAAGTCGACGTTTCCTACCAAGAGTGGGAAGAAGATAGAGATGTCCTCTTTCATTTCTGATCTTTCCATCATTCTGTAAGTTCTAGATAGACCAATAAGCCTAAAAATAAAAAATAAATAAGATGTTCAGATGGGAAAAGAAAGAAGCTGTCTACATTTAAACATGCTAGTGTAAGGAGAAGGGCATTTGTGAAGCCCACCCCTAAGTGAAGAGCTCTTGATAGTTGATGGCTCCTCAAGGATGCAGAGTCTGAGGCTTTGGGGGGTGCTGTTGTTTGTTTGTTTGTTTGTTTGTTTGTTTTAAACGTAGATCCTGGCAAGTGGACAATGCTTTCTCCAGTGGATGGTCTCAAAACCAGGAATACAGCTTGGACAGGTTAGTCAAACAAAAAAAAATGCAGACAGTTGTGGAGAGAGGGAGGTGGGGTGGATGTGGGAGGACTTAGGGGCAAGATTTGTGGTAAATATGATTAAAATATATTAAATTGAATTCCCAAAAAATCAATGAAAATACTTTTAAATGCTAATGTAGCAACAAACAATGAGAGAGAAAGAGAGAGAGAGAGAGAGAGAGAGAGAGAGAGAGAGAGAGAGAGAGAAAGAGAGAGACCTTTGGAACTGATAAGTGATTAGAATAAGATAAGACAGCACCATGTATGAGATTAATATACAATATGTAATCATCTTTAAAATGAACAACTGGAATCTAAAATGTAAAGCACGGGGCCATTTACATTAGTATCACCTAAGATGAAACCCACACAGATTTACAATCAAGGGCATGTAATGAGAAATATCAAAGAAATAAATACATGGATGTTATTCATAGACAGTAAGACTCAATACTGTCAAGATCTCTAATAAAAATCCAAGTAGGTCATTATGTGAATGTTGGCAAGCTCATCCCAGAGTTTCCATAGGTGCTGGAGCTGCAGAGGAGCCAACACAATGCCACAACTCTTACCAAGAAGAGCAAAGCCAGAGACATGGCGCTGGGCCACTCGGGGCTTAGCCGAAGCTTCAGGAATGAGGGCAGCACAGAATGCAAACCTGTAGACACACAGACAAAGAAGCAGAAGTCTGGAAACAGACCAGCAATTATTGTCAGCCGCCTTTGGTAACGAAACAGGTCAAATGACGGAGTGAAGATGGGCTTTCAGCCTCCTATCATTCTGTCATTGCCATAGATGCACTTGTGTGTGCTTGTGTGTGTGTCTATGTGTGTGTTTGTGTGCCTATCTGTGTGTGCACATGTGTGTGTCTGTGTGTATATATATGTGTCTGTATGTGCATGTGTGTGTGTCTGTCTCTGTGTGTCTGAGTGCATGTGTGTGCCTGTACATACATGTATGTGTCTGTATATGCATGGGTACAAGTGTGTCTCTGTGTGTCTGTGTGTGTGCATGTATGCATATGTGTCTGTGTATGTATGCATATGTGTGTGTGTTTGTGTGTATGTTTATATGTGTGTATGTACAAGCATGTCATTCCCCAGACACTGTCATTTGGGAGTGGGACTCTCATTGTCCTGGAACAGAGAAAACAGGCTAGGCTGGCTGCCAGCAAGCCCAGGAAATCTGCCTGTCTCCACCTACACAGCACTGGGATTACGAGTGCACACTACCTGTCTTATTTAACATGGGTTCTGGGAGTGGAATTCAGGTCCTCATCTTTGAGACTAAGCCATCTCTTCAGTCCCATTGCAGTTGTTTATATAGGCCATTTTAGGAATGTGTGATTGTTTCTTGTCTTCTATCTCCTCCTCTACTGCTCCTTGGTACTAGTAAAGTAATATGGAGGAGAAACATTTTACTAGTGTCTACAACTCTGAAATTTCCTGGTTCTCTTCTGCAGGGCAACCAGCAGTCAGACAGAAACATAATGAAAGCCACCTGTGCTATCCCAGTGACCTTGGAGTCCCTGGCCTTGGAATTAGTGGTTCAGGAATTCTTTTTTGTTGTTTGATTTTTTTTCCTTCCAACTTAAGAATAAACACATCCATTCTGGTCCTAGTTAAAAATATCCTAGTCAGGTCTGTTTTTCAGATTTCTGAAGAACAAGATAGAGATGGAGTCCTGGCCCAGATTCACTTGGCTTTTCTCCCTACAGTAAGCACATCCTCGTCAGCCAGCAAGTCGACAGACCCCCACCCTGCCCAGCCTAGAAGACAATCAACCTCGCCCTGACACAGCCTCCTGAAGGTGTAAACATATGTGCACGAGGACCTCACTACACTAGAGGAAGAAGCAGGAGGCCTGGGAGGGACTTTCATAGGCTGCTTCTAGTTGTCCTCCATACTGTGATTGGCTATAAGGCTGCTTATTATATATATACTCCCTTCTGTGATTGGCTATTAGGCTGCTTCTAGCTGTCCTCCATTCTGTGATTGGCTATTAGGCTGCTTCTAGCTGTCCTCCATTCTGTGATTGGCTATTAGGCTGCTTCTAGCTGTCCTCCATTCTGTGATTGGCTATTTGCTTCTCATTGTACCCTGGAGAGTCCTCTGGTAATGGTAGATTTACTGAACCAGAGCCCTATAATTGGAGATATATTGGAGGCTCAAATAACCGAAAGAGAGAACGGAGAGAGAGGAAGAAAGGTTGAAAGGAGAGAAGCACAGAGTCAGGAAAGGAACATATATTAAGAGGAGGAACAATACCAGAAAGAGGCTTTAAAGAAAAAATGAAAACACAAAGCAGAGGTGAGCAAGAAACCTAAACCAAAGGGAGAAAAGGGAGAGAGAGACTCTCGGTGAGGGTCAGCCCCTGGGGGGAGGAAGAACTTTGGGGCCTCACACCTGATAAATACATACTATTAAGACAGAAGCAGAAGAAACTGTGCCTTATTTTTCTACGTTTCAAATGGACACAATAAACTAGGGGTTTTGAGTTTTCATTTTGATTGTTTGGTCTGTTTTTGTTTTGTCTTGTTGCATTGTGAAAACTTTACCCTTTGAGAGGAGAAACCTATACTAAATCTCATGAACAGAGGAACTTGGCTAGAAACAAACTTCACCAAGATCTACAAAGGGCTAACAGGATGGCTCAGCAAGTTAAGGCGCTCGCACAGGAGCGTAATGAACTGAGTTCAAATCCAGAAACCATGTCAAAAGAAAAGAAGACAGCACACTTCACAAAGTTGTCCTCTGGCCTCCACACATGGACCATAGTGTGAGCACTCCCACACACACACATCACATGACAGCACACACACACACATTCACACACAGTTGAAAGCTCTATAGTTAACCTTACTATTGCTAAGTTTTGCTCAATGATGCTTTTATTATTGTCGATATTTATATGCTTGCACTCTCCTTATATTCTTGAAATTTTGTCTTCCCTACTTACCTTACTCTCTACTTCTTTCTAAAGCTTTGCTTACCACTAGTGGCAAGACCTCACAGAAAATCTCTTGCTGTAGTACTCATACCCCAAATCCTCTGAGAGACTCTCAAGTCCTACCCTGACATTGGAGGCCTGCCAGGATTTAATCCAAATACTTTTTATAGTCTCCCCAATACACACACACTTACACTCATACACACATGCATGCACATGCATATATATTCACACATACATGCATATACATACATTCACATACAAACACTCACACTCACACACACACACACACACACACACCACCTAAGCAGGCTTCTGAACCTTTATGAATCTTTTCTGTCTTATTGCAAATATTAGAGAGACATATAGTTGTTTTGTAAAAGAAATCAGTTGGTCTCTAATAAATTAATAAATAACGTCTTTATGTCATTAAAAACAACTAAAATATGCTGTAAATGTTATATTAGAACATACATTAAAGCAAAAGGAGTAGCCACCACTGCAACTTCTGGGACAGACACCCAAGGACTCTGGCTCCAAGGGCAGGAGTCATTTATTCCCTTATTCATTCATTCAACAAATGCATGCTAGCTGTGGGAGGGTGGCAGGTGGCTCACACTTGCAACAGTAGCATTCGGAGACTGAGGAGTGGGAGGATGGTGGAAGGATGGTGAGTTCAACACTAGCCTAGCTACATGACAGACTTTGTTTCAAAAATAAAATCCAAAATCTTACCTTCTATTGTGAAGCAATCATATGTCAGACAAGGCTACAATGATGCCTACAAAATATCATGGCCAATTTTTCTGCTTTCCAAAAAAAATTGATGTTTTCTGTGTTGACCTACAAGATAAGCACTAAAAACAGAAAAACAGTAAGGTTCATGTTAAAGAGACAAAAATCTTCATTTTGCTTAAATGTAAGTATAATAATAACAACAAATGTTACATATCTGATTCTCCTCTTAATCCTGATTTCTGTTCTACCAGACCAGTCATCCCTGGCTATAACAAAGCACATTAACAAGGATCTAGTCCAAAAAATCTAAAAAGCGCTCAAGAGTTTCTTCTCCAGCTGGTATGAAGCTGCAAGTCACGTGTGTGTGTGTGTGTGTGTGTGTGTGTGTGTGTGTGTGTGTGTGTGAGTGCGTGAGCACTTGCGCATATGTATATGCAACATCTGACTAAATAATAATGAGCTAACCTTAATTACATCATTAGGCAGAAGGCTGTAGGACTCCAGCTGCCTATGGGGACTCATTAGAATTTTACAATATTATTTTTATTTGTAAAACTCTGAATTAAGTAAATTCTACCAAAGATGTCCATTTATCATTGCCTTTGAGTCTTAATGTTCACCTTAAATACTGAGGTTCCCAGACAGGTATAGCTAGATTCTGGCAAACGCCTGTCCTACCAGTGAGAATGTGGTCGGCCTTTCTCTGCTGTGGCAGCGCACAGGTATTTTTGGTTGAATGTCTTCTCTATTTTGCATGTTCCACAGCTCCCCTAAATTGTTAGTTACTGTAAATCACTACCACATGTAGAACAGGTTTGAGACTTTGTTTCCATTTTTATACATTTATGTCAAGGTGATGTTTATGGCTCTAGTCAGCATCGCCCTGGCCTGTGGAAGCAGAGAGCAGCATGCTCGGGTCTGGGCTGCTCCTGGAAGAACTGTAAGAGTAAATGAGAACTTTACAGTCTGGTTAGGGTCCTGAAAAGCTCAAATACTAACATCATGCTCTCCTGGTATCCCTGTTCAGTCGGATGACCTCTTGTTCATGTAAGCAAAACTATAAAATTGTCTCTGCCCTCCCAATTAAAGACTTCAGCAGGAATTTTAAGCTACTTAGAGAGTCAGGGTCAGGTTTGTGGCAGCCTGGGCCACCCAGGAAAAAGACAGCTGTGCAACATTTGAAAGCTGCCCCATCCCTGTCTGCAAGAAATGCTCTTCTTGAAAATCTGTCTAGACCACGTCACTCCTATGTGACTTTGCCACGGAGGGTAAGCAGAGGACAGTGAGTGAGGTAAGAATTAAGAGTGTTCTACAGGAAAAGGTTTCCCTGCATAGAACTACACCTGTCCCAAAGCTGTTAGACAGTCAGCAACTGTTCTCATGGGTCAGGTGTGAACTGCCCATGTCAGGGTTCTCTGTGCACAGCTTACACACAGGCATACAGAGCTCTCTGTGCACGTCTTACACATGGGATACAGGGATCTCTGTGCATGACTTCACACACATGCATACTGGGTTCTCTGTATGCAGCTTATAGACATGCTTGCACATCTCTCTATGCACAGCTTACACACAGGTGTACGGGGCTCTTTGTTTGCAGCTTACACATAGGTTGCAGGGCTCTCTATGCACAGCTTACACACATGCATACAGGGCTTTCTGTACGCAGCTTACAGACAACATGCATGGTCTCAGGTTGTCTCAGGCCAGGATTTTGGTTGGAGCCAAGAACCTTGAGAGAAACTGGATCTCCCTATTTCTCGGTTTTTGTTATTTATTTATTTTTTTGTGGTACTGGGGATGGAACTCTGGACATCTTCAATGCTGGGCCAGTACTCTACATAGAGCACACCCCAGTGTGGCATCTTTCTTATTGACACACTCTTCCCTTACAAGTCCTAGGACCCCTGGGACCCCCCAACCTCCAGACTGCCTTGCAACCGCTTGCCTGCATCTGTTATCTCCAGCAGAACCACTTCCATGGTGAGATCTCTCCCTTCTCCTTGATCAAAAGTAACCTACATGTGCTTATGACCCTGCTAAATAAATTGCTAACAGTTCTGTTCGGGGCTAAAATATGTTCTTAACTAAACTACATTTGGATTTTATAGCCACAAAATGTTAGAAATTTTAGAAGGCCACCTAAAAGATTATTTTGCAGAAAATAATTCCTAGATAATTTAAAAATACTGCTCTTAATCTTTGCCCCAGATTGCATTTAAATGGACATTATCTGCCTGGAGTACTGCAGCTCTCCAGGTGACTACCACAGGGTAATATTAGAGTAGAACAAAAGTTCTTTCAAATAAAGCATAATTATACCCCTGTGCTATGCTCACATATACCCCTGCCATGTGGTCACACTCTATGAATCAGTGTTCCATGGCTCATCCAAGCTACCTGTGCTGGTAGAGTTCATCCCAGGTACAGGCTCTGCACAGAGATTCCTGTGGAGTGCCAACCAAGAAGAATACTCAGTAAAAGTATAACACAAGTGATGGATATATTCAAATGGGGTTGCCCACTGTTTAAAAGGCAGAGATATTACTCCCAGGTTCAAATTAAAATAAAAGAAGACAAAAACAGATTACAGCTTGTAAGAATTGATGGATACAAACCATAAACCATCAGTCACTGAAAATTCTAAAGGCAAGAATTAGGTTCAACATCTGACAAAGTAAAATGTCACCAGAAAAAAAGAAATCACCAAGGACAAAAAGTGAGAGGTAATTCTGACAATGGAAACAGCAGAGCAGGAGGTACAATCACAGGGAACACAGCACACTCAGGGGTACAATCACAGGGAACACAGCACAGTCAGAGGTACAGTCAGAGTGAACACAGCAGTCAGAGGTACAGTCACAGTGAATAAAGTACAATTGGAGCTACAGTCACAATGAACACAGCACAGTCAGAAGTACAGCCATAGTGAACACAGCACAGTCAGAGTTATAGTCACAGTGAACACAGCACAATAAGAGGTACAGTTATACTGAACCCAGCATAGCTGGAGGTATAGTCACAGTGAACAAAGTACAGTTGGAGCTACAGTCACAATGAACAGAGCACAGTCAGAAGTATAGTCATAGTGAACACAGCACAGTCAGAGGTATAGTCACACTGAACCCAGCACAGCTGGAGGTACAGTCATACTAAACACATCACAGCTGGAGGTAAAGCCACAGAGAACAAAGCAGAGCTGAAGGTACAGTCACAGAAAATACAGCATAGTCAGTGGTACAATCACAGTGAACATAGCACAGCTGGAGCTACGGTCAGTGAATACAGCACAGCTGGAGGTACAATCACACTGAACACAGCATAACTGGAGGTACAGTCAGAGTGAATATAGCACATTCAGACATACACAGCTGAACACAGCACAGCTGGAGGTACAGTCACAGGAAACATAAACACCCACAGCGAGCAGCAGTGTTCAGGGACCTGTAGTTCAAAGCCTGACAGAGTTTACCTGTGGTTCCAGCACTCAGCACCAGGCACTCAGATTTGAGGTCAAAGAAGGAGGATTGTGGGTGTAAGTACAGCCTTGGCTGCAGAGTGTGACTCTGAAAAGTTGACCCTGAAGAGTGACAAAGAAAGCAAAGATGTGGAAAGGGAGGCCTTTCCCAACACTTCTCACGCTCCCCTTCTAGTTTCTACCTATATTCACCTGCCCCCCAACATAACATATAAAAATAACAAACTTTGTCATAGATACAACGGAACACGTGTTGTTCATCTTTCTGAGATACCTTACTTAATGTTATAATTTCTAGCTCCCTCTAGTTTTCTGCAAATTTCATAATTTCATTTTTCTTTGTAGCCGAATCAAATTCCATCATATGCATGGGTCACTCTTTGATTATCTGTTCATTATCAGTGATTGACATCTGGGATGAATACATTTCCCTGTTACCGTGACGATTACAGCAATGAACACGGATGTGCAAGTGTCTCTGCAGTAGGATAGAGACCTTTGGGCACACGCCTAGGAGTACTAGCAATAGTGCCGAGGGCCCCGATGTGTGTGTCTTATCATTGGTCCTTGTTTGACTCCTCTCTCGGTATCTCCCACAAGTGTCTCCTCTGATCAATCCCACCCGTAATGTAGAATCAACTCAGTTCAACCTAAAGAGTTCTCAAAGTCTCAACAGCCCCACCATTACTGAAAAGCCCAAGGGCTCTGCGAGCCAAGGCCAACTCTTATCTCAATAAAGTCAAGAGGAAAATTCTTACATATAGTCCTTCTTATATACAATGGCACAATGAGGAAACTGAGGCACAACAAGGAAATAAACCAAGTTGAACCAAAGCAAAGCTAACACCAAACCCTGCAGCACCATGGTATCTTTTGGTGGGATCACTTGAGTTCCACTGGGCTGAGGCAGCCACACGCCCACGGCTCTCCTCCCTGAAGTACACATGAGCTCTCTTTCTAGAGGCATGTTACACTCCTGGCAACTCCAAAACTCAGAGGCCTCTATTTCAACACTTCACACAGCCTCTCAGAGCCTCTCTTCAAGGAGTTTTGCCCTGTCATATACCGCCCTCTACAAGGTTAGTTCCAATCATCAACTTGGCAAGACCTGGAATCGCCTGGGAAGAGAGCCTCAGTGAGGAATCTCTAAAAACAAGCTGGCTGGGGGCCAGTCAACTCTGGGCGGCTTCATTCCCTAGGTGGGAGATCCATGAATAAAGATGGAGAAACCCAGCTAAGTGCAAGCAAGGAAGGCAGTGTGTATATACTCATTTCTCTCTGCTCTTGACTTGGAGCAGAACGCTCCTGCCTTGCTACCTGCAATGATGGACTGGAACTGTTAACTATAAACTGAAACGCACTCTTCTCTCCCCTGAGCTACGATCTGCCTCGGTATTTCATCGCAGCAACAGGGATGAAACTCGAACACCTTCTTTTTTGGCTTTTCACTGGAGCCACAGCACGAGCCTTCCTTGCATTCTGAAGCCTTTAAAAGCAGCGCCATGTGGGTAACACTATGTTCCGTTGCCAGCCCAGACTATAACCTGCAACATTTTACCACAGCCACAGCCTCCAAGCGCCCCCCACCCAGCCCAGCCTTCCTCCAGAGGCTCAGGGTCCTCCGACACTCTTGCCATTTTTTAAAAATCAGTTGTGTGTTTAACACCCTGGAGCCTTAGGATTTTTGCCCGTCAAGCTCCATTTATATTGTCCTAGTGCTAAGTGAAGGCATCTCTCTAGTGACTTTAAAATCTTCAACAACTGCCTCAGCTTGTCCGCAACCACCTTAACAGGCAGAATCTTCATTTACAGATGTTTGTCCAGAGCTGCCTCTGTTCCCCACGATTACACCACTCACATCTTTCTATTCTTCATTTTACTCAGAATTCTCACTGTAAAGCTAGCTAAAGGCAGCCAGATATGACCACGCCACAGCCTGGACACTCTGCCTTCTTGAAATTTCCTCTAGCAAACAATCTCTTTATTTTTTGGTGTAGCCTCACTTGAGTTTTTAAGGCATGGACAGAGCTTAATTATAGAGTACAATTCAAATGATCTCTCTCCCAGTCTTCAGTGGCGTTCTCATTTGCCCTGAAACCTCGGACTCTGGCCTTCATGTCTGCATTTCTACTGGCATTCTGGTGTTCTGAGGTGCCCGGGAATGACCCACCAAAGCTTCGCTTCTGGTGCTCTGAGGCTTCCCTAGTCTGCTGCAGCTCCAAGCTCTCCACTTTCTCTTAGAACCCGTTTCCAAAGGCCTATGAACCACGTGGTCAGCGACCACCTCATTTCTCGCTACCAAACTTCTGGATCATTTGCCTCTCGCTGTGACTGTGGCAAAGTATCTGACAGGAGCCACATGGAGGAGGAAGCCTTTACTCTTTCTGAAACACAGCTTGGAGTGACTAGATCCCAAAAGGTAGGGAAAGCAGCTGACTGAGGCAGATGCAGCGGCCATGGGGCCTGTGATACAGCTGCTGTGATCTGGTAGATCGGGAAGCAGTGTTGCCCGGGAAACAGTGTGGCCAGGCCAGAGGAGCCAGGATATAGCTGTACAGGCTTGTTACCTCAGTATCCCGCTCCTTCCGGTGAGGCCCCACCTCCTAAATATCTCATGCCTTCCCCTAAGAGTACTACCAGCTAGAGACCAAGCACTCATGCACATGACCGTAGGATTCACATGAAAAGAAATTTAAAACATTAAAAAAAAAAAACTTTAGGAGATGATAAATTGTATAAGTCATTTGAGGGATAAATAAAAGGAGAGATTGCTACGCATATCTGTTAGCATCTTCTAGGCTCCGCCCCATAGTTACCTGGCAACAGCCAGATATGCCTGAGTCACTATAAAAGGGGCTGCTTGCCCCACTCCTCACTCTTGCTCTCTTGGTCTCTTCCCCTCTTCCCTCTCTGTCCCTTCTCTCCCTCTTCCCCTCCCCCCTCCACTTGCTCATGGCCATCCTCTCCTCTTCTCTCTCTCTCTGTCTCTCTATCTCTCTGTCTCTCTCTCTCTCCCCTACCCTCTCTACTCCCCTCCCCATGCTCTAATCTCTCTACTCTATCCTATACCGTCATGTGGCTGGTCCCTCAGGGGGAAGGGATGCTTCAGCATGGGCCTGCAGAGTTGCCCCTTCCCCCCCCCCCCCCACACACACACCATACCTTGCCCCACTGAACATATGTATCCCTGGCTTATTTTTCATTTTTATTAAACACAGCAATATCCCCCAAGCTGGCCAAGGTAGAGTAAAGTCAAAGACGTAAGGATTTAGAGATATCAAGGCGCTCTAGGTGGGAGTGTGGACACAGCCATCCAATCCAGCTAAGCCAGGCAGGCATATATCACTGCGTTCTGAGATCTGATACCTTAGCTGAGAGCCCAAGGAAGCCCCCAAGCAGACCCAGCTGGGTCTGTTCCTGGCTGCTGGGTTGGTCCTGGCAGTGGGGAAATGGAAAGTCTGCAGTTCCTGGGCACTGAAGTAAGCAGTGAGTACAACCTGGAATGCTGTGGAGTGTTTACAGCATGACCTCCAAGGTACCTGCGTCTCCTGCAGGGACCTAGCAAAGTTTATTGTTATCTTTACTTTTAAAAGGTGGAAACTGAAAATTGTCTTTGTTTGGGGAGAACGATTTTTATTGTTTTCAGTCTACAAGAATAAATGGATAGGAAAGACTGGGCTGGAGAATGACTCAGTAAGGGAGGAGGTGCTTGTTCCCAAGGCTGGCAATGGGAGATCAGTCCCTGGGATTTCTCATGGTAGACGAAAACAACTGACTCTGGGCAGCTGACCTCTGACCTCCACATATGTACCAAAGCATGTGGATTTCACATAAACACACACAAACACACACATATACACATACACACATACATACATATATACACACACACTCACACACATACATACACACACAAACACACATACATACACATACATACACATACATATACATACACTCACATGCATACATACACATACACATGTACACACACATATACACACACATACACACACATATACACACACTCACACACACACATACACACACACATACACACATACATGCATATACATACATACACTCACACACACATACACACACATACACACACATATACACACATACACACACATACACATACACACACATACACATATACATACATATACATACACACACTCACACACACATACACACACAAACACAGTCACACACATACACACACTCACACACATACACACATATACACACATACACACACACTCACACACAAACATACATACACACATACACACACACTCATACACACACATACATACACACACATTTGAAAATGAGAAATTATAGGAACCAACAAATGCATATTTGGGGAATGAAGCCTGAGCTCACTTTGGAGGTATAGATCATCCTTATTTCCGCTGCCCACAGCTGGCTCTGGCATGTTTGACCAGCACAGTCCCAGGGACGGCCATGCCAGAACTGCGCCAGCTCTGACTCCTGGGTCCAGCTGTCAGCTTGTGCCAGCTCTTTATTCATGTTCACATTGACTACAAGAGATCCCAAGTCTTCCTTTCCTCCTCCCCCCAAAACCTGGGTCATGAGGTGGCTGGCGCAGGTGTGTGCCCCTCTGCGTCTCTGCCGAGAAAGCTGCAGTGCACCCTGGGGCTCATCCGGCCCCACTGAGGCATCCGTGAGGGCTGGTGCTCGTTCCCCAGCTGTAGGAACTGCACAGCAGGCCTGTGGGAATAGGATCAGGCTTCCCTGCCCCTTCCCCAAACTGTCTTCCCCATAGTCTGCCTTAATCCTCACAGGGTCAGAGGAAACGGCCTGAGGGGAAACAGGCCTCTCTAGTTTGATCTCCTTCCCTTTTCTCTTCATGGACCCCAACACCACCAACATGCCGGACCAGGATGCAATCTTCCCCACAACCATGGAGGTCCTGATTATGCCCCTAGGGTGGGAATGAATCAGTCAGAAACTTCAGGCTGAGTTTGTTAAATATAAAGAGAATAAGAAGAAAAAATAAACATAAAATACATGAGGAAAATGAACTATCCATCTGATAGAGCAGACATGGTTTGAGGACACGTCTGTTCTGAGAAAGCCGAGCGCCTGCTCACGTCCAGCCAAGCCCAGCCCATTCCCGTCCTTCCCCCAAACTCACCGTAAATGTTTTTAAAATAACTTCAGATGGTCCAAGTTGTTCTAAGTAACTGATGTCTCCACAAGAAGACAAACACTAAAATTGAACCATAATACAAAGAAACACTTCCTTTAAAGGGGGAGGGGCACAAGATGATTCAGCAGGTAAAGGACCTGCCACCAACATTGATGACCTGAGTTCAAATCCTGGTACCCACAAAATATCTTTACACACACACAAAATAAAGTTATATGTGTGTATAAATAATAGATATGACAAAAGAAGTTTTAGTTCATAGACCTGTCATATAGGACATCTATATTATAATTTAAAAAATATATAAAATATATAAGTGTGTGTGTATATATATATATATATAAAGTCATTCATATATATACACATATATATGGAACTAAATCACACAGTTACAACCATTCTCTCATAATGGAAATGATAGAAAGTTTATTATCAAATACTCTGTATTAAAAGAAATGTGCTTCCCAAAAGCCCCTGAATTTTAACTGAGTGAGTCTGGACAGCTTTGCCTCCTCCGTAGAGGACTGACTGCCACACCCAGTTGTTTGTTTTCATCCTCATTAGAGTGGCCTCCTTGCAGAAAGAGGAACTGTATTTAATTTTCTTACATGTCTTAGGGCTTGCTAATTGTACTTATATTTCTTCCTAAAACAATCCCTTCACAGGTAACTAAAATAGACATTTTGTCCCAGACAAGACAGAGCTGTGCTAATGAAATTGAAGTTCTTTCAGGCTCATAAACCTGTGAGCCCGGCTATCCCATAAGGTGTATATTTTTAAAGCAAAACTAGAAATGATTGCAAGTGTTTGATTTTGTCGGATTACTGAAAAGCAAAACGCACCAGTGTTTCATGCATAAAGAAATCCTTCATCTGAACAAATTAAGCAATAATTTCAGTGTCTCCTCATTTCTCTAGGGAAGACCAAAAACCAAAAAATTTCCTGGCCCCTGATTCAGGAGGCTTCCCAGTGTTAAAAAGCATCACTGGGAAAGCTCCTGAATCAGGGGCCAGGAAATTTTTCAAATCTTAATAATATCTCCTTGCCAAATTTTCAACTCTAGTAAGTATTTTTATGAATTCTTAAAGGTGACAATGCACAGTAGTCTGGACTCTAATATTTTGAAAATTTAAAAATTTAAAACCAACTTTGGACTGTTTCTTTGTGCTGCTACGAAGGCTGCGCAGAAGCTGCTGTACAATGCCATTTGCTCTCTTGAACCTAGAAATTATTATTATCTAATTTGACTTGTGCTCTGTCTTTATATTACAGCCAAAAGCAGGCTATGTGGTCCTTGCTTGGTGTGCATCCTGGGTCATTGTTAATTCATATGCTGTTACTTTACAAAGGCTGAGATGAAACGACAATCTCACTTTATAATCACCGGCCCTCTAATCGACAAAATAAGCCATCAGACTCATCGTAGTTACCTATATAAATGTCTTCACTTCTCACACGGCTTTCTGGTTCATCTTGGAAAACACTTTCTATGAATAAATGGAAAAAAAAAGTGTTTACCATTTAAAAAAAAATCCCAGTGAAGTTCCTTTCTTAATAGATGTCATTCTTTTATGTATTTTAGGCAGGCGTTGGTATAGGATTTTATTGTTACCTGGGCAGCAAACAGAATGCTACATAGATTTAATGAGCTGTTCAAACTCAACCCCGGGCACAACAATCAATGTAAGATGTTATAAGGAAGTATTTATTATGTTAAAACAAAGGACATGACTTTGATAGCTGTTGGGTCTCAAATGTAATATTTGACTTTCAAAGCAGGCAAATCAACAGCCCCAAACAGAGGACTCAGGCAACAAAGGATGGTGAAGTTACAAAGTCTCCATTAATCAATGACGAATTTAGTACTTGTTGCTACAATTACAAAGATAATAGTTCCTTTATGTCAGTGCCTTCGGTTGTGCAGCTGTAAGAGAGCTTTGAAATTCAGCATTTCAAGGAATAGAAATTAATAGGAGGTCATTTCTACCAGAGAAATTTTAGGGGCCCATCCTCTCTAATCATCATTAAAAACTAAATCCGTAGGAGAAGAGGCACTTTACTGATTGTCAAGTGGAAGCTATTATTCATTTGATGAAGCTCTTGGCACCGTGCCATTGATTCTGCCTCCAGCCCCGCTGCTGCTTCTCCTTCATCTCCTGCAATCAGGGTTCTTTCTGCCTGCCAGGAGCTATTTATAGAGCAGGAGGGGGGGGGGAGGAGAAAAGCTGATATGTTCTCTTTCTTGAAAAACAACTTTCAAACTTTGTAAGTACAAATCTGTTTTTTCTTGTCACCAGATTGTGTGCGCGTCTCCTGTCAATGAGGAAGGTCCGAGACGCTGATTTCCAGACCAGAGCTTTCCCTCCTCATGACAGCGGACTCGCTGGAGTCCCAGACCACAGCCCGACTGGTTCCCTGGGATTAATAGCAGCGGCACTGTACACAGTTCTAAGTTCACAGCACACTCCTGTCTTCTTAATGCTTCAGAGACAGTTCCTTTTCCAAATATTAAGAAACAGAAATGAGAGATGCTCCCAGGTTGTTTATCCTCCTGTGGACAATTGCATTTGGCAAAAATATTGACAAAACAAACAAACTCCCCACAAAATACAAATAGAAGACTTATGAACTTAACTATTAAGAATAGGCACAAACTAAATTAACAGTCAGGTAGTTGAGTCATTCTCCCTGTAGTTGCAGTAGAATTCTGATTTTCATCACTGACTTGACTGCTCAGATAAAGTGAGACCTTACTCAATTATTCTGCATTTAGAGGTAGACAAGATGTTCTCAAAGTTATCTGCTAATGTTTTCAGTACCTTGAGTTGCAGTTGTGAATATATGTTAAAATCTAAACTCCTCAGAACTCTCATTTGAGAAATGTTTCTGGCTTTACGCTTCACATACTTTATATGCTCAAAAATAATATATAATAAAAACAAAAATAAAAGAGCATTATTTGAAATATTTATTAAGGACAGCAGCAGTAACAATTCTATCTTCTGGAGTGTAATTTAATAAAGGAATTTATCTTTCATGATATAAGGCAGAGTGTCCTTAAAAATATATGAAACTGTCAAATTCAACCTTGGTTGTGAATTGCTTGGTGTTGCTTCTCTGGAGAAAGTTAGTTGATTGTCTTGCCAAGGGTTGTTTTAGCAAAATGCATTTTTAAGTAGTCATACAGGCTCTGCAGTAAATGTTTGGTTACCAAGTGAACACTGCGGATTCTCTTAGCATTAAAAAACAATAAAGGATTGGCCAGAAGAGCGACTGCAGAATAACTTGCTAACAGAGTGTCAGCAGACCATGAGTTTGGCTTTGCTCTAACGTCACAGAAGAGCCCTGTTATTGCTATTATTGTTGTTTAGATGAGGCCCCTGCTATGTTTCCAAGTCTGACCCTGAAACAAATTCTCGGTCAGCCTCCCAGGAGTTGGTGCACAGCCTTGCAGTATCTGGGAGACACAGGCACCTACAATGTACAGTCCCCTTTGGACTGTGCTAATTTCACAGCCGCAGTTTACAGCAGAGACCAGAAGTGAGTCCATCCTGCCTTTTCTCCTAAAACCTACACACCTATCAGCAAGATTCTAGGAGAATCCAAGACTGAATGAAAGGCTCCTTGTGGCAGCTATGCATGGTTAATGAGATTAGGTTCTGTAGGTCCTGCTACTTCAGACAGACACACAGTCCATTTGGATTGTCCAGAGAAACGCTGAATGGCATCTTTAGAAAGCTTCTTCACTTAGTTCTCAAAAAGTTTTTCCACGGTCTTCCATTCCACGGAGTAAGGGAACTGAGGCATATTTGTAGAGAGCATGTAAAATATATACAATTTACTTTATTAACTCAGCCGATTGTCACTGTGGGTCAGAAGGTTAGGTGGCAGGACTAATGACTACCGCAAACATTGCATACTTTACTAACAAATATTTGTTAAGTATATATTATCATATACTTAATTATACCTATCACTATTCTGGACATTAAAATAAATCGAAGGAGAAAAACAAATGAAGCCTGCAGTGTTTCTCCTTTATCAACTTTTTACCCCACAGGGGGGAGAACAGTGACCCACAGACAAGCACCCCCAGATGGCCCTGTGTCTCCAGAACACTCAGTGCCCGAATTGAAGGACACAGCTTCGGAACTGTCGGAACTACAGAGCACGCACTCGCTCTGAACACATGGGTCAATCGCTGTGTCGAATAGCTCTTCATCCTTTATTCCCATTTGACCTAATCACACACACAAAAAATCAAGCCCGCGGAGATGAGGGACTACAGAGATGGCTCAGTGCTTTAAGAGCACTGGCTGTTCTCCCAAGGACCAGGGTTCAATTCCCAGCTCACAGCCACTAAAACTTCACTTCCACAGAGCCAAAATGACTTCTTCTAGCCTCTGCAGGCAGTATATGCACATGGTACACACACACACACACACACACACACACACAGGCGTGTGTGTGTGTGTGTGTGTGTGTGTGTATGTGTGTGTGTGTGTGTGTGTGCAGGCAAAACACCCTTATGCATACAATAAAAATAAAGTGATTTTTTTTAACTTTACATGTTTTCTTTTTTAATATCACCACCACACAGGTAAAGAAATGAGTATTTGGGAGTGGAGGCGTGGAGATATGGCCCAGGTGTTAAAAGTACTCACCAGTCCTGCTGAAGACCTGGAATCAGTTCTCATCACCCAGAGGACAACTCAGAACCATCTCTAACTCCATTTCTAAAGGATCTGACGCCCTCTTCTGGCCTCCACATACACACAGTGCACATGTATATACATGTAAGCAAAGACTCGTAGACATGAAATTAAAACAAATAATAATTTTAAAAGAGAAATAGATATTTGAAAACAATATTAAATATTTGTTATCGCTGTAACAGAGATAGCAGCTGCAAATTTAAACATCCTGTTCAACCAGAAAAATCTCAGGCAAGTCTTCCATTAAGATGTGGTAGCATTTACCGCATTTGTATGAGAATTACTCAAGAATGCCTTACCCAGCCCATTGTCTAACAGTAGTACTGTTTTTGACAGAGATCTAGTCATGCACCAAAGGGGCAAAGGACCCAGTCCTTGGGGAACACAAACCGGAGTTGAAGTAGACAGATGGTAACTATGATAAATATAAATACAATGCATAGGTAAATATATACTACACTGGAAGGTTAAGATTCACTGAGAGAAAATTAGGTTCAACTTTATTTACAAACAACTTGAGTTATTTAATGAGAGGGGGAAAATATTTCATCTCAACCTTTATCATTTAAGAGGTTGGGAGATCCAAGGATTTTGGTTAAGCAGAGAAGAAACATAGATCAGAGCAGAGAAGGACAAGACTGTCCTTTGACGTGAAGGGACACCTGGAACCCACCACCCGAGATGTAGGCACGTTTCCAAATCTGTTATTTTGACCATGGGGCTCAAGCACATGAAGGGCAGAGCTGGAATATCAGGGACTGCTCACGTGGACCACAACACAGCATGCATAGATCACTGGGAAATCTGGAGTGATGGGACGGTCTTTACCCACGCTGCTTTCCAGGGACTAGCACGCAAGCCCTAGACAGCAAAATGACTGAGATTGGGGAATAAACACCCATGATTAAACTTCTGTGGTTTCACATGTGGTTTATCCTTCTTCCTGGGGCATGATTAAGCTTCACCCAGCACAAGCTCCAGTCAGGGAGCTTGCTGCTGTGTCAGAGGAAAAGGGAAGGTAAATGGGGGAGGGGGGCGATAGAGTTAAGGTAACAAAGGCTGTGGAGGAATAGGAATGGGAGATGGGACAGCATTGGGGGGAGGCTTCTGCTCCTCCTCCTCGCTCATGTTTGGGGTTGACAGTCACCCACAGATACTAATGAAGGAAGCGACAAGCTGTACTGAAGACAAGAACCTAATGTCATGGGCAATGCATTCAGCCAGTAATCTCTCTCTCACCCCAAACCTGAGCCAAGACCGAAGTGGCTCCTCAGCACATATGGGAGCTTTCTTTCTTCCTGATGGATGTGTGCATTGCTTTCTTACAGGGGACAGAGGGAAATCTTTGTTTTGACTTGGTACAATTATGGTCTCAGGGTTACTAATCAGGGAAACTCTACTTGGACTTCCTCACGACAGGGGAAAAAACCCAAACACCTCCTGTCAGAGGAGCTTGGGTTTGTGATGTGCGGGAACATGCCTCATCACTGCCTGTACCAGAGAAGTGAGCTGGCAACAAGATGGTGTTAACTTCCTTTCAGGAGATGGTACGATGATTAACAGAGATCCAAGCCCATGATTCTCATCGGGGTCCCCCTGCACCCTCCTACTTAGAAAGTCTCCCAGCAAACCAGCAAGGGACCACTCCCCACTCCTCCATCTCAAGCCTAGTGAGTCACAATGCTCAGGGAACTGACAGTAGAAATAAATGTCGAATTTCAAATACAATTGTTCTACTTAATTAGTGTATAAAAACCATATCATATATAACGGTGTAGTTCCCTGGGATCATTAGATATCCTATGGAAGGAGAAGTGACCATCATTTGTTATTTCCTTTAGATGTAATTCTTTCATTTATTAAACAAAAACACATTACTCTCTTGCTAACATGTAGCATGGAAAAACAGTATCACTGAAGACACTTCAGAAACAATACATGCCTTCTGATTTCACAACCATCAACTTTTTATGTATTTTTCCTTTATTGTTTGGCTATTAGTTGTTAAGACAGGGTCTCTATAGTCCAAGTTGGCCCCAAACTTACAGTAATTCTCCTGCCTCGGCCTACTGAGTACTGGAATTATAGGTGTTTGCCACCACACACACACACATATATATAGCATCTTATTTATTTTGGGGGCTCATCAGGAAAGGAGTTATTATTAATTCCCTTTTGCAAATGAGAGAACATAAGTTTAGAGAGGCCTATTAACTTATTTAATAGTATATAGACAGAAATCGGCAGACTATAGAGTCAGACCAAGGACATTGTGTGTGTGTGTGTGTGTGTGTGTGTGTGTGTATTAGTGTGTGTGTGAATATATGTGTGTATGTCAGGGTGTGTGTGTGTGTGTGTGTGTTTGTGCGCACATGCTCTCATTACTAAGCACCTGTCTGCTAGGTTGAGAATTTCTCTTCTCCATGGAAAGAGTCTGGACAGTTCTGTGCATTTGCTGTCATCATTTCCTTGGGGAGAAAAACAACAACAGCAGCAGCAACAACTGAGCCCCAGCACCAAATGGCCTCTGTGCTGAGGTTTGTATTTTCTGTGATCTGCAAAGGAAAAAGGACATTTCTCTTTTAAAGCTCTCTCTCTCTCTCTCTCTCTCTCTCTCTCGACTTACATTTGTCAGATCCATCAAAAGGGAGCAGTGTATATCACAGAGATTCACCGCTGAAATCAGTAAATCCAGAGCAGGAGACACCATGGCTGTCCACCCGGTAGGGGTGGGGTGGGGGTGGGGGGTGGGGGGGATTGGTGGGGAGAATATGAAAGCCAGTTCTCTCTCCACCAGCCTCTGGAAGAGGATGATTACACTTTGCTCTTCTGGAAAGTCGCTTAGAGAAGCCTTTATGACCTCAGCTTGGTCCATCAATGAAGAAAGTGCCATCCAACACAACGTCAGCCAATCCTACAACAATTAGACACATTATATGACACCAACCAATCCTACAGCAGCTAGACCCAATTGCTAGATGTTGGATGTTTTTCTCAGAAAGCAGAGATGCAAACCACACGGGTGTGTTAACTGGTCAGTTCACCTGCTCATAGATACTACACACAACATTGATTAGTGATCCATGTTCAGATCTAAACACCTCTGTGTGTGCCTCTCGGAAAGATAACATGGCCACGGGGGAAGAAAAGGGAGCCTTGCTTTTTAAGTGGTCGGGAATTGAGGATAGAACAGTCCTTTTGGTTCACAACCATATTAGAGTGTTGGTATTAAAACTCTCTGACAGAGAAGCTGCCAGGGCCGACGCTAGCCTATCAGCAGGAACTATCAGACCCAGGGCTTACTGCTTTCATATTACTCAGTAATAATGTGGCCGGTTTCCTGAGCCTAAAGCATATAAAGGGATTTCTTGCCCCCCCCCAAAAAGTTATTTTGAATAGAGTGGTTCTGTACATAGGCAAATCCATATGAGGTTAATTTTGAAATGTAGCAAAAGTTCATGTGTCCCTAAATACAGCTTATTTTCCCACCACATATCTGAAGTGAAACCAAGCAGGCCGTCAGCGGAGGCACCTTTCGCTCTGAGATGTAATGTTTGTTAAGGGTTAATACAAACACATGTCTTTTTCCTAAGAGCAGAGTTTGGGGAACTGGGTAGAATTCATATTTCAAAGTAAGGAAAAAAGAGAATAGTTCATAATATCCTCCAGGAGAAAAATCAGATCCTTAAATACCAATGAAAGAAAGAAAGCAAACAATAGACTAGAGAGTTGGGAAAACAAACCATTCTGCTACAACAGCATCAGTAATCTAAGCACTGTATTTAGGTCGGCAAACACACATAAGAACAACTCTCTCTGTGCCTTAAAAAAGCCACGGTTAGCGCTATACACGTCTCTGTGCCTAAGCACGCCTCGGCTGAATGTCCCATTAGCTCATCTTTTTTTTTTTTTCTCAAAATCTTTTTCTTTGAAGAAACCTAAGGAAAAAGTTCCCATATGCTATTCAGAGGCAGTCTGTCCTGCAAGGACTCATACTCCAATCAAAACTAAGCCCGTGCCTCGTAGGAATCTGCCCCAAATGCTTCAACGGGCATCCTTCAGACACTTAAGAAAAAGATTAATAAACTATCTCCAAATCCTATCCCTAACATCTAAGGCACAGACAGACTGCCACCTGTCTAGGATTTGAGCTTTCTGGGCATGCTCACTATATCAAAGCATCTGGGGACAAAAATCATGATGCAAAGAGAGAGATCAAGCCCTCTTTGTTCATTTACAATTCTAAAGACCTCTGTGGAGGAAGCTTAAAACTGCCTCTACCTAAAAAAGGCCCTGCAAAGGGAAATTTAAGGAGAAGGAACATTTCATGGGGTTTTGTGTGTTAACAGAAACTGTGTGCAAGGTGCTTTGAGATTCAAAGATGAAAGACAACTGCGAAACCCTGTGCAGCGTTGACACTTCCAAATGCTTTGAGAAGAGAGGTAACCTTCTCAGCTGTTGGTGAGGAATTCGTTCTACATTTATTGTTTCCTCGTACCAGCTCCGGGAAGAGCACTAACACCGCATTTAAGCTGAGCTTAAAGATCACAGAGGAGCCTGTGTGCAAATGTATTGATCCCCCCATGTTCTGGAGGGAGTTGCTTTCCTCTTAAGATGTGTGGGGTGAAAGACTTTAAAAAGAAGAAAAGAGAAAAAGAAAAAGGAACCCTAGCTACCCTGACACTCAGCAACACCTCCCACAATAAACTGTGACTTCCACATCCATGACAAGACAGAGAATATCACCTCTGCTCACATCACAAGGAAGATGTCCTGTAAAGCAGCTAAAATGTGTGATTGTGCGATTAAGACGAGTCACCGTGAGCCTCCTCAGGGCTAGCATTCCTAGTTTGTGACCCCCAAGTTTATTCATTGCAGGACTGTCACTAAACAAACTGGGAACAGACCTCAGCTGCTTCCCAGGAATATTTAACTGTGACCATATTGTTTGAACAAAGGTATTTCTTCACCCTGGGTTCAAACTTGTGAAACGGAGGTCCACGGAGTTCAGGGTGTTGATGCAGTTCACATGAACTGTGCATGGATGTCTGCCTTGCACACGAAGGTGGCTCCTTTGACTTTTGTGGTCGGAACAATGTGGAGAAACATTTCTCCAATGAAAAGGAGGGAGAGGCTTATGCAATGACATGGGACCCTTCCCTTCCTGCCTGAATCTTCTGCCTCTCAAGGACGGGCAGACTGATGTAGAATCACTGGTGAGGAGAGACTTCAGAGCAAGCTTTTCTTGAAAAGCAACAACACTAGAAGCTTTAAAAAAAAAAAAGTAGCTCTCCATCATCATATCAAACTGTCTCTATATGTCTCTTAGATTTAGCTGTGTAACAAACTACCCCAAAATATAATATCCTAAAAGAATATACTAAGCTGGAAAGATGACTCAGAAAGTAACACATATCATGTGGACTGAGTCCAAAGCCCAGAAATCCCCCCCCTAAAAAAGCCAGATGTGATGATAGTGCCTGCCTATAACTCCAGGACTCTGAGGAGACAGAGAAGGAGGCAGAGACTGGATAATCCTCAGAAGCTCTGCCCACTGAGCCCGGAAGACAGAAGATGCAGCAGTGAACAAAGACAGCCTGTCTCAAATAAGGTGGACGTCAAGAACAGATACCCATGCTTGTCTTATGACTTCCACACATGCAATATGGTATGCCCATTCTACATCCATGTGTGTGTGTTTGCGTGTGCGCGCGCATGTGCACATATACAAGCACACATGGTTTTTGTAACTATTCTGAAGCTCAGCTAGCTATCTCCTCAGCTAAGCTGAGCAGAGCTTTTTAAAAATTTTTATTTATATGAGTGCACTATAGCTGTCCTCAGACACACCAGAAGAATGCATCAGATCCCTTTACAGATGGTTGTGGGCCACCATGTGGTCGCTGGGAATTGAACTCAGGACCTCTGGAAGAGGTCAGTGCTCTTCACTGCTCAGCCATCTCTCCAGCCATTACTCTGGAAGCTCGGTCAGGGTTGGGGTGTCTGTATTTAAGGTGAGGAGATAAACTTTGCAGTGATGGGAGATACCACGCCATGGAAGTCCATGCATGTTGAAGGACTCTACCATACTGGGCGTCTCAATCTCAGCTCGTGTGGAACACACTGAACAAGGTAAGAACTGAGTCATACTCCGCCACCAACATGGTTTTTCTTTTGTTTCTTTTTGTGATTTATAATTATGTCATTTCCCCCTCCCATTCCCTCCTTCCAGACCCTCCCATGACCCTTCCTTGCTCTTTCCCAAATTAATGGCCTCTTCCATCATTAATCGTTATATGTGCACATTCCTAATACATCTAAATACATAACAAGTCTTAAAGGCAGCCTAGGTGATTAAAATTAGTCCACAGTTCAGAATCGTTCCTCTCTTGTCCCACGACGGACTCTTATTGGCTCCAGAGTGAGGTTCCTCAGCTGTGAGAAATTCATGTCAAGATAAATAGCGAAACTTGAGCTAGAATAGGAAATGAATAGGGCTATGACCCAGTAGACATCTGAGCAGCCCACCTTACTCAGGTTAGCCCCCAGGAAGCGGTTGCACGGACCCAGGCAAGCAGTCTCAGGCCCTAGAAGTCACGGAATAGCTGATCTGACTGGCAATGCCTAGCAAAGGACCCAGACAGGCCTGTCCAACTTCCTTTAGTGCCCAGAAGCGGCCTGTGGGCTAGAGAGATAGTTCAGGGGTCAAGGGCCGCTGCTGCTCTTAAAGGACCCAGGTTCCATTTCCATCACCCACATGGTACCTTAAAACCTTCTTTAACTCCAGTTCCAGGGCCTCTGACACCCTCCTCCTGCCTCCGCGGACACAAGACACACATATGGTACACAGACATGCATGCAGGCAAAAGCACTCATACGTACTGACTCAAGGCAGAAACTCAAGCAGCACGGAACCTGGAAGCAGAAACTGGAGCGGAGATCACAGGGCAGTACAGCCTTGCTTTCATGACTTCCTCATCCTGCGTTCCTATAAATTCAGGACCCCATGCATAGGCTGGGCCTGGCATGGCACCACCCATTGTAGGCTGCACCTGGCATAGCACTGCCCCCTGTAGACTGGAGTGGGCATGACACTGCCCCCTGTAGGCTGGACAGGGCATGAAACTGTGCCCCCCCCTCTGTAGGCTGGACCAGGCATGGCACCACCTCCTGTAGGCTGGGCCAGGTATGGCACCACCCCCTGTAGGTTGGACCTTCCACAGTAATCATTAACCACAGACTTGCCCACGGGCCAATCTGATGGGAGCATCTTCTTGGGAGAAGTTGAGGATTTCTCTTCCCAGATGACTTGCACTTATGCCAAGTTGAGAAAATACTAACCTATAAAGTGGGTAGTCTCTTCTATTTATAGAAATCAAATTGGGGGTGGGGGGAGAAGTAGAGGGGACTTAGTACCATGAGACTCCTGAGAGAATACAATAGTCTCTAGCAGAAGACCCAAAGAAAATCTGTAAGTTGCCTAAAGAATGCAAATTAATTAGTTTTAAGGAAACTTACTAATCTACAGGAGAATAGAGACACTTGGCATAATAAAATTAGTTAAAAAAAAAGTACTTATAATAAGAAATAAGCAATGAGAGTAATCAAAAGCAAAAATAACCCAATACCTTAATTATCAAAAATGCAATAAATAACATTAAAATCCAGTTTAGAGTCTCGACACCATAATAGATTAAGCAGAACAAAATTTTCTGAGCTCATGACTGGGAGTCATAGTGCGATTGGTAAAAGTGCCTGTCTGGCATATAGAAAACCTTGGGCTAGATTCCCATTACCCCATAAATTAAATGTCATAGTACAGGCTTAGAGTCCCCATACTTGGAAAGAAGAGACAGTAGAATCAGAAGTTCAAGACCATAGTCGTCCGCCAAGTAGTAAATTTGGCCAGGCAGAATTCATAAAACCCTGTTTCTAATCATCATCACCACCACCACCACCACCACCATCATCACCATCACCATCATCACCATCACCACCACCATCACCACCACCATCACCACCAAATAAAATTCTCCAGAAATAGCCCAAGTCACATAAAGGAAAGTAATGAAAACAGCAACAAAAAGAACAAAAAGAAAGAAATCCTTTAAGATTCATGACACATCATGAAGGGAACAAACTCTTGCTTTCTTGGTATTTATAAATAGAAAGAAATGGGGGAAGGAATAGAAAATACAGCACAAAGTGAATGTTGAAAACCTTCTGATTTTGAGACACACAAGGACACCTATGCCAGAAAGCTCAGGAGATAGATGGTAGAGTCAACCAGAAAGATTCTCTCTCCCTCCAGCAGATCATGGTCAACTGTTCAAGAACAAGGCTAGGAGGCATCCTGAAAATGGACATTTTAGATGAGGGTGTGAACTGGTAGGGGCTTTAAAGTTCAATTCAACCTTTCCTATTAACAAGTGAAAATGTCAACACTTGTGGCAGGTTGGAAGTTGCATGTGTGTGTGTGTGTGTGTGTGTATGTGTGTGTGTGTGTGTGTGTGTGTGAGAGAGAGAGAGAGAGAGAGAGAGAGAGAGAGAGAGAGAGAGAGAGAGAAGCATCAAAATGACAAAGAAGAGACAGAAAGGATGGGATGGTGCCGGAAACCTCACACTGACAGGACAGCCAGCACAGCTGAAAAGAAACCAGTGCATCCTCTCCTCTCTTAGAGGTGCTGGAGGCAGCTCTGCAGAACCAATGGCTCACTAAGATGCCCCGTTAAGCTAGAAGACACACACAAGCTGACAAAAGAGCAAATATCTCTCTCTCTCTCTCTCTCTCTCTCTCTCTCTCTCTCACACACACACACACACACACACATAACATACACACAGACACACAGACACACAAACATGCACAGATACACACAGACACACAGACACACACAAACACACAGACACACAGACACACATACACATACACACATACACACATATACATGTACATACACACATACACACATACACACACATGAACATGTACATACACACATACACACACATAAACATGTGCACACACACATAAGCACACATATACATACACAGACAGACACATATACATACACACATGCACACACATACACATACACACACATACATACACACCCCACACAAGAAAACAGAAATAGCAATACAACATGATTGCTTGACATGATTACAACTTCTCAATTAATGAGCCCACAGACACTGAAGTGTATAGGTTTCCAGATAAAGAATTTAGACATCGGTGCAAAAGCAACCAGTGATTTTAAAGAAGACACAAGAAAACAGGTGATCAACGCACGGAAATCAAGCAGGAGCCAGAAGACAGTCAGAAATGTCCACAAGAAAGCAGTGAAAGAAGTGATAGTTTCAAAACCTATAGAAGTTTTGGAAATCAAAATCCCAGTGATTCAAAAACATGGCAGAAGACATTGCCAATAGAATAAAGCCTGAGAAGAAAAAGAGCAGGTGTGGAGGCGGAGCCTGAGGAAGCAGGCCTCGCAGACATCAGTGAGGAACAACGGACTATGACCATCTAAGCACTCAGATATGACCCCACCCAGATATCTTCAGGATGAAAAGAGATCAGACTAACAATAACAACAATAAGAACAACAACAATAACAGTAACAACAATGACAATAGCAATGGTAACAATAATAATGTCATAAAGGGGTAAAATTATAGCAGAAATTGTTCCAAATGTTAATGAAGACATGTTAAAGAAAGCACAAAAGTCTTTTTGTACCACAAACAGATATGACCAAACTTCTCCCTGACACATTATAAAGATGTTAAGTGTCCAAAACAAAAGAACTGTAGGAGAAGCTGTAAGAGAAAATGCTAGCCCACAAGACAACACCTGAGAGCGACATCAGACTCCTTCCCAGAACCCTCAAGGCCAGGAAGGCACATGCCTGGTAACAAAAGGTTGCTCCACCATTAGCTTTTAAAATAAAGGGAGAAATAATCATATTTCAAAACAAGCACAAATGAAAATAATTCATGACCAGCAAGCTGACAGGACAGAAGCTAATTTTAAAAAGTCATAAAAGCAAAGAAGGAATAAACACAGTCTCAAATAAGAGTTTGGGAAAAAATCAATTGTGTGAAAGAAATAAGTGAACAAGGGGACACTGAGAAGAGACACGTGAAACGTGACAAACCAGCTGTGAGGCTCCACCAGCTAAGTGGACAGGAGGAAGAGACAACACTGAACCAGCCAGGAAGGCAGGCAGCTCGGACACAGTGGAACTGCTTAATACAAACAGCGGAAGCCAAACAGTGTGTGGACAACATTGCCTGGTGACGGGGTGGGGGAGGGAGGATCCTTACAAAGAAGAAGGAAGGAGTCTGATGGTGTGCTCCTTAGGGTCCAGTGGCTGTGCTAAAGCAGCTCTCAGAGCAAACAGGGTTTAGTTATACATCCTAGGATACAGTCTATTGAGGGAAGACAAGGCAGAAATGCCAACAGGGCAAGAACCTGGATGCAGGAGCTGATGCAGAGACTGTGGAGAGGTGCTGGTTACTGGCTTGGTTTCCTCAGCTTGCTTTCATACAGAACCCAGAACACCAGGAGGGTAATGCAGGAGGCTGGGCCCTCCCCCATCCATCACTAATAAAGAAAATAATCTATGCGTATGCCTGATGTTAATAAAGACATTTTCTCAATTGCTGTTGTCTCCACTCAGATGTCTCTAGCTTGTGTGTCAAGATGACTTGAAAAGTGGCCAGCACAGATAAAAATACAAAAGGAATAAAACTTTAATAACACAGTTTAGCTGATCCAATTGAAGGCAATAGAAAAAAGACAGAAAATAAGCACAGGGCAGACAGAGGAAATAGACAAAACCTAAGGCCATATAGATGCTCAGTCCAAGCACATCAGTAATTGTATTAGATATAAATGGATACAAAAACTAAGAAAGGTGGCTAGATATGAAAAAATTAACAACTGTATGCTGAATGCCAAAGAACTAATGCTAAGTTAAGTGCTGTTAAGTGTAAGTTCTACGGAAAAGCTGAAGTGCAGTTGAGAACAGCATCCTCTGCAGGCGCTGCCCAGAGGAAACCTGGCATGCCTGGGCTAACACTAGAAGAATTAAATGCATGGAAATTTTCAGAGGAAAAAAAAACATTCCACAGTGATAAAAGTGTCAATCCATCCTCTTAGGAGATTAAAAAAAACAATTAAATTTACATGTACCTAATATTGTAGACCCAGGATGTATAGAAAAATGGGCAAAAATACATGAATACATATATGAGCAGGAATGTAGACCCACCTAGAGATTCTTATGGGCCATTCTGGACTAAAGGGCATCCCTTCTACCCACATTCCATGCTACAGAATTCTTCTTTTTTCTTTTAGTGTAAATAAAGTTTATTTAGGGCATGGAAAGGGGAGCTGAGAAGGGAGTAGGGACAGAGATGGGCGGGGGCAGGAACACAGGGAGAGAGAGTGGAGGGGGGAGGGGAACGTGGGAGAAAGGGTCAGGGAGAGAAGAGAGCCAAAGAGAGAAGGGACAGCGCACATGTTACAGACTTCTAAGTAGTGATTCTCATATACGCAGACGATGAAGATTTAAACTGACCACATCAGGGAGAATTGGGTTGGTTCTGCAGAAAATAGCTAGCTAAACCCCAGAGAAAATGGAACAATCCGGTGTCCTAATGAAGACTCAACTTCGTGGTCTGTGAATGGAGAAGCAGAGTGAGAGCAGGCGGTTTACTGGTGCTACCAGGACCTGAGCCAAAGCCCAGGTCACATGCGATGGGTGTTAACAGAAACAGAAGCAAGCACAGTTGCTCTTCACCTTATAATGCCCCTCCAGGCCCCAGACAGCGACTGGAAGGCTTCAGTGTTCCTTTAAGACCCAATGTGTAAACATAGAGAAGCTAAATCTCACTGGGCTGTGGTATGATAGCACCTATGGAAACGGGGCAGGCAGGAGCCCAGAACTGTTTCTTCCAATCCAAGAGACACCTGCAACTCAAAACCCTGCAATTCCAAACTTTCTCTCCCAAGGGGGTTCCCGTTGCCTCTCCTCCTCTTCCATCCTCGCTGCCTGTTTTCGCTCTCATCACTTAGTGGCCATGACATGTAAGCTGCAGGCCGTGAGTGAGTCAAGTTAAGGAAGAGGGTGGGAAAGAGGTTTGGATCAGCTCTCAGCACAAGAAAGATCCCAAAGTAAAATAGAGTAATAAAGAACCAGAAAAAGATAGATACCTCCCCAGGGGGCAGAGTGATGGGGTCATGACGTTCTTCTCCACAGGAGAATGACAGTTACCAGACACCAGTGTGTACCATGAACTCTGAGAACTTAGATACGCATATAACTTATTTTAGAGGAATTCTTAGGAAAGAAAAAGAAAACATGACAGTTGGCTGGTCTCACACCATGACCCGAAGAACCCAGGACTGTGGCATGGTGGTTAAAAGTCTAAAATTATGTGGCTAAACAGATCTGAAAATGTTGTCTGTCATTCATGTGAAATCTTGGATGGATCTTCTTGTGGGTAGGGAGTTAAAGTTCAAGATGAACTTTTATGTGAAGAAATTGGCTTGAATCCTTTACCCTGGAGCCAAGAGGAGAACTCCAGACAGGCCCGTCACGGATGTGTGAGTCAAAAATAAGAATCTGAGCGTTTCGACATGTTTCTGTGTGTGAAAGTTGCAGACCAGGCTCTGCCTAAGCAAAAATGATAGGGTTGAGATTCTATCTGTAATGATCTCATATTGTTCCTTATACTCTCCACCCCTTTCTCTCTACTCAGGAGAACTTAATTCTTTAGTCCATAACTAAGAGTCATTCATGCTCCTTCAAAGCATCCTGTATACCTCATTCCAGTATACCTGCCTTAAAAAAAGACAAAAAAACCCAGAGTGTACAGTAGAGGTGAGTGACCGGCTCAGATAATGTGACGGAAAGCAGGATGGGCTATCTGTCATTCCTCTGATTACAAACAGTCAGGGAAAGCGTGCTAGTGCAAGTATCTGGCTTGTATGTAGACTCAAAGTTTCTGTGTACAGATTTTACTTATTCTTGTAATTGGTAACTGAGACAGATGTGCTTTTAATAACATTTACAGATAAAGTCACCAACGTTCAAATGATAAAGAATTTGTGTCAGTTCATTTGAGTTCAAAGTGTCATGGATAGGGATTTGAATCTGGGACCTCCGAATGACTTTACAAGGGACTTGGGTTAGTGCCCATACTCAATGGAAGCCAAGTTAAGTAAACAAGCTTCTGAAAATACTGTAAATATACTCTACCCCAGGCACGGTACTAAGCACATTATATTATTTGATTTAACCACCATCCTCCTATCAGGCATGCATATAGTAGACCTCTGTTACTTGAGGGAAATAGAATTAGAAGAGGTAAATCTCTTAAGACCACAAAGCCAGTAATCTGCAAAACTGGTTTAAAACACAAACAAAGACCCAGTGGGGGAAAGAAAAGCAGGTGGAAGTCAAGCTACAGAGAGCTTTGGCACCATCAGGTACCACTCAGATACCCACGCTAAGCTTTGAGAAGCTAGTGAAGGTTTCTGGGCAGTTTTACCTATTAGTGACTTCTCTGGCCACAGGAATCTGCTTGGACTTCAGAGCTCTGCACCAAAGGAGTGTCAAGTAGACACAGGCACAGCCCAAATTAACTTGCAGAAAGCAAACCAAAAATTTTCAGGACTATGAACTTTTTCTTAAGGACTAATCTGCTCTGGCTGCGTTTAGCCTCCAAGACATAATCACTAACAGTTTCTGTACCTGATCTCCAAAGGAAAAGTCCGTGGGTGTATTTGCTGATTCCTGAAGTCCACTCAAGCCACACCTGGAAGGTGTTTAACAACAGGAACCTGATATAGACCAAGCACATATTCCTCTTGATTTAACAGCCCAACTCAGCCCAAATGCTGTTGCTAGAGAAAACCCACAGAGACATGGCTGCTGCCAACACAGATTCATCATTGTCTGCTGGGCCTGAAACTACACCTGGCAGCTTCTCCTGGCAGCTCCAGGCAAGTATCATTTCCCCTGTGCCTTTCACAGAATATTACAGATCTTCCCCCACCCACTACCCTCAGCATACACCTCCATTTACGGTTGCTCATAGATGACCTCTCCCTTGGCTTGCCAATGACATCCATTTAAATTCAATACTGAAAGAATTTCTCAGCTCCTCAAGTAGCACCATCAAAGACCCATCTGTAAACCCTCTTTCTTAGCCTTGTGTCTTTCCCTTCCCAGTCAGCAAAAGGTATCTTTTCCTGCTTCCACAATTAATCTTTGCCTCTTTTTTGTTCTGACTTTTTTTTTATTGGATATTTTATTAATTTACATTTCAAATGTTATCCACTTTCCAGTTTCCCCTCCAGAAACCCCCTACCCCATTCTCCCTCTCCCTGCTTCTATGAGGGTGCTCACCCACCCTCCTCCTCCCTCCTGCCTCCAGCCCCGGCATTCCCCTACACTGTGGCATCGAACCTTCCCAGGACCAAGGGCCTCTACTCCCATTGATGTCTGACAAGGCCATTCTTTGCTACATATGCGGCTGGAGCCATGGGCCCTCCGAGTGTACTCGTTGGTTGGTAGTTTAGTTCCTGGGAGCTCTGGGGGGAGGTCTGGTTGGTTGATATTGTTGTTCTTTCTATGGGGTTGCAAATGCCTTCAGCTCCTTCATTCATTTCTCTAACTCCTCCGTTGGGAGCCCCGTGCTCAGTCCAATGGTTGGCTGTGAGCATCTGCCTCTGTATTTGCCAGGCTCTATAATCTTTGCCTCTTACTCTAGATCCTATTACCATCCAGTTCCACTCATGTTTAAATGTTCTCCCCTTCCAGTGTTTGTGTTTCCTCGGTGGGTGCGTGGTGCAGCAGTGTTACCATTTCAAATCATTTGGGAGCCATCAGTTTAGACATTGAATGCTCTCTCAATTTGATCTCCCTCAATTTGATCTCCCTCAATTTGATCTCCAGGGCTGGAAAGTATAATAAAAAAAACAAATACTTGTGCCTGTGTGCAACCAACCAGACACACACCCTCCCCAGAGCTTCTAGGAACTCAACCACCAACCAAAGAGTACACGTGGAAGGACCCATGGCTTCGGCTGCATATGATGCAGAGAATGGCCTTGTCAGACATCAATGGGAGGAGAGGCCCTTGGTCCTTTGGAGGCTCGATGCTCCCACATAGGAGAATGCTAGGGCAGTGAGGTGGGAGTGGGTAGGTGGGTGAGGGAGCACCCTCATAGAAGCAGGGAGAGGGAAGATGGGGTAGGGGGTTTCTGGAAGGGAAACCAGGAAAGTAGATAACATTTGAAATGTAAATAAATAAAATAACCAATAAAAAGTAAAGAATACTCCGTTAATGAGGCATGGGCAGGTGGGGAGGACAGAGGACACCCAGTGGCCAGCCCATAGCAGGAGCCACTGTGACGAACAAGAATGCAGTGAAGGCATGGGAGAGAAAGAGAAGGGGAATGGTTTGAGCACTAAGAGAGGCAGGACTGGAAACATGGAAGTGGAGCAGAACAGTCTGATATGAGCACCCTGCCCTGCCACTTGAGGCCATGCTAAAGTCCTAGCCAATGCTATTGCCAAAGGCCATGTCTGGGTCTATGGCCATGTAGCAGGAGGAGGCTTTGTTGATGTCCTTGGTTCATGCTGCCATCAGAGGCCGTGGGGATGTCACATCCCTGATCTAGGCTACTGCCTGGGACCATGTTGATATCCAAGAGCTGTGTAGAGCTGACTCCTCCCCTCACTGGCTGGAGTACTCAGGAGAGCAGGCCTTGCACCTCACCTGGGTAGCACAGGTGTAGCACAGGGTAGTACCGGGCCCTGGTGGCATGAGCTGTGGTGAGCTGGCCCCAAGGGTGTGAGAGCAGGAGAGCTGTCCCTGATCTTTGCCAACTGTGGCACTGAGCGAGCTACCCAGGTCAGTGCTGGAGAACTCCCCCTTGTGGTATGGTTGCGGGAGAGCTGGTAGACTGGCCAACATAGTAACCATCCAGGCCCAGATTCATAGCTTTATGTTGGTCCACTGCAATATCTACCTCATTTATGAGCTGTTGGAGCATGTGAAGGGGCTGGTCCTGCAAATCCAAACCTGTAGGATACCCGAGACACAGCACAACAAGAGGACATCCAAGAGGAGGCCCAGTGAGGTTTTAGCATGGACAGTGTAGCAGAAGCCAGAGGTCTCAAAGCAGACCAATGACTCAATGAAGATTTGCAAGTAAAGCAATGACTATGCTGTGGCACACATGGGAGCTTCCATGATGAGATTTTTTGTTTTGTTTTATTATTTATTTATTTATTTATTTGGGTTTTTGTTGTTGTTTTTTTTGGGGGGGTAGGCTTCTAGGGTGCAAAGCAGACACAAAGAGACAGGGACATGAGTGTGACTGGAATATACGATATAAAATTCACAAAGAATCAAATAGAAAGGTTTTTTTTTAAAAAAACACTCCATTAAAGTCTCCTGACATGGATTTCTTCCTCAGACACAGTTTCTAGGAAACCCATCCAAAGATAGTGAGGTAAGGAGGAAGAAGAAAAAAAAAGGGCCCAGAAATATTGGTAAATGTGAAGTCACTGCCACACTCCCAGACTGCTTGCGCTGTTTCCAGCTATGTAAGAAAACTGGCAGGCTCTTTGATGAGGCCCCGTATCTGCACTTCTGAAGCCTACACTTACTCTAGTCCTTGCATCTCAGACTCACCCTCTCATACTTAGTATACTTTTTACAACCTCCATTCTGTTTTTCAAAATCCAGTTGCCCCAAATTGACTTCATAAATGTTCTCCTAAAGTACACACTTGAGTCTGTGTCTTATACAATGGTGGCATTCCACCACTAATTATTCAGAAACAAAATTCTAAATTACTAGCAGAACTTTAAATCTCTTACCAATCCCTTCCATGCCTCTGTAAATTATAGCTAGTCTCTGAATCACCGCCATAGCTTGGCCACTGCTCTGGCTCTCAGACATGTCCTCTCAGCATCTCTGTTGCCACGGCCACAGCCTTACTTCAGAACCACAGTATTTTGCTTTTTAATTATATCTCCTACTGGTCTACCTGCCTCTCATTTCTATTCCTCAACCACACTCCCATCAGAGGAACATTTTTAGAAATGAAAACAATATTCTTCTCTCTTCTTACAAGTATCCTACATACTAATAAAAGAGAATGGACTTGAAGTTGTCATTTTCCAGAAAAGCAGCAGGGGGAAAAGAGGACAAAATTATACCTCCTATTTCGGGACATGAATATTGGGATGGAAGGTAAGGAAGGAGTCCACCTACTCAAGCCCTTCAACTAGAACAGAACCCTTGAGTCAAAAAGGCTTGAAACACCCAGCAACCTTCTTTTACTAGCTTCTACCAATAGCCACAGGGACTAGGGAATGGGGGGGTTGGATATGGGACTCCTCTAATGTAGATAATAAATTCAAATAAGCTTCACTAGACTGTGATGTTCTTGCACCTCCATGACTCCTGACACAACTTAAGTCTGATAATGTCACTCTTCTACTTACAGATATTTGGTGATTTTTCTGTCACCCTCAGGAAAACTATCAAAGACTTCAGCCAGCCCCTAAGATACATCCACAGCAAATCACTGAGCACTTATGGTGCTACTGTTATGGTGAGAACATTTGGACCACACCCCAAATTCACATGTAGAGCCCTGATACTCAGGGTCAGGTGAACATGACTTTCCCCAGTGGACTGAATCCCTTGCCACCCAGAGAGGACTTCAGAGGTCTGCTTCACCCTTCCACCATAAGAATACAGTGAGATCCATCTTCCAGCGGGGACCTGGGGGGATGGGCTACTGTTTCGTCTCTCAGCCTCGGCAATTAAAAGAAAGAAATTTCTGGTATTTATGAGTCCTGTCTGTCACAGCAGCTAGAGGGACTCTGTGCTACATACAGGTGACAAAGTCACTTTCTCCAGAAATGTTTCCTGTGCCCTTCTCCTGCCTCACAGGCCACTCTGCCCTCCCCATTCTCTTCTGGGTCCTTCAGGGCTGCACCATTCTGAAAAGCCCTAAGCGTAGCTAAATTCCCCAGTCCTAAATGTTGTCTGGGCCATTCCTGACCTTCCACTGTAAATCTGCTCTAGATAGATTTCAAAAGATAGCCTTTTACTCCAATTTCCTAAATATTTGCTATTTTCTAGGCTCTATACAAAAGGCTTTATGTACATTTTTTCCAATTATTTAAAAAAAACTGTGAACTAAGTACTGTTTTAAACTTTATTTTTCAACTCACATAAAACTTGTCTGTTCTACCTGGAGAACACAGTGGGGTTAGAATTATGCCTCCTGCATCCTGACCAGCAAAGGTGAGTATTTATAAATGGTTTAAAGTAGAAATGTATGTAAAGTAGAAGGAATGCAACTAAACTACACTCAGGAAACATTTCCTGAGGTCTACGGGCCTTCCACATTTTAACAAGGCAGTGAGCCGAAATGGCACAGACTCTCTTAGAGAGCACCCTCCAGTTCAGTGAGACAGAAACAGATCCACCAAATGGAAAGAGGCTTCGAAGGAGATTTTCCTAATCGCTATAAAGGAAAAAGAAAGGTAGAAGGTGGCAGGGCTGAGAGAGTGGAGTCTGTTTTCTTCAGTGTGGTTCGAGGGGGCCCGGTCAGATGAAGTGTCTATGCACTGGCGACCCAAAGGAAATCAAGTCAACTTGGTAAGCTTTGGCGGAGGGAAGAACTTCCTACTGGGTTCCGACAGGAGAACATGCGGGGGTGGGCAGTGGGGTGGGGGGGGGGGGGGACAGGCATAGAGCATAAAGAGGGCTTGCAACCAAGCGCCTTTGGGCTTGAAGGCAAATTCCCAAAGTGACTTAAAAAAAACAATAACCTTCTTTCCCCCTGTAACTCTCCATGCCTGGAGTCTAACTTCCTTAACTCCTTGGCACACAAGTGGCACTGTGTTCACAGCTCCACTGGAATTGGGCATAGCTCTACCGGAGAGCAGATACCTGTATTTATTTAAAGAAGAATGCATGGTCATTGATATAGGGAAGGAAGACAGTGGCAAGAAGCTCAGCAAGCAGGAAGTATCAGGGAAATTAGGAGCCACACTGGTTTACTGACCAGGAAAGCTATCGTGGATTAGAAAACAAAAAATAGTTGCTCTCAGATGAAAACCAGGTAAACTGAAAACCTCAGTACCAAAATTGGCCGGAGCCCAGCGCCAGCTGAACTGGACGCGCGGTGTAATCACGGAGGAAAAGGTGAGTGCATGCAGACCCCTGTGGCCAAGAGCTCAACTGTGAAGTAAAGCAAAAACCCTGTGGTTTGGGTGTTTTCAACTGAACCTGAATTTTCAGATGTATAAATTAGTTTACCTCCCTGGAAAGACATGGCTTCCTGTTTTCAAGAGAAATGCAGGCTTCTAAAAGCTTATTTAAAAGGTTCAAAAGGCTACATGGGCATCAAATAACTATTAAAAACAATATTTTGACTATTTAAGTGTAAACGAATCAGAAACATATGGGTTAAATTTCCCTTAAATTGCACATGCCCCAAACTTAAGAGTAAAAGCGGGCAAAACCTGTTTTGGATTTCAGAGAGCCCCAAACCCTCGGAAAGCTCCTTGGAGATGCTCAGCGAGCTCAGAGACCCAGCTGGATTCTCCCATCCCTAAGTCAGCCCCACCCCAAGCTGCTGGTCTTAATAGAAAGAATAGCTTAAATACGTAAACAGCTTCAAGGTAAAAAGTCTAGACCCAAACTTAGAGGAGATGGGAGGGGTGAAGAAATAGTTTTAAAATCTTTTTGAACCTGTGCTTCAAGACAGAGATTTTTTTTTCCCATTTTAAAGAAAGAATGAGAAGTCCTTTAGATTCTTCATACAATTTTCTCTTGAGTGCCTTTAAATTAAAGAAGAGATCTTATTGAGCCTGGTGCCTAGGTCTGTAGTCCCCAAAACTCTGGAGGCTGAAGAAGGAAGACTGTCAAGTTCAGGACTCTCTTAGGATACAGAGAGTTCAAGGCCACCCTAGTCAACTTAATGAGACCTTGCCGCAAAGGGGGACACATTTCTAGGAACACATTTGCTCTCTCATCTGTGGTTCCTAGATTTTATATAGATACATGAAAATTATGTGTGCACAAATGGCATAGAGGGATGAGACTGATCAGGGCAATAAGAGGACTGCTGGAGGAGGGAGAGAGGGAGAAAGGGAGGACGGAGAAAGGAAGGAGGGAGGAAGGAGAGGAGAGGACTGGGACACACTCAAAGTACACTATATTTTTGTACAAATAGTCTTCATGTAGCTTGCACAATATACAATGTATAATGTATAGTTAATGAATATATATCATTGAAAATGTTTAAAATTAAAATTAGATAGATAAAAATTCTTGAAAGAATGAAACAATGTCATTATAGGGGGGAAGATAGAGAATTGGCAGCTCCAGATCCTACCCCTGCCACTTCTGGCCACAGCCTCCTCCTCATAATAGCTTATTATTTTATTAATTTTTATTATTTATTTAATTTATTACTATTTATTTTTATTGTTTCATTTATTATTATTTTATTACTTCATAATAAAATATTACAGCAAACTAAACTGCCAATATTACAAATTAAAGACTTCAGCTAATAGTAGAACTATCTAGAACTGAGAAACAGAATAAAGTAGTTACAAGCACAAGTTTCATTCTTTTTGTACATATCTGGGTATTTTGTCAATGTTATGAGATGAACGTTTAATTGTAGAAGATCACTGTAAACATAAATCGAGAAGTTTCATATTATATAGCTGAGAGGAAATGCTCAGTTGGTAAAAATAATTATGTGAGACTAGGCAAGTAGATCAGGAGATAAAATACTTGCTTTGCAAACACAAGGTCTGAAGAACTCGTGTTTTAAAAGGCTGGGTGTGGAGAGACGTGATTATAACCCCAGTATAAGATAGGCAGAAACAGGTGGATATCTAAGGCTCTCTGGCCAGCCAACCTAGTAAACTAGGCCAGCTCCAGGCCAGTGAGGACACTGTCATAAGAAACCAGGTGGATGGCACCCAAGGAACAGCTGAGGTTGCCCTGGTCTCCATGCACACACAGGAGCATGCACAGAGGGGACGAACGTGATATATCAGTCCTGGAAGGCTGGCTGGAAACCACAACCATCACAAGTTATGACTCTCCAAAACTGTGGTGTGCTCCGTGGAGTGCCATGCTTGGCTGCCTGCAGACTGCGATCACTCCAGAATGTGCCAGATCAGAAGTTGCCTGGGCCAAGCCACTGGGATCAGCAACATTGGTAGAGCAACTTTCCCATTTGGCTCCACTAACCATGGGCCCAGGAGGTTTGCCAGCCTCCACCCAGGCATGACTCCATCTGGTTACATCTCAACTATCTCATTCTGCTCACTGTGCCATGGATGGTGCGACGAGCCCTGTCCAGTGTGTGAGTGTGTCTGTGGCAATGCCATGCTCAGAACTGTGGTCAGAGTATGTGGATTGTCCCTTCTACCAGCTCCACACACTGTCTTATCTGGAAGTGTGCCTCTGCCTCCTGGGAACTGACAACTTAACCTTAGCAGGGACATGAGCGTAGGGTAAGGAGGCCTATACAATGGCCCAGAGAAAAATGACAATGGGACATCCTTCTTGTGGGCTCTCTTCTCCCCAAAGAGCTCCATGCATACCCGTGATCTTGGAGAATGGTATACTTGGTCCAGCAGAGCAGCCATGAGGCGTCTGTAAACCTCCTGAATGGTTTTGAATGATCAAGATCTATCCACCCTGGTCAGATTGGCCCAGGTCATCATCTTTCCGAAGCTTGTCAGCTGTAAAAAAGCAGACCAGAAGAGGGCCTTTGATGGGCAGGGATCTGTGTGTGTGTCACTCCTTTGTAGGAGGTCTTAATGAGACTCATTAACTCCAGCACTCTGACAGACCTGAACGAATGGTAATTGGTTATAAATGCCTCCAGAGAGGCTACACGTAGAGTGAAGGTATAGAATGTGGTGTGCTCACTGTGGGTAAGAATTTTAAGAGGCTGCCTGATGCTTTGAGAGCCATTTAATTGCCCACAGCTTGCACTTTGGATGGGCTACTCTTTGTTTCAAGTTTGTAGGGCCAGGAACTGGCTTCAAATCATAGCTTAAGGTGAATGCGATTGGTTCCTAACAGAGAGCCTGCTCTTCGAGTCCGAGCTCTCTTGGAAGAGAGAGAAACACCAGAATATCAAGTCCTTGCTGCACCCCAGGGATGTTCAGTGTCTATGTTGAAGGCCCATTTCAAGCTAACAAAGTATAATTCTGGGTGTGCCTAGAGTTTCTACACCCATTACCCTCAGTGTTATCAGCCAAGCCTATTCAGGACCAACCTTCAGGTTTGGCGAGTCACCACAAGGGGAGAGAGGCCATTACTGCAACTGCTAGCCAAGTGGTAGACATGAAGACAGGGTTCATAAAAGGTGGCAAAGGTCACAGCAGTCTCAGGTATTGTGTAATTGTCATTCCCAGGAGTACATGTGTCAGACTGAGCATCTCAGAGTTCCAGCACTGTGTAAGTGAAGAAGACCAAGAAGAACCAAACATAACTAGATAGGGTAGTAGCACTTCTTCACTCAGTAGTGGGAGCAGAAGGTGGTAATGGTATTTAAACTGGACAGTACATGGGATAATCTACTCAGATACTTCTTGGGTTTTTTTTCAAGATTATCTTCTGGTCACCCATTAAAAACACTAAATCTAGGTCACCCAAGCAGTGTCGGGTATGGATTCCCTTTCATAGAGTGGACCTTAAGTCAAAGTAGGCATTGGTTGGCCACTCTCACAAGTTCTATAACCCCCGTGCCCTACATGTCTTGTAGACAGGACAGATTGTAGGTCACAAATTTCTTGGCTGGATTTGTGTTTACATTTAGATAGTCCAGACAATTAAGGTAAAACCAAACATTATTGTGCTAGGGGAAAAAAGTATCAGTAAAATGACTCCTAAAGATATTCTGCTATACTCACAGATCAATGCTTCATTCAATCAGAGAGGCTTTCTCCTTCAGCAGATGGGAACAGTTGCAGAGACCCACAGTCAGACATCACACACACACACACACACACACACAGAGAGAGAGAGAGACAGAGACAGAGACAGAGACAGAGTCAGAGAGAGATAGAGAGACAGAGAGACAGAGACAGACAGAGAGACAGAGACAGAGATACAGAGAGAGACAGAGAGACAGACTCAGAAACAGGCAGAGACAGAAACATACAGAGAGACACAGACAGACAGACAGACAGACAGGGAGGCCTTAAAATATACCACTCTAATTGGGATGTCTCCATCAAATCCCTCCCCTCAGAGCTCTGGGAACCCACAGAATAGGAGGCAGAAAGAGTGTAAGAACCACGGGGGTAAATGGCATCCTGTTTGGCTCTTACACTTGCCCAGGGTGACTATGCCCACAATGACTGGTCGCTCCAACATCAGTTAGAAAGCAAAAGAATGCCCCCTACAGACATGCCCACAGGCCAAAACTGATGGAAGCAATTCCCCCGTTGAGATTTCTTCTTCCCAGGTATGTCAAGTTAACAACTAAAGGGAACTATGACAGCCCTCTTATATAGATCCTAAATAAGTTGAAATAAAACAGATTCTTTTTAGAACAACGTGTGGATGAAGAAAAATCCTCGGCACAGTGAAATGTGTGTAAGATTGGCCAGAAACCAAATCCTTCTGATTCTGTTTACACTCATTGGCTGTTCAAAAAATATTTTCCATCAGCACATTTGATATTGTCTTAGATGACAAGGAAATCTGATGACTGTGGTCAAGCTATGCATACCACATGAAGAATAGGCCACCACCATGTGTGGTTGTGCAAGTTGCACACTCATAAAGATGACTTTACAGGATAGGGACTTGGGGACTAGAATCCATTCAGCATCCTGTACAACATATGATGGGCATGGGCTTTAAATACTCCATGGGCAAGACAACTTTTTCTAGCCCACACTAACCTACTAGAGATCCCACTTGACTGGATTAGGACCCAGACCCTTCCATGGACCTCAGACAGTCTGCACGTGTCCTAGAAGCCCCACAGCTGTTCATTAACCTGAGGTTAGCCCACTCCATCCACTGGTCAGCGTCACTCCAGTCAGCCACTCACCCCTGACGATGAGAGCTCTTAAGTGTCATGGAAATCACTAGACTTTGTGCCACGTGGAGGAAAGCAAAAGCAATACAAGTTCTCTTGACACTACAGAGCAAGCAAAATCAAACATTTTAAAATATATTTATTTCAGATAACCTGGTTCTGCGAGCATGTTTGTTTCTTTGTCTGGTAGAAATAGAACTCAAGTTTGGGGGATCAAATCTTTCTGAATCCAACTCCTAAATATCAGCTGTCTTCCTGGATTTACTTCAGTCTTGGTCCTCACAATCTTTGACCCTCCTCCCTGAACATCTGGTCAACCTTTCTACTAGTGACTACTGTGATGCAGATCCACTCTGTGGGTCAATAGAGGAAGGTATGCTCTAGCCCAAGTGTAGAGGATGACAACCCACTGTGTTTTATAGACTGGAAATGCTGAGCTAAGATGTTTTCATTTTACATTTCTTAGGTGCTTACTGTAAATATCCTGCAAGGCCAAAAGGATTGCATCAATATTGTTATTAACCATGAGGACAGTAACAATGGTAGACATTGGTAAAAGGCAAAGAGCTAGCCTCTAGAACACAATAATAAAACCTAGACAGTATGTCCCAGGTCTAACCTTGGATGTCACCCCATGAAGCAACCACTTTCATGACAGCGCCCATGTGAGGTGGCTCACGACTGTCCATAACTCCAGTTCCTGAGGTATATGATAGCTTTGGCCTCACAGTTACCTGCACTCACAAACACTCACACACACACACACACACACACACACACACACACACACTTAAAAATAATAAAAAATAAATCCTCAGAGAACACATTACCTCTTTTTCCTGATGAACACCATTAATATTCATACTACTTGCTGCTGTGTGGAGACAGTTTGGGCATCTGTGCTTCACGCTAGATCTCCCAGAGACCAAGTCTCTGTTTCTGTGATTTAAGGACTATTTGAAGATGGAAAGGAAATTACTTAGGAGAGTCCTGGCCCCACCCCCACATGCCAATTTTGGGACAAGCACTCAGCCTGTATCTACCCTGTTTTGGGATTTTGTGTAAAGTTTTATTTATAAGGTATCTTACAACACTGACTTGGGACACAGACAGTACAGCACAATGTCAGAGATGCTGATCACGTGAGAGAAATGGGTCCATCTGCTTAGGTGACAAACTTACCCTCCTTCTGAGGAGGCACTCTACATGCATGGCAGCTGAGAGCCCACAGAGCACAGAACACTACCTTATATCTTAGCTTTCTACATAGTTCCTCTTTCAGTTATCCATGTGTTTCTTCCAAATAAGCCATCCTAAAGCCAGGGGAGCTTCTCAAAGCTCTTTGGATTCTGTTGGGAGTGAAGACAGACCCTACCAAGCTACTGAGCAAGACAAACAGTGCAAATGTGTAGGTGTTTCCTCATGTCAGGCACCACACAGAGCAATTCACATACACTGTATCACATACATGTGTAATTCTGGCTAAATACTGTGGAGTGTATCATAAGAAAAAGTAATGACATCAAATGACCTTCTCAAAGCCACAGAGAATTTTAGCACCTCTCCTGAGTTCTGATATATGCAAGAATAGTGGGGGCAACTGTCTTACTATCCAAAGTGACTCATTCATCTCTATCACCTTGTGGTATTCACAGGGCACAGATGGGTGGTTATATTTAAGGTAAGAGTAAATTATAAAGAATAAAAGAGCTGAATGAGCTTATATCTCAAGAAAGATGCACAATTTTGCTTGCCTTGCAATAACCACAAAGCTATTTGTCAAAAGTGCCACAAAACGTCCAATAGCCTCCCCACTGTATAGTAACTGACTCCCAGAGGGAGTTCAGCACAGGTTAAGACCTACTGGAAAGAAGCTGTCCCCTCTGTAAACCTCTGTAAACCTCTGTAAACCTCTGTATGATCTCATTTGAGAAGTGGAGATGATGACAGAGGAAAGTAGAGCTCTAAAATATTCCCTGACAATGGAAAGTGTTGGAAAGAATCCCGGACACGGGATCTGCAGGGTGATGGGGGTTGAGAACCCTTGCTCCATCCAAGGATCAGAGCTTGAATCCCAGCACTCACATCAGGCATCTCCAAGCAATCTAATGCTCCTTTGTGAGGAGATGCACACACATGAATGCATACACTCTGACACACAGAGACACATAAATACGGAGAGATGGCTCAGAGGTTAGGAGCACTGTCTGTTCTTCCAGAAGTTCTGAGTTCGATTCCAAGCATCCACATGGTGGCTCACAATCATCTATACTGAGATCCAGTGCCCTCTTCTGGCATTCAAGCATATATGTATGCAGAACACTGTATGCATAACAAATAAATCCTTGGGGAAAAAAAGAGAATATCGAACTAATCCCATGTCGCCTATCAGATCACTATGGAGTAAAAGTGGTCTTCAATAGCAACAAAAACAACAGAAAACCCACATACACATGGAAACTGAACAATATTCTACTCAATGATACCTTGGTCAAGGAAGAAATAAAGAAAGAAATTAAGACTTTTTAGAACATAATGAAAATGAAGACACAATATACCCAAATCTATGGGACACAATGAAAGCAGTGCTAAGAGGAAAACTCATAGCCCTGAGTGCCTCCACAAAGAAAATGGAGAGAGCATACACTAGCAGCTTAATGACACACCTGAAAGCCCTGGAACAAAAAGAAGCAATTTCACCCAGGAGGAGTAGAAGGCAGGAAATCATCAAACTCAGGGCTGAAATAAATCAAGTAGAAACTAAGAGAACCATACAAAGAATCAACGAATCCAGGAGCTGGTTCTTTGAGAAAATCAACAAGATAGATAAACCCTTAGCCAGACTAACCAAAGGGCACAGAGACAGTATCCAGATTAGCAAACTTAGAAATGAAAAGGGAGATATAACAACAGAAACTGAGGAAATTAAAAAAATCATTAGATCCTACTACAAAAGCCTATACTCAACACAACTGGAGAATCTGGAGGAAATGGACAGTTTCCTAGACAGATATCCGACACCAAAACTAAATCAGGATCAAATAGATCAACTAAACAGTCCCATAACACCTGAAGAAATAAAAAGGGTCATAGAAAGTCTCCCAACCAAAAAAAGCACGGGACCAGATGGCTTCAGTGCAGAGTTCTATCAGACCTTCATAGAAGACCTAACACCAATACTCTTCAAACTATTCCACAAAATAGAAACAGAAGGAACTCTACCCAACTCATTCTTTTTTTTTCATCATTAAATATGGATTTATTTTCAACTAGGCTTGTGTTTGAAATCAAGTTGTTGCTGACCTTTAATTGTGTGTAGACAACCCATTAGAGAAATAGGGCAGTTGCAATTTGTATCTATTGTTATGATTTGTACTCTTCAGTTTTGATTTTGAGGAATTATATTTGAAAATAATAATTGCTTTGTCTCTTCATGACCTTATTACAACTTTTCTATGCCTCACATAGACCCATTTAGCCATTTTTCCCCTTTGATATTGACATATTTTGCTAGTGATATTTTGACTACTGTTTCACAGTGGAGTAAATATGCACAGTGGTCAGTGATTGCAGTAGTGAATTCTTTTTTTTTAATTTATTGATATATTTATTTACATTTCAAATGATTTTCCCTTTTCTGGACCCCCACTCCCAGAAAGTCCCATCAGTCCCCTTCCTTCCCCCTGTTTTCCCACCCAACACTTCCCACTTCATTCTATGAACCCAACCTACCCAACTCATTCTATGAAGCCACAATTGCGCTGATACCAAAACCACACAAAGATCCAACAAAGAAAGAGAACTTCAGGCCAATTTCTCTTATGAATATTGATGCAAAAATACTTAATAAAATTCTTGCCAACCAAATCCAAGAACACATCAAAACAATCATCCACCATGATCAAGTAGACTTCATCCCAGGGATGCAGGGATGGTTCAATATAAGGAAATCCATCAATGCTATCCACTACATAAACAAACTCAAAGGAAAAAAACCATATGATCATCTCATTAGATGCAGAAAAAGCATTTGACAAAATCCAGAATCCTTTCATGCTAAAAGTATTGGAAAGAACAGGAATTCAAGGCCCATACCTAAACATCATTAAAGCAATATACAGCAAACTGGTAGCCAACGTCAAACTAAATGGAGAGAAACTTGAAGCAATCCCACTAAAATCTGGGACTAGACAAGGCTGTCCTCTCTCTCCAGATCTTTTCAATATTGTACGTGAAGTTCTAGCTAGAGCAATTAGACAACATAAGGAGGTCAAGGGATACAAACTGGAAAGGAAGAAGTCAAATTATCACTATTTGCAGATGACATGATAGTCTACTTAAGTGACCCGAAAACCTCCACCAGAGAACTCCTACAGCTGATAAACAACTTCAGCAAAGTGGCTGGTTATAAAATCAACTCAAGCAAATCAGTTGCCTTCCTATACTCAAAGGATAAGCAGGCTGAGAAAGAAATTAGGGAAAGGACACCCTTCAAGATAGCCACAAACAATATAAAGTATCTTGATGTGACTCTAACCAAACAAGTGAAAGATCTATATGACAAGAACTTCAGGTCTCTGAAGAAGGAAATCGAAGAAAACCTCAGAAAATGGAAAAATCTGCCATGCTCGTGGATTGGCAGGATTAATATAGTTAAAATGGCCATCTTGCCAAAAGCGATCTACAGATTCAATGCAATCCCATCAAAATCCCAACTCAGTTCTTCACAGAGTTAGAAAAAGCAATTCTCAAATTCATCTGGAATAACAAGAAACCCAGGATAGCTAAAACTATTCTCAACAACAAAAGAAATTCTGGGGGAATCACTATCCCTGACTTCAAGCAATACTACAGAGCAATAGTGTTAAAAACTGCATGGTATTGGCACAGTGACAGACAAGTGGACCAATGGAATAGAATTGAAGATCCAGAAATGAATCCACACACCTATGGTCACTTGATCATCAACAAAAGAGCCAAAAACATCCAGTGGAAAAAAGATAGCCTTTTCAACAAATGGTGCTGGATCAATTGGAGGTCAGCATGCAGAAGAATTCGAATTGATCCATTCTTATCTCCATGTACTAAACTTCACTCCAAGTGGATCAAGGACCTCCATGTAAAACCAGACACACTGAAACTAATAGAAAAGAAACTGGGGAAGACCCTTGAGGACATGGGCACAGGGGAAAAGTTCCTGAACAGATCAGCAATAGCTTATGCTTTAAGATCAAGAATTGACAAATGGGACCTCATAAAATTACAAAGTTTCTGTAAGGCAAAGGACACTGTTAAAAGGACAAAACAGCAACCATCAAATTGGGAAAGGATATTCACCATCCCCACATCTGATAGAGGGCTAATATCCAATATATACAAAGAACTCAAGAAGTTAGACCCCAGGGAACCAAATAACCCTATTAAAAAATGGGGTACAGATCTTAACAAAGAATTCTCACCTGAAGAAATTCGGATGGCCGAGAGACACCTTAAGAAGTGTTCAACATCATTAGTCATTAGGGAAATGCAGATCAAAACAACCCTGAGATTTTACCTTACACCAGTCAGAATGGCTAAGGTAAAAAACTCAGGAGACAGCAGGTGTTGGCGAGGATGCGGAGAAAGAGGAACACTCCTCCACTGCTGGTGGGGCTGTAAGATGGTACAACCACTGTGGAAATCAGTCTGGAAGTTCCTCAGAAAACTGGACATGAGACTTCCAGAGGACCCTGCTATAACTCTCCTGGGCATATACCCAAAGGATTCCCCGGCATGCAATAAAGACACATGCTCCATTATGTTCGTAGCAGCCTTATTTATAATAGCCAGAAGCTGGAAAGAACCCAGATGCCCCTCAAAGGAGGAATGGATACAGAAAATGTGGTATATTTACACAATGGAATACTACTCAGCAATTAGAAACAATGAATTCACAAAAATTTTAGGCAAATGGTTTGATCTGGAAAATATCATCCTAAGTGAGGTAACCCAATCACAAAAGAATACACATGGAATGCAATCTCTGATAAGTGGATATTAATTAGCCCAGAAGCCCTGAATACCCAAGGCACAAATTGCATAACAAATGACTCCCATGAAGAAGTATGGAGAAGGTCCTCCTGATCCTGGAAAGGATTGATCTAGCATGGGAAGGGAATATAAGGACAGAGAAAAAGGAGGGAGGTGATTGGAGAAGGGATGGAGAGAAGAAGGTTTATGGGACATATGGGGAGGGGGGATACTGGAAAGGGGAAATCATTTGGAATGTAAACAAAGAATATAGAAAATAAAAATATTAAAAAATAAAAATAAAAATATAAAATTAACTCAAGCCAAAAAAAAAAAGTAAGTGATATTACCAGTTAATAAAATTGTCAGGTTTGTTAGGTTTGTCAGGTTTTTAATATTAATCTTCAATACCTTATTAACAGTAGCAATAAAAATAAGTAAATTAGATCATTTAAAATTGCCCTTTGCTTAACCATCTTACCTCCTCTTCTCAACTAGTCCCTTAAGCATCAGATACTGGAATTTATCTTCAAACACTTTCTTGTGCACGACATCAGGCAGAGGGGACAGGAACCATAGGGGAGGGTAATAAGGCAGGGAGTGAGGTGGATCCAAGGCCATGGCACAAAATGAAAACCCTTCACTTCACACTAACTTTAGCAATACCTTGAAGCATTATATTCCCTTCCTAGTGTCATCCATCTGTCATGCTCGCTGTTGAAACTAAAACCTTCCGTCTTGTTTGCCCTCTCTATCTGTGCTTCCTCCCCATTCACTTTTTAAAAATATTTATTTATCGCATGGGAATGTTTGTGGGCAATAATATGTACATGTGAGCATGGGTGTGCTTGTCCCACAGCCCACCCACACAGAGAGGTCAGACGTCAAACTGTATGGTTTTGTGTGTTGACTTGACACAAGCTGGAGTTACCACAGAGAAAGCAGCCTACCTTGAGGACATGCCTCCATAAGATCCAGCTGTAAGTCATGTTCTCAATTAGTGATCAAGGGTGTGAGGGCCCATTGAGGGTAGTGCCATTCCTGGGATAGTAGTTCTGGGTTCTATAAGAAAGTAGGCTGAGCAAACCAGGGGAAGCAAGCCAGTAAGTAGCATCCCTTCATGGCCTCTTCATCAGCTCCTGCCTCCAGGTTCCTGCCCTGAGTGAGTTCCTGTCCTGACTTCCTTTGGTGATGGACAACACTGGAGAACTGTAAGCTGAATAAACCCTTTCCTCTCCAACTTGCTTTTGATCATGATGTTTTGTGCAGGAATACCAACCCTGACTAAGACAGAGGTCAACTCTGTGACATTGCTTCTCTGCACCTTTATGTGAGTTCCAGGGACAGACACAGGTTGTCGGGTGTGTGCAGCAAGTGCCCTTATCCACATAATAACCCCACTGGTTCTCCTCAGGTACTCTTCCCAGATCGCCTTGCAATCTGCTTTTGTCAAGATCTTCATGGATAAGCCCCAGAAAATCCAGGTTCATGATAGCTGCCCTGGAAACAGATTTCCAAACAGTTGATTGTCCCCCCTAATAATTTCTTCACTGCGACATAAGAAGACACTAATATTTGCTCCCTACCCTCCATCCCATTCTTAACATGGAGGTCCTAAAGCCCATACAAGATCCTGAGGAACAATTCAGCAGAAGCATCTTTGTTAATTTGCATTTCTGCCTTGCTGTCTGCACCAAGCTCACACACAGAATGATGACCCCCAAATCCCTTGAATTCCATATTTTTATCAGGCATCTCCATGTGTAGGCCTAATAGACAACGAAAACACAGCACCTCCCAGAGAGAATTAAATTTCTCCATGTCTGTGTCTTCCCTATCTCCTACTCCAGAAACCCTACATTACCCCTCCCAGCTACTTTCACACTGTAAGCCAGTCTTACCATGATGTCCTGGTTAGGATTTTTGTCAATTTGACAAAAGTTAGAGTTATTTAAGATGTGATAACCTTAATTGAGAAAATGTCCCCACCACACTGGCCTGTGAGGCATGTCTTGATTGGTGATTGATGTGGGAGAGCCTAGTTCCCTGTAGGCAGTGACACTTTGGGGCTGGTGGCCCTGGGTAATATAAAAAAGCAGACTGAGCAAGTCGTAAGCATGGCACCTCTTACTGTGTGTGTGAGTGTGACCTCTGCTTTAGTGTCTTCCTCCAGGTTCTTGCCCCAGGTTCCTGCTGAGTCTCTTCATTGACTTCCCTCATGATGGACTATAGTCAGGAGATGAAAGCTAAAATAAAGCTTCTCCTCTCCAAGCTCCCTTTGGTCATGGTGTAACACAGCAATAGGATTTAAGACCATATCTACTACATCAGCCTGGTGACAAGCTGAACACTGGAGTGTGTCTTATATAAAACTTGCATCAGACAATAGCATGCCTTCTTAGAAATCTTGGAACAGTGTCCTTTCACAATGACAAGGGGTTTAAGCTCCTTTATTCATCCTAGCTAGGCAGCACCCCTCTGTGCTCCTTAAACACTCAGGCTCTCTTTCAGTCACAGTGTACCCATTTCTGTGATACTTACTTCCTCAATACACTGTGTTTCCTCAGATGTGAAAACTTAACTGTCACTCACTGTCACCCCCTCTCATCTTTACATGGCCTTGAATTCTTCATAGAGGTCATCACTCCCTACATAGTTGATTCTTTTAGTGCATGGATATTGTCTTTTTACATGTTTCTCTCTGTAGCCTTAATGCACAAGACAGTACATGGCCCATAGCAGAAATATTCATAAACATCTGATAAATCAATACATCACTGCATAATTCCCAATGGTACAGCCAACCCTGACACTCTCTAGCGTAAATGCTTGGGCTTTAGAACCATTATGATGTGAATTTGGTGCGAATTCTTTTACTAGTTACCTCACGTTAGACAAGTTGCTTAACTTCCCATATTCTCATCTGCATCCCAAGAAATAATTGTGTTTCATGATATGATTCCACAGTCTTAAAAGGAAAACTTTGCACAGCTCCTCAAAGTTGCCTAGGATCATGAGAGCTTTGAAAAGGAGAAAACATTTAAAAGTTATCTTAGTCAGGGTTTCTATTCCTGCACAAACATCATGACCAAGAAGCAAGTTGGGGAGGAAGGGGTTTATTGAGCTTACACGTCCATATTGCTGTTCATCACCAAAGGAAGTCAGGACTGGAACTCAAGCAGGTCAGGAAGCAGGAGCTGATGCAGAGGCCATGGAGGGATGTTTCTTACTGGCTTGCTTCCCCTGGCTTGCTCAGCCTGTTTTCTTATAGAACCCAGGACTACCAGCTCAGGGATGGCACCACTCACAATGGGCCCTCCCACTTGATCACTAACTGAGAAAATGCCTTACAGCTGGGTCTCGTGGAAGCATTTCCTCAAGGGAGGCTCCTTCCTCTGTGTAACTCCAGCTTTTGTCAAGTTGACACACAAAACTAGCCAGCACAAAAGTTATAAATGTTATAAAAACAGGAGATTGGTCCTGTATGATTGACTGTATGGTTGACTGTATGATTGGCAAACATCTCACAGGAACAGTTTGGAAGGATTGCATGTTAATTCTGCGTCACAGTCTCACAGACTTTTATCCAAGCTTAGATCCTGAGGTAATGTCGAATATTATGAAGGCAGGAACAAGTAGCAAGCAAGGAATAATAACAGGAAGGGGCAAAAGTCAGCAGCATACAGCCAACAACAGCGCACACCACCCTAGTGAGACAGCAGCCTCCTGAGTTGAAACCCAGCAACACAGTGGGGCTGCCTTTGACTCTGTTGTGGGCCTTTGGACCCCTTTCCCAAAGCTGGGCTGCCTTGTCTGGCCTCAGAGGGAGAGGATGCATTAGTCTTGCTGAGATTTGATTTGCCATGGGGGACGTGCCTGTCTCTGAAGAGAAGAGAAAGGGGGAATGGATGGAGGGGGTGTAAGGGTTGGGCTGGGACAAGATGAGGGAGGGGGCTATGATCAGGCTGTAAAGTGAATAAATAAATTAATGGAAAAAAACAGCAACACAAATGGATACAGAAAATATGGTATATATACACAATGAAGTACTATTCAGCCATTAAAAACAATGAATTCATGAAATTCTTAGACAAATGGATGAAACTGGAAAATATCATCCTGAGTGAGGTAACTCAATCACAAAAGAACACTCATGGTATGCACTCACTGATAAGTGGATATTAGCATAGAAGCTTGGAATACCCACAATTCACAGATCAAATGATGCCCAAGAAGGAGGAAGAACAAAGTATGGATCTTTGGGTCCTTTGTAGAAAGTGGAAAAAATATCCACAGAAGGAGATACAGAGACAAAGGGTGGAGCAAAGCCTGAGGGAAAGACCATAAAGAGACTACCCCACCCAGGATCCATCCTACTACATACAGTTACAAAACCCAAACAACTGTGGATACCCACAAGTGATTGCTGACCGACGCCGGATATAGCTATCACCTGGGAGGCTCTCCTAGTGCATGACAAACACAGAGGGGAACACTCTCAGCCAGCCTTTGAACTGAGCACAGGGTCCCCAATGGGGGAGCAAGAGAAAGGTCCCAAGTTGCTGAAGGGGTTTGCAGTGCCATAGGAGAAACAACAATATGAGTCACTCAGTACTCCCAGAGCTCCCAGCAACAAAACCATCAACCAAAGAGTACACATGGAGTTACCCATGGCTCCAGACACATCAGCAGCAGAGAATGGCCTTGTTAGACACCAAAGGGAGGAGAGGCCCTTGGTCCTGGAAAGACTTGATGCCATAGTGTAGAGGAATACCAGGACAGAGAAGAGAGGGAGAGTTGATTGGGGAAGGGGAGATGGCTTATGGGATTTTGGGGGGGAGGGAGAAACCAGGAAAGGAGACAACATTTGAAGTGTAAATAAAGAATATACCTAATTAAAAAAGAAACAGCAACACACTTCTTCTAACCAGGGCTCACCTTCCACAGCTGCACCACCTTCCAGTATTCTGATTGATTATTATAGGATTGTATTATTGATTGAATGTGAATCAATCAATAGATACCATTGCTTAGGTCAAAATCTTCACAATCCAGCTGTCTCTGCAAACACCCCACAGACACACATGGAAGTGTGGTTGACCTTCCAAGAAGTTCTTGATTCAGCTGATCATCAAGGTCAATCATCAATGCTGGTCTTGAACACAGGGCTCTCATGCTGTGGGGTTTGTGTATTTGTTTGGTTATTCTTGAAGCTAAATCACAGGGACATGTGGCTTTTTCTCCCATTCATTTCCACATTCGGAACGCAACATGGAACCTTTCTTTCTAAGTTTTATGAGAGCCCGTGGAGATCTCTTATATCCTGGGGCGGGTACTTTTCTTTCAATCTATTCACACAACAAACAAGCAACCAATCACTTGATCTGCTTGGGCACAACAACTATGTGCTTTGATGAGAGAAGCACCAGAACTGCATTCCCTATGTAAATGCAGAGCAGAGCCTCAAACCTTCCTCTCTGTATGTGGAGTCTCCTGTTCCTCCCCTGACTTCCACTCAATACAGCAGTTCTTTGTAAAGCCCTTGCCACGCAGACACAAACACAGAAGAGTGATTGACACAAACCAGCATCCTTCTCAAGTGTTAACTATTGCTTAAGCCCCTAACTTCAATTTCTCAAAACAAAAATGCATAGATAATTTTTGGGAAGCAAACCAGAGAGCTTTGCCCTTCCTCTCATCTGGTTTGCACACTCCTAAGTGGTGCCTCTGGGTATACCACTAAAAGAGCTTTAATTAAGAGCAAACACACTTGGGTTTTCCTTATCTTGGGCCCAATAATTATACTAAAGAGTTCATGAAGCGGGGAAATAGCAAATACCTTTTTTTCAAAGCTTTGTATACTGTTTTTAAACTACATATAATGTTTAAGATTGCTTTTAGCCTCTGGAGAGAACTTAGAGGCAGTATTTTCATACATGGATACTGTCGTGTGCTAAAGTCGATGCACTTGTGGAAGGCCTGTATGGCAGGGTTTATTGGGGTAAGGGAAAGATTAAGGAAAGATTCATCAGGATGCTGATATGTTAGCATATTTTCTACTCAGCATGGGAATGTAGGGATTCCTCTCGAGAAATGAAGGGGAACATTGTATGCCTCTACTTTTTTTTTAAATGAAGTTGAATTTGCTTCAAGAATTAGTTGTCAAGAATTGGACAGTCCATTTGCCAAATCTCTGTTTTACACATGCATGTTTTGCCATCTTATTCCACTCAAAAAGGGGTTGCCAAGAATCATTCTTGCCACGGTGGTTAGTGCCAGCGACACCCAAGTAGACTCTTTTTCTTGTTAGAAGGAGAGAATAGCAGAGGCTCTACGTGTGCTGGAAATATTACTGTTTGCAGACTTTAGAACTTCACACAAATAAAGCCGTAGATATTTACCGTCACTTCATCCAAAGCCCCCTCTACCTTCTGTACACGGCAACTTCAGCATGTTTCGTAAGCTACATCTGGACTGCAAACATACAGAAGTGCATCAGTTACAAGTAGAATCAGTTATTAGTAGGTTTGACCATGAGACAAAGTCCTTGTCTGTGTAGCTTTCAATGGACAGCGTGGGGTTCTTGCTTATAATTCTGTCCCAAAAATTGCCTCTGGGCAAATGTCTTTAAGCCTGGGCATCCACATTGGAAAATCAGGACTTATAAGATTTACCAGAAAACGATGTTGTTTCGATGTCAGGCTGTGAAACCTTTATACGCATGCAGCACACAGAATACCATTGTAAGTACTCATTAAATGTGAGAGGGGGGAATGAAGTATAGAGGCTTGCAAGTAAAGAGCTCTGCGTCTGGCCTGCCTGTCCTCTTCTAAACTGTGTTGCTGTGGTCACCTAGTTCCTTAGTGGCTATCTCTACAAATGGGAATAATCAGGTGCCCATCTCATAAATGAGTGATAACTCAATATGATTGAGCACATGTAAAAATGTTTGCCTGTTTTTTTTTTTTTTACCAAAAAAGATTAACTTTTTAAAGGTACAAATGCTAAATGTTTATATTTGTACCTAATGCTCTGTTAACCATCTTTACATTTTCACTATTGTTTTTAACTTACAACTTCCATGATGCTTTTTAAAAAGTTAATTTTTTAAAAAAGAATTTCAACATGTTTTATAATATCCCTGGTGAGATAATGTATTTATTTTCCAGTAAGAATAAGGTTGACCTGGGACCTTGTGTTTTCAGTCAGAATGGCAGAGCCCATGAGTAGTGAGGGTGCATGCCTGGCTGACTCTAGATCACGGAAGGTCGCACAGTGTGTATGTGTCACCTCTGGTGTGGATGTTCATGGGTATATGGGCCCTGCTCTCTTGTGTCTCCATTCCCCCAGGCCCCAGCTCAGGCTAGATGTGAAAGGGGACGAGCATCTTGTTTTGCCATCTGCACATTCAGCTCCAGCCAGGTCAGCTCCTAACCCAACCACTTCAGCTCTGTTTGGTTCTTTGGCTCTGTTTTATTTTGGCTTCTTGCTCAAAAGTTCTCTGAATTTCAACTTTAGGAACACATAACTCCCCTGCTAGAGTTGGGCTTTGGATCAACAGTTTCCTGGGATCCAGGGCCTTTCTATCTTGTAAATAGATCTTACATGTTTCACTATAACCACTTAATTATTAGTAAAAAAAAAATTATAGGTGCACATATGCAAAGGACCATCATTGATGCCAGAATTCAGAAAACAAACACCAGAGAGAGCAACTAGATGCAAGCCACCCAAAGCAAGGAGAGACATCCCTACAAAAAGGCCATTAGCATCTATACCAAGAGAACCTCTGTTCCAGGGCAGAAGTAAAGCAAATGGTTCTGTTTTATTCAGTGCTGGGGAACAACCCAGGACCCTATGCATGCTGGACAGTCTACTGCCAAGCTAAACCCACATCACAAGGTTACGTTGCTATGAAAGTCCAACATCTACATTGTATAATCTTGATGCCTGGACATCAACTGAGAAGTTGTCATAATATGCTTGAACAAGCAAAAACAGAAGAAGAAGGACAAACACTCACTGAAAAACTTCTGTCTGAGATGCTGCTCTAAGCCCTGAAAGAAAATTCAACACAATAAGAAAAGAACATGCCTAAGATTGCTAAGCACATGGGATTTAAATAATTTGTGCAGAGTCATGCGGTTAAGTGATCAACCAGGTACTTAGCATGCAAGGTACTTTACCAGAGGGCGAGTGTACCAAAATGCTAAAATTCAGTCCCCGCTTTTCATGATGTTAGCATTCAAAGGTAAAGCCCAGCAAAAATGGCAAGAAAATTAAATAATTTCAAGTAAGCATTACAGAAGGCATAGGGAATAAATAAGGACTAATGAAAATTGTGTTTGGGGAATATGGTAGCTGCTATGGGCTGACCTGTGTCTCCCTAAAACTTTCTTGGTACAGCTCTAGCTTCCAGCACCTCAGACCGAGACTACCTCTGTAAGTAAGTCATTCAAAGTGATTAATCACAATCTTGACTTTTAGACCAGGAAGATAGGTCTCGAGGCCAACCTATGAGGGATTACCTTGATGAGGTTCAGTAAGGGGAGAAGCTCCGCCCACTGTGGATGATGTCATTCTCTACACCATAATCCTGAACTGTACAGATGGCAAGCTGGATGAAAGAACCCATTCTTCTCTCCTTCTTGGCAGTGACCAGAGCCCTAAGCCCTCACAGTCCTGACTTCTCATCATGATAGAACATGACCTTGAACAGAAGAGAACCCTTACATTGCCTTTGTCAGAGTCCTTTATCACAGCTACAGGAGAGGTAAGTAAGACACAGAGGTAAACTGTGGTTGCCTAGTGGTGTCTCAACCCAATATGACTCACAAGAATAATCAAGAACAGCAACAACAGAAGGAAGGGAGGAAGAGATGGAGGGAGGTGGAGGGAGGAAGGGAGAGAGAGAGGGCAGAGAGAGAGAGAGAGAGGAGGAGGAGAAGGAAAAGGAGGAGAGGGAGAGGGGAAGGGAAAGAAGAAGAAGAGGAGGAGGAGGAGGAGAGGAGGAGGAGAAGGAGGAGAAGGGGGAGGAGGAAAAGGAGGGGGAGGGGGAGGAGAAAGAGGAGGAAGAGGAAGAAGGAGGAGGAGGAGGAGGAGAAAAAGAAAAAGAAGAAGAAGAAGAAGAAGAAGAAGAAGAAGAAGAAGAAGAAGAAGAAGAAGAAGAAGAAGAAGAAGAAGAAGAAGAAGAAGAAGGAAGAAGAAAGAAAGAAAGAAAGAAAGAAAGAAAGAAAGAAAGAAAGAAAGAAAGAAAGAAAGAAAGAAAGAAAGAAAGAAGAGAAGAGAAGAGAAGAGAAGAGAAGAGAAGAGAAGAGAAGAGAAGAGAAGAGAAGAGAAGAGAAGAGAAGAGAAGGGAAGGTGTAAAAGCACCTGAAGTAGAGAGGAAACAACCTGCTGATCCTTTGGCATCACAAGCTTCAAAGAAGAAATTCATGCGAAAATGAATTTCTGTGGCCTAATCCTCTACCTCATGCACTTTATTAGAATGGTCAAGCAGACAAAATGTAAGGGGAAAGGGAGCCTTCTCTCTGGTGTGAGGCCACTTGAAATGAGAACAGGCAGAAAAATGGAGTCAAAAAGAAAGGCACAAGAAAACGAGGGAAAGGCTGAGGCTCGTGAGGTGAGTGTAAAGGCCTTCTGCATCAGCTCGGCCTCTTCTGTCAGTGGTCTCGGAAGACTCTTGACAGCTCATAAGGCATTTTGAAGCGTTTTTCTCAATGTATCGTCCTAAGAACCACATGAGCAGGGAAGGAACAGCATGGTCTTACTGATGGATGTGGAAATGTTACACCATCAGTCTTCATTCACACGGAAACAGGACAGTCAGAAATTGTTTCTGATTTCCATAATGCCAGAGACAGCACCCTTTCTATGGTACACAGCCTTCCTCCTAACCCAGAAGTTTGTATAAAAGGTGCAATAAGTCTTGGGATATAGTGTCATAGTGACCTCATGAGGAATAATACTTGTGGTGGCTTGGATGTGGAATAACCCCACTAGGGTAGAACACATGGTCATCAGCTGACAATGCTATCAGGGAAGCAAAGATTGCTGAACCTTTAGTTGAAGCCTGACTGGGAAAAGTAGGTCACTGGAGGGAAGTAGGTCACTGGAAGAAGTGGGTCACTGGGGGAAGTAGGTCATTGGAGGAAGTAGGTCATTGAAGAAAGTAGGTCACTGGGGGAAGTAGGTCATTAGGGGAAGTGGGTCACTCTGGAGGGTCTTAAAGTTTTACAGCCAGTTCCACCCACTTCCAAGTCTCTTCCAGCTTTTGTCACTGTGACTTCTCACCATTATGGAATGATCACCATGATAGATTGCAAGCCAGAGTAATCCTTTTCCCCCTTAAATTGCTTCTTGTCGTAGCAATGAGAGAGGTGACGACTAAGATACCCAAAGAAAACTTTTCTATAATTATTTTCATCTCACATTATAAGGAATTGTATAGCCACACATTCAGCAAGAAAGGGAAGATTGAGAGATGAGAAATTTTAATGAATGTGGGAATATTCCGGAAGGGTCAGTTTCTCACTTCTCTACCCCCACATCCTGTTCTTGCTGTGTTCTGTGAGGATAACAACCCTGCTATCAGCTTCACTGTTGTAGTTGTTTTTTAATTTTTTCACGAATAAGATGGTTTTATCTTCATCCCCTCCACTCTGATAAAGCACACTCTCACCCCCAGAAGCCTGAGAATTCTCTTCATAGTGGCTTTAACTGTCGCCTTTGAAAACAGGCTTCAACAACCATCTATAGTACTTGCCAGCAGGGCCCGTGGAAGCAAAGATTTCCATACACCACATGTGCTCTAAGCACAAAATTACAATAATTAGAGATGGCAAAGTCTGAGCAGCCTATCTCCGGGAAGGTTGGAGGAAGATTGTGACAGTGTTTAGTCTAGGCCTGCCCTGTTCTCTTAATGCCACACAGAATGAACAAACCATGCACGCTTCCTCCTGTGGAGGATTTCACGACACAATCAGATGTCTTCTCAGCATATTTGCTCAATGTTGTGACCCATTTCCCAACCATATTCCAATCAGTTCTTCCCTCTGAAGCACGTAGAAGTGTGAACATGTAAAGGAAACACTGACCAACATTAACTCAACAGATATTCTGTGAGTCTTGTGAAAAAGGTAGTGTTAGCATTGTAGACTTTGTTTTAAAAAAAAAAAAAACACGGTTAAAAAAAAAAAGACTCTCCCTGTGAATGACTGAAAACCACAGACTTCTCTACTTCTACACTTAACTCAAGGTCGAAATTGGCAAAGTGTAGAAAAGGTTCAGATAAGACAGGAGGGTTTTATAACACACCTAATTGGTACAACTACTCTGGAAATCAGTCTGGCAGTTCCTCCGAAAACTGGGCACCTCACTTCCCGAAGATCCTGCTATACCACTCCTGGGCATATACCCAGAGGATTCCCCACCATGTAATAAGGATACATGCTCTACTATGTTCATAGCAGCCCTATTTATAATTGCCAGATGCTGAAAAGAACCCAGGTATCCCTCAACAGAAGAGTGGATGCAAAAAATGTGGTATATCTACACAATGGAGTACTATTCAGCCATTAGAAACAATGAATTCATGAAATTCTTAGGCAAATGGATGGAGCTAGAGAACATCATACTAAGTGAGGTAACCCAGACTCAAAAGGTGAATCATGGTATGCACTCACTAATAAGTGGATATTAACCTAGAATACTGGAATACCTAAAACATAATCCACACATCAAACGAGGTACAAGAAGAAAGGAGGAGTGGCCCCTTGTTCTGGAAAGACTCAGTGAAGCAGTATTCGGCAAAACCAGAACGGGGAAGTGGGAAGGGGTGGGTGGGAGGACAGGGGGAGAGAAAGGGGCTTACGGGACTTTCAGGGAGTGGGGGGCTAGAAAATGGGAAATCATTTGAAATGTAAATAAAAAATATATCGAATAAAAAAAAAAGAAAGAAAAAGAAAATCCATAAGTGCAGCCTTAAGTAGTCAAAAGGAAAGCAAAAATATGAACAAAAACTAACCGTGGGCCAGTGAGATGGCTCGGCAGGGAAAGGCATTTGCTGCCCAGGCCAGACAATGGGAGCTCAGTCTCCAGAACTCACCTAACGGCAGATGATGGAGGCCAGGAAGTTGTCTTCTGACCTCCACATGTGCAGGGATGTGCCCAGCCCTGCACATACATCACACACACACACACACACATGCACACACACATGCACACACATATGCACACACATCTCACACACACACATACATGCACATGCACACATACTCACACAGGCACATGCACACATACAGATCACACATACACATCACATACACATACACACATCACACACAGCGTACACACAAACACACAACAGAAATAGTTGGTAGTCTTTAAAATAAGAGCAAAATATTGCATTGGAACATTTTGTTAGGAATTTTCATGACAGGCCAAAGAGCATCTAATTTTATAAGTTACACACAGACAACAGAGCATTTCAATGTGGGCGCTGCAGCTGTGAAGTGTATACTATATTAGAAGCACAAAGCTCAGCCTTTGACGCGTCTGAATTTTAATATCTATAATCATAACATTCTCAGATGACAAAACTGCACCTTAAGAATTTCACACACAAAACCAGCAAAGATATATTTTGTTGAGAATCCCAACTCAAGACCAGAGTCTGGAAACATCTATGAGGAAGTCTTATTTATTACCACAAGTACAAAATAAGGAAAAGATTATTTAGGATAAGAAGAGTTACCTGCTGGGTTTGAAGTAAGATGTAAGCCAAAGAATATTTCCAAAGGACAACATCATGTGTATGATGTAAGTATGTGTATGTTTATATGTATGTATGTATATGCATGTGTGTCTGCATATGGAGGCCAGAGGTTGTCAGGTGTCTTTGACAAAAATTCTCTGCCTTATTTTCATAAAGATCTGTTTATTTTTATTCTATTGTGTATGTCTGCTTGGACCACGTCTATGTGTTCCACATGCATGCCTGGTGCCTGTGGAGGCCAGAAGAGGGTGTTGGATTCCATGAAATTGGAGTTACAGATAAGTGTAATCTGACATGTGGGTATTAGGGACTTAACCATGGTCCTCAGTAAGAACAGCACATGTGCTTGGTTGCTATTCCATCTTATTGAGACAGCCATGCTGTCTTGTAGATTCAGCCATGCTGCATGTCCAGAGGGTCACAAGGATGCATCTACTTATGCCTCCCCAGAACAGAGATTACAGACAGTGAACCATCACTGCAGCACTCCAGATGGAGGTTTTAAATGTGAAGATGCAATCAGGACAAGGACCCACAGCCTCGAACTATTTAAGAGTCACTCACATCTATAGAATTATGGAAAATTCGAGATTGCAGAGAAACTAAGAGGAAACTATGGAAGACACATCACTGGGCACACTGCCGTCTGGAGACAAGAAAGAAAACTCAAGCGAAGAGAAGAAAAATGTCAAGTTGAAGGATACATTAAAGAGGAAAATGGCAAATTGCAAATTCCCCTTTATATGCTTGTGCCAAGCCTGTGCAGCGAGTCAAAGAGGAGATGGAGGAATGAGAAGGTTAGCCCAATTCAGCAACAGTAGACACATGCAAGGATGTGCTGGTGCCCAAAGAGCGACAAATAACTAATTGTCTTAAAGGATGTGTAGGAGATTCTTCCTGAAGACTAACCTGCTCTTCCTCACATGCAAAAGACCACAGCTTTCTAAAAGAGGGGGACAGGAGGGAGAAGAGACACTCAGAACACAATTAAGATCCCATTCTCTCTTCTGGAATCTTACAGTGAGAAAGAGTCTTAGAGACATCAATCTGGGGAAGATAAGATGGCTCCACGGGTAAGGCCACTTGCTTCCATGACTGACAACATCAGTTAGATCCCGGGACTCGCATGGCTGGAGAACCAACTCCCAAAGTTGTTCTCTGACCTCTGGAGGTAAATGTTGTGACCTTGTGTGTGTGTGTGTGTGTGTGTGTGTATTGTGTGTGTGTGAGTGTGTGTGTATGTGTGTGTATGCGTGTATAAGTGTGTGCGTATGTGTGTGCACGTGTGTGTACACATACATGCACACACATGCACACACAATAAATAAGTAAACAAGCAAATAAGATATTTTAAAACTGTATTTTAAAAAATTAGTTTTACAATGTTAAAATTACCCAGACATAGCATCTTGTTGTAGATAACAGTGTTGTCGTTCCTTGGGATAGGCTGAGCCTTTCCTTTTGTAGCATCACCTACTGAGAACTCCCTGGGTTTTGCTGGGTGACTCTGATGGGGAATAATAGCACATCACTGGTTTTGCTGCTGTCTATGACTGTTGCTTCAGATTACTGTACATGGCCAGCTCTGTGCATCACTCCTGATCCTTAGGCCACAAGGAGCACAAAACCCCCCTTGGGTTGTGAGCCAGACACAGGAGCAAAGGAGACTGCGCCTGTCAATCTTTTCATCTCTGAGATACCTATCTCATTAAAATCCAGGCTTCTTTGATGATCACACAGGCTGAGTGAAAACATGCCCATGGTACTTGGAGGGGATAATTATAAAGAATGTTTTCTATTTTGTCTGTAAGCTTCTTTTTCTGAATATGTAAAATATTTTATTAAGATCTTGCCATTTATAACATCAATTTTAAGCATGGTCTTTAATGACATTAGAAAAAGACATGTTGGTGTGAAGAAAACAGCAAAACGGGTAAAATGATTGTCGAATTTAATCGGATTTAGGCTGAATTAAACTTGAGGTTGGTTTTCTTTCTTTCTCTTTTCTCTCATTCAGCTAAGTATTTCTGTTTATGCTTTTGATGCTTTGTTCTCTAAAAATCTAAACATGTTCTACTAACAGTTCCCCCTAGCTCAGACAGGTGTGGCTGTAGGTGTATAGATACTTTTTTTTACCTTGCATAAGAAATTCATTTGTGGATGTTGCAAACTCATGCCTAGAAAGCAGGAAAGAAACTTGCCCTCTAATTGGTAGACTGCTGTCTTTCCAAGTTGAAAACATGAACATCTACCTTTCATTCATCCTGAGTTGTTTAAGGAAAACCACTCATCTTCCAATACAAGGAATATTTAGCTCTGCCTATTTCCAAAGGAGACAGAAAGAATCAGAAAGTATTGCTGTTTCCGAAGGTCCTTTCACAATCTAGTGGGTTAACGGGTATCCAAGAGCAGCGATGGAGAGCCCTGGTTCACTGTGGGGAGAGGAGCCTCTGCTTCTGTCTCCCAGCTGTTAGCAAGCAGACCATCAGTTTGCCATAAAGTTATTTACAAAAAAGGAATTAATTAGAGGGATCTACTATTTAATTACTTAAAATAGAAGCCACATTATGAAGAGTAGTACAGGAAAGCCGGGAGAAAGCAAGGCGTGCAGATACCTTGTACTGGGACAAAGAAGCAAGAGCTCTTATTCTCTCTAACAATACAGCTGCATCCCCTCACTCCAGACTGAACTTTTTGATTCTTTTCCTTCTCCCATCTCACTTCTGCAGAAAGGATTTATTTGTACTAAAGGATAAAGGTTACTGAACAAGACTGTTACTGAAGGCATGTAATTTGCAGTCATTATAGCCCACCTCTGTATAATTTCTGTAACTGTTTAGTATAAATAACAGAAAACACTTCAGCATGTTGGCTCTGTGTGTTTCCCCATTACACCATTTGTAAGTTACAATCATTCATTTATAGCCTCAACTTCTCTTTGTATATGGTATTAAAAGCCACAGTTGAGATAGATCAAGTTAGGATCTACTTTACTGCAAGGGTCATCTTGAAGCTCAAGTGTACAGTGACAAGCCTCCCTCAGAAGCTAACTCGTATAATTATTTCTCTTACAACTTCCCTAACTGGTTGCTGGCATTGCTATTTCTCATCTCGAACTTGTGGCTAAACACCCAATATTTAGGGACAAGAAAACCAACAGATGTTTCGTGTTCTGTCTGTGCTTTTTCACATTCCTGCCTCTTAACGAGAGATCTGCAGCAGATTCTGTTTAAATGCGCTGTAAAAGGCTCAGCTTCGTGCAAACAGTTAGACTACTACAATGGCTAGAATGAGCAGTGTCCCCCCACAGGCTCGGGCTTTGGAACACTTATTGCCATTGACAGTCACATTTGAGGCAGTTGTGGAACCTTTAAGAGCTAGTCTTTCTGGAGGAAGTATCCCAGGGGCAGGGTGGGATTTATGGACTTGGCCCATTTCTAGTTCACTTTCTCTGTCTCCTGAGTGTGGACAGAAACACATGATCAGCAAGCTTCCTGATCCTGCTGTGCCTTCCTCACCAGAGGAACATGTCAAAACAAGCTCTTCCTTCTCTGTGGTACTTAGGGTCAGCAGCAGAGAGTAACTAATGCAGGTACTGTGACTTCCGATGAGCCACACACTCTGATCACCAAGTGGAAGGCCAACAAGAGAATGAATGCACTTTATTTACTTATTTATTCATCCAATCATTCCTTTATTCATTTATTTGTTTAGAGTGTGCAAGTCTCACAGCATACATGTTGTGGTCAGAGACCCACTTGAGAGAGTTGGTTCTCTCTACCAAGGGGGGCTTAGGCCGAAAACTCAGGTCCCTAGGCTTTGTGGCAAGTGTCTTTACCCACCAAGCCATTTCAACAGCTCATCGTGGGTGGTCTGAATGGATTCTAGCTGTTAGTATGACACACATTTATAAACCTCACCTACACACACACAAACACACACACACACACACACACACATACACACACACACCTATAGCTAACATAATTATGTCCAAGTCCTTCTCCATTGATTTGTGGATCCAAAGCGAGTCCTTCACCATCTCGGTGCTCCCATTCCCTATTTGTGTTTTCTTCCTTGTCACATGAGACTAATTGGAAAATAAAGCAGGTCAAGAGCACTTGGAAAGTGTGGCATCTACAAGCGAACAGAGATGATTACTGCTCCTACGCACACTAGGAGAAAAGGGTTGCTAGCTCAGGCTTTGACTGGCTTCATGTAATAGAGTAGAAATTTAATATTTCTTTGCACTTGATATTTGAGGCTAGAAATATGTGGATGATTGCAAGCCTTTTCTAAAACTGGTCTACATAGCACAGCACAGAATTGAGGATTTGTACATTTGATTCCCTAGAGAACTAAGCAGTCTCACACACAGCCTCTCTCTGTCTCTGTCTCTGTCTCTGTCTCTCTCTCTGTCTCTCTCTCTCTCTCTCTCTCTCTCTCACACACACACACACACACACACACAAACACACACACACACACACACACACACACACATACAACTGCACAATTAGAATCTCCACAACACTTGTTTCTTAAATCAAAATTCTCCTGAGTTAAAAAAACAGACATGTGATGGCTTTGGTAATCACCACCCTGTTCGTTCACCACCAAAATAATTACACATCCCTTTCCAACTAAATTGGGTCTCAAACAAAAATTTATGAAAATTAAGTAATTTCTCAGAATAAGAGAAATATAAGAGTAGTCTCTTCTCTTCTTTGTGGTATTAAAAACATACCCTAAACAATTAAAAACAGACAGCTCTTCCTCTCTTATCCTCTTCCTCTCTTCTCTCTCCCTGGCCTCTCGCCCTCTTGGGCTCTCCCTCCCCCCCCCCATTCCCTTCCCCGCTCTCCACATGGTCATGGCCGGTCTCTACTTTTCTAATGTCTCCTTCTCTCTGCCTTTCTCTGCCTCTACTACCCTCTTAACTCCCCTCCCCATGCCCTAAATAAATACTATTCTATGCAAAAACAAAAAAAATGAAACAAACAAAAAACATAGACAGACAAACCAACAAAAAGAAAACCTGCTTTTTGGTCAGGTCAGCTAACTTGCACAGCAGAGAGAGATCTACATCACGGCTTTAGAAAAACAGCAGAACGGAAAAACTGAAATATTGTAACTAGCCTGGCAATCTCATTAGAAACAGAAGACATTTTGTTACCTTTCTGTTTCTTACCTGCAGAGTCAACGGCAGTGATGTCCCCACAGCAGAGGTAGGTGTGTATGAGCAGACAAACGTGTCAACGTGAAGCCAGTCAGCGGATCCATACATGTGTGACTCCTTAACTGCTGTCTATCATATGCTGTTCTCAGTCTCAATGCCTGAAGAACACTGGAGGGAAGCTGACTGGCTTTAAATAGAAATTTAAAATGCAGTTAGAGATTGTAGCCTCTGCTTGAATAAAAACAAAGTTTCCTAACATGCAATCTGAAAATAAACTATGAGTGTGTCCAATGACTGAAACACCATACGCACAATTTCAGAAACCATGATATGTTAAGATTAAGTCATCTGAATGAACTTTTCTGATTCACCAATCAAACTAACATTTTCACCCTAGGGCCAAGGCCATTTGTCAAGTCATTAAAACATACTCTAATTTCCCAGAACCAATTAGATTATTTTAATGTTTTATGAGGTTTATCATGATATCATGGAGCCTTATAGGTAATGAAATCATAGTTTCCAAATACTATGGTTAGAGCTTTCATCTATTTTATTTGCTTAAATGCTTATTAGCTTTCATACTCCCTGGGAAGATGTAGTCTTCATTTTGCAGACAACAAGACCAGTCATCCTGCTCATAGATGTTGAAACCAAAATTCAAAACCAGAATGACTCACCTCCAAAGCTGGTACTCTTAACCATTGCCCTCCCTCCTTTGGGAGCTTACAGATCTGCATATCACACACACACACACACACACACACACACACCAGAAAAATCTATGCATGAAAGCTGTCACAGTGCATGCCTCTGGGTTGCCAAGGCTGGTGGAACACCCAGAGGAAAAATCTGTGGTTAAATCTGGCTAAGGGAGGCAAACCGTAACCACATGGCAGGACTCAATGTCAGAAAACGTTGATCCCATAACCTGCCCATCTACAGCAGCTAATCCTTCTGCAGGCTTGGTTGACTGCAACTCTGATGGGAGGCAGCTGTGCACGCTGCTTCTGGGTAGCCCAGGTTATTGTTTCTCCTGTTAATGGATGTACACTGCCTCACAACAGAAGGTCAGCATCAGGCTAACTGGCTGGAGACACAGGACTAAGGTGCAAGCTAAGCATCTTGACTGGCTTCTATAGCTGGTATTTGTTGCTTTCAGGAATGCATATCCACTAGACTTCCAAGGCAGATGTGTTCACACCCTGATGGCCCCTCGGCTGCTTTGCTGGCACTACAGGGAGGGTAGGCAACAGATATGGCTGCTGGCGCAGTCAGGAATGGCAGATTCACAACATTTGTCTCACTCTTCGGTCCCTTTTCATTACCCTTCAGAGCTCCTTAGCTAAGTCTAACAGAGTCCTTTTTAAAAATGCCTATTAATATCTTTCTCCCTTATATAGATAGCTTTATAAAGAAATATCTGTATCCTATATAAAGATAACCTTTATAAAATAGGTTTAAATGAAAGAAACACAAAAATGTAAGGGAAAACACTCAGTTTAAATTGCCGAATTTTCCGGCAGGCACCTATAAACAACAGCAAATGCTCACGAGAAGGAAACATGCTGCCTTGAGTCTAACCTAAGTCAGTCCACACATGCTGCATCATGACCAACAGCATTTGTAAGTGCATCTTTGTTTTTCTTGAGTTCAGCAAAGGTGTTTCAGCCCCTAGCCTCTCGGAGTTAAGTAAACTAGCTGTAATTCTATAAAATAAGTGAGAAGTATCACAAGTGTTCACAGATACTTTACTTATCTAGTAGAAATTGCCATGGTTTCTTCAAAAGTTTAAATATGGTTACATTTAGGGCCAAGTTGGAATATCTGCAGTTATAAACATCACAGAGAAAGTTTTCTTAGTGGTATCAAACTGTTTTTAACAGCCACGATTCCATCACATCAAAAGAAAAAAATCTTACTTTGATTTTAATTGTCTGTAAAACTTCTATACAATCCAAACAAAAAAATTTTCTCACCTGGTGGTGAGAAAATTTTAATTTTAACCCTTTAATACTTTTAACCCTAGCACTAGGGAGGCAGAGGCAGGTGGATCTGAGTTTGAGACCAGACTGCTCTACAGAGCTAGTTCCAAGACAGCCAGGGCCACAGAGAAATTCTGTCTCAAAAAACAAAGAAAACAAAACCAAACAAATTCTCAATTTATCTGTCTCTTAATGATTAGGTAAAAGAAAGATTATAGGTAAGTGTTTTGCCTATATGTATATATGTATACCAGGTCAATGTCTGGTATCTTCCAAGGTCAGAATAGGGGATTGAATCCCCTAGAACTGGAGTTATGAATGGTTGTGAGCTAACATGTGGGTTCTGGAAATTGAACCTGGGTGCTCTGAAAGAGCAGAAAGTCCTCTTAACAGACAAGCTATCTCTCCAACCTCTGGTTGAAATTTTAATTCTTTTTATATAAAATAACCATTATACTTAATTTTCCCAGCACAAATGCTCTGCTAGAATATCTCTTGCTTCTATCTTTACATCTTTACACTCAAGAAAAGAATTATTTTTTTAATATTTAAGCCATGGTCCCATCAGATAAGTTAAGAAAATATAAGCAAATATTTCAACATGAGTACTAAAAAGAAACATGTAGTGGTGGAGAGATACTTTTGGGGATAGGAACACTCACTAGTGGACTGTAGACCTGGGGGTAGTTTGCCTTCATGTGCATTCTTGACTCCTATCTCCTATATCTGTGACCTACAGATACGTAGAGTGTAACCGGTGACCCTGACTGCAGCGAGACCCCCAAGTTTACATACAGCTTTATACCTACAAGTCAGTGACCTTGGACAGTGACTTGATCTCTGCTCCTTTGGTTTCCTGTGCTGCAAAATGGAGCTGGTAATATTACTGCCATTTAAAGATTTTATAGATCTTTAAATGGGACTCGGAGGCAGACAGAGGGACTATTGCATTTTTGTCTTATTCTTATCTCTGTAAGATGACTCGGGGTACAGCAAAGGCATGTTTACACCAGTATGAATGGAGAGAATGGGGTGATGCCAAGTCTAGAATTATTCCTAATCATACATATAGATATAGATGATATAGATATAGATACAGAGAGAGAGATAGAGAGAGATATCAGATACAGATACAGATAGACACAGATACACAGATACAGATATAGATAGATGAGATAGAGATACATATACATATACAGACACAGATAGATGAGATAGAGATAGAGATAGAGATACAATACAGATACAGATACAGATACAGTTATAGATGACACCAAGTCTAGATCATATACATATGCACAATGTCTTTTATTCCAAACTTGACAGGAACCATAGTCATCTTGGAGAGACACATCTGGGTAAGTCTGAAAGGAGTTCCTAGGCTGGTTTACTTGAGATGAGAGAACTCTCCATACGTGTGGGTGTCACTCCTTCACAGATTGGGATCTCAGACTGACGAAGAAGGAGAAGATGGGCTGACACCAGGACTCCTTGCTCTGTGCCTCCTGGCTGTGGAGCCTGCCTGCCTGTGCCTCAAGCTCCTGCCACCACAGACTGCGCCTTCACACCATGAGCCAAGTAGACCCTTACATCAGTTTCCTCGGGTTATTTTATCTTTCCCACAGCAGCAAGGCAGGCGACTAATACAGCAAAGCACTCCTTCCCCGTGCCTTGCAGGTGTAAATTAAAGATGAAATCCTCTTCTCAGAAGAGAGCAGCTCCAGTGACTTCAACAGAGCTGCTGAAGAGTGTTCCTATGAATAAAGCAGGACTGCACAGCCTCGCTTTTCTGCGTAAGCATGAATAGAAAATGATACAGTGGTATATAAAACAGAGAGCTGAGAGGAAAGGGAAGCCCTTGACAATCCCTCTTCCATAAAAGCAAAATAAATAAATAAATACATAAATACATAAATAAATAATAAAATAAATAAATTTCCCCAACTTTAGAAATTAAATAAGTCTCAAGAAAATAAGAATTGTTCGAGAGAGAGAGAGACAGAGAGAGAGAGAGAGAGAGAGAGAGAGAGAGAGAGAGAGAGAAGGGAGGGAGGGAGGGAAAGAGGGAGGAAAAAAGGAGGGAAAGAGGGAGGGAGGAAGAGAGGGAGGGAGAGGAGAAGAAGATGGCTGGATCCCACTGGCGACCAGGCCAGTGGCGACTCAAATGTTCACACACAAAAGGAGACCTAACCCTGAAGTCACTCAGGAACTGGGATGACAAACCATGGGAGGGGGTGGGAAGAGTATCTCTTTTCAAGAGCTGCTCAGTATGACTTTCAAATGTACAATTTTGAACAAAATATTATGAGTTTCTATATTTACATGTGAATAACACTGTAAACAAACTAAACCTAAAATTGTATTTGTTACCACATGCCACAAAGCAGCAGCAGAACGAACACTTTCACTACATTTTAAACAATTGATTTCATGCAACGTGTATTCGCTGACCACTATAGCACAAAGTTAGAAATCATTAACCACAGAAATTTGGAATATTCACTCAAAATTTAAACACATATTCCTAAATATCCGTTGGGTAGAAAAACTCAGAATGAAGATTAGAAAATATTTTAAGATGAAACCAAAGCACAACATACCAGCTAATGCTATAATTAGAGGAATATTTAAAGCTATAACCACATATAAACAAATGCAGACTAAAAATAGAGAAAATTAATAAAGTTTAAAATTCATTATTTGAATAATGAACAATATTGACAAACTATTAGCTAAGTGACCAAAGAAACAGGTGTGGGTGAGCCAAATTGTGAAAATCAGGAATAAACAACAAAGCAGTACTACCAATCTTACAGAAAATTTTAAAAGATCAAAATGAACCATCAAGACCAACTATGTGCAAAAAAAAAAAAAAAAATGCTGGGTAAAATGGAAAAGGTCTAGAAAGGCAAAGTGTTAAAAGTGACTCAAGAAGAACTAGAAAGGCTAGGTAGACATGCAATGAACAGAAACACTGAAGTCATATTTCACAGACTCCATGTCCCCAAGTCTGGATGGCTACACTGACAAATTCTATTAAATATTTAAAGACATATGATGGCTAATCCATAATCAATCCTGTCCCCACACACTTTTCAGTAGAAGCAGAGAGAACACTTTCCAAGTTATTTTAAAAGGCCAAAAGGTTGAGGCCTCAACCCTACACAAAGAACTATAGGCCACTGAAGAAAGCTAGGAGCAAAAAAGGTAGTCTTCTCCAGAGAAGAGCCCACCAATTGGTTATCTAGTATCAAATGATCAGCCCTGATAATATATATACAGGTAACACTATATTTATTTAATTCATATTTATTTAATGCATATACATATATTCATGCCATAACCATAACAGTTAACAAAAAAAGAGGCCATGAGATTGAAGGAAAGAAGGGAGGGGTATATGAGAGGGTTTAGAGGGAGGAAATAGAGGAATTGTTGTAAATATATTATAATCTCAATTTTTTAATTAAGAAAAGATAGGCCAGTATTATCCTAATACCAAAACCAAATATATCATTTTATAATAAGAAAACCAGACTGGAGCAATATGCTGGTAAGTTACTTCAGTGACTGTCTCCCCATAGGGAAGTTGATAGGGAAGATCTCTTTATACACCATACTACCCTTGTAATAGGCAAGGACTGAACTGGGAGACTACAATGTTTGTTTGTAGTATAACAGAAGGAACAAGGCAGAAGGCAAGAAAGTTGTGTACACATTTACATTGTCACTCCCCCAGCTCCCAGCATATAGTGTGGAGACAGCCCTGGCCCCAGCCTTGAAAGCTAGCACAGTTCAACACAGAGGTGAAGCCATTCAACCTCTGTCCCCCACCCACCCCACACACACAGACCGTACCCACAAACTGATCCTGTGGGCTCTGTAAAGCCAGGTAGACACACTTTCTCCCCGACCATTTCCCCAGCCTCAGTGGAGCCTCCCATTGACAGAGAAGAAAATGTATGTTAGATCTCATCCTATAGGCTGAATGATCCCATCATCCCTCCCTCAATGTAGTGTTCACTGACAGCCTCTGGGGCTCCCCAGTGCCACGTAGGATTTCAGGCCTGCTCAAGACGACATCTGCACAAACCAGAATCATCCATGGGTGGTTGCAACAGTCTTAGGCCTTGACTTTGTCTCAGCAGCAGACACCCCACAGCAGTGTGGGCCCTGATTCTGCCCTAGGCTGTGGGGGATCTAGGTGTACGACCCATCAGAAGCATCAGTGGCCACCTAATGGACATTCCACCACTACCCCTAATGCTAAGCATAGTAAAAATAATAATGATAATTACCTTCCTGGTGAAATAAAGTAAATAGAACATCATGAGCAATTACAAAGGAGCATGCATCACCCATCAAGGTGATTTCTTCTACCAGGCGGAATTCTAAGGTGTCTGGATATAGGCCACTGACTATGCACAACAAGTGTGGTAAGTTAGCCACCTATAGATGTTTGTACTTTTCAGATGCTATACTTTTCAGATACCCCTTTAATCATTATAAACAATGCACCAATTCCAATTCCAGCAAAACACAAGCTTGGCCTGCACTATAATGTTGAAACACAGACAGCACCCCGATAGCAGATTTGTAGGGAATCTCAGCTTGGGATATCACCTAGTGCTGAAATAACTGACATGTCCACTGACTCAGCAAAAGTAAGCAGGCTACGTAGAATTCTGAAAAGGAAAATGCAAACAAAATATCATTATAAAGTTTGGAATGAACACTGAATGTTTCAACATGATAGCCATGTCATGTGCCAGAACATGTACAGATGTTTAGATAGTCATGACATGGACATACTTTCAGACATTCATGATAAGATGCTGTTTCTTTGTGACTGGTAAATATCTAAGAAACAAATTAAGAGAGGGTTTATTTGGGCTTGCAGTTTTGGTGGGATCAGGCCAAAATTACTTGTTCTCATGCCCATAAATAAAACATGATGTTGTTTGGGCAAAGGTTGCTCTTTCCTTCTTGATAAACAGAAAGCATACAAGAGGAAACATAGAAGAAGCCAGGACAAAAGACACATTACTAGCTGCCTACTTCCTCCAGTTCGGACCTCCTGTCTTTTACTAATAATGCCAAGGTATTGTGAAGCCACCAATAGATCGATTAATTAGATAATTCAGAGACCACAAGACTGAATGTCTCTGGAAATGCCATAGTGGGTATATGCAGACCTGTACATCTCTGAGAATCTAGGTATTTCTTAAGCCGATCAGGTTAATAGTGAAGAACAGCTATCCCAAATAACCTGACATAATGAGCAAAACAAAATAACAAAGATTAATCATGTGACAACTTATTGACACATTAAAAAAACCACAGGTGGAAAATTCATGAATAGCTGTTTTAAGGAAACTCAGTATGTTTTCAAGAAAACAAAATGGTTGACTATTCCAACAACAATAACAAAAAATAACATCAAACATAACATCTTACAAGTGAATTCTAGAAAATCACATGTAAACCTGGAAGCTGAAAAGTAACTAAGCAAAATGTAAAATATGATAGGTTATAAATAGCAAAATGGTTAAAATAGAAGCAAGAACTAGTAAGCTTGTTCACAGGCAGGGTATTTGAAAACACATAATACAGGAAATAAAAACAACAACAGCAACAAATTATACAGAAATTTGGGACACAATTAGAAGAAGAGATGTTCAAGTTAGTAGGGCTCAAAAGGGAACTGAACATGTCAAATGACAGAAACATTCATACAAAGAGTTAATAACATAAAACTTTCCAGGCAAAGATAAATATTAAAATACAAAAAAAAATTAACAATGGTTACTGGTCAAATTTAGTGTAGCCAAGATTGCCCCCAAGACATTGTATAATTTGTCTCTCAAAGTTTAAGGATGGAAAAAATACTTAAAGCAGCACAAGAAAAGACAAATTATAGAGACTGGCTTTATAACATGGTTTATAGTAGACCTTTCATCATGACACTCATAGGCCAGAAAGGCACCAAACAAGAATTCCACCATACAAAAAACCAAAACTTTCAGTCAAGGGTTCTATACCCAGCACAACTATCCTTTAGATATGACAGAAGAAACAAAGGTATTCTCAGGCAAAACCCAATAGAATTTATTACCACCAGACTTATTCTGTTATAAAGGAGGTTCTTCAGACTGAAAGCAAGAGACACTAATGACTAAAACAAAATTATCCAAAAGGTATGAAATTCACTGGTGAGTTTAGCTATGCCTTCTATTGGTTCTGCTCTAAAGAACCCTAATACCCTCAAGTACTCTATGGACTCAATGCTCATCAGTTACTTGGGATAAGGTTGTAGCTCGGTGATAGAGTGCTTATATGTGACAATCCTGGGCTTGATCCCCAAAGCTTTATTTCAAAAAATACTGACTTTTTTTTTTTATATCAAAAGCTATGTAAAACCAGAAAAACAAACCCCAAAACAATACTAAGCAAAACCAGAGGGTTTACACTACTTGACTTCAAATTAAACCACAAAGCTACAGTGTGTCATAACGTCAGAGTAAAATCAGACACAACTATCACCCACGCAAGAAAGTTCCTACCAGTAAACCCATGCATTTACAGCCAGCTTATCCTCAAAGGAAATTTGTTTTAAAACGTGTCAGAAAAAAATTCAGGGGAACTAAATATCTTTATACATAATGAATCTAGATGCCTATCTATAACTGATGCAAAGTTATAGATAAAAAATCAATTTTAAGTGAATTGAATTCTAAATGCAAGACATGAAAACATGAAACTCCTTGAAGAAAACATAGGAGGTAAGCTTGTATATGCTGAAACCAGTGTGAGGTATTTGGATTTAATCCCAGAAGCACAGGAAACAAAAGCACAAATAGACAAATGGGATAATACCAAAGTAAAAACATCTACACAGGAAAAGAAGACCATCTATAGAGAAAGGAGACAACTTACAGAAGGTAGAAAACACTTTCAAACTATACATCTGATCAGGGTTAGCGTTCATATAATTCAAAAGCTGGAAAATGGGATGGGGTGATCAAAACCACAGTTTCTTTAGTCCAGGAAAAGTAAGTTCTGGTGAGTTAATTACTATCCCATTAGTATAGTTATTAGTCTGGTGTTGTGTACATAAAATTACTGAGAATAGACTTAAATGTTTTACTCTGCATATAGTGGTAACTGTGTGCTGCCGCTAATTCTACCATTGTACAAACTCTCTTCAGGATGTGTATACACAGTCTACACTGGCAAAGAAACATTCCCTCAGTCAGCTACAGATAACATATTCTATACTCCTCTTTTATATTAAATAAATCAGGAAATATGCTACCGCCCAGTGAGATCTCTAGCATCCTAAAGTTCTATTTCCATGTATGGCACTTGTGTGTACGACTGGTGTGTTATGAAGCCTGCTAGTCTGCTAGATGTATAAAAACACGGGCATATATAATTACACAGTGGATAGTAGTTATTAATTCCTGTGTATGTTATATTTCAGCATTTTTTCTAGAGCATTTTGCTTCCTTTTAAAGAAAGCATTTGCTTTAGCACATGCTGTGTCGTGCCAGGAACATGCTCATACAATTCACATCTTTTCATCTCAGTGCCCATATCAAGTGACTCAACTGTATTGCCTGATTTGGGCAAGCACACTCTACAAAGCTTGCCCAGATACAGATATATAGTACTTTTCAGAATGTTTCCACCATTAAGGAATGTGTGACTGTGTGTAAAAACCTCATCCTATATATTGCAAATACATAACTCCTTGTCAGTGATGTTTCCACAGATCTGGGTAGAAGAGGTGTGTGAGTAAACATTGAAAGTGTGGAGATACGCCCCCTCCTGTTTCCATTTGTGGGTGTCCTTCATGAACAGACTATACAAGCTGAGCCTAAGTTGTTAAAATAAGCAAACAGGGGAGAAAGAGAAGGTTCCACCTGGGTGAACTGCCAAACGTGTCTCCAGCCAAAACATCAACCACCAGGGCCTCTTTGCATACTCAAAACACAGCATCCACATCCATCCAGATGCCTGGAGAACTTTCAGGACAGTTTATCCCTGTGCCTTACTTAAGAGTGTGGAACCGTGAAAGGTAGCCTGTGTTCTGGCTGAGCTAGGTTTAAACTCTGGAGACCCAGTAGATAATTCTGGAATGGTCAGAAGGCCGTTTGCCGTGCTCCGAGACACTAGGCTCCTGACAGGAGGCCTCAGCTCTACATAATTGTGTGGCCATCAGTCACAGTCAGGTAGGGTAATGCCCCAAGCCCCTGGTATTCTGTCTGGACTCCACCCCCATAGTTACCTGGCAACAGCGAGGTAGGCCTGGCCCATGATAAAAGGGGCTTCATGGCCCCTCCTCTCCTCTCACCTGAATCTGCCATGCTGGAGCAATGGAGCAGGTCTTCCTCTAAAGAGCATCGAGTCTCCCACAGGAAACCTCTCTATGCTTCCAGACACGGTTTCCATCAAGCCAAGCCACCTGCCCATGCAAGTGGGACCTGGCCAGAGCTCTCCTCCCTGCCCTTTGCCCTTCTGCCCCCCAGGACCCCGGACTGCAGCTTACTGGCTCCTGGGGTGGGGACTGATGGCTTCCCACAGCTGGACACCTGCCTGGCAGCAGCAATCAAACTCCCCATATCTGCCTTGCCCAAGGGCCGTGCCTTGCCCAAGGGCCGAGCCTTGCCCAGCAGCCCAAGCTCTGGCAGTATGTCAGCCACCATTCTAACCTACAAAAGAGACCCTATGCGTGCACTTAAGGAAAAACAGCTTGCCCTGTAGCAGAAGAGGTGAATAGGCCTAACAAGTGAGGTTGGAGGTAGCTTTAAGCAGGGGTCCAGGGTGTCCTGGAAGATTTCCGTGAGGATGAAAACACAGGAATTGACTTAGCCTGCGTCTTCCAACCGAGATGTGCCAAGCTCTCTTCTCTCAGCACAGCTGAATTGTCAGTGGTCCTCTGGTAGCAGAAAGAGGCCAAGAAGCTGGAGGGCTGAGCACCTGGCTCTACCACAGACAACACTGAGACTAAGGAAAGAAACCCTCTCTGGGCCTCAGTTCCTCCACTGTGAACTTAACAAATAAGGTCTATTCTGCCACCAGGTATGACAGTGTAAAAAGCAATAGGCACAATGTACTTAAAGGGAGGCTATGAAAGGCAAAATCCCACATAAACCTGCTTCACATAATGAATGGGTACTTTACCCACTGAGTCATCTTCTCAGCCTTGTGGTATCTTAAAGGACATGGTCTAGATAAAACTTCCTAGCACAGTGCTGGCCCATAAAGCTGTTACATGAAGGTATGCCTGCCCTCGCCGTGACTGTTTCCTAAGGTACACTTTGCCATGGCATTGCACTGTGCTACCTAAACCCTGCATTTGCTTTGGTGAATACAAAGACCACAAGGACCATGACTTTGTTCTTTCCAGAGGGAGAAGACAGAAACAAGGAGCATCATGGAAGAATCTTCATTAAAACCCTAAGGCCTCGCTGGAATATCATACACACACACACACACACACACACACACACAAAGATCCTAAAGTTTAAATCTTCTATCCCAAGGGTCAAGACAACTCATCATAACCTCTAAGATCCTTCATAGCTTCAGACAGGATATACACATAAATCTCTAACAGTTGATTCAGGATCTTTGAATGGATGTGTGGTACATCCATGGACTGTAGCTACTCCTAAGCATACCTTGCCTCACCTACTGCCACATATGCTCTTACAAAAGATATTCTATAAGCTATGTCTGAGGGTGTGCTGGACTAGGCGGCTGGGAGGAACTGACTTCTGACTTGGGTGAGTCATCTCACCTCCCTTTGCTTGAGTTTTGTTGTCTGTAAAACAATGACAGTTGTATCTGCCTTAATCCTGCCATGGAATGAGAATGAATGTCAGGTGAGATTGCATGTGAACACGACTATGTTTAATAGAGACCAACAGCTCAGTGGGAAGAACAAATAGTGCAGGCCCTTACGTTTCTGATATCTCTTCACGTATGTGTAAATTCATCCTGGCTTTTGGCTACAGCAATACTAAATAAAATGTCTTCCTCATGGGAGCCTCCCAGGATTCACTAGCCAGCCACTTGTTGAGCACGATGGGCAGGAAGTGTTCCTTTACAGTAAATGGAAACAGTGAGCTTGGGATGAAGGTGCCTAAGACCTGACACCATATACCCGTGAGTGAATTTCAACCTGCCACACCCTGTCACAAGACATAAACAATGTTAGGCATTCTATAACGCTGCCATGACATTTTTAATTTGTACATATATATACATATATATGCACATGCATGTGTGTATTCACATGTATATGTATGTATGTGTGTGTTCACATGTATGTGCAGGTGTGTATACATATATATAGGGAGGCCCAAAGTTTACCTCGAGTGCCTTCCCTGATCCCCTTCACTTTCTTTCTTGTAGCAGGGCCTCCAGTGAACCTAGAGCTGACTAATTCCAGTTCATCTAGTTAACCAACTTGACCTTGAGACCCCTGTATCAGCTTCCAAGGGCAGAGGTTATAGGGGTATCATATCTGCCCAGTCTTTTACTTAGGTTTTGGAGATGAGAACCCTGGCCTTTGTGCTTATGAGATAACATTTTATCCACTAACATCCCCCCAGCTCTGCTGTGTCATCTGACACATTCTGTGTAAATCTGCCTGGCAGGGCACTAACCATACAGCTATTTAATGGATGGACACCACATCCCAAAACCAAGAGTTCTTAATCTCGGTTCCATAATCCCATGAGAACTTTTCCATACACAAACACACAAGCACATTCTTCTGGAAAGGGTGCACAACTTCCATCAGCTAAAGAGAGCTGCTTTGAATATAATCTTTTTTTTAACTTTTTTTATTAGATATATTCTTTATTTACATTTCAAATGTTATCCCCTTTCCTGGTTCTCCCCTCCTCAGAAAATTCCATAAGCCATCTCTCCTTCCCTCATCTCCTGATCCCCTGTCCTGGTATTCCTCTATACTACGGCATCAAGACTTTCCAGGACCAAGGGCCTCTCTCTCTGCTAGTGCATGAGAAATACAGAGGGGTACCCTTTCAGCAAGCCATTGAACTGAGCACAGGGTCCCCAATGGAGAAGCTAGAGTAAAATCTTTAATTGTGGTGCACTGCATGGAGTGGATTATCCCAAAAGCTAACCTGCTGCTTGGCAAGATTGATGTCATCTCTCTTGATGCTGTTACTGATAGCACTCCCTCAGGCTACTGCCTCTCAGTTCCATATTCTCTCTCATTTCTCTGCCCGGCAGAATGAAGCAAAGGCCTGTATAGTACAGAAATCACAACTGGTCCAGAAGTTGGAGCCACAAACCGTGTACCTTAGAATTGGTGTGGCTGTACACTCGGACTTCAGTAAAACCAACTTCCTTGCCAATAGGCAACAGGATGCTGGCAAACCTGACTGAATCAATCTCTCACCTGAGGTTGGTTGTCCTGGAAACCCCACTGAAGCAAACACTTGGACATCCCAGGTGGCTGCTCCATTTCAATGTTATGTCAACAATCATGACCTAAGATCTGTGGCGCGGAATGGACTGTTACACATTCTTCAAGTTCCCGTTTCCTCAAAACAAAATAACCTCAAGCTCATGGAGTCTCAGCCTGGCTGGAAGCCATGAAGCTTTCATCACAGCTCCTTAAGAATGTGCTGTTCCCTGTAGCCAGGTGGCTGGCAACACTGAAAATAAAACTCACACGTTAATTGTGGCAGGAACTGACAGTCTGACGGACCTTCCTTCAAAGAGTCAGAAACTTGGAAGATCTTCCTTGGAGCCTAGATGGGACTGACAATCTCAATGTTCACCCACAACACTCATCATGCTGTCTTCCCTCACACCGGAAGTATCCTTGCCCTCCAGTATCTAAAGAAACAGCTCTTCCTTTGCTTCTAAACCCATGACAGTGTCATTACGGAGGTGCTTTGGCAGACGACAATCCACTTAAGATCAAGGGGTGGATCTACTACAACCAGCTCCAGCTACCACTCCCTCCATAAGTAGGGCTAATTCTAGCATGTTCCCTAGGTCAAGTACATGCTATGACTGAGGAGGGAAACTTGAAGACACACAAAACCCAGGAAGAATACACTAATATATGTTTATAGGAACTGTAGAGATGTGTTGGGTCTTACGCATACAACTAAACATGTAAGAGAGGCAAATACTAACCACTGGCAAGGGTCTACCCAGCCCAAAGATACGATAGGATGCCTAAAAAAGAGAGGCCACCCAATACTTGTTCAAATAGTTCACAAGTAAGTGAATACAAGATCACAACCACGGGCAAGTGTCAAATATGCCAGAAGTGTGAGATAAAAATAATAAGATTAAAGCAAGAGCATAAACCCACTAATAATTATCTTTTAACGACATGAAATGATGAAAAGCCTACAATAAAGTACCATGAAAATAAAAAAATGCAGCTTAAAATAAAAAAAAAGATGTAGTAACACCAAAAAGAGCATTCCTGCATGAATTGTAATGACGAGAAGAGCAGAGGCCCCGAGTGACTGAGCCAGCGAGGGTTTTCTTACTGTTCAAAAAGAGGCTGAAATGTCTCTACTACCTATCATCTATATGTCTTATCTATGATCTCTCTATCATCTATCATCTATCATCTATCTGTGGAGGGTGGGAGTGTGCACACACATGTGTACATGTGTGTGTAAAACAGAGGTCAACCTCAGTGCCATCCCCTGGGACACCAATTGAGTCAACTTCCAACTCAGATATCATCATACTTTTCAGAAAAAATATTAAAAACAATCATGAATAAAAAGTACAAGTAGATGTATATCTTCCAACTTAACACAGGAATATAAAAAAATAAAGTAAGCCAAAACTCGTGATTCCCGCTCTGAGTCACGTCTGGCCAGTCTGGACCTGTGTCCTGCTGACTGAAAGCTGAGGACTTAGAGCAGCCTTTCCTTCGTAGTCTCAATGGGTTCTGTGTCACTGATGACACAGATGAATGATGAAGGGGTTCTGTTTAAGCTGATGTTCTTTCTTTTCTAATGCTGTGTGCTTTCTAGGTCTCAGTTTAGAGGGCACACGTGAAGAAACTAAGTTAAATATAACTAAAAGTTATATTGGGGCTAAAAGTTGCACACCCCAAGAATTGGGAAGAAGGTTCCCTTTCCAACTCCAGCTAAGTGCTGGGGATCCACGAGAGTGAACTCAGATTATTCTTAGTGCTCCTTTTATGAACATGAAGGTCTTAGAGTCATCTCAACAGAAGGTTTAACAAATGCACCATTGACTGACCTCCTCCTGAGGCCATTCCTTACTCACAAGCTTTAGCCAGAAGTGTGCACATGAAGGAAGTTAAGCATGAAAATTCAGCAAGCCCTGCCTCTTTTGTACTTCCTTTCTTTCTTAAAATAATAATAATTAATAACAATAACAACATAAACAAATGTCAGCATTTTAACTTTTACTATTGGTATAAATGGTGCCAAGGAAATAAATCAAAGGTAATACAATTTCTATGAAATAAATTAAAATGTCATTGTGGTAGGTGATAGGGCTTAATACCCAAAGAACAGGGTAAGTTATTAGAAATTTAAATATATATAGGGGAATTTCTGTACAGAAGGTTTATGTGAAACCTTAACAGAAAATCAAAATGCTAATCACAAAAAGGCCAACAAAGCAGGGAACCCAGTGTTTTCAGTTATCAAAAATCCTTCCTTCGTGCGTATTCAGCATCAAGTTCTAGATAACTTGATAAGGCAAGAAAACAATTGAGTTGGTGAGATGGCTCCATGGTAAAAGGCACTTGCTGCCAGGCCTGACAATATGGGTTCCATCACTGGGACCCACAACTCCTGCTCTGACACACACAGTGGCATGGCATGTACAGAGTCACACACACAGGCATGGCACATACACACACATACATAATACACAGGCATGGCATGTACACACACATACATACATACACAGGCATGACATATACACACAGACATGGCATATATACACACAGGCATGACATATACACACACAGACATGGCATGTACACATACAAAAGCATGGCATGTACATACACACACATACACACAGGCATGGCATGTACATACACACACATACACACAGGCATGGCATGTACATACACACACATACACACAGGCATGACATGCACATGCATACAAACACACAGTCATGATATGGTCATACACAGGCATGACATACATATGCACACACATATATGCACGCTCATACACACACATATACACACACTAAATAAAATGTAAAAAGAAGTTTTTAAAGACAAAAAATAAAAGATGCACAGCTAACATCATTTGCCATATTAAAGTACCCTTTAAAACCAACTCTCATTAAGTATGTATAATATCTATATGATGAAAATGATAAAATTCCGAGAAAAGAGACCAAGGTTCTATACAAATGGGAAACAATTTTACATGTGGATAAAGGCAATATCATCACAACACCTCTATTTTACACAAAGATCTCTAGAGTCAGTGCCATCCCAAGTAAAACACCAGGAAGTTATCTTGCTAACTTTTCAGAAATTAATCTGAAAGTTTATATGAAACAGTAAAATCTAATAATCCAAGACAATATTGCAAAGGATAAACAAGTCAGAACGCTCACCCCACTGTACTATAACACACAGAAGCTGTGCTGGGTAAGACAGTGGGATGTAGCAGCTCAGCCCTGCCTGCAGCTCTCCAGAGCATGGTCTCGAGGACTCGCATCAGTCAGCATCAGGACAGTGCAGGGCACTGCCTTCTTTTCCTGTGCTTTAATAAAACACCACAGCAGCGGCAGCTTGTAGCAACTATGAACAGATGCCACAGATCTCTGAAAAATAATTACCGATAAGCAGACCTACACACTTCAGATGGTTTGAAACATTCTGAGAGTTCCTAATAACACAGAAATTGTACCACTTAGCATTTATCTAGACGTGGTTTAGCAGTACCCATACAGGAAAACCTATGCATTATTTATTTGTAATTTCCAAAGCTTGAAGAAACTAAAATGTTATTCATTAGTAAATGAATTTTTAGAATGGAATATGATAAAATGGTCTAAAATGTGAGCTGTAGAGCTGTATGAAAACACTCATGTGTTGACATACATGCCCGTGGAATACGGCAATCTGAATAGATACATCTTATATGATTGCTAACACTAGCATTCTAGACAAAGGGTAAAGCTATAGGCTATATAACAAGATCAGTGATGTCTGGACATTCACAGGGAGGGAGGAAGAATGAGTAGGCAGAACTCAAGGCATCTCTGGGGCATTAGCCTATTCTCCATGACAGTTGTGTGGATACTTGCCATCAGGCTCTCATGAAACCCCAGAAGACATACGACTCAGAATGTTAACCCTGGGAACCAGCTAAAATTACATTAGGAGGGCTGGAGAGATGGCCGGCAGTCAGGAGGCCTTGCTTCTTTTACCAAGGACCTAGGCTCAATTCCTAGCACCCACATGGTGGCTCACAATCACCCGTAACTCCAGTCCCAGGGGATCCATCCTCTTCTGGCCTCTGTAGGTACCAGGCTTGCACATGGCACACAAACACCCATGCAAGCAAAACTCTTATACACAAACTGAACTCAAGGGTGAGGGAAGGAAGAGATAAAAGGACCTAAGAGCTTGCTGTCTGTCAGCCTAGCTAGGAAATTGCTACTTAGATGTTCAACGAGATGAGAGACCCTGTCTCAAGGTCGTTGTGGAAAACAATACAGAAAAGCACACAGTGGCTTTGGCTTCCACGTGTGTGTACACAGGCTAACACACTCACTGATGCACTTATATACACACATGTGAATGTGCACAACACACACACACACACACACACACACACACACACACGATCATCTCTGTAGCTCACAGCTGCTTCCCATCAATGAGGTGACCCAGCCACCTCCCACCGAGGTGTAGAAGCCACAGGGAGGCTATGCTCCACCTTGGCCTGCAAATCTGACTTTAAGATCACTGCTGTGGTCTGCCCTAACTGGAAACACACATGGGGAAATGCTGGAAAATGCAATTTAGTAAGCCAAACTGACACATTAAAAAGCCACCACAATTAGGAAAGGGTTGCTTATGACTCCCCCTCCCCCATGAAGCATAAATCACAGGAGAGGCATACTAACTTTAAAATGATAGACTGCTTGATTTCAGAGTCCCATAAGCACAGGTAATGGTGAGCCTCGTACTGACCAAGATGCGTGGAAACTTTGTAATCACAGAGAGTTCCTATCCAGAGAACTTTCTAATTCCTACATATAAAGAAAACTCAAAATGAGCCAACATATAAAAAGGTAATGCAGAAAGAATAAATGAAAAGACAAAATAACAGATAAATGAGAACACAAAATCAAGATGATACAAGCTAAATCAGTAAAATACTACAAACTTGGGGAAAACATTTGTGAGGATTCTGGGATGATTCTTTAGATTGTGGTGTGTGATATAGACTATCTGCATAACCACTGTAAAGAGTTCACTTCACAATATGTAGACTGTATGGCACACACAGTAGAGTATAAAATATCATTTCTAGACTTTTAGAACAGAGGATTGCACAGATCTGCGAGGACACATGAAACAGGATATTTATGGGACTGCTTTTGAAGATAGTCTCACAATTCCTTGCTGGGGACAGAAGATAAAATGTTTCCTGTACATTAAATATTATATAAAGATAGAAAGATGCTAACTTCAGCTGGTGTGTTAATACAAATAGATTTTAAAAATAATATTTACAAATGACAAATAATATTGGTGAATAAGTTTACCAAACAGTATTGTTTTAGTCGGGGTCACTGAATCAGACACCATGAGCAAAGCAACTTCTAAGAAAAGAATTTATCATAAAGATCTTTCACCTGTTTGGTAAGAGTCACCCCAAGATACTTTATACTGTTTGTGGCTATTGTGAAGGGGGTCATTTCCCTAATTTCTTTCTCAGCCTGATTATCCTTTGAGTATAGGAAGGCCACTGATTTGCTTGTGTTGATTTTATAACCTGCCATTTTGCTGAAGTTGCTTATCAGCTGTACGAGTTCTCTAGTGGAGTTTTTTGGGTCACTTCGGTAGACTATCATGTCATCTGCAAATAATGATAGTTTGACTTCTTCCTTTCCAATTTGTATCCCTTTGACCTCCTTATGTTGTCAAATTGCCCGAGCTAGTACCTCAAGTACAATATTGAAAAGATAAGGAGAAAGGGGGCAGCCCTGTCTAGTCCCTGATTTTAGTGGGATTGCTTCAAGTTTCTCTCCATTTAGTTTGATGCTGGCTACTTGTTTGCTGTATATTGCTTTTATTATGTTTAGGTATGGGCCTTGAATTCCTGTTCTTTCCAAGACTTTAAGCATGAAAGGATGCTGAATTTTGTCAAATGCTTTTTCAGCATCCAATGAAATGACCATGTGGTTTTTTTCTTTGAGTTTGTTTATGTAGTGGATTGCATTGATGGATTTCCGTATATTGAACCAACCCTGCATTCCCGGGATAAAGCCTACTTGATCATGGTGGATGATCGTTTTGATGTGTTCTTGGATTCGGTTGGCAAGAATTTTATTGAGTATTTTTGCATCGATGTTCATAAGGGAAATTGGCCTGAAGTTCTCTTTCTTTGTTGGATCTTTGTGTGGTTTTGGTATCAGTGTAATTGTGGCTTCGTAGAAGGAATTGGGTAGGGTTCCTTCTGTTTCTATTTTGTGGAATAGTTTGAAGAGTATTGGTGTTAACTCTTCTTTGAAGGTCTGATAGAATTCTGCACTGAAACCATCTGGTCCTGTGCTTTTTTTGGTTGGAAGACTTTCTATGACTCCTTCTATTTCTTTAGGCATTATGGGACTGTTTAGATGATCTATTTGGTCCTGATTTAATTTTGGTATTTGGTATCTGTCAAGGAAATTGTCCATTTCCTCCAGACTCTCCAGTTGTGTTGAGTATAGGCTCTTGTAGTAGAATCTGATGATTTTTTGGATTTCCTCAGTTTCTGTTGTTATATCCCCCTTTTCATATCTAAGTTTGTTAATTTGGATAGTTTCTCTGTGCCCTTTGGTCAGTCTGGCCAAGGGTTTATCTATCTTGTTGATTTTCTCAAAGAACCAGCTCCTGGATTCGTTGATTCTTTGTACAGGAAGATCCTGCTATACCACTCCTGGGCATATACCCAGAAGACTCCCCACCATGTAATAAGGATACATGTTCTACTATGTTCATAGCAGCCCTATTTGTAATTGCCAGATGCTGGAAAGAACCCAGGTGTCCCCCAACAGAAGAGTGGATGCAAAAAATGTGGTATATCTACACAATGGAGTACTATTCAGCCATTAGAAACAATGAATTCATGAAATTCTTAGGCAAATGGATGGAGCTAGAGAATATCATACTAAGTGAGGTAACCCAGACTCAAAAGGTGAATCATGGTATGGACTCACTAATAAGTGGATATTAACCTAGAAAACTGGAATACCCAAAACATAATCCACACATCAAATGAGGTACAAGAAGAAAGGAGGAGTGGCCCCTGGTTCTGGAAAGACTCAGTGAAACAGTATTCAGCAAAACCAGAACGGGGAAGTGGGAAGGGATGGGTGGGAGGACAGGGGAAGAGAAGGGGGCTTGCGGGACTTTCGGGGAGTGGGGGGGCTAGAAAAGGGGAAATCATTTGAAATGTAAATAAATTATATCGAATAATAAAAAAAAAACAAAAAAAAAACAAAACAAAAAAAAATGTTCAACTTCATTAGTCATTAGGGAAATGCAAATCAAAACAACCCTGAGATTTCACCTTACACCAGTCAGAATGGCTAAGATTAAAAATTCAGGAGACAGCAGGTGTTGGAGAGGATGTGGAGAAAGAGGAACACTCCTCCACTGCTGGTGGGGTTGCTTGGTACAACCACTCTGGAAATCAGTCTGGCAGTTCCTCCGAAAACTGGGTACCTCACTTCCAGAAGATCCTGCTATACCACTCCTGGGCATATACCCAGAGGATTCCCCACCATGTAATAAGGATACATGCTCTACTATGTTCATAGCAGCCCTATTTATAATTGCCAGATGCTGGAAAGAACCCAGGTATCCCTCAACAGAAGAGTGGATGCAAAAAATGTGGTATATCTACACAATGGAGTACTATTCAGCCATTAGAAACAATGAATTCATGAAATTCTTAGGCAAATGGATGGAGCCAGCGAACATCATACTAAGTGAGGTAACCCAGACTCAAAAGGTGAATCATGGTATGCACTCACTAATAAGTGGATATTAACCTAGAAAACTGGAATACCCAAAACATAATCCACACATCAAATGAGGTACAAGAAGAAAGGAGGAGTGGCCCCTTGTTCTGGAAAGACTCAGTGAAGCAGTATTCTGCAAAACCAGAACGGGGAAGTGGGAAGGGGTGGGTGGGAGGACAGGGGGAGAGAAGGGGGCTTATGGGACTTTTGGGGAGTGGGGGGCTAGAAAAGGGGAAATCATTTGAAATGTAAATAAAAAATATATTGAATAAAAAAAAAGAATATGTGTAGGGCTGAAGAGATGGCTCAGAGGTTAAGAGCACTGACTGCTCTTCCAAAAGTCCTGAGTTCAAATTCCAGCATCCACATGGGGGCTCAAACCATCTGTAATGAGGTCTGACGCCCTCTTCTGGAGTGTCTGAAGACAGCTACAGTGTACTTACATATAATAATAAATAAATCTTTTTTTTAAAAATCATAAAAAAAAAAGAAAGAAAAGAATTTATTCAACTTTTGCTTCCACATCGCTGTTCTTCTTTGGAGAAAGTCAGGACAGAAACTCAAACAGGGCAGGAACCAGGAGGCAGGAGCTGATGCAGAGGCCAAGGAGGCTGCTTACTGACTTGCTCCTCATGGCTTGCTCAGCCTACTTGTTTGTAGAACCCACAACCACCAATCCAGGGATGGCACCAATGGGCACTCCCCCATCAATCACTAAATAAGAAAACGCCCTATAGCCTTGCCTACAGCCTGCACCTGGATCTTATGGAAACATTGTCTCAATTGTGGTTCCCTCCTCTCAAATGTCTTTAGCTTGTGTCAAGTTGTTACAAAACTAGCCAACACATATACATAAAATAGGATAATACAATGTTGTAAGTTCTGTAAGTGTGTGAATGTGTAAATGCATATATGTTCTAGATATGTACATACAGAGCAAAATGCATATGAATGCAAATGATTTTTTCAGAATCCTCCTGTACTTCTTTCTGGCTGAGACCCATGTGCAGAAAAAGGTGAAAGCTTCTTTGGGAATTCCCACTCATTAAGTCCTTTATAAAAGAGATCTGGAAGCGAGTGAGAGGGATGAGGGGAAGCTCTTACTGGCAACCCTGGTCCCTGGTCCCTGATACTGATCTCTGATCCCACCTACAGTCCCAGCACACTATGTGTAGATGGTTGGCAGAGGCGGGAAACCAGGGAGCAGCTGGCAGGCACAGCTCTGCGACGACTAAAAGACTGACTCAAGGTAAGATGGAAGGAAAGAATCAACTGTGACCACCTAAACGTTGTCCTTTGAATGTTGTGCCCTGTGCACTCATTCCTCTGTGTCCCTGTCTGTCTGTCTTTATCTCTCAGTGTCTGTCTCTCTCTGTCTTTATCTCTGTCTGTATCTGTCTCTCTGTCTCTGTCTCTCTATGTGGGTGTGGGTGTGTAGGTGTGGGTGTGTGTTTCTCATTCTCTCTCACACACACAAATAAATAAATGGAAAAATTAAAGATCGAGATCTGCCACAATTTTTAAAACTAGCTTCTGTTTGGATATGTGGTTATCTGTTTTGTAATTTTTCCAAGTTATGCTTATAATGTTTCAAATTTTAGGGGGCTGTAAAGAATGTTCTTACAGAGAACCTAGCTTCAATTCCCAGCACCTCCTTGGTGACTTACAACTCTCCATAGCTCCCGTAACAGAATGGACGTGACAACAGCAGACTGAACTACAGTCTTCTTTTTCGTTAACTTTTTATTTATTCACTCTTCATCCTGATAGAAGCCCCCTCTCTTCCCTGTCTCCCCTCAAGCAGCCCATCCCTCATTTATCCTCCCCTTCTCCTCTGACAAGGGGGAGGGACCCCTGGGTGTCAAACCACCCTGGCACCTCAAGTCACTGCAGGACTGACTATGCATTTCTTCTCCCATGTGGCCAGACAAGGCAGCCCAGTTAGGGGAACGGGATCTACAGGCAGGCAACAGGTTCAGGGATAGTCCCCTGCTCCAGTTGTTGGAGGGCCAACATGAAGACCAAGCTGCACTTCTGCTACATATGTGTGGAGGTATAACCTACGTAGGCTATTTGGTTGGTGGTTCAATCTCTGGGAGCCCCCAAGGGTCCAGGTTAGTTGACTCTGTTGGTCTTCCTGTGGAACCTCTATCCCCTCTCAGTCCCTCAGTCCTTCCCTGAGCTCTACCCACTGCTTGGCTGTGGGTCTCTGCATCTATTTCAGTCGGCTGTTGGGTCGAGCCTCTCAGAGGACAGTTATACACGGATCCTGTCTGCAAGCATAACAGAGTGTCATTAATAATGTCAGGGATCAATTCCCGCCTGGGATGGGTCTCAGGCTGGGCCAGTCATCAGTTGGCCCTTCCCCCCATCTCTGTTCCGTCTTTGTCCCTGCACTTCAGGACAATTTCTGGTAGAAGCTATTGTGGGTGGGTTGTTTTCCTTATCCCTCCACCAAAAGGCCGGCTGGCTCCAGGAGATAGCCACTTCAGGCTCCATATCCCCCACTGCCAGGAGTCTCGGCTATTAAAAACAAGGGAAACATGAAATGTGCGGGCAAATGGATGGAACTAGAAAATACCATCCTGAGCAAGGTAACCCAGGCCCAAAAGGACATGCATGGTTTGTACTCACTTATAGGTGGACATTAGCCATAAAGTACAGGACACCCACACTACAATCCACAGGCCCAAAGAAGCGAAACAACAGGAGGGCTCAACGGAGGATGCTTGAATCTCACTCAGAATCTCACACAGAAATTAGTCATTGGAGGAAGATGAAGGGAGGGGAAGGGAGGGGAAGAGGGGAGGGGATCAGGTGTGGTGGGAGGGGCACATTCAGAGACTTGGGAGGAAGGAGGTCCCCAGAGTCTATGAGGGACTACTCTTAAGCATCCTCTTTCCATTTGCACATCCCCAAAGAGTATAATTTCATATGTGGACCAGGGGGCTGAGGATATAGCCCAGTTGGTACTGTTCACCTAGCATGCAAGTCTCTGGGGTGGACAGCACTACAGAAATCCAGGTTTGGGATACACTACTTTAAGGAGGGTCAGAAGTTCAAGGTCATCCTTGAACACATAGTGAGTTTAAGGTCAACCCAGGCCTGTCTCACAGGTAAATACATATGTCCACATGGCCTTTTCCTTCTCAGTGGGCCTGGGACATTTTGGGTTAGTGAGTTTGTGGACAGATAATCCTTCGTAATGATCACGTGGCAAAACCAACCATGAGATCACTGCTCAGCTCTCTGCTGTCCCGGCAGGCATTGCTGCTTTGAGTGACACTCCAGCAACTCCAAGCCGCCATTGTCCCCTGACCAAGTATGGCAGCCCAGATGTGCTCACTTGCTCTACACATGTGATCCTCTGCTCTATGGCATTAACTAATGCATGGAGGGTAAGAGAAAAGTGCAGAAGAAACCCCCCCCCCCTTTTCAATAGAAGACTAAGTGTTGTGGGAAACCACTTCAGGATGCTTGGTTTCAATCTTGCATTGTCTTTGAGATATTTTAAGGCATTTTTTAATGGCTCAGTGGGTCAAAGCACTTACTGAGCAAGCATTGTGAACCTGGTTCAAATCCCCAGCAGGCAGGTAAAAATCCAGGCAGGGTGTGTGCACCTGTAATCCTACTGCTGAGGCAGGAGGATGTCAGGAACTCACTTTAGGTACAGTGAGAGACATTCTCTCAAGGTTAGAATAAGGCAGAGTGTTGGCATTCCTTCTAGCCTCTGCCCCAGTTACCTGGCTACAGCCAGGTATGCCTGACTCACTATAAAAGGGGATGTTTGGCCAGTCAGGAGAGGCTCACCTCCATCTTGGTTTCGGACTCCAGAGAGATCGGACAGACTGAGATCAGCCTGGGCAGCGGCGCCACATCTCCAGGTCCTGCAAGAGGCTAGAGGGGCTTCCGGGCGGCCAGCTGGGAGAAGTCGGTGTGCTCCGGTGAATCCAGCGGTCCCCAGGGGGAGCCTTCGGGTGCCTGCATCGAGATCTGAACAGTCTGGGCAGCAGCACCCTGTCTACAGGCAGTGCAGGAGGTAAGCTGTGCACCAGAGGCCAACTGGAAAGGGGCAGCTTGCACTGGTGAGTCCAGCACTGACAGGACCAACTAACACCAGTGAGAACTAGATGGCAAAAGGCAAACGCAGGAACATCACTAACAGAAATCAAGGCAATATGGCAATATCTCAACCCAATTCTCCTCTACCAACATGTCCTGGATACCCCATTACACCAGTAAAACAAGATTTGGATTTAAAATCACTGGTCATGATGCTGGTACAGGAACACATGAAGGACATACTTAAAGAAATTCAGGAGAAAATGGATCAAAAGTTAGAAACCCTTGCAAGGGAAACACAAAATTCATTGAAAGAAATCCAGGAGAATACAAAAGCCAACAATGAGGAAACGCAAAAAACACTTAAAGAAATACAGGAGAACTTTGGTCAACAGGCTGAGGTCATGAAAGAGGAAACACAAAAAATCTCTTAAAGAATTACAGGAAAGCACAAACAAGCAAGTGAAGGAGCTAAGCAAAACCATCCAGGATCTAAAATCAGAAGTAGAAACAACTAAGAAAACACAAAGGGAGACAACTTTGGAGATAGAAAGCCTTGGGAAGAAATCAGGGGACAGAGATGCAAATATCAACAACAGAATACAAGAGATAGAAGAAAGAATCTCAGATGCTGAAGATTCCATAGAAACCATGGACTCAACAGTTAAAGAAAATGCAAAATGCAAAAAACTTGTAACCCAAAATATCCAGGAAATCCAGGACACAATGAGAAGACCAAACCTAAGGATTATAGGCATAGATGACAGTGAAGATTTACAACTTAAAGGGCCAGCAAATATCTTCAATAAAATTATGGAAGAAAACTTCCCTAACCTAAAGAGAGAGATGCCCATGAATATACAAGAAGCCTACAGAACTCCAAACAGACTGGACCAGAACAGAAATACTTCCCGTCACATAATAATCAAAACACCAAATGTTCTAAACAAAGAAAGAATACTAAAGGCAGTAAGAGAAAAAGGCCAAGTAACATATAAAGGAAGACCTATCAGAATCACAGCAGACTTTTCACCTGAGACTATGAAGGCTAGAAGGTCCTGGGCAGATCTCATGCAGACTCTAAGAGAACACAAATGCCAACCAAAACTACTATATCCAGCAAAACTCTCAATCACCATAGATGGAGAAACTAAGATATTTCATGACAAAACCAAGTTTACCCAATATCTATCCAGTGAAGCAGTATTCGGCAAAACCAGAACGGGGAAGCGGGAAGGGGTGGGTGGGAGGACAGGGGAAGAGAAGGGGGCTTTCGGGACTTTCAGGGAGTGGGGGGCTAGAAAAGGGGAAATCATTTGAAATGTAAATAAATTATATCGAATAAAAAAAATTAAAAAAATAAAATAAAATAAAAGGGGATGTTTGCCCCTCTGCTCACTCTCTTATTCTCTTATCCTCTTACTCCCTGACGCTTCTCCCTTTCTTCCCATCCCCCTCCTCCCTCTCTCTCTCTGCCTTTTCTGTCTCTACTTCCTCCTTAACTCCCCTTCCCATGCCCTAAATAAACTCTATTCCATACTATATGGCTGGTGCCTCAGGGGGGAGGGATGCCTCAGCTGGGCTCACAGAGACACCCCCTTCACCTCACTCTACCACATCTCTACCAAACAAATCCTGACTCTTTCTTTTAATAAAACACAGCAGAGAGAGCCATGGATCAGAAGGCCCTCTATCTTCCTCTAACCTCCATACTCCCTCACACAGAAGATGCATGGACTCCCCCCCCACACACACACACATAGCACACACATATGCATGCATGTGCACATGCACTCTTAAACAGGAACACAGTGAAATTGATTTTTGCTGTCCCTTCCCATACACTTCAGGGGCCTTCTTCCTCTTGAACAAAAGTGTATTTATCCCAATTTCCCCTCCTCTGACTCAATATTTTGATGCTTGTTTTACAGTCTCTTTTAGCTAGGTGTAACTTCTACCAAGCTCTCTCTTTACATGAGTTAAAAATCTTTAATATATCTATTTCACAGATAAAGGAACCATCTGAAACATTATTAATAAAATTCAAGATCTTTACCTTTTTTCATATATATAGGAGAACCAGTCCAGGACATCAAAATGCTACTCATGTGCTCATTAGAGACATAACCTGAACATGTTTCCTCCAAAGTATTGTTTCCTCTTAAGATTTCTTCAAAGTTAGCTGCCTTCAAGCAAGCTTCTTCCAGACCCACTGTTCTTACATTAGCCGGTCTTTCAGTAGCTTTCACACATTGGCTTTCACACCAGCCAATGTAGAGTAGCACAAACAGCCCAGTGTCGACAGCCAGCACTAACTAATAATTTCAATAAACACCAACAGTGCTGGTGACCAAGACACACCAAAAGTATCTGGATTAATGTTTACAAGGAAATCTATGGTGCTAACCTCTAGATTTCACAAAGTAGGAATGTAACCAATGCTTTTTGAGACTACAACTCCTTCTATTCCAAACTTTCTTACTGTGGTTACTTTATAGACAGAGGAGTTTCAAGATCACAGGGAAAAAGGAGAGGAAGAAAGGACAAATTTGTAAATCAGCAGTCAGAAGGACAGCTCCTGGTGCACTCTTGGAGAGGCAGGGCCAATTAAGGTGATTGTTGAGGTCATAATCACTGCACTTGCTGTGGACTCCACATGAATATTTGAATATCAATGTGTGTAATATATGCAAAATGAATTTCAGAAACCAGGCAGCATTGTTTATACAGCATTGGAAATGCTACAGCCTCGTGTGTGTGTGTGTGTGTGTGTGTGTGTGTGTGTGTGTGTGTGTATGTGTGTCTGTGTGTGTGTGTGTATGTGTGCATGTGTGTGTTTCTCAATATATACCCAAAAAGGCACTTCAGGCTGTGAGCAAGAAGTCCTAAGAGCAAATAGTCAAGAGAAGTAGACATGATTTTTTTCTATTAAAAAAAATTCAGGTTTTCTTTTTACATAAATGATTGCTTTCTCTAGTTGTCTTCTAATCTCCCTGTTTAGCTATCTATTTACAAAGGCAATTTGGGTTTTGCTGGTGTGTGCATGTGCACACCATAGCACAAATGTGGTGGTTAGAGAACAACCTTAGAAATCCATCTTTGCCCTCCCCCTTGTCTGAGACAGCATAAGCCAGGCTACCTTGCCCAAGAGCCCTGGCATTCCTTGCCCTATCTCCCCATCGGAGCAGCTGGGGTCCAGGTGCACGGTCAGCTGCATCCATCTCACATTTGCTGGGATCAAAGCTCAGGTTTGCAGCCTTGCACCCCAAGTACTTGACTCACTGATCCAACTCCCCAGTCATCCCTGTCTGTCTGTCTGCCTGTCTGCCTGCCAGCCAGCATGCTTGTCTATTTATTCATCTATGTGTTTGTTTGGAGATGGGGTCTTTTACTAGCCTGGAGTCCACTAGTTACAAGTCTCTGCCTCTGCACAGTTGCTGTTACAGGCACACACAGTCACACCCAGCTCTTCACCCATGGACTCTGGGGATTAAACACAGGCCCCTGTGTTTTTAAGCAAGTGCTTCTCTGGCTTCTCCCCAGTTCTTGTTGTCTTTTTGATTAGTAATGGTTCATTCACAGTTGAAGGCTTTTTATTAACACATAGTAATTTTCCTTATGTGGGGAGTTAACTGTGAGGATTTGCTACATGCTTGCCGTAGGCAATGAGACCATATCAAACACTGCAGCCCTGGTGAACACCTCCAGTGTTTATAGTTAGGACAGTGGGATCACATTCTGGAAGTTTCTTTCACAGTCAGCAAGATGGTCCCAGGAGTGGCATGTGCTTTTATTAATACGAAGAAGAAGAAGAAGAAGAAGAAGAAGAAGAAGAAGAAGAAGAAGAAGAAGAAGAAGAAGAAGAAGAAGAAGAAGAAGAAGAAGAAGAAGAAGAAGAAGAAGGAGGAGAAGGAGGAGAAGGAGGAGAAGGAGAAGGAGAAGGAGAAGGAGAAGGAGAAGGAGAAGGAGAAGGAGAAGGAGAAGGAGAAGGAGAAGGAGAAGGAGAAGGAGAAGAAGAAGAAGAAGAAGAAGAAGAAGAAGAAGAAGAAGAAGAAGAAGAAGAAGAAGAAGAGGAGGAGGAGGAGGAGGAGGAGGAGGAGGAGGAGGAGGAGGAGGAGGAGGAGGAGGAGGAGGAGGAGGAGGAGGAGGAGGAGGAGAAAGAAAGAAAGAAAGAAAGAAAGAAAGAAAGAAAGAAAGAAAGAAAGAAAGAAAGAAAGAAAGAAAGAAAGAAAGAAAGAAAGAAAGAAAAAGAAGAAAGTTCAGTCAGACATTAAGACTCGGGATGGCCTAAGACCACAAGGACAACATCAGTCCTTTATGCCTTTGTTGAAGTACACTTCACCTTTTCCTTGCAGAGGGATTTGTATTTGGAGGATCTTAGTCATGCCAGTCTGGCCTCTCTCCATATGTTCACACAGGCTGCTGTGCACCCCCCACCCAGCCACACACACACCTCACATGTGCTGCACACACACACACACACACACACACCTCAATGTCTCCCATCATCTCCCCGTCACCCTCACTGTTGTCCCAGCTTGGCACATACTCTGTCACCTAAACTACCAAGGTCAGGTCCCAGCTCACCTCCTCATCTGTGCTTACCTTCCTTACTGTGGTTTCCTCTCCCTTAACATCACTCAGATCAGAAAACGCTATTGCTGCATCCTTCCAATGACGTCCTATGAAAGCCAAATAGAAATCAAGTCCCCTGACCCAGCATTACCTCCTTTTCCCTGTGGCACCCGGTTAAAGCACACCGCCGCCACACTGGGCTTCTTTCTACTCAATGAGACATGTGCTGGACTCTTACACTGTCCTGCTAGCTCAGAGTTTAGCACAAACTCCATAATCTCAGGGAAACTTGGAGCCTCTTGATTTCCTTACAATGCTCATGACTGAGGAATCACACCTGTGTGGCTAATTTTCTCTTTGTCTTTTAGATGCCTTTCACTTCTGCACCACGACACACTTACTGAAGAAAACTTGGGTGGGCACAGGCTGGGCCTGAGAAAACGTGCGTGCATGCATGACGATGATGAACATGCCAGGTCCCGTTTCATACTTCACAATGACTTATTGTCATCAAGACTTCTTTCTTATTCACACTGGACAATGGCTTGTGGCTTTGAGGGTCTGAGGATGCAGAAATTTTCCATCATTGGTTCGCTGAAGTTCACCCAGAACTCAGCACAGTAATAGAGCCCAAATGACAAAAACCCTGCTCTAGGACATGGACCAAACACAACATCTCTGCTTCCGGTATGCTACAGAAAGCAGCTGGGATAGGAGTAGTTCTCTCCTTTTTCAGCATCTTGGGTCAAATCAGGCTGCATTTTTTTTTTATCCTAGACTCTAAATAGTAAGTCACTCATTTCTAACCCAGGTCCCATCACCTGGAATTGTCTCCCGACATGTCCTCATCTCTGTTGGCCACTCTCAAGTCTTTTCTTCCCATTTCAAGTCACCAGCCACTTGTTGGAAATGATTCCTTAGGTCTCAGTCCTCTGGACAGCCCTCCTTGGAGAGCAGAGTCCTAAACAGTTTAGAGGTTTTTTATGATTTAAGGAAAGCAGGTCAGTTATTTAGCATAAACACATACCATACCTGGAGACACAGTTAGAGGGACTGAAGTCAACATACCAGAGACGCCTGCATGTCCACATTTACTGAACGAATTCACAATCAACAGGGCAGAGAAAACCAGCCTGGATCTCTGACAACAGACTGATGAGTAAAAAAAGTGTGGTGTGTATACACAGAGAGAGAGAGAGAGATGAGAGAGAGAGAGAGAGAGAGAGAGAGAGAGTTGTATTTAGCCATAAAGAAGAACAAACAGACGAGTGCAGAAAAATCTCTATGACTGGAGGTCATGGGGTTAAACAATAGAACAAAAGAAGCCAGATTCAGAAAGACAAATACTGTACAATTTCTTTCATATGCAAATCATAGATTTTGTTATTTTTAGAAATGCATAAGATAGCTCTCTGTCTGTGTGTGTGTGTCTCTGTGTGTGCCTCTGTTTCTCTCTGTCTTTCCCTCTCTCTCTCACACACACACACACACTCATACACACACAGAGGCAGGAAGATGATTTGAAAATAGAAAACTAGAAGTGAAACTGTCTGGAAAAGCAAAAGGGACAGGAGTGGGAGAGAGAAGCAGGGAGCTTGGGTAGACACAGAGCGCACCCAGGCACAGGATCGTGCGGACACAACAGAGCACACATATCTGTGGGAGGCACTGTCTTTACAAGCCAGCACTGTGTGCAAGGTCTACATGGCAGTTTTTAAGAAGCAGTGTTAAGTCAGGTGTGGTGGTACACACATCGAAGCACTTGGGGATGTGGATGCAGGAGGATCTGAAGTTCTAGGTCATCCTTGGCTACACAGCCATGTCAGGCCAGCCTGGGCTAACGAAGACCCCTGCCTCAAAATATGTAAACAAACAAAAAGGCATTCCAAATGTATATAGGGAGAAGAAACTGGACAGAGGGGTTGACAGGGAGATCAGCTTGTGGTCTAAACACACGTGGCTCTGTGGTAATAACAAATGTTGGTTCTGACCTTTTTGACTCAGTTTCCTCTCTGTCTTCACAGTAGAAAAGGACTTCAGTGTAAAGGCTTTAACGTGTGGTTAATCCGTGTTGCAGAGGACACATATCTTCGACACCATGCCTATCCAGAGCCCTCAAATAGGCTCCAGGGCTCAGTCTACTCGTGAGGCAAACCCCATCCAAGGAGCTTCTGCACCCAGAATTCCCTGTAAGACAGCTCTTGTCCTGGAGAGAAGAAACATCACTGTGGAAAAACACGTACACGTCTGTTCCCCAAAAACTGTTCGTTTTTAGTTTATATAAGAGCCAGAGCTGAAATATGAATACGAACAAAGCAAGGGGAATTTCAATGCTCAGTGATATGGCCTAGAAAAACAAAGGGATGTGTTTACATAAATTATAAGCACTCCGGGGCCAGGGTATTATTCTTCCTCTGGTGCTGTCAACTGCTTATGTAGTACTGTGTACACTTGTGGCAACTCAGGAAGAATAATAATAATTAATACTGCATGCTTGTTCTAAACCTGCCGACATTTTATCAGGACTTACAGGCTGTTTTGTTCTGCTTGCCTTTTTTTTTTTTTTTGTAAGTCAATTCAAAACGGACGGTATGTATTTCCCAGTCCTTGCCTGTTGGGCATCTTTCTTTCTAACAAATCCACTGGTGATATTTTTGGCAAATATCTGTGACACCATAGCTAACGGGGCATGGAATTCATAGGGTCCTACTTGGAAGGTACTGAGATGACTACGGCTCTGGCCCAGTTGTTAACCACGGAGGTCACCATTTCAGTCATCGCTAGTTTCAGATGGCACAGGAAAGAAGAGGGAGAGGGACTAGAGAAGTTACCATGGAAGTCGCACCAGCATGGTTTAGGACACGGAGCCGTCAAACCCTGAAGCTCTCTCTTTTTACCAGAAAGGCTTCTATTTGCTGAAGAGATCAAGTGTATGCAGTGGTCCCTCTCCAGAGCCGCTTTCAAATCGGTTTCCTGGCAAAGCCATCTTCCCTCTCTGATGTAGCTTACACTTCTTCCAGAACCATCTTCCACAAGCCTGATTCCAGCAATAATTTTTCTTTAATTAAAAACAACAGCCAGGCACTGTTGGCCCTCAGATGCTCGGGGCTCCCTGAGAAGCCAGCTCTGCCTCACCTTCTTTACAGATTTCTTTCTACTGTCGGAGGCACATTCCCAGTACCAAGTGTGTTTACCCTCCCTGCCGACCCTAGATGCCGCTGTTCCCTGGGACACCCTGACACCCCGCACCCCCACGCTTGTGTCTATGTGACTTGCTCCATACCCTCACTTTTTCTATGGAAATGTAGATAACTTACGCACATCCCCCAAAGTCCCGAGTTAGGTGCCTTCTCCCTGCGGTTTCTTATTCTGTAACAGGGCTGTGCTGATTGATGAGCAGAGATGGTCTCCAGCCCCAGGCAAGCACGCCGTCTGACCTTCATCCATGTGAGCCTGTTGATCACATCTCTAAAATGCTGAGATATGATCTGAAAATCAGGCTCTGGTAAGATGGCTCAGTGAGTAGAGGGGCTTGCCACGAAGCCCGACAAACCTAGTTCAAAGCCTGGGACCCACACAATGTAAGAACAAAATCATTCCCCACAGTTGTCCTCTGACCCCCGACTTCTCACATGTATCATAGCATATCAGCACACACACACACACACACACACACACACACACACACACAGAGAGAGAGAGAGAGAGAGAGAGAGAGAGAGAGACATTGTGAAAAAATGTTAGCTTGAAATTTCATTTCTCATAGCCAGTGAGACAAGGAAACAGACCAGCAACACAAGCCACGACACCGTCCTTAACATCTGCTAAGACAAAATAAAAAAAAAAAAAAAAAAAAAAAAAAACCCAAGTGTCTGATAGAAGCAATTAGACTCTGAAGCAGGTGCTGGCCCCATCTCTTAACCCGTTCTGTATGAGGGTCACACTCCGGGTCTCATTCAGTTAGTGAAACCCACAAGGGCACCCCCACCCCAGCCCTGGAGTAATGGTAACAATACTGAGAGCCCCACGCAGCATGCCTAAGAGCACTTAGCTCCTATTGAAAGTCACGGGAATTATGCAGACATGAGACGTGGGGGAAGACAGGAGAGACAGCCTCTGCATCTTGGAAAACAGCCAGGAAAAGACCACAAAGGTCCAGTACCCCAGAGCTCTGTCACCCTTTGCTGTCACCGCTTCATCTTTCTGGGAACATATTGGATTGGGAAAGCCCTTTGCTCCATGCTGCCCCGCTCCCAACTGCCTGGCATCCGTGCCTGTCTGCGCCTCCCGGTTAATTGTGGCAGGCTTGCAGGAGGCCCTGCAGATGTCAGATGTCAGGCTGCATCCGATGAAGAGGTCCCTGCCTCGGGCTGTTTATATATGACCTACCAGGACTTCCCCTGCATGATGAAATAATTAGGGGCCACCGTTCGGGACTGATGCTGCCAGTCAGTTCAGGCAGCCTTACATTAAAAAATGAAAATGAAACATTCGGCCTTATCTATTCCAGAATCTTCCTTGGTTTATTGTAAATGCTGTTTCTTGTTTTCCAGATTTTCACAAGGATGCTAGTGTTTGCAAGAGAGGACAGTGATGGCTTGAAGAGAGGAAGGAGGCTCTTTTGTGAATTCGTGGGTGACAATTTAAGTGGAGTAAACAATTTAAAGTCTTTATTGTGTGCTTAATGTTCTAAATAAAGTTTGTCTTTTGTCTCTAAAAACAATTAGATTCTATAGACTCAACAAAACCTGGAGGTTTCCTTTTTTAAAAATTGGGAACATTTTCCTCAATCACTGAAGTCTTCTGTCTTAGTGAATCCTACATTTTGACTTTCTGACCCAGAAAACAAGTGAACTTTGCGATGCTATTATGTTTTAGATATGTTTATAAACTAGAGCTTTTTACCAGTCTTTAGGTTCTTATCCACATGCAGTTTCAATGACTCAAGAGAATCAGTCTATGTTCCATGACATGACTCAAAATTCTGAAGCAACTTTCATCATTAAATTGATTAAAAAGATTAAGAGGCTAGAGATTTAATGTGGCTATCAAATAGAATGAAGTTGTGGGTTTGGTCCCCGGCACCACTTAAACTTGGGTGCTGTGGTTCGTCCCTTCTAGTCCATCATTTGGGAAGCTGATTTGATACTATGATCAGTTCAAGGCCATCTTCAAGTATGTAGTGAGTCTGAGGCCAGTCTGGGGGATACAAGCTTTCAGGCTCACAAGGACTATCACCCCCTCAACTGGACAGCCTCAGACAAAATGTCTGCCAGCAAAATCCTGTCCTCCCATCTTACTTCTGAACCCTGTTCACCTAGGGAGCATCCACCTCCCCTAATGAGACCCTAGAGAGCTGCCTGCTTCCTAGGACGGTACTCAGAACCATTTTTTAAAAAATCGTACAATGAAGTCAAGAACGAAGGAGTCAGATGTTAAGGAAAGCACAACTGGGTGTCATGACGACACATAATCAATACCGAGGAGTCTGATGTAAGAGGCCATCCAACCTCAGATTACCCAGGGCTCTTTGTTTAGCAATAGCCTGACTCAAAATAGAAACAAAAAACCAAGCAAACAAAAAACCAGGAGAGAGAACACAAACAGAATTTCTCACTTCGCTAGATCTTGGGGTAAGGAGTGTACAATGTAATATTTACATGTCATTATGAGACAATCTCTCTCAATTTCTCTTTTATTTTTCTAAAAAGGTTGGTTACTCCTAGAACCCTCATCTAAGCCATATATTTAATATCTTTATATATATGAACAATTCCAGTCATAAATAGGAAGAACAAAATCCACCTGAGTTTCATTGCCTGACAGTCACCACACATGCATACACATACACACACACACATACACACACACACATACACACACACACATACATAAACATACACACACATATACACACACATACATACACATACACACACATACACATACACACACACACATACACATACACACACACACATACACATATACACACACACATACACACACACACACACATGAGAGAAGACATATGGATCTTGGAAAGCCAAGGAAATTATTTCAGAGCATAAAGAATATTCCTCACCAAAGTCTTTCGCGTGAAAGCAAGGATATATGATATGGGATATATGAACTGCAATGAGTTTTTATCCTAAAGATCAACCATGAGCCATTACTAATAGCTACCATAGGGCTGGTGAGATAGCTTGGTGGTTAAGAGCACACACTGCTCTTGTAGGGGACCTAAGTTCTGTTACCAGCATCCACACTGGCTAGTTCGCAACCACCTAGAACTCCGGCTCCAAGGAATCCAATGTCCTCTTTTTAAAAATATTCATTGTTTTAGACTGCCTCTGTGCAGTGTGTGCTTCTGTGTGTGTGCTTATTATGTAAATGTGTGTGTGCCTCTGTATGTACACGCATGTGTGTGTATTGTGTGTAACTTTGTATGTGTAAGTGTGTGTGTGTGTGTGTGTGTGTGTGTGTGTGTGCATCTCTCAGAGTGCAAGATCACTGATATCAGATTGCCCTGGAATTAGAGCTACAGGCATCTGTGAGCTACCCAATGTATACACTGAGAACAAAACTCAGGTGTAACAACTGAGCATGTCTCCAGCCCCAAAACTTTCCTTTTCCATTTTTCTATATGAGATGAGGTCTCACGGTATTCACAGTTGGATTAAAACTCATCGTGGAGACCACACTGCCTTCAAACTCCTGGAAACTAAGTGCTAGGATTAAAAGCCAATGCCATCACACCTAGCCCAACACCCTCTTTTAACCTCTGAAGGCATTTCACTAAATACAGAAGCCTGCACACACACCTGGACATACATATAAATATAATTATAATAATTGTGAGCAAACGGCATGAGAATAATAGTGAGAAGACATGGTGCCTATATAGAGACCTGGCCTTGACCTTGGAAAGGGTGCCAGTCTCCATGCTGATGGTCTTCATCTGAGCAGAGCGTGTTAGTTGGTGTCACTCTACTGTTTTAACTTGTTTAGCTATGTGTATAGAGCTGGCCTGTCAAATACACTTTCTGGTCTCATGTCCCTCATGTATACCTCTAGGAAGGAGAGAAATACAACATGTTAATGGTATGTGATTCATGATGCTAAAGCCAAAAGGGAGTGATGAAAGACTTCGGGGTGACCTTGCCCACCTGGCTGAAGTAAGGGTGAACAGAGAGAGGTTAGGAAATGTTTCTTAGGGAACGACATCATTGAGCAAGGCTTTAGTGAGGAGCAGGAGTGGGTCAGGTCAAGGGCAGAAAGATTTGGAGAGAGAGGGCAGGAAAGAAAAAGAGGGAAGGGAGACGGAAGGTAGAGAGGGGAGGGGAGGGGAGGGGAGGGGAGGGGACCTGAGCAACATGAACAGTGATATTCACGGGAACATCCTCAGTTCTCTTGCCCTGCTGAGTCCCCAGGCCATGAGGACAGCAACTGCAGACAAATCTAGAAAGGCTGAGAACCAACCCAAACGCCATTATCAGCCATACCACCAACCGGAGAGGTTTGGTTTTTTGTTTGTTTGCTTTTTTAAGAGTTATTTGTATTTTATGTATGTGAGCACACTGTCACTGTTGCTGACTTCAGACACACCAGAAGAGGGCATTGGATCTCATTACAGATGGTTGTGAGCCACCATGTGGGTGCTGGGACTAGAACTCAGGACCTCTGGAGGAGCAGTCAGTGCTCTGACCCGCTGAGCCACCTCTCCAGCCCGAACTGGAGAGTTTTAAGGCATGGCAGTTGCGCGCTGTCTTGTACCCACAGCCCTTCTCCTCATCCTCTAACTTTGGCCTCTGCTTCTGAGCTGCTGAACACAGTTCAGTGCGTCCTCCATCCATCGCTCCGTGCTCACCCCCCACAGGCTCCAGGAAACACCGCTGTCCTAGCATGCGCGGGCCTGGAGTGGGTCCCAGCGGGCATAGCACAGATCCCTCTTTGAAAGCCTTTCTTGGCTTCTAGGATATATAAACCCCTACTGCTTTCCCTCCTTTATCTGTGGCTTCTGTGAGCGTCCCCTATGACCTCTGCTTCTCCAGTGCAGATCGCAGATGCTGGTCTGCCCTGAGCCCCTCCCTCTCCTTTCTTCCAACTCACGAGTGCCATCCTGGCACAACAACATCTTCATGGTAGACTCTGATCTTGATGCCACCCATTCGCCACCACACCACCCTGTTACACAGTCACTAGTTGACCAGAATTCAGCATGTGTGGCAGTTTCGTTGGCAGGAGTTTGCTGTGTAGTCTAGATTTCCTTCGGAGTAGAACTATGGAAGGTGCAGAGGCAAGAACAAGACAGGACCGGCCACCAGTGGACTGTCAGTAGTTTGATTAGGCAGTCAACAGTGGGAGTGGAGTGAGCTGAAGCCCAGGACAGCTGGGTGTCCTCAGACTGCTGGTCCCTGACACATATCCGGTGATTAGATGGCAGGGCAACTAGCTGTGATCACCTGCTGAACACACTTAGGTGTGTCCATGTGATAGAACCCAGGCATGGGCGTCGGTCCCTCCGGACAACTCTCAGGACTGACTCTGCTGGTGTGATTTCAATCCTTCTTTGTGGCGTGCTCACATGGTCTGAATTTACTTTGATTCATTTACAGGGTGGCGCTCACTCTGTGCTTATGGGGTACCCTGCCGCTGAGGGTGTGCAGTGATAGTGTAACTGATAGTAAAGCCTGACAGATGTAAGCACACAGTCAGTCTGTCACTGCGTACAGTGAGCCCTTCAAAGACAAAGCCTTAGATTACCCATCCTTAGATTCACAATGGCCACAGGTATGGAGTCTATGCACCATGCTTCCTGATTCAGGAAGGAGGGGAGCGGGAGCGTTGGTCAGGTGTCTCCCGAGGAACTTGCAAACTAGATGCACAGACCACCTCCCTTTTCACAAAGTTGGTGGGGCTGAAGAGACAGACAGTAAAGTGTGGTAAAGTGTGACTGCAGCTTTTTCTTAGGATCTGAGTTTGGGTCACCCACATCTGGTGACTAGCAATCCCCTATAATCCCAGACTCTTTTCTGGACTTCTTGTACAATGCACTCACATGCACATACCCCAACACACACACACACACACACACAGAGAGAGAGAGAGAGAGAGAGAGAGAGAGAGAGAAACGCATACTTCTTAAAAACATAAATCTTTTTTTTAATGGTTGGCCTTGATCCCACAGAGCAGATCAAAGACAGGTTTCCTATTCTCCACCCTGCCTGCTCCATCTTAAGGAAAACATTCAGACAAATAGTCGTATAACAACCAGAACAGCATATGAAGTCAGGGTTATAACTCCCGAGTGACCGGATCATACAGAGAATAAGAAATTACTTAATGCAAGCTTGGGTGCCTTGGGGTTTCCCGGGAGTGTACAAGGTATACAGTTTCCCTCCCCAATAAAGAGGAGATGAATTCCTAGAAGAAACATTCCTGAAATCTGCAGATGCCTCAGTAAATATTTTAAAAAATGCATAATCCAGTCTGGAGACCCTCAGAAATGCAAATTGCTCACTTGAGATGAGAAGGCACCTATTGTTCAGCCCTGATTGCCTCTGAGGCCTACAGGCAAGGCAAGAAATAAAATAAAAAGGGGAAGGGGAAGCCAAACCCCAACAGTGCTTCCCCAGTCACCAGCTGCAAAGCAGACAGGGCGGTCCAGCCACAACCCTTTACTCTCTATCTTATAAACTCACGAATATATTGTGACCTGAATATATTGTATTACATTAGACTATTCTGTGGAAATTCATCGTGCCATGGGAGAGTACGGGAACAGTTGGAGCTATCTCTATTAACACAGACTCTTTCTACTGGGAACATTGCTTAGAGCAGAAACACCCGACTTCTCTTTCCCCTTCATGTGGCTGTGCCCTTCATTTAGATTTGTGTTCCTCCTCGAACCTCTAAGTTCTGCTCTTTTGTCTAAGAAGAAAAATGTGATGGTTTTCGTTTTATTCTTAACTCAGTTTCTCTTTGCAAGGAAAAAAAAAACCAAAGAAACAAAAAGCTAGTGACAAAGAGCATTAGGCCCTTGAAATTCATAGCGTAGAGCATTAAAATGAAAAAAAAAAAAAAAAACCTTCAGAGGAGAAGAAACAAGGCATTCCCTGTAAAATCTGTCTCTTCTAACCCACTGACCAGTCAGAGAATTAAAGCTGGATTTTTAAACACCAAACTTTTCTCACTGCCCTGCCCGTCCTCGTTTCATGTTTATAAACTGAAGAAAAATCTGTAATTACTAACAAAGAGTACAGCTGAACTATACACAGGTTAAGCCCTTCTAAATAAAGCAGAGAATAAATAGTTGAACGGTCCAGAGAGCTAGCATAATAAACACACCTACAGCAACACACATCCACCACGTGGGGGTTTCCAAGTCTTTAAAACTTCCTGGATAGAAAGGCAGCTGGAACCGTGTCTGCTAAATTTCTTTCTTTCTTTTTTTCTTTCTTTTTTTTAACTGTAGAGCTCTCTACTCCAGCCTGCAACCCTGTTCATTCTGAGGGCTATGGCAGTGGTGGGGGATGATGGTGTGGTGATGCTAAGTGAATGCTAACCTATTGTTAAATATCCCCAAGATGTCACACACAGCTCCTCTGATTCTCCTAGACCTCTGTCTAGCTGCTTACTATCCCCTGCTATAGAAGCACATTCAGGCTCAGTGATGATTCCTGGTGAGTTCACTTTTACCCACACTGCAACACAAGCAACATTTTATGTAAACCACGTGAAAGGACTGACACCCAAGGTTGTCCACATGTGCACCAGGTGGGTGAGTTACACACACACACACACACACACACATGCACATGTCCGTACATGCTCACACACACGTACATATGTGCACATGCACACATGCACACACATTTTCCAGCATAAATACACATGTATAATCACACATATATACATGCAAACACATGCAAATACATGCATACACATATGCACAGGCTCTCACACATACACATGCACACACATATATATACACATATGCACAGGCACACACATACACACACATATGCACAGGAACACACATACACACACAAACTTATACATACAAACACGTGCAAACTCACACATGTACACATAAACACACTTACACACATGAGCACACTCACATGTGCACACAATGCACACTCACACATGTACACATAACACACATGTACACATAAACACACATGTACACATGAACACATGCATGAGCAGGCACATATGGGCAGGCACAGGCATACACACAGACCCACACACACACACATGCATACTCACACATACTCACATACTTGCTGAGGTTAAAATCTTTAGCATCGCATGGACCACAAACTACTTTCAAGCAAACTCCACTCATTCACTGAAATTCTCTGTTAGAAATAAAACAAACCCAGATGGTGTTTCTTTCCAAGGAAGATGCATCAGATCTCCAGTCACTGTGAAGTTCTGTGGGACATCGTAACCTGGCTGGGTGTCACCATTGTGGCCTCTGTAAAGAGAGGTAAATCATCAATTCAAACCTATCTGAAAAAAAAATAGCTTAGGGCTGAATTCTGAGTCAGAAATGCTAATCAAAGGAACTTTATCATAGCCAGCTTGCTCCTGTCTCTCACCAGTTAATCTTCTTCAATATGCCTCCCCTCCACCCACCCCCACCCCCCACCCCCCGCACAATCCAGTATTCTTGAGTGGTCTCCTCTTCCCTCTGCTCCTCCCTTATTTTCTATTTCACTTACAAATGGAAGGATCAAGTCCAGCACCTTACACATACTAGATATGCACAGTGCCATAGCCAGTCCTCAGCAACTAGTGTGGGTCCTTAAGACAGTGCAAGGCATTAGCAACTGATGCAGGGCAAACAGCTTAAGTCCTTCCCGTCTGCACTCCTAAATACACTCTCCCAGGCAGGTCACTCTCCTTTGAAGGAGTAGACTTGGGGATCTGAGTGACTGCCATCTATTTGTGATTACTGCAAGCAGTACCGTATTCGCAGCTCCTGTTTATTCGCTTAATGCTGGCTATAACCTGACAGCTACAAGGTTGGCCAGTCCTGTTGTTTCTGTACTTTGCTTGCATCTCAAATGCCATGGCCAGGTCATGGCAAAGTCTTGCTGTCCAGTGCACAGAGGCACCACTGGAGGATAGTCAGAGCTTCAGCAGTACATCGGAGGTCATTTGGGACATTCCCTTGGAATCCCAGCTATTCTCTGCTGGCTTTCTGTTGACCTGAGGTGAGCAGCCTCCTGCAGCACGTGACTGCCCACTGTGGTGTTCTGTCTCACCACAGACTGAAAGTCATGGGCACAAGCAGCCGTAGCCTGAAACTGTGAACCAAGAGTAATACTTTCCTCCATTAAATAGGAACAAAACATCAGAGCATTACATCTTATTAATAAGAAAACTGAGACGCAGGAGAAGTGGGCTAACTTCTTGCCAGGGCTATCCTCCCTGGGCCTCTCCCTGGGATGGAAGTCAGAGTCCGTAAGTGTGATGAGGATCAGTTAGGTCCCACAGGATAAGCTGTCTGCATCAGTAAAGCACTCCTACTGGGCTGTCCCACTTCTAGTTCTTAAAGTCACATGACTTCTCCAAGGATGGTAGCCGTGCAAGGGATGGATGGGCAGAAAAGGGAGAGTGACTCAGGAATCAAGGAAGCAGCTGAGCAGCAGAGCCAGGGCCCCTTGGGAGGTAGAGGAGGAGGCAGGTGCTTCCTGAGGTGGTACTGAGTAAGAATCAAGACCGCAGCGTTAAGAGGGGAGTCCGTGAAAGCTAAACAAACATTCCCGACACCTCACCTTCTGCAAGAACCAATTTGGTATCACACAGGATGGTTCACACACCATATGTCATCCATGTTAGAAATTAAAAAACCAAAAGCCATTATCCTCCACACTGACCAACTTTGTTATGATGAAGTGACACGGAGGGAGTAGTAAGTTATCTGTGCCCTCAGGTTTGCCATGAAGACCCTCATTTAGGGTTAGAACAACAGATTTTTTAGTATTGTTTCTTGGCTCCATCTCTGCTGTTTGCAACCTATTGCAACCTTGGTTTCTTTCTCCTCTTGTTGTCCTTTGTCCTCCTGGTCAAACCCAACCACAACTATAATCACAACCACAACCCCAATGCCTAAAACTACAAATCTTCCTTATATAACAGAATCTGTTTGGCAAGCTACTTTACTGAATGGAGCATTTCCCTGCTGATTTAAAATATCACTTATCAGTTACTTTTCACTCTCAGTCCCCTCACCAATACAGAGAAGTACGAGGATTTCTCCTTATCTTTCTAAAGTAAAGCAGGCCTTGCTATCATTCTCCCTGGTGCAAACACTCATTGGCCCAGGTCCCAACAACTTTCTAAACTTGCCAGCGATAGTAATTTATATTTTGAAACAATGCAAATATATATTCACTTTGGGAAGATATATAAAAAAAGTATTTGAGCATATCTTGGCTATCAGTGACAAGAAGATAAAGTGCCCTGGGAATCCAGAAGATTTCCCTGTCCTTGCCGGATCATCCCAAAACAAGGCGTTTCCCCATATCTGTGTGGGTTTGGAAATCTGGATAGATGTGTTCTTGTGATGTTTCTCACACAATATATCATGCTCCCAAATAGTTTCTCATAGCCTATTAACACCTCTCCCCTCAAAAAAGAAAAAAGTTAATGGCTGCAGCCCACAAAATAACCAGGGTCTTTAGAGAAGTCAGTCTTTTAAGCAATTCGTACAGAAGTTATTTCTCAACCCTCCATCCTAGTTAAAACTAGGGACAGAACAAAGTCTGGTTTGCTTCTCCTATTTTCTATGCCCAGCATTAAGCCCTGGGCATGGTGCATGTTCTCCGCCACCAAGCTGTGTCCCAGCCCACAAATAGTCTTTGCTAACAAATAATCTGTATTGGAGACATCAGAATCCTTTGTTTGAAATCTCAAAGTCCAAGTCTGACCACATCTCCTTGGATGCTTGTCCTCCCTGCTTCATCTCAGACTTAAATCCTGAACTGGATAACTTTGTGCAATTCTGAATTTTTTTATAGACATTATGGGGATCTGCTTAGGCACACAGTTGTGTTGAATGGTCCCGAGCTCCAGCTAAGGCAGTGTTTGATAACCTGCTTTGTTGCACAGTTGCGTTGAATGGTCCCGAGCTCCAGCTAAGGCAGATAATCTAGCCCTGTTCCTCCATCAGGCTCAGCACTTATCTCACAAATGTAATGAACTAAACCAACTGGGTGCTAAGCTCAGATTTGCTCAAATCTAGTGGCATTTGACCATTGTATTGGCAACTGGAAATGAATATGCAGAGTTAAGTCTACACAAAAGTCTGGAATAAGATACAAGTCTGGGAGATTCCAGCTCCAAGACCAGACTGAAGGAGACACAATAGCCTAGCATGCATATCATTCTGCCTCACAGGACAATAGTTGTTTAGAGCACCTCAACCACATAGGCTCCCAAGGACTGACTCCAGCTGGCTGAGCTCCCGGGAGGCTGTGTTCTGAGGCATTATGGTCACTAAAAGTGAAATGTGGGGGTTTGCTTATTTGTGTTATTTCCAATGACGGTGGTGGAGCCTTACCTCTTGGAGGTTATCTAACCAGAAATGGAACTTTCCACAAAGGAATGTGAGCAGATGGCAGTAGTAGGGCGTTTGGAGGGGCTGTGAAGAGCTCCCTGCACACACTGCTACAGATGGCCAGACTCCTCCAAGATGCTCCTGTGTTGACTCTGATCCGCCTTCCACTGAGAAACTAGTCCCTTCTCCACAGCTTAGGGGCTCCATACTCTTCTCCAATATGTAGGCTCAGCCTGGCCTAATTGAGCTGTAATCAAGCCACCAAGTCAGAATGTTCAGATGTCAGAATTTCTACAGTTTTAACAGAAATGACTGAGGAGAGCACGCGGATTGCACTTACTATGACAGGACAGCTGAAACCAGACGAGCCAATTCTAATAAATAGTTGCACTGTGAAGTAAATACCTTACCTTTGAAACCAATTCTCACTTAATACAACTTAATAGAATAGAAGTAAACTATACTTCCCACTACCCTTGAATCTACAGTATACATTCTATACCAAGTAAGTCTCTAAACTCTTATGATGATACAGTGGCAAGTTCTTTTTTTGAGACAGTTCTATACCCGGCAATTGCCAGAGGATAGGAGTCACTGGTATGGAAGATGTTTTGTATATTTTGAAAAATTATTATAAACTCTTATGGGGGGCTTCTTGAGAACAGGGAAGCTATCCTTGATGGGTGGCTCTTTTCCATGAAATGTAGCCTTCTTTTCTCCTTTTTGTGGCCTTAAAGAAATGCTATCAGGGCACTGGGACATTTATTCAACAAAAGGTAGACGCTCTTCAATGTCATAGGAATGGCTTGTCAATTGTTTACAAGGCATTTTGAAATGTTTGGTCACACTTTTGAAAGTTCAAATGTTTACAATTCACTGGGAACACCCCCTATTTAAGTATAATAATAAATATATTTTAAAATATAATAAGTCCAGGCTCGAGCAAACGGACATGTGCCCTGAGTTGGACCACAGTCACTCATTCATTCAGCCAGTCAGCAAATTAGGTGCTCAACACTTTGGTATTGGGTAAAATTACACAGCCTCACACCATTCACGGAGCTGAATGTTAGTGCAACATTGAGTAGAAGTCGAATTATACAGGAACAAGCTACATTGTTTCCAGGTTGTATTTCCAAAGCAAGGTTTATATTAGGTAAGAGAGGCAAAATGAATTCAAAAGGAAACACAGGCAGTAACAGTAAATGCCATCTGTGACTAGCCTAAATATCGTGAATATAACAAAACACAGGCAAGATGAAGTTAGTTATCTTGTATGGGTGGTGTTCATTTCTTTGAGATAGGGCTTGTTTGTAACTGAAGCTGACTGCGAACTTGCAACATTCTTTCTGACTTGGCCTGCTAGGTGATGGAATTGCCAGCCTCTACAGCACCCCTGGCTGAAAGACTGTCCCCACTGAGACTGTAGAGTGGTGAGCTGTCACTGGTAAAAGGTAACACTGTCCCACCTTGGCTTCTCAGTGCTGAATGTAGAAGCTGGCTGAGAACTCACACAGCCCCAGAGCTCAGTACTGGGGAAACCGGATAAGGCCAGAGCAGGACTGGGCTGCGTAGCTCCTGAGCAAGCCACATGGGAAGTGAGGACGCCAACCCTGGCAGACAGGCTCACAGATGGCTACCCTGTAGACAACATCTCCACCTCCACTCACGGCAGGACCCAAGGCAGAGCCAAGGGGAGACACTGAGTTCTTCTCCAAGAGAAACTGAGAAATGATAAATGCTTATTGTTACTTTAAGACACTAAATTTAAATGTGTTGTATTTCTCGGCTATAGATAACAGATACACGGCAAAATGCATCCAGATCCGACATATGTGATCATTAACAGAAAGAGAAGCATCTAGCTATGCTGGAGTGTGCCTGAATTTCAAAGGCCAGCCTGAACTACATAGTGAGTCCCTGAAGGAGAGAGAGAGAGAGAGAGAGAGAGAGAGAGAGAGAGAGAGAGAGAGTAGGAGGAAAGGAGGGAGGGGGAGGGAAGAGGAAGAGAAGGGAAAGGATAAACATGTCACTTTAAAACATTTACGATCATTCATAATGTTTTAGCTGTGGGTCTTTTTCTTTTTCTTTCAAAATATAAATATTGTGGTAGAAGAATTACCTAGAAAATATGTATAATACAATGCTTAACAACAGCAACAACAAAAAAGCAGATGGTAAGTTCTCACAATATGCGTTGTTCCAAACTGTGAACTTAAGTCTCAGTGGAACTGCACTCAGAAGAAAACTTCTTGTGCAGAATGCAATGGTTAATGATCGCCACATCACATACTGTGCCCAGATTTGGAGCTTACAACAACGCACTCTATGCTTTGTAGACTGGGTGCATGGCAGTGTCTCTAGTACAGTGCAGACTGGGTGCAGGACAGTGTCTCCTGTGCAGTGTAGACTGGGTACAGGGCAGTGTCTCCTGTGCAGTGTAGACTGGGTACAGGGCAGTGTCTCCTGTGCAGTGTAGACTGGGTGCAGGACAGTGTCTCCTGTGCAGTGTAGACTGGGTACAGGGCAGTGTCTCCTGTGCAGTATAGACTGGTACAGTGGCAGGGTCTCCTGTGCAGTGTAGACTGGTTGCAAGGCAGTGTCTTCTGGGCAGTGTAGACTTGGTTCAGGGCACTGTCTCCTGTGCTACTGCATAGGATACAGAGGCAGGGTATCTTGTGCAGTGTAGACTGGATGCAGAAGTAGGGTGTGCCAAGTAGACTAGAAGCCAGGCAGGGTTTCCCACCCTCTGTGGTAGTTACTGAGTCCTCTGCAATGTGAAGTCAGTTCACAGCTTCACCCAAGCCAAAGAATCAAACATGCATGGTTTCATCCTGCTGTGAACTGACTTCACATCATCCCAAATCTAGGTTCCCAAGGCTAAGTCACTGGGATCTGATTGCATCTCCTGTATGGTCTTTCAACCACAGAGCCTAGTTTTCCTTAAATCAGCCACCTCTGGTTTCTTTGTATGGAAACTCAGGGCAGAGAAACAAGTGTGGCCTTCTTAAGGCTTGAGCCTAAAACTTACACAAGTCTATGTATCCACATTTTATTAATTCAAACGCTAGAGTCAGCACACCTTCACTGCCAGTGTGGTCTACAACTGCTTGGAGTCTGGTCAGCAGGACATACTGGACAAATCATTGCCTAGACACACCATCTATATTTCTCTTTGTTATTTCAATAATACAATAATGTAAATCTTTCATTGCCACGAATCCCATACTTTAGAGGACAGTCTGTACTGGTTTTGAGATAACTCAGTCTCTGATTTCTGCTCCCTTGTCTGGGATATGGAGCATTCAAGGATGTTGCTTAATTACAGTTCTTACACTACATTCATGTTCAGGGTGTGTGTGTTAATAATTTTTATAATTTTAATAATTCACAGAGCCTCTACCCAGGCACTGTTTTACAGGCCTGACTTCTCTGGTGTTTATGGACGGTAACAAGCAGCATGTGTAGAGTGAAAAGAGCCCATTTCTACTAATGCATTTCTCAAACAAAACTCTTGTAAAGTTAGAAGGAAAGATGCATATTCGAAGCTCGAAGCTATCGAAATGTTAGGAATTTATCCTATTAGGCACCTTGTACAAGCCATAATTACAGGCTCATCCATGACATTAGTGAGTATAAGAGTCCATCAGAAAGATCTGAGGAGGCTCTAAAATATTAGCACAAACATCTCTGAGACAGATCTGATCTTCTTGTAAAACTTATGAATTTAACAGCCAAGCTGAACTAGTGTTCTGCAGATAAAATTGGCCTAATAATCCTATAGCTTGTGGCCTTAGTGCCCAAGCACACTGCACTCACAGTTTGCAGTGATCAACACAACAGTAGAAAGTTATTGGGTGCCCCATTTTCTCAGTTTTCCAAACAGTCATTTATGTCGTTGCCTTGCCTGTACCCAGATGAGGTATACCTTCAGCTTTGGGAGCAAAGCAGCCCTACAGACAGCTGAAAACACCAGCATGCAATCTTAGGTCCATCCGTTTACTCCACACAGCATACAAATCCATCTCACAAGGACCAAGAACACAGTCAAGAAACAATCCTAGAAAAAGTTCACATGACAAACGAAGCAGCGGAAGCTGGGCAGATAGCTTGCAGGAAAGCACTTGTCCTGCAAGGAAGGCTGCCTGAGTTTGAACCACAGGTGCCTGTGGCTAATCTCAACTCTCCTGGGCAAATGGAAAATGGAGGCAGGGGAGCCCTCACAAACTCACAGGCCGGATAGCCTGGCACAAGCGGCTGAGACCATAATAAAAAGAGACACAAGATTGTCTTCACATCTACACACACACACACACACATACCATACATGCACACACACACATATGACATACACATACACCATACATGCACACACACACACCATACATGCACACACACATATGACACACACACACACCATACATGCACATACACATGCACACACACACACCATACATACACATACACACACACACACACACACACACACACACAATTTTGAAAAGGAAAAGAAATGAAATACTGGGTTTCTCCTTTTTCTACTATGAAATGTTGAGATTTTAAAAAGCTAATATAAAGTGGTCATTTCAATGATTCTGTGAGAACTGGAGAGATGGCTCAGTGGTAAAGCTCTTACTGGTCTTGCCAAGGACCCAAGTTTAGTTCCTAGCACCCACACTGGGCAACTCACAACCACACTCACATATGCATGCACATATCCATAAACAAGCACACAGGCAACTAAAATAATTACATACAACTATTTAATAACTTTGCAATTTTTAAAAATCATTCTGCAGTCATGAAAGTGACCATTAATTGAATGTCTGTGTTACTATCATCCCAGGCAATATACCTAAATTATCATTAAATATTCTTTAAAGGTGTTATTACAAAATGTTTGTTTTGTCGTTTTGTTTTGTTCATTTGGTTGGTTAGGTTCTTTTGGTTTTTGGTTTTTGGTTTGCTTTGGTTTGTTTTTCTTTTTTTGTTTTTACGCATAAGGAGACTGCTTACATGGTTCATCCAAGATCAGAGATGCCAACCCTCGTCTGCCTGGTGCCAAGTATCATTTACTACAAGACACTAACTCCAATAAGGAGTTCTCTGAAGAGGAACCAAGTTGATAATGATTGCTGTCTTTAAGTTAGTTAGTTTTGGTTTTTTGAGACAAAGTTTTTCTGTATAGCCATGGCTGTCTTGGAACTCACTTTGCAGCTCAGGCTGACCTCATATTCACAGAGATCCACCTGCCTCTGCCTCTGCCTATGCCTCTGCCTCTGCCTCTGCCTCTGCCTGTCTCTGCCTCCACTTCTGCCCTCCACTTCTGCCTCTAAATGTTAGGATTAAAGGCATATACCACCACTGCCCAGCTATGGCTGCCTATTCTAAACTAGCAATGAATCTGAAAACTTTACCTGTCTTATTGGTTTCTTATGTACATATAAATTATCTCAGTTTTAGAAATTACCTACATATCAAACAATATTTTCAAGCCTTTTTTTTAATTTAAGAGAGTGTGCATGAAGTGGAAACTTCTGGATTCTTTGGAAAATCAGTTGTGTCAGATGGTGTTTTTCGGTGTTTTTCAGCTAAAGCAATAACATGAAAGGGCATGTAATCAAGGATTCTTCAATGTTATGGTTTGTATAAGCCTGGCCCAGGGAGTGCCACAATTAGAAGGTGTGTCCCTGTACAAGTAGGTGTGGCCTTGTTGGAATAGGTGTATCACTGTGGGTGTGGGCTTTAAGACCCTCATCCTAGCTGCCTGAAAGCCAGTATTCTGCTAGCAGCCTTCAGATGAAGATGTAGGACTCTCAGCTCCTCCTGCACCATGCCTGCCTGGATGCTGCCATGTTCCCACCTTGATGATAATGGAACCTCTGAACCAGTAAACCAGCCCCAATTAAATGTTGTCCTTATAAGAGTTGTTTTGGTTATGGTATCTGTTCACAGTAGTAAACCACTAAGTTGCTAATGACACGCATGTATTGGTCCACCTTACATTGCATAGTTGAGCTCCATTTGTCGGGACTCCATAGAGAGAAACACACCATAAAACTTCTGGTGGTGTGCTGGTGGCTTCCTGCCACTCCTGCAGACTCAGGCCAATTTGCAGAGTCTTGGAGGGATCCTCTGTAGAGCAGAAAATATCCTAACCACTGAGCCATCTCTCAACAGCTCCTTCAGACAATTTATAAGCAAGCTGTAGAAACATTCTCTGTGTGATACCTCACAGTCATCAATAATGCCTGACTGTTGCAGGAACTTTAATGAGAAGACACTGGATGGTATGTTAATTCTATCATTCACACCAGAAGAAGAAGTGATGCTAACTTAGACTACTTAGACTACTCGTGATTGTAACAAACGTCTCAGCAGAAGGGACCCAGAATTGACGCATTTGCTGAGTTCATACAGAAAACTGCTTCAGACCTACAGGTTTATGACCCTTAACTTTAGAAGTGTTTTATAAATATTTCTGAGTTCATATCAGGGGTTTATTGCAGCATACCAACTCTTTATCTTTATTTGAGATCTTTTCAAATTTTAGAACTCTTAAATACATTTACCATTCGGGGACTCCTGGATTCTCACCTCACAGTTAAATGTTGCAACTTCTTATCAGGTTTACATAAGATATTAAATGCTTTTCATTACAGCGTTATGTTTTCTGTTGAGTCTGAGGAGTGTGTCCATGGAATGAGCTCCTGAGAAGTCTTTATTGGTTTCTACTAAAACAATCTACTAATCATCCCAAACTACTAAAACATGGGGAAGAACCAACCTAAAAAGTGATACTTGCAGAGATGGGATTCAGAGAGAGCTCCTGGGTCATCTTCCTTCTGCAGTCCCCTAAAAGTTATTTTAGGGGAGTCCATTACTCCCTAGATTTTGTTTTAGTTTGTCTCAGTTTGCTTCATTCAGTACATTCCAAGTCCTCTCTTGATAATAGTCATATTCCCGGCTGCCTTCTCTTGGCAATAGCTGACCTGGCTGTGAGCCCAAAACATGGTAAATTACAAATTACTACCAGATGAAGCCATGAGTTTTACAAAGAGCACTTCCTCCAGGCTCAGAACGCTGTGAAGCTAGGTGACATCACTGGAGTGATTAAGATCTGTGTGTGTGTGTGTGTGTGTGTGTGTGTGTGTGTGTGTGTGTGCGAGAGAGAGAGAGAGAGAGAGAGAGAGAGAGAGAGAGAATTCTTGTGTGTTTGTGAGTGTGTGTCTGAGAGACAATGCTTGTGTGTATGTGAGTGTGGTGTTTGTGTGTGTGTCTGTGCCCATGTATGTGCCCCTATTTGTCTGTGTGTGTGCATGTGTCTCTGTGTGTATTATCACCCACATGCACATATGTTATTAGATGGTAGAGCATTAATGAAGTTCCCTATTAATTTCTAAAATCAGAAAATAAGAAATTAGTTGCCCCAGGCCTAGGGCTCTCACAGTTCTGAGATCTCTTTCCTGTCTCCTCTCACATCTGGACGTCCGAGTGTCTGGCTGTTGCCCACTCAATCAAGGCCTTTGGCAATGCGCACATCGGAATGCCGCCCCTGCTTTTACAGCCACCACAGTGGTGGATGGTGTCTTCAAGGAAATCAAGCTTTCAGATTAAGAAGGAAGGATGTGGTCCTCTTTTTCTACCCACTGGACTTCACTTTTGTTTGCCCCATGGAGATCACTGCTTTTAGCAACCATGCTGAGGACTTCTGAAAACTAGGTTGCGAGGTGCTGGGAGTGTCTGTGGATTCTCAGTTCACCCACCTGGTGTGGATCAATACCCCAAGGAAGGAGGGAGGCTTGGGCCCCCTGAATATCCCTCTGCTTACTGACGTGACTAAGAGCTTGTCCCAGAATTACAGCGTGTTGAAAAATGATGAGGGCATCTCTCTCTTTTTTTTTAATTGATATATTCTTTATTTACATTTCAAATGATTTTTCCTTTCCAGGATCCCCCCTCCCCGAAAGTCCCATAAGCCATCTTCCCTCAATGAGGGCATCTCTTACAGGGGCCTCTTTATCACCGGTGCCAAAGGTGTGCTTTGCCAGATCACTGTCAGTGACCTACCTGTGGGACGCTCTGTGGATAAGTCTCTCTGCCTAGTCCAGGCCTTTTGGTATACAGAGGAGCATGGGGAAGTCTGTCCTGCTGGCTGGAAGCCGTGCAGTGACACCATCAAGCCCAGTGTAGATGACAGCAAAGAACACTTCTCCAAACACAACTGAGATGGGTAAACATCAGTGAGCCTGAATCTTGGATCTCACCTGTGCTCCAACCTGGACGTCCTGTGCTGGCCCCAGAAAATGCTAGATCTTCCTCCATACTCTGAAGGGGCTGGAGGCTAGGTGGTGGCTTTCTCGCTACCCACCCAGAATCTGGTTAATGATTTGTAACTATGGTTAAGGACCCTGGTTAAGGACCCTGCACTGAGCACACCCAGCTGGGCCCAGGTCTACAGTAAGCCAATAAGGTATTGGGACAATGAAAGAAAGAAAGAAAGAAAGAAAGAAAGAAAGAAAGAAAGAAAGAAAGAAAGAAAGAAAGAAAGAAAGAAAGAAAGAAAGAAAGAAAGAAAGAAAGGGAAAGGAAAGGAAAGGAAAGGAAAGGAAAGGAAAGGAAAGGAAAGGAGGAAGGAAGGAAGGAAGAAAGGAAGAGAGGAAGAAAGTTGTAATGGTCCAGGAAAAAGTTTAACAGTGACAAGAAACATTTAAGAAATGAGAGTTATAAATCTCTCCTTTAAAGAGGCCACCTCCTGTAGCCAGGCAGAAAACCCACTGGAGCAATAGGGATACCAACAAAAGTTTTGACCCAAAATGTATCCTGTCTACAAGAAATGCAGGGACAGGGGACAGAGCAGAGATGAACGGAATGGTCAACCATAACTCGCTCAACTTGAGACCCAGGCCATGGGCAAGCACCAGTCCTGACACTATTGATGTCATGCTTAGGGAGCCTAGCATGGCTGAGAGGCTCCACCCAGCACCTGACTCAGACAGATGCAGAGTTCCACAGCCAACCATTGCATGGAGCTTAGGAAATCTTGTGGAAGAGTTGGGAAAGGATGGAAAGCCTTGAAGGGGTAGGAACTCCACAGGAAGGCCAACGAGTCAAATACCCTGGACCTCTGGGCTGTACCAGGGTAGGATTCCCAGGGGGTCTCCACTATCTCAAAGGAGAAGGGGATGGGGGAAAGGACTATGAAAGGGGAAGACCACCAGGAGGGGCGACAGCAATTGGGATGTAAAGTGAAGAAACTTAAAAAAAAAAAAAAGGTTATTTTCTCAATAACTTCTCTTCAACTTAAAATTGTACATAGTTACAAATAATTTTAATTTTAATTTTGGAATATAATTTTAATATAGCCAGGCAGTGGTGGTATATGCCTTGATCCAGAGGCTGGAGGATCTGTGGTTTTAAGGACAGCCTGGTCTACAGAGCAAGTTCCAGGTTAACCAGGGATACACAGAGAAACCTTGTCTCGAAAAACCAAACAAAAAATAATAATAAAACAAAAATGAAAAACAAAATCAGACTTCTTGAGAAATAAAAAATAAACAATATTCCTACTTAAATGTTTTGTTTCATCTTTTCTTTAAAATGTTTTCCTTCTTTTATTTTTATTACTTCTGATTCTAAAGCATTCACTATGATTTTTATCAACAAACATAAGTGTCCATTTAAAAAACATTTTATTTTTAATAGATAAGTTTTAATAATCTGGGTAAGATAATTTTTCTAGACTCTAATCAACCAAAAATAAAATAGAAATAGAAAATTTATTTATATTACTAAGTCCACAATAAAATTATTTTTAATTATGTGAGTGAATGTTTCTATATTTTCCTCCAGGTGTCAAACTGACTTTTTGAGCCCTGGAATGCAAATGTCATTTTGAAATCTGACTTTATCCCATATGCTACAAAGGTTGTTCTGGAAAATTGTTGAGAAAGCACCTTCTAAATAAGTATAATTCGGGATGACTGTTCATGATATATTGACTGGTTCTGTATACAAGTGGAAAGAGTAGAGAACCTGTCAAATTAAAGCGGGACATCTGTAAAACGCTTTGCAAGAGAACGTTAAAATGCTATAAATCAATATGTGAGTGTTTAGAACAAAGTGAAGTCGCCCTGTGTTTTGCGGATTTGATTCATTCCCATGGTTCAGGGTGGTGCTTATACAGTTAGGCTGCAGCAAGGCTGGGGAAGACAGATTTCTCCACCAGCCCCTTTGCACCAAGAGATTTCTATTAAATTCAGCTGTGGCGGCGAGAGTTCATCATTTCAGAATCTGTGACTGTTCTGGAGGCTGGCATGGAACTCTGTAAAGCCCAAGTTGACCTGAACTTGAGATACCCTTGTATGAGTGTCCCATGTGCTACCGTTGCACATGGGCACCGCCTGTCCCCAAACCCTGTGTTTGGATCCTGTAATTCTAATATCTGTCTAAATGTGAGCACGCTGAAAACACAATGCCGATTTCCCGTCCTGAGAAACAGAGATATGAAAAGCTCTCTGATGGTGACTGTGCAAGAAGGACCAGTGTGGGGACTAAGAGTTCAAGCCACATCACATACACTTGAAATGCCTTTGTAAACTTCAGTGCACGTCAAGGGCAGGACGGGTTTCTCCCGCAGCAGCGCCCCCTGTGGCCATGCACTGTCGATGCAGATCTTCACTCTGCCCTTTCCCCTGGACTGAGTTCAGTCTGCAAGCTCAGACTAAGCACCCTGTCCCACAGAGGATCAGACTCACCTACTGGTAAATCTGACTTTCCAAGGATCTTGTCTAAGATCACCACTTCTATGCTTTCCCTGAATCCCACCTAGACAAGACAGGTGTGAATCCAACATGTGATGGGAATCACTGATGGGGGAAGAGGGGGGTGGAGGGGCGGGGCATATACTGAGCCACTAAAGTTTAGCGTTTCCTTAATAGAAGACAAAGATCTAAAATTTCTCTATATGACCCCCACACCCTACACCACCACCCCTCATCTCGGCGAAGTAGAGACTGCCAAGGACTGACTCCGGAAATTTGTTTCCTGGTAAAATCTGAAACAGCATCAGCTTGTTTCCAGTATTTTCTCCTGTGGGTGTGCTGTGTGTGTGTGTGTGTGTATGTGTGATATGTGTATGTGGTATGTGTGTGTGGTATGTGTGTATGTGGTGTGTGTGTGGTGTGTGTGTATGTGTGTTATGTATGTGGTGTGTGTGTGTGTGTTATGTATGTGTGTTATGTATGTGGTGTGTGTGTGTACAGAGATTATGTAAAGGTGTGCTCACCTCCGCAGATTCATGCAGCTCACGCTATACACCGAGCGAGCCCCTGGGCTCTGCATAGTCATCACGAGCAAGCCTAGATCTGTGCTGACACTTAAGTACCAGCATGTCCTGGCTGCTCTTCTGGAAAAAATGCAGTGCACTGCGGGAGTTCAGGCACTTAATCTAAAAGGACAAACTTTTACTAAACTGCACTGCTTGAAAGTATAAAATAAAACAAAGAAAGCTTTTTAAAATCTCCTTAGAAGCTACTGGAAGGTCATTCTTTTCCACCAGAATGAAAAATTTCCTGGCGTAAAACTGCAAGCTCAGAATACACGTTGTGTTTCTCACAACAGTCCACTTACTTACTGTTGCCTGATGGAGACAACCCTTCCTGTAGCCCTTCCAGTTTATAAGGCTTCTCCCCAGCTTCTCCAGCTTCTCCCAGCTTCTCCCCAACTTCTCCCCAGCTTCTCCAGCTTCTCCCCAGCTTCTCTCTAGCTTCTCCAGCTTCTCCCCAGCTTCTCCAGCTTTCCCTCTAGCCTGACACAACTGTCTGGGTAAGGGCCACCCAAGACTGACAGGGAATGAGTTGCAGGCAAATCCCACAGGTTTTCTCCCACTACAGGGCAGCCCAGTAAACCGTTAACCAGTGCAGCAGCATCCGCAGGCTCTGAGGACTTAAAGTAGGTGACCCCCCAGCAAGAAATTTCAGTCAGCTGAAGATGGAAGTGAAGGAAACTTCAAAGGGTCACGTCTAGACAACACCTTCCTGTCTCAGAGAGCTGCTTTCGACCTCCACGCATTGCAGACCGGGGCAAGGAGGAAAGCCCGTCAGACCTCATTGACCGTAGGTAATGAAACAGGGTAATTTCTTCTGATAATGTCACCAAAGAGGAAATCCTACAGACTAAACCGATTAAGACCTCAAGGGAAATATCATATGCACAAAATTGGTTGAGGGGGGTTTGGGAAGGTTGTGGGGGGGGGGGGGAGTTGTAGGAGAAGGGGTCGTGGATGGGATATTTTTTTAATTGATTTGGGCTACTTTTCTGTAGCAGAAACCAAATTTGAGGAAAACTTTGAGTTATATAACAATAGATAAGTCCTCTGTGCATGTCCACCATTAGACAGTTATAAACAAACTTGTGGGCCTCCACGATCTGAACCTATTCCCCTTCGAGAAGGGATGGAGCTTTTCCACTGAAAAGGACAAAGACGATCAGGCCAACTTGAGCTTTTTTGTTTTAACCTATGACCTGGGCACCAAGTGAGGCGGGAAGGCACTCCTGCCTAGCTGAGCTATGTGAATACATGGTGGGAAAAGAAGTAAGGAATTTAAGTCTAATGATCTTCAGTTGATATGTCTTGCTAACTGTGACACTTGGGCTTACCCTGCAACCCTGTATGCATGTTTTTATTTAAGAAAGGTTTTCAACATGAAAACAAAAATGCCATTGTATGTTTCAAATGCTGTTATTTACTGCTTTGACCTAACTGTCCCTTTTAATCACCTATTTCAAAAGCAAGAGTGTTATAGTTCTTCATAATGACCCCCTCCAAATTCATGAGCCGGCTTATCCCCAAGCACTTACGACCATGGGGGGCACCTGACAGTTTGTGATAATGCCTTTGCTGACATACAGCTAAGACAGTGTGGTCTTTCCAGACACACCTCATGGGTTATCTGAGTCAGAACTGATCTTTGCTAAGGGATCTACAACCTACAGTAGCTGGTTTTGAAAATCTGTGTCCTGGTTTACCAGCGTGGGTCTTACACTAAGCAACAGTTTAAAACCGAAGGGCTTGACTGCACTTCTGACTCGCCGACGCCCCTGCAGGTGCCTCCTTGTTGTGGGTGTCTTTCTAGGTGCTGAAGACTGCAGCCCAATTCTTCAAACTCTCCTTCAAATTTGGAGAGGTCTGTGGTAGTTACAAATGTTGAGCGCCTGAAGTTTGCTGTAATGAGAAGCATGGAGTCGCGCGGCAGCCATATTTACTGGCCGTCTTGATTCAGCACGCTCTCCTGGGAGTATGTTATTGAACAATGGGATCCAGGGCCGTGTTGGTAGCAGTCATCAATTACTTTTTACTAACAAGATTATATGCTTCTATAAAGCCCCTGATTTAAGTTCTGAGGGAAAGCAATGTCTACCAGTAAAATTCTGACTTGAAACTGGAAAGCTGTTATTACTCTTGAAACTATTAACTTATAAGAAATATATATTATATTATATTATTTAAGTTATTGCATTTAAGAGGACTACTTTTTAAAAAGAAGAAAATGTGGAACCTTTGAAAATATTGTTTACAAAAAAAAATCCAGTGTCTATGATTTTCCAGTTATGGAAGTAATGATGTAGGCACTGTAAAAAAGTTTTAGAAGATGAAAAAGTGTCTAGAGACAAGTGAACCTCCTTATCATGACCATCCTGACACAAGTCAGCCTACTCTCATCATCTCTGCTTAGACTACCATCTTGCAATCAGCAGTATCTTACTTTACACGGGCATGCTTGGAAGTTATGTCAGAATTCTCCCAATGGAAAAATAATTTTATTAACTACACTACACTCCATTCTAGAAATACGCTATATCTTAATGATTTTCTTGAACACCTTGTTTACTCCAAACATGTTGCTACTAACCATGGTCTAAAACAAGAATTACTCGGCTAGCACACAATTTGAGCCCATGAGCACAGTTTTTTGGTTTTGGTTTTGTCTTTTTAAGTATCCTGGTTCTGGTGGTGCACACCTTTAATCCCAGTGCTTGGGAGACAGAGGCAGATGGATCTCTGTGGGTTCAACACCAGCCTGGTTTCCAGAGCAAGTTCTAGGACAGCCAAGGCTATGCAGAGAAACCCTGTCTCAACCCCATCCCCCTCACCCCACACACAAAGAAAGCCTCACAGTGTAGAATGTGATAGGCTCACATTGACTATGCAGCCACACTGGCCTGAACTTGCCATCCCCCTCCCTCAGCCTCACTCACCAAGGCTGGGATTATAGGCATCAGGCACCATACTGTTCTGTGGTGGTTGTTTTGGTTTTTTCATCTTTTTTTTTTTTTCTGTTGTTGTTGAGGCTTCTCTCTAAAAATAAGGTTGGCTGGATGTGGCAATTCACTCTGGCCATCCCATTGCTCAGGATTCCTTCCCATGAATTAAAGGCAAGTTGGGGCTGTAAGAGTGTTTCAAAAAAGTAATCCTCTTTCATCAAAAGTGATTTTTTTAAAAATAGACAAAAAAAAAAAAACCTTCGTGAATTTCTTCCTTGAGCAACTACATCCCATAATATTTCCTTCCAGTCTTTTTTTCTTTCAATATGTTTGAAATTATCTTGTACATGTAATTTTGAATCCAGAATTTTTCCTCTCACATATTAGAAACATTTCCATATGGCATAAAATGTTTTATTACTTTAGTATCATTTGTGACTACTAGTAACTGACTTGGGCTACACAGTCTGCGGGAAGCATTATTTTCTCAATCATAATTCCCAGGCACTTACACACTCTATAAAGGGCTACATGAGACATCACGCAGCAAACCTCAGTAAGAGACTCATTTCTTTTCCATAAAATGGCTAAAAGGAAATAAAACATGCTTGGTGCCGGAGAGATGGCTCAGCAGTTAAGAAAACCTAACAGTCTTTGGAAGACACGGATTTAATTCCAAGCGCCCATCAAGTGTCTCATAAAATACCGTAACTTCAATTCCAAGGGATCAGATTCCCTCTTCTGGCCTCCATGGGCACCTGCACATACATGGAGAACATATATAAACTCAGACAGAGGCATGCAGGAGGGCCTCATGCCTCCACAGGCACCAGGCATTGACATTGTACATACATGCAGGCAAAACACACACATATGTGTAAAATAAAACAAATAATTTTAAATAAAAAACATAACCTAGTATTCAAATTTTATGATTTTAGAAAGTATGGTCCACAAGAATGATTTCCATTCGGAGATTATTTAAGATGCAGTTTATTTGAAAGGAAAAGAACTCATATATGAATTTGACAGTGTCTTCCTTTTTTTGTGATTTCTTAGTAATAAAATTGTATCGAAAGAAACATATCACTTCTTGTCAAGGGCAAGCATCAGCTTTGTCAGGAGTCTGAGGAAGGGGTGTTCAGGAGTGATGGAAGAAATAACTAGAAGTCAGTCATGGATACCGGCTGACAGCTCTGCACACTGCTCAAACAGCTCCCTAGACAGCTCTCCGCTCAAGACAGCGCTCTCTTGCTAGGAAAAAATTCTAAAAACTTTCTAGACAGCTCATGGGTTTTCTGACCAAAGTTTAAAAAGCCGCTAGAAAAAAAATTCTTCTGTTTTCCAACCAAAGTCAGAAAACCTTTAGCCAAAAAATTCTTGGGTTTTCTGACCAAAGTCAGAGAGCCACCAGATGAATTCTAAAAAAACAAGTGTAATAGCTCTCCAGACAGTTCCTCTCTTGTAGATCAAAGCCCAGTCTTTTATGTATCAGTTCAGTCATTTAACCTAGGTTCCCTTTTGAGTATTCCACAAGTCAGCATTTTATGACCTACCCTTGATTCTTAAGAAAAAACAGCAAGTACATTTTTTAACATAGCAAACAAACTCAGAGATCTGCCTGCCTTTGTAAACACAAACACTAAGGTAGCTAGGTGGAATCCTGCCCTGAGATCACCATACCCACCACACCTGGACCTAAACTTGAGCTGTCCCAGGCTCACCTTGAACTCAGGAATCTTCCCACCTTTATAGCACAGACAGTAAGCTAGCTGGGTGTGATCAGCCCTCAGATCACCATTCCCAAAATCTCTTTATCTCCTTCCTTAATATCTTTCTGCCAAGTTGGCTCATTAGTGTAGCTATCTCTGTTCTTTTAGGTCCATGAAGCCCCTCATCTCATATAATTAATATTTCATCCTTATTTTTCCATAGTTGAGAAATTATACATTCTTGAACTTATGTTTTCAGAGTTCTTTCTCACAGCCTGAAGGACTGTCCTGAAGGTTTCCATGTCACAGAGACACATTCTTGCCTCCTGGAGTCATGCTGTTCCTGATTATCTTGGAGTCATTAACCTTAACAGGGAGAACATTCCCCAAAGGATAAACATAGAAATATGTACATTGTTATAGAAACAAGCTCTGCAGCATGGCAACCACCAGCATTCAGGGAGGCCCATGCCCTGCTGGCTCTGCTCCAGGGGCAGGACCTGTGCCACCTCCCTTCCCCAGCAACAGGAACTCAGCAGTTCCTCTGCTGTGTTTGTTTATTTGTTTTTAGAATGTTCTAAGATTTGAGCCCAAGTCTCGTTCATGCAGCCCAGGCCACACACCACTTCTTTTTAAAGTGGTTGATTTATTACTCTTTTTTTTTTCCAGGATGATACTTTGTTACCTTGGTGATGGAAGTCAGTCTTCACAGCTTTAGTGATTCGTTCACCTCTGCCACATGCACTGTTTGGAACGAAGAATTGGAATGTTAATTGAACAACAGAAAGTATTGCCATCATTTGCCAGCTTACCTTGACCAAAATTCACTTTACAAATCTTTTATCAAAACCAGAGATAAAAGGTACTAAGAACAGGATCTAGTAAAATGTACCTTGTGCTATAACTCTGAGAAATCATTTTCATACACACACAGATAGTACATTTTAACTGCATTGTTACTAACTACATTATGAAATACAGTCACTTTCTTCTCTTCTATAGTGCCAGGGATTGAACCCAGGGCTTCATAACTGCCACACAGGCTCCCCCACCCGAGCTGCACCCCTGGCCTTCATTTTGCTTTTTATTTTAAGACAGGGTCTCAAAGGTTGCCCAGGTAGACCTTGACATTGCCGTCTCTCCTACCTCAGCTCCTGAGTAGCTCAATTGCAGACATGTGGCACAGGCCCAGACTAATACAATTATTTTAAAAATATAATTTTAAATGTGGTAAAGATCAACCTTCATTTGTGCAACATTAAGGAACCTCTATTATTTAAAAAAAAATATTGCTCATCTGCAAGCCTCTTAGTATTGGATAATTTAGAATATTTTACCACAGCATTATTTAAACAACTCCTTATTTTGGAAGAAGAGAAGTAGAAAATATGTATCCCAAAGTTAAAGATGCTTCACCTATCATTTAAATTTTTCTTTCCCCTTGGACTGGGCTAGAACTCACGTACCCAATGCCATGCTTGTATTCTGATCCTGAGTTCCAGTCCCACACTACAGCTGAAACTCCATCACTGCCATTTGTTTTTAGATTTATCTTACTTTGTGTATGTGAGTCACCTGCTTGCATGTGTCTCTGCACCATATGCATGGCTGGTGCCCTTACAGGTCAGAAAAGGGTGTTCTTGGTACCTCTTGATTGGGATTATGGACAATAGTGAGTTGTCATGTGGGTCCTGTTGTTCTTAACCACTGAACTAACTGTCCACTTTTCTCCTCCCCCTGCCCCCTTCAAGACAGGCAGGCATGCAACTCCAGAACCTCCTGCCTCTGTCTCCCTAGTGCTAGGAATAGAGACATATGCCACCACTCTTGCCTTTGGCACAGGGGGTTCTCTTAAAAATTAGCCTCCTTGGAGATAAATATAATGCCCACACCTCTGATCCCCACACTCTAGAGACAGAGGCAGGCAGACCTCTGAGTTTGAGTTTATAGAGTGAGTTCTGGAACAGACAGAGCTACATAGAGAAACTCTGTCTCAAAAAAACAAAACAAACAAAAACAAAAATAAAATAAAAAGCAGTAAGCAGGCAGCATATTATACACGGATAGTAAGTGCCTTTTTACTGTTTCCCTTCTCAGGTCTCTGGAAATCTTTCCCAAAGGTGAAGCATGGGCTAAACTATTTGTGAACTATCTCCTCTAACAGGAGAGATGACTAGGAACTGAAAGGGAAGTCATCGCTGCACTTTGGCCACATTCAGGTACAATGTTTATTTTAAATTTGTTTGATTGGGCCAGGCAGTGGTGGTACACACCTTCAATCCCAGCACTCAGGAGGCAGAGGCATGTGGATCTCTGAGTCCAGTTTGGTCTAGAGAGTGAGTTCCAAGTCAGTCAAGGCTACACAGAGAAGAAGCCTTCCCTCCACTCCCCCCAAAAAAAAATCAAAGAAAAAATTGTCTGATTAAAAACATGACAGATTACACCTGAAAAATGATATCAGACCTGACTGACACATACACACACATACACACACATGCAAACACACACATGCATACACACATACAGACACACACACACATTCATACACACATACACACATATGCATACATACATGCACACACATGCATACACATACATACACATACATGCATACACACGCACAGAGGCATAGAGACTACTCTCATATATGTACTTGCACACACATGCATATACTCATTTAAAATTGCTTGATTTAAAATGATGCATTGAGAACAGAGAGATGACTCCAAGTGATGTCTCAGAGTGTACAGAGACGACTTCAAGTGTGTTGGTTGCTCTTCCATGGTTCCTGATTTTAGTTCCTAGCACCCATAATGCAGGGTTCATAACCTCAACTCCATCTCCAAAAGATATGACAGCCTCTTCTGAACTCCACTTGTACCTGCACGCATGTGGTATACACTTACATACACATAAAATGTAGCAAATAGAATACCTAAACAAAAAAATAAAAGTGAAGTATTTTCTATACTTACCAATCTTTTGGGGGTGGGGGGAGAGAAAGACATACTTTGAGACAGGGTCTCTCCTACAAGGACCAACAAGTCTCTGTTATTGTCCAGGACGACCCTGTACTCTGCAAAGCCTCTGCATGACTAGAACACATTTGCCTCTGGTCAATTGTCCATTGCCAGCCAATCTCTCTGATCAGAGAGCTTGCCAGCTAGCATACCTAATGTAAGCAGACTAGAAAAGCCAAGTCCGAGATAGTCATTCACTCTAACTGGCAGCCCTAGAACTCACTCTTCATGCCAGAGGAGACCACAGACCTTCCCACTCACCCGCTGCAATGAAGATATCTCAGGCTCAGAGCCTAAGATGAAGGGAAGCCAACACCTAGAATACAGCAGACTCATTGTAAGGCCTTTAAATGTGCATGTTCTGCAGAACAGAAGCCCAGCCAGTGTAGCTACTGGCTGGCAAAAATCAGTAATGTCCCCAACCGCTGGGTTTCACTAGGCTCAAAACTCAAGTTGAAGATTTTTTGTTTCTTAAGATTGGATTTTTATTTGTAAGTGTCTGTGTGAATGTACCATGTGTGTTTGAGGAGACACAAGGGAGCCTCAGATCCCCAGGAGCTGATGGTCATGAGCCACCCCACCCAGCTGCTTGGGACAGAAATCCTCTAAAGGAATAGCAAGTGCTCTTAGCCATTGAGCCATCTCTCCAGGCCCAGACCGGAAGCCCTCCTCTCAGCTCCACGACAGATGAACATTCTAAAGCTCTCAAAAGCAAGAGTCAACTCTGTTTCTCACTACAAATTTCCATGATCTTGTTCTCTTAACAGTAAGCAAAATACATGAACAGCAACTTCATATAGAGAAACAAAGGCAGATTCCAAAACAAATTCTCAGGATCATTTAGCAGACAGTTTAAAGTCTAGTTAAAAATAATAAAGCTGGAACCCTTTGAATCAAGGACTCCACTGCATAAGTAACAGCCCCAAAGTATTTCTAAAGCTGGGCAGGACCAGGGCTCGATGGTTACCTGGAAGGACAAAATACCTTTCTGAAAACTGGAAACACTGGCTGTCTTCTGACCATGTGACGATTTGTATTTCAGTCTGTCCTGAACTGTCAGGTTGGTTAGTAGTAGCAGGACCTAAATGACAGATGTGCATACATCTTTGAAAGGCAGTTTTGTACATACAGTAGTTTCCCCTTTATCCATGGTTTTGCTCTCTCTGCTTATAGTTAGAGTATATCTGAAAGTATTAAAGGAAACATTCAAGAAATCAGCAGTCTGGGGCTGGTGAGAGGCGACTCAGCAATTAAGAGGTTAGGAGGCATCTCTGGAGGACAGAGTTCTGCTTCCAGCACCCACACAGAAGCTGTTCACAACCACCTGGAACACTGGCTCCAAAGGGATCCAGCACCTCTGGACTTGGCAAGTTATGCCAACAAGTGCACATAGACACCCAAACACAGATCACACACATACAAGCACATACACACAGAGATTCCCATATACAGGTACACACACACAGGTACACACATACACAGGTACACACACACACACACACACAGAAACCTACACATAGACACCCACATCCATATAAAGATACACAGATACATGTGCACATACACAGAGACAGACATGCACACACAGATCACACAAGTACAAACACATTCAAACACACACATACATAGGTACCCACACACAGACACCCACATGAAGAAACCCACACAGACACACAGACACAGAGAGACAGACATGCAGACACATACAAACATTCACACACAAATACCCACATACAGACACCCATACTCACATGAAGATACACTGACACACAGACACACAAAGAGAGAAAGAGACAGAGTCAGACAGAGCACACACATGTAGATGCCACACACACATACAATTAAAATAATGCATTTTTCCTGACCCACTTTAGTTTCATACCCTTCAAGTTCTGACAATTACCTTCTCCTTTTGTGCAGCAAATACTTGTTGAGCTCTCCAAGAAGATAAGGAAAAGAAACACAGGAAGAACTGTGTTTAAAGGCAGGCATTGTGGCTCAGACTTGTCTTACCAAGACTCTGTTCTAAGAGAATGGTCATGCATTTGAGGCCAGCCTGGGGTGACTGTCTCAAGAAAAAGATAAGATGATAATATTTTTGTATGTATATATGTATGTATATCTTAAAAATAGTCACTAAAATTTAAATTTAGAGGTCCAAAAGAGGGCTAGTTTGAAATGATATCATATCAAATTCCTGTCATTTCTTTTGCTTTATAATTATTGGGTTTCTTTACTCCGCCATTTTGGAAACTTCACTCATGCCTCTTTCCAGAGTCGTGCTCAACTCTGAACCATCAAACTTAGTGACAATGTTAAGGAAGAAGAGCAAAGAGGCACTGCTTTGAAGATTTTTGAAAGCATAAGAAATTAATTTGTAAAGTAAAGTTCAGAAAATCATACTTCCCCACGAGAGCACTCACCCATTGCTCTGCCTGGTGGCTGCTCCTCCCATCTGCTGGGAAACTCAGTGTCCAGTAATCTGTATCAAGTGCCTCAGCTCCGAATGTCCTGCAAGTGTCCAGGAATAGAAGGGCTGGGCAGTGTGCCTTCTGTTCACCTGAAGCCCTGAATGCAGTTGGCATGAGACAAGTGTGGACATCTGTATACGGGCTCTTATTGCTGGAAGGAAGTGTCCCCCCCCCCCGCCCCACCCCCTGCTCGCTCACATCTCAGCTAGCAGCCCTCCGTATCTGTAAAACCCCGGGTATCTATACCCCTCCTCTTCCTGCAGAAAAGTGCCCCACAGAGGGTTCAAGACATCCTCCTGCTAGCCAAGGGCTTGCTGGGGGAGCTGCCCACAGAAATCACAAGAAACATAGTGCACCTACACTCTAGGTGTAGGTAGAGGGAAACAAATCACCTCTGCAGTTCTATGAACTTGCTTGTTCAAGAATTTTCCACTCTATCTGACCTTCTACCAGGATGGCGTCTGGGGCTAGAAAGTGTTTTGCTTTATCCCTTCACAGGGACTAGGCTGGGCTCCTCAGATCCACACTCTACCACTCAGAGATCACAACCCTTGCATTTAGCTAAGAGGTGCAAGAGAAACCATTACCAGGTTCCTCCTCTGATACCAAATATTGCTAAGCTGTTGTTTGATGGCTTGTTTGAACTGAGATTAGCTCCCAGTTCAGGCTCCAGAAATTTATAAATTACCTTCGGAAGCTATTGTAGACAGCCCAGCATGGCAAACTCGGCTGGGGCAGGCTTTCCCTTCCTCCCATCCCCTCTGCCTTGCTAAAAACAAACAAACAAGTTACATTGCATTCCTAAAGCTAGCCATCAAGAGCCATTCTCTTGTTTGGTCAATCCCTCCTCCTGAGGCCAACTACAAATGTCCAACAATCAAAAGCTCTGTTTGGCTCACTGAATTAAAGTGCCCAATTAAAATTGAACACCGCAGCCTAACATGGGATTTCCCCCTTTTGCCTTTATAGACTGGCATTTACCTATTTGCCCTGTCTGTCTCCTCTCTATCCATAGGCAGTCCTCTTCCAACCCACAGGGTGACAAATACAACCTTCCCTCTCCCCCTCCCCCTTCTCTCCCTCCCCCCTCCCCCTCCCCTCTCTTCTTCTCCCCCTCTCCCCTCTTTCTCTCCCCCTACCCCTTTCCTCTCTTCCTATCCCCCTCCCCTTCCCCCTCTCTCCCCTCCCCCTTCCCTTCTCTCCCTCTTCCCCTCCCCCTCTCCCTCTCCCTTTCCCCCCTCCCTGTTTCTGTTCCTCTCCCTCCTCCTCTGTCTCCTGTCTTTGTCTCTTATTCTCTGCCCTCTGGGGCAAATAAAGCTCCTTTAAGCTGAGACCTTGGTCATCTACCTTAGGTTATTTCTTTTGCATTTTAAAAACATCTTGAAGGAGGCCTTGTGGTGCCAGCCCTCAGAAAGCAGACCAGGCTGATCTCGGTCAGTCAGGGGGAACGCCTGGGGGGAAGCCCAGTCTAAGTAGCTTGTTCCAGGTCAGCCAGGCTACACAGTAAAACTTTGTATCAAAAACAACCAAACAAAGCAAAAGAACCAGAAAGCAGGAAAGAGGGAAGAGAGGAGTGAAGGAGGGAGGGAGGGAGGGAGGGAGGAAAAAAAGGAGGAAAGAAGGAAGAGAAAGGAAAGAGAACCTTTGTGTAGACAAGACCTAGAATTCAAATCTAGAAAACACACGCACTTGAGATATTATCTGACTTAATATCACAATATCCTTATAGATTAAAGGGAGTTATCCCTGTTAGCATTCTGTCTAAACTCCAACCCACAGTTACCTAGCAACAGCCAAGTATGTTCCACCCCACAGTTACCTAGCAACAGCCAGGTATGCTCTACCCCACAGTTACCTGACAACAGCCAGGTAGGCCTTGCCCCCTCCTCTCTCTCTTGTTCTCTTGCCTCTTGCTCGCTCTTGCTTACCTCTTGCCCTCTTGGGCTCTTCCCTTCCCCCATCCCTTCCTTATTCCCTTCTCCCTCTCTCCACATGGTCACAGCAGGCCTCTACTTCTCTACTTTCTCCCTCTCTCTGCATTTCTCTGCCTCTACTACCCTCTTAACTCCCTTCCCCATACCCTGAATAAACTCTATTCTATACTATACTATTGTGTTGCTGGTCCCTCATGGGGAAGGGATGCCTTGGCATGAGCCTGCTGAGACACCCCCTTACCCCATACCTGACTACCCCTCCATAGAACATATTCCCTTCTCTGTCTTTATCTTTTTATAAACACAGCAATCTCTACATTCCAATTTTAAAAACAAAACAAAACAGGAATAGGGACAAGTTCTTAGTGTCTACATTTTTACAAACCAACAAACAAATCAAAGTCACAGAGCTTGTAAGTGACAGCACAGACTCTTTCAATTCTAAAAAGAATGGCTTTTGTTTTTGTTTGTGTAGCAGTGAACTAATACATCGGTCAGGTACCTGGTCCTGTTGACATTAACCTCAATGTAGGGAAGCAATGTGTGCACAGACCTGTAGCTCCCTTCCCACAGAGCCGCCCATCAAACAGGAACACCACTTGTTTGTCGATCCATCTGTCAGCTCACCTATCATGACATATTCTCTATTCGAGACCCAAAGAGTCTCAAGTTCCATAAAACATGCTTTCTGCTCTCCAGAGTGCTTAGGCTAGCAAAGAAATGAGAAAAGGCAGCCGGACTGCAAGGTGGCAGGCAGAAGGCAAGCCCCAGGCCAACAGAAGGGCGGCAGGACTCAGAAGACCTGTCTTCCTTGTCCTTCTTGATTTGGTTTTCAAGTGGAATGCATGGCACCAAATAGCTTGTGAAGTTTGAACGCTCAGCCCCTGTGTGATGTCTGGGGAGAGATTGCAAAGACTTGTTTTATTTTTAATTGAATATTAAATATATTTATATTTGTGTGTCTGTGTGTGAGTTTGTACACATGAGGTGAGTTACCCATAGAGGCTAGGAGAAGTTCAGATACCCTGTAGCTAGGGTTACAGGTGGTTGTGAGCCATCCCTCTTAGGTATTAGATCTTCTGCAGGAACCATAGGAATACTTACTTAATTGCTGACTCATCTCTCCAGGCCCTTAAGACATTTTTAGAAAAGACTTCAACACATCACAAAAACAGACCAAAAAAGTGAGCTTATTTCTAATGAACAAACAAACATAAGTTCTGTGTTATCAATAGATTCTGGCCACTTCGATTGCCGTGCTCAGCATCAAGCACATATCACTGTATCCTACTGCTGTTGGTGTAAACTCAGAGAAACTGAAAAGTCTCATAATTAACATTTACCTTAAAACAACATGTTGTGGCTCCAGAGGCAGCACAGTTGTTAGGAGTGTTTACTGCCCAGGCACGAGAGCCATGTAACAATCTAGGATGCTCTTGTGCCTGCCTGTAACCCAGCACTGAGCAGTGCACAGACAGGATTGCCAGAGCTGGATGACTTTCAGCCTAGCTGGAAAAAACACAAACTCTGAGGACCCTGTCTCAATGAACTACCATAGAGAGACAGAGGAGGACACCTGGGGCCTTCCTCTGTCTTCCTACTGTCTACACAGTTGTGCATGCCCTCACACACAGCTTCCTGAACAAATACCATAGTCACATGTATGTGCTATTTTAAATAGTTCACCTGCCTGCTTGCAGAACTTCTTTGCAGAATAAAATGTTTCAGTCTTGGAAGAAACTGTTATACAGTCAATCAACCAATAAACAAACAAACAAACAAATGCATATTTTAAAATATAACACTTGCAAGTCTTGAGAGATGGTTGGGTGGTTAGGAGCTCTTTCTTAAAGAGGACCCACGTTCAGTTTCCAGGACTCACACTGGTGCTGGTCACAACCACCTGTAGCCTCCGAGGATTGGACACCCTCTTCTGGCCTCTGTGGGTAATTGTACTCACATGTTAAAAAATAACAGATTTTTCTATGAATTATCTGGCTCTTCCACTGAGGAGTAATATAGAAGTACAGGTTAACAGGAGGTGAGATGTGTTTCTCCCTTATCCTCCTCCCTCGGGCTTCCCAGCCACAATGGTTTGCCTTGCTACCCATAACTAGGACCACTTACTCACTCCTACCCAACTCATCTTGATTCTGTCAGCTATCATTGTGCGCTCTAAAAGTGAGGGGCTAAGTGAATCTTGTCAGCTCCAGGGACTTCCTGAAGCTATATGAGTTGTTTACCTCCCTACTTACAGAGCTTCCTTGCAGGATGGGATGTTTCAATTTTGGAGGAAATTTACACAACAATGTGTGATGAAAGAAAGGAAGGAAGGAAGGAAGGAAGGAAGGAAGGAAGGAAGGAAGGAAGGAAGGAAGAGAGGATGGAAAGGGAAGGGGGAAGCTATGAAGGTGAGAGGGGAAATTCCTGGGGGGCATAAGAGGAGGGTAGGAAGGAAGATTCTGGTTGGATGTGATCAAGATACATTGCATAACAGTATAACCTTGTCATAGAAAACATTAAATCCTTTTAAAAAGAAGAAAAAAAAACTAGTGAGAATGCTCAAGAAAAGGGAAGCATTTAAATTACACTTTAGAAATCAAAGGCCATGTGGAATAATAAAGAAAACTTGTTTGAAATTTATAAATATTTTGATTGGATGGAAAATGCCAGTTATCAACAGTGGTAATTAGACAACTATGAAAAATTGAAAACTTCATAATCACAAGAGTTTAAAACAAAACACTCAATCTTTGTCATTTTGATGAGTCTGTGAAACTGTCCTGATTTGGGTAATGAAGTCTATAGCTCTTTCTTTTCCAAACTTAGAAGACCAGCATTGGTTAATTTCCCACTGTGGTGGACCTGGGTTCTCACCCTGAGCTCAAGTCAGAAAGAGCTTTAAAGAAATAACCCACCGTATTATAGAGAGGTTTGTTTATTGCCAGATGATGATGATCTACTGACAAGAGCTATTCGATGAGAGATCAACCAAGTTCTTATGATACAAGATATTATACACTACCACAAAAGACTATACTGTGATCCTTCATCCCAGTCTATGACTGTCCATCAAGAGGTTACAGTGATAGAGTTAGACAGAGATGGAACAGTGATGATTTAGATCATCCGAGTGGATTTACCTCCAAAATTATGAGAAGAATGTTACCTGGGCCAATGTTCCACATGCAAAGAGTCTCACTCTTTTCTAGTGGAAGCAGTCACTGTGGTAATAATTGCATTTCCTGTAACAGATAGTATGGAAGACAAAACACATCTTTACTCAAGATGTCACAATTACACAATTTCCTTGGAATACAAGAACAACTCCCCCGCCCCCTTGTATGGAAAGGATGTACCCTTCACATCAACCCTATAATGATGCAATCCTCAGAGCAGCAAATGTGGTAACAGTGGACAGAGCCAATCTTACAGAAACTCTAGAAAACCATAAAACTTTGGGCCAAAATACCAAATAAAAAATAGAAATGATTCTGTCATAACTACCTAAGGATTCATAAAAGAAAAAAAAATCGTGTGAACTTTTAACACTTTCTAGCTGGGTTCCTCTTTGTGGCTTTTACATTTCATGAAGAGAAAGAGAAAAGCATGGTTTATTATGATAGAATTATTTCAGCAAGAAAATGCTAAGTGTGTTAAGTCCTGCCTTGAACTAAACGTAAGTTTCAAATAATCTCTAAAGCTAGAGAGAGAGACAAGAGATAGATAGAGAGAGAGACTCAGAGAGAGACTCAGAGAGAGACAGAGACACATACAAAGACAGAGGGACAGAGATAGAGTGAGGGAGAAGAAAAGGAGAAGAAAGATGAGGAGGAGGAAGAGGAGGAAGAAGAGGAGGAGGAGGAATACCTGTAGCTCAGAGAGCAGTTTAAACTCAATTTAATTTCAGCAAACAAGATAGAACAGGCAGAAAATCTGACAAGCCTCCCCCTACAATGTCATTACCAATATTCTTTAATTAATTAATTAATTAATTAATTAATTAATTAATTTGCATTCCAAATACTGCCCTCCACCTGGTCCCTTCTCAAAGAGTTCTTACCCTCATCCTCCTCCCCTTTGCCTCTGAGAGGGTGTCACCCCATATCCAGCCGCATCCTCTCCCACTGATTCCAGACAAGGCAGTCTTCTACTTCATATATGTGATAGGGAGGGAAGGAGGGTGCTTAGACCAGGCACTGTGTGCTCTTTGGTTGGTGACTCAGTCTCTGGAAACTCTGAGGAGTCTAGATTAATTGACACTGTTGGTCTTCCTATGGGGTTACCATTTCCTTCAGCTCCTTCAGGCCTTCCTCTACCTCTTCCATAGGGATCTCTGACTTCTGTCTAATGTTTGACTGTGAGTATCTGCAACTGTCTCAGTCAGTTGCTGGTAGAGTCTCTCAGAGGACAGCCATGCTAGCACAACATAGCATCAACAATAGTTTCAGGTATTGGTGTATATCCATTGATCCCACGTTGTGCTGTTCACTGGTTGGCCATTCCTTCAGTCTCTGCTCCATTTTTCTCCATGCATTTCTTTAACAAAGGAGCAATTTGGGGCGTGGCCAATATTCTTAGTATAGCTAGTGTGAGAAACTCAAAAAAAAAAAACAAAAAACCTGTAAACAAAAATCTCCATCAAGTTAATTCTTAGTCTGATGGCTCTCTCCTCCCCTAAAGTGATTCACAGAGTGATTCCTCCAAAATCACGATAGTGCTAACATCTGAGAGGCTGAAGGAGAAGTGCACATCAGAGGTCTTCACCGCTGAGCATCTCCGTCTGAGCACTCTGCGCCCTACCAACCCTGAGTTGATGGAGACAGAGAGATTCTAGAAATGGTGTATCAGTGTGGTACGGCAGCACAGACCACATATCCCAGGTGATCAGAAATTCAAGGTCACCTTCAGCTATACAGGTATTTTGAGCTACAGGACACTTGATGTGGTAGTGGGTGGGGATGGGGTAGTATGTGTGACATTGTCCAGTAGCAACATACATACATCAATGATTATGTCCTGTCAAATAAATGTGACTGCCCTTAGCCACCGAGATTATACAGAGGACAGTTAGAAATCATTTTGCTCCAGAATGTACTGTATGGCTTCAATTAATCCAATCACATGATTACTTTTTTCTTCTCTGCTATTTTCCATCACAGTAAAACAAACAAACAAACAAACAACAACTATGTTTTGATCTCCAGAATTGTTGGAGACAGTAAATAAATGTAAGAGCTGTAATCTTTGTAAGTGCTAAGCAAAACATCTACAGCTAAAATTTTACTGTGTTTTTTTTCCAAAACTTTCTACTACTAAAAAAAAAAGTAATAGTAATGTATTCTGCTAAGTAGTTTATCCATAGCATGTTTGTGTGGTGGGAATAAATTCAACCATCCATTATGTGGGACAATTAATTACCCAGGGCAATAAACTCATGATGAAAACCCCGCAGATGTTGGCTTTAGTTAGTGATTCCCTTGAATTCAAGGGCAGCCTGGTCTACATAGGAAGTTACAAGCCAGCTGGGAGACACAGTGAAACTGTCAAAAAAAAAAAAAATCTGCACCTAGCCACTGCTCAGACCCTACAGTGGATCACAGCACTGACTGTGGATCAGACCCTACAGTGGATCACAGCACTGACTGACTGTGGATCAGACCCTACAGTGGATCACAGCACTGACTGTGGATCAGACCCTACAGTGGATCACAGCACTGACTGACTGTGGATCAGACCCTACAGTGGATCACAGCACTGACTGACTGTGGATCAGACCCTACAGTGGATCACAGCACTGACTGACTGTGGATCAGACCCTACAGTGGATCACAGCACTGACTGTGGATCAGACCCTACAGTGGATCACAGCACTGACTGTGGATCAGACCCTACAGTGGATCACAGCACTGACTGTGGATCAGACCCTACAGTGGATCACAGCACTGACTGACTGTGGATCAGACCCTACAGTGGATCACAGCACTGACTGTGGATCAGACCCTACAGTGGATCACAGCACTGACTGACTGTGGATCAGACCCTACAGTGGATCACAGCACTGACTGTGGATCAGACCCTACAGTGGATCACAGCACTGACTGTGGATCAGACCCTACAATATTCCGCATCACTGACTGTGGCTCAGGCCCTACAGTAGACCACATCACTGACTGAAACACAAGGATGAAAATAATTGCAGGTATTTCAGAAAGCCTCTGCTGGCTTCCTTAAAGTAGAAGGTTCAGACCCTATAGGGTATCTCCAAGATCGTGTATAAATGATCAGTGCCTTGTGGGGAGAGTAGTCTTTTTTTCATTCACACAAATTACAGCCTTCACAGTGTGTGGGTATATGTGTATGTATGTATACATTCATGTATGTATAGAGAAAATTACATGAGGTCATCAGATAATTTTATTAATTTAAGAACCAAGGTATAGATTGAAACACTATAGAACTGAAAGTATCAACAAATTATATCTTTGCCTGGTCTCTCTCTGGACAGGATATTTTCAGAGAACAAAGACCACCCATGTGTTACTCCTGTATGTGGACCACCTGGCACCTTGTAGGCACTCAAACAAACCCAATGAATTGAATGCAAATACAAATATGTGTATCACTCACCCTCAGTCTCTCAGTAATCATCAATAGTTGTCTCTGGAATCTCCCTCCAACTGCTGTAAAGGCCAAAGATGTTTTGAGATAAAATGCAGATACTTATTTACTTTTCCAATTCTGGTCCTCTAAGAATAGAGTCGTGAATTAATGTGTGTAAGAAAAGGCATTAAACCTTAAAGAGGCCCATGGAAAATTGGTGCAGAACTCCAGATTGGCTAAATCAGGTTTGTTATTTTATCCATTAAATAGTCTAAGCAGATTAATTGGAACCAGACATGTGAAGATTCATAAGATTTGGGTTTTACAAACCAACGATGGTTATTTTAGCAAAAAAAAAAAAATCTGTAAAGTTACATTTCAACACATCCAAACTAACTGCTTAATGAAAATAGAGATCTTGATTAATAATTTTTAAAAGTACACATAGGCAGGGATGTTATAAGGAAAAAAGGATGTTCTTTCCTTCTGTAACCAGATCCATTGCACAGTGACAATGTACTCAACTCCATATGCTTGTATAAATAATGCCAGCCACCTGCATCATCATAGATACATTGTACCAAAATTATGTACATCAAAACAAAAAGTATATTCTTGAAGAAACAAATTGTGCAAGTTTACATCCAGAGTCCTGATTTTGTGGACACCTTTAAGTCACAGCAGTCTGTTGTCCAGCAAGGGAACCAAGCCAACCGTTCTCAGCAGATGTCCATTGATGGAAGTGTTTCTGTCAGGAGAACTCTGATCTTCAGACACAAGGTCCAAAGCTTGCTCATTTGGTTCTCAAGACTGCTGTCCAGTCCATCACAGAGTCCCCATCAGAAATTAGCATTTTAAAGCTTTACCGTGGTGTAAACAAACCAATTAAAGAGAGCACGGGACTGCTGCATTCTAGAAAAGCTATATCCACATTCTCCAGCCAATCGCAGCTTCACAATTATTCCACTACCAGCCGTGATATTCAGCAATCAAACAATACATGTCTGAACAGGTTTTAAATGTCACATTAGGTCTTTGTGGAAGTGCTCAAACCCTTGTGAGTGACCTCAAGATAAAAAAAAATAAATATCTGTTCAGATAAGATCAATAGCCTCTACCTTGCATTCAAAATAAATTTAACGTAATCACATTACGGGGCCATTGTACTTTACTATTCTGTGAACCAGTATTACAGCCTTGGAACAATGCCAAAAAATAAAATTCGTAAGTTTAATGCTTATAATAAAGAAATACATAAATAGTCAGAAATGTACACTAGCTCCCAATACAGGCCCAAACAGTCTGTCCCCTAATATTCTAAACCCCCCCTCGAATGTGTGCTCTGTTTAGTTGGGTGATGATTTCGTCTTAATTTTATAGCTTTGTTTCCAAATCTCTCTCTCCAGCATCCTTACTACTGTAGCGTTTCTGTAGCGTTTCAGGGCTCTCCTCCCCTGTAACACTTAGCACAACTGCTGTTGACCTGGGCAAATATGTTTCTGATGCCTGTCAGCAAGTATAAAATGCATAATTTCATTAAAGTGTATTTTCTATGCTCTGGACCGAGAGAACAGTGTAAAATGAAGTTTGGCTAAAGTTCAACCGGGCATCAAATAGCACTGGCAAGAATGTTTTTAAACAGATGGTGCAAAATCTTGCTAACACGATAGTGTGTGCTCGACACAGGAAAAGCGATCGGGAACAGATGTGTTCCAAATGACCACCGCACCCAGCAGAAACAATGAACAGAGATATGCATTGGAAACGACACCCACGCCAGCCAGAAAAGAAAGCAAGGAGCAGAGCATGTCCTTGTCAAACACCAAGCTCTACTGACATTTTTTTTGCAGATTAAAGGTGGTGTGCAAATATTTTCCCCTTGGCTTCTGCTCGTATGTTAGTGCTAAATTTCTATCAAAGTGGCCAAAATTAAGAACATGATTTTTAAATCTATTAAAAAAGATAATTCCACAAAGAGAAAATACATTCTTGATTTAGCTTAAGAAATCTAGCATCCTAAGGACCCTGTCCATCTTTGGCAGGAAACATATTCTCATCAGCCTAGAAGAAACACACACACACCACACCCCCTTTAGGGCTGTACACGCGTGTCTAATCAAGTTACAAGCATTCGCCCCAGCATTGAATGGCTTTATTTAAAAAGTACCAAAGGCCAAGCAGCTGTGATTGGCAAGGGGACTAAGGCCAAACAGGCAATCCCCAGGGAAGTTCTCCCTGGAGGCTGGGATCGAGCCATTCCAGAAGGAGGGCCAGGCCCTCATCCTTAGAGACTCCTCCTGAGCCACCTGCGATGGAGTTGGAAGATAAGAGAACTTTGCGGGTGCCTGGAACTTCAGGCCCCCACCCCCAGAGGTTTGGCCTAATCCAGCCTAGCTACAGTGTCTTGTCCCAAGCAGTTGACTAGAGAAGGAGCCTTATGCCCTACTTCTCAAAGCTTTCTGCGCCCTTCTGGAGCTTTTTAGAGCCTAAGCAAGAAGTACCCTGTGGGCTGGGCAGTGGTTGGGAGGCAGAGGCAGGCGGATTTCTGAGTTCGAGGCCAGCTGGGTCTACAAAGTGAGTTCCAGGACAGTCAGGGGCTACACAGAGAAACCCTGTCTATGGGTGGGGTTGGGAGAAGAGTACCCTGTGTATTTACAAGCCAGTGGGGCTGAGCATAACCAAGGCTTGGGTCCGGGGCATCTTCTTGGAGGGAGCTGACTTTCTCATAGAGAGAAGTCTTAAGGCGCTCTAGATACCAAATTTGATTTCAAACAAGGAACACAGTATGGACTTGCCCACCGCCCAGGGGGAAAGGGCAGGGCAGCAGCCTTCATTCCAGGACCAGCCTAGCAGCTTCTGTACTCTGTCCCTTCGCAGTGACTAGGTCCAATGACCAGCCACAGCTGCACATCCGGAGTTTTGGGGATGCTTGCAGCAAGCCTAGGTCAGCGTTCCCTCCTAGTCGAAGGCCGTGGGGTGATGCTGTCCATGGCCTGGACAGGCCAGGACTGGGTGAATCTAGGGCAATACAAATGAGTCCTGCAGAGGGGGCACCAACCCACGCAGCACAGGCGAGAGGAAGGGCCTGGAGCAGAGGAAGAGGCGACCTGCTGGCCTGGGGTGTGGGAGTTACTAAGGAAATGCAAAAATATTTATGACTCAAGGCTGTGAGAAGCGCACATCCAGCACGCAGTCTACCCTGTCTCTCGCCAGTCTGCTGCCAGGAGGGGCTCCTCTGCACAGCGCCAATGCCTTGAAATTGATTCTCAGGACCCTCCAACCTCGTACCTTCTACTGCCAAAACCAAATGATAATTCTTCATTCCCATTATTCCAAGGGGTTTGGGGGAGCCAGTTATAGGGTAACACCATGATTAAGACCTTGTCGTGTGTTTATGTCCAGCTTCTGTGAGGCATCTCTCAGACTGGTTTCTGGTCTGTAAAGTGGGCGCCACACATGTCGGGGACAGTGACACAGGAGAAAAGGTGGTGTGTCAGCTTTTTATAATGATGCCCAGGCACCTCAAGAAAGCAGATAGTCCTTGAGGAACGCAATTACCTTGCATACAGGGCCCTATCAAGAAGCAAAGGCAAGGGAGTTTTCCCTGAACCAATCCTGACATTACAGAGACAGATGTTCATAGCTTGATTTAACCTCATCCCAACTCAAGGTGGACCTCTGGACCTTGCACACACCAGCCAAACCTTCTCATACTGAGTGGCACCATCAGCCTCGGGTTGAGATTTTATGAAAAGAAGTTTATTCCACCCCATTGTATCTTTAAAATTACTGGTGCATGGGGCTGGAGAGATGGCCCAGTGGTTAAGAGCACCAACTGCTCTTCCGAAGGTACTGGGTTCAAATCCCAGCAACCACATGGTGGCTCACAACCATCTGTAATGAGATCTGACACTCTCTTCTGGAGTGTCTGAAGAGAGAAGACAGATACAATGTGCTTACATATAATAAAAAAGTCTTTTTAAAAAAATAAAATAAAATTACTGGTGCAAAGTGGAAATATTCCAAAGAGAAGGAAAAGGAAAAATCATTGAAAAGTTTACTACATGCTGTATTAAAGATATGTTTCTATATTTAAAAATTCAGAGGAAACCTCTGCCTATTGACTCCAAGACACAAAAACAATAATGAATACACTAAGATAGAATATTTTCCAAAGAAATATTTTCCAAAGAAAATATTTTCTATTTGTTGTGGGAGAATACATGCTACAGCTAGCCTGTGCGGGTCAAAGAACAACTCACAGGTGTTCCATCTCCCTTCTAACTGTAGGTTTCCAGAGGTGTGACTTAAATGTCTTTACCCTCTGATGGCCTGAGTCACACCCTTTGGGGGATGGAGGAGTGGGCCAGAGTCCCTCCTGATGAGTTAAGTTGAAATTCATGCGCTTGACTGCTCTTTAAAACGCTGGGTTTTGCCGCATTTACAAAATCCCATAGCAGCTCCTGATGCATCTGCAGGCATTATTGGTACATGGGAGAGACTCATGAACAGGATGAAGCCTTGCTGCTGCCACCACCGCCACCGCCACCGCCACCGCCACCGCCACCGCCACCGCCCACCCACCCAGGGGTGGGTGAATTAATCACCATCAGAACTGGCACCCTCATCACAGGATAAGAGGCCTCCTGCAGCCTTTTCCAAGAATTGAAATCCCAGACATCAGCTTTCCTGGGGGTCCTGGACAGGGTGGCACAGCCGGGGTGGAGGTAGGCTGAGTTTGGGATAGACCTTATACAGCAGCAACAGTACCAGGCTCCCCAAGACCCTAATTCCAAATTTCACTACCTACTCTGGGCCACATTCTTTTCCTGGAGCAAAACCTGTGTCAGGTTTTGCTGACACAGGGAGAATGGGATAATATGCACAGGAGTTCTATGTGTGCAGAGACCAAAGAGGCTTACATGTCACTGAACATACCTGTTCTCTATCCAAGATGTCCCTGAAATGATACACTATAGTAGCCCCAGGTGTTCTTGCAATGATACATTGTAGGATCCTCAGGTGTCCCTACAATGATACATGTAGTAGCCCCAGGAGTTGCTACAATGATACATTGCAGTTTCCCCAAGTGTCTCTACAATGATATACTGTAGTATCTATGGATGGCCCAACAATGATACACTGTAGTAGTCCCAGGTGTCCCTGCAATGGCACACATGATAGTCCCGGGTGTCCCTACAATGATTCACTATAGTATCTCCAGGTTCAGAGGCTATTCCTCCTGTGGCTTCTCAGGAAGACAAGGCAGGTGTCCAGTTCCATTATACACACTGAAACCTGAAGAATTCACAAATGATAAATAAAGAGTGGAATTCAAGTTCCCACAATTGTATGGTCAGATTGTCTACTCCCTTCCTTGTTTAAGCTCTTTGAGGTAGAAAGAAGAGAAGAAGAAGGACAAGGAGGAGGAGGAAGAGAAGAAGGAGGAGGGGGAAGAAGAAGAAGAAGAAGAAGAAGAAGAAGAAGAAGAAGAAGAAGAAGAAGAAGAAGAAGAAGAAGAAGAAGAAGAAGAAGAAGAAGAAGTCATAGTCAGCTGTAGTTCCTGAACAGGAAGGTGCCAGGACAGTGGAGGATGTGCTAGAAGAAAACAGGCAAAGAAGGGAGTAAGCCTGCTTTGGCCAGCACCAGGTATCACATCCGGTTATAGAGAATAACCCAGTGGACCACACAACTCTGCCATGGAATGTACCTGCTGGGGTCATCTTGATTTCCCCTGTCCCTGTTAGGAGACTATTTCTAAAGGCTTTCCCACAGATGGTAGCATGTAAGACACTCTGGTTTTGCATAGCCAGGGCCAGGCTCTGGGTCTTCATATTCTACAGTTACAGAGCCAGTCGTAGTCAAGTCTAAAAGGGAAGTTACAGAAGAGGCCTTGCCTTTTGCACCACTATCAGTACAGAGGTTCACTTACTGCTGGATTCATCCATTTGATGAAAGTAAGCACCAGCTGTGAGGGAGAGGACAAAGACTTCACTGTGGCCTTAAGACCTGACTCCATTTCCCCTCTTGTGGCTTTTGTATTTGATACTTTGTTGTTCCATGCTATTATTGGTCAGATGTCAGTGGAGGTAGAATAGAGCATACTTCAGCACTGGATACCAAAATCTCTGTTTACCTTAAGGTATGGGGGCAGACAGAACTCCCAGGAAGAGAGGGATGGAGGGGGTCACAATCAATTCTCCTGAACTCTAAAAGAATCATGTCACATATACCAAAATGTGCCTTTCTGAACTCACCCAAAAGAGCCATCTGGGCTGAACAACTAAAACTGCAGCTTCCATGCTGTGTGTCTAGAGTTGAAAGGGTAGTGTTGATGAGCAAGTTAAAGTCTGGGGTACGCTCCGGAGCACAGAGCACACATTGGTGGGGCAGTTGATAAGACATCGGCCACAAATGCTTGCACACATTCCCTGATGCCTGCTTTTTAAATGCATAGGATTAGCCTCACAATAAACCTGGGAGAAAAAAGCAGTTTGGGAAAGAAAAGCAGTTTGGGAACACAGAGGGGAGGAGGGGACCTAAAGCTCCCAGGAGAAGGGGCTCCAGGCTGACTGCGCTCTCCTAGAGCCTCGGAAGTTCCTGGAGACACACACCTGCCTCAAACAACAGATCTATCTGAAGCCATAACAGGGCCAAACGCATCGCACCGGACAGTCCAGAACCTGGCCTGTTCCGACCTCTTGGCATGATGCTTTGCTGATGTTTCTGCCCCCAGGCCTCTCTAGGGAAGCAGAGAGAATAGGCAGAGCTGAGAATGGCATCCGCCCTGGACCTACTGTGTGGGTGAACATCTATTCAAGCATTACATTTTGTAACAAATTCTTAGTGGTACACTTAGATAAAGATCTTATAGATGATAAAACTAGAGTCTTAAAGTAAATTCCTCAATACCTGACTGCAAGTTGACAAGCTTCAAACCTCGAACTAATAGACATTACATCACCTAGTTCTTTAACACTAAGGAAAGTTAACTAAGTCCCACCCCAAGGAAAGAGAGAAGGGAGAGAGGAGAAAGGAAGAGACATGGAACTAGAGAAAAACATTGCCTTGGTTACAAGAACCAAGTCTCCTGTAGTTGCAATCCACATATAAAGTTCTTAACTTTTAGAAATATGGTTTAGAGTATTTCTGCGGCCACTCGTGGCAAACCCACCATTTTATAAGATCTGTTAAGATATGAAATGGCAGAACATGACAGAGGAGTCTTGCTGAGGAAGCCACTGCACATCTAAGTTGTGGGCACCCTGCTGGCAGCCTAGTTCCCTTAGCAAACTTTCTCAAATTCTGGGAATTCAGAGGCTCTCTCTCTCACAGTATTCTGCCCCCCACTCAGGCTGCAGAAACTCCTTTGGCACCTGAGTTGTTGCTTTGAGACTGAGTGTGGCTTTCATGCCACCCTGGCTGAGACTTAATTCCAATTATGGAACTGCTAGGAATGGACTCAGGACAAGTAGTGCAACCTGGGTGACATATGAGAGTGTGGGGATGCACCTCCAGGTGTGGGTCTCCACCCTCCCAGACCAGGGAGCTCAAAGCCTTGGAGAAGGGAGTGCCTAGAACCTGTAACAAAATGGGAGGTGGCAATTATTGGTTGGATTTTTCTCATTTTTCCCACTACACAGGCAAGATCCTATAGAAACAGCAGTCAGGTGTCTGAGGTTCCTGGTTTATTGGTCATGACAAAAGGTTCAAAACACCCGAGTCTCCAAACCACAGGTGCACTTTAAGGGAGACTGTGGACTTGGGAATGTCACGCTGCATAAATGGTGTCGTGTACTATCGTGTAGGAGTCTTCCAGAGTGCCCCCTCCACTAATTTCGGGCTCCCGATGGCCCCCAAGTTCTTTTTTCAGTTCATTTCTCTGCCTGTTTAGTGGGCCGGGTTTCCCGAGGCTCTGCCAAGGAACTGCTTGAGAGCAGGCTCAGGTTAAGCAGAACCTGGCTCTCCCATCTAGGGTCTCCAGAGTTTGTCTTCTTTAACACCGGGAGGCTTCCCACAGGGCTCAGGAGAGCAACATGCTCCGCACAACAGGTGTCAAGAGTGTCCTGAGTAAGTGTGTGCTCCCTTGAAACCCTTGAAAGAAAGTCACTCACACCTACCCCACCCCCAGGCTCTCCGCCTCAACAGGCAGAAGCCGAAGGAGAGGCATTCACCTTCTTGGTGACCTTCACTGTCGAGGATAATCTCACCTGTTTCCCCCTGAGACTGAAAGTGAGCAAGTTTCACACTCTATGCCACCGAGAGTGGATGCAGATTCCCAGCCTCACACTTTTAGCAACAAAACAAAACCTCTGCTCTCTCTCTTTTTTTTTTCCTTCACTTTCCAGACTCCTATGAACACGCAAAGTGGGCGACAATCCAAAGACACCCACCAACAACCAAGTATCTCGCATGCAGTTTCAGGGTGATCATAACTGAGCGTTCACATCAGAGACATCGACAGTTCCTTCTTGGGAGCCAAGGTCACACATTCCCCCTAGCTCGGCGGATAATCCTCGGGTCGACTGTGCCGTGGGTAGTATGTGAAGTGAATCTCTCCAGGCGGTCTCAGGCCGGAGAAAGTGCTGCACAGCCAAGCTAGACTTTGGTCAGGCCTCTGTAGCTACTTCCCTTAGCCTTCTCCCCAGGTCCCAGCCAAGTCTAGACTGGGATTTTGTGAGCCCTTGCCAGCCCTCTGGAGGATAGCAGCCCCAGAGACGGCGACATTAGAAGCTGGGAGTCAGTGTATGATTCGCCTTTTGCTCCAGTTGCGGGATAAGTTCCTTCAAAAGTGTGGTTAGTGCAAGGAGCACAGACGCGCAGAGTTCAATAGTTAAATTGGCGGGGAATTTCACTACTTCAAGTAGTAATTTTCTAATTCGGACCTATTGCTTTTAAATATCGAACTCCAGAGACCTCTGTCAATGCAGCCTTTTCCTGCTTGAAGTTCGTAAAGGGCTCTTGCAGTACGAGCCGGCGGGGGGGCGGGGGGGGATTGTAAAAATATCAGTTTTATGCCTTTGATAGTAATCGCCAAGGAGGAAGAGAAGGGTTGTTCGAAGACCGCAGATTTCGCGGCAGCTCGCCGTCCAATTAGGCAGCTCTTCGACAAGGTGGAAGCTCTGGGTGTCCGGTAGGTTCTCTCTTTCTCCAGTCCTGGACCAAGGCCTGGCGCAACAGGCTCCGGACCCTTTTCTGCACCCCAGCCCACTTAGTGTCTCCTAACTTGCGAGCCGCACAGACGTAGTAGTTATCTTTCCCACTCCATTAATTCCTTGGAGAGAGCCAGGGAATCCAGGGTGTTGGCCGACCTCCTAGTGGGCCTTCCTTTCTGGTTTTCATTTGATGAACAGTGGTTTCTAGAAATTTCAGTCCAATAGGAAGGCACCAACAAGGCACGGCCGATTTATTTTCCCACCTACAGACAAGCAAGATAATATACATACATTTTTAATGTATTTCGTTCAAAATTGATCTCAATTGGAGTGGAAGGGGGCTAAAAACTCTCATTCTGATTTTTATTTTTTTTTAAAGAAACGTTCTTTGTAAATTTTACCTCAAACACTTAAAGTGGAAAGAGCAGAAGGCGAACATTTTCTCTGTCTGATCCGAGGAGCAGCGAACTCTAGTTTGCCTGCGGGCAGGAGAAGCTAAACATTTTTAGGCAAACACATTTAGGTATACACAGGGTCAGAAGGTCATTAGGCCCAAAATCCCGCAACTCAGCCTTGACTTTCCTAGTGAAAACCATCACTTTCCGCTCCGCCCATCTCCAGCCCAAACCCCATGCCAAAGCCTCGGTCACCAGGACGGGGAACGCACTTACCACCCGGTAGCCCCGGGAGCGCGCTGGACACTGGCAATTATGCCGCCGGTGAGGTCGCAGTCCCGCCGGGCGCCGGGAGCAGGGCGGACGCCAGACCAGCCTTGTAGACTCCCGTCTGGTCTGACGTCCTCCTTCTCTAAGCCCGGAAGCCTCTAAAAACGAATCATTTCCTCCACTTATGCAGAGATAGGAGCTCTTAGATCAAGATTAGTATGTTGAAAACCTGATTGAGAGCCGCCTGATTAGGCGAGGGTGGGTGGGAAAGCGCGGCGTACACCACGGCGCCCCCTCCCTATTTCCCCCAAGCTGCTCTAGCGCGCTGGGCTCTCCAGATGACCGGCAGGGACCATTCTCGCTAACAGGCAAAGGGAACTTCAGAGGTACATTGCAAACCTTAGCACAAAGGACTGTAAGTAATTCTCCAAGCTAGATTTTAATTCCTCATCCAAGGAATCGGTTCAACGCCCGGCCTGGAGCCAGCATTTTGCATCTCTCTCCCTCTCTCTCTCTCTCTCTCTCTCTCTCTCTCTCTCTCTCTCTCTCTCTCTGTATCTCTCTCTCTCTCTCTCTCTCTCTCTCTCTCTCTCTCTCTCTCACACACACACACACATACACGTATCTCTGAGCAGAATCTTATGAAAAATACTTTATTATGTGGATTCCCTTACGCACTCCTGATTTTCCGCTTTTGACGAAATTCAGCAGCAGCAGCAACAACAACAACAATCACTACTTTGCCTTTCGAGAGGTCAGTCCAAACTTCCACTCTTCTATGCTTTACCAGAATACAGTCTATTCTTAAATCTCAGGCCCCTCTTATTCCACGCTAAATTTAATGGAGACCTCCTGATGGGCATGGGCCGAAGGGTGCTAATATGAACGTGTGTATATAATGGCTGGAAAGGAGAGCCGAGACGGTGTATGTTCAACAGTCCCATGTTTAAGGAGGAAAGGGGCCATCAAAGAAACCCCAAGCTCTTAATCCGTACCGGGCCCCAGGCTCATTTCTTCGGAGAAAGTGTGTCTGTCCAGCGTTAGTTGCTGCCACTGACCGATGGTCTGGGGCGGTTGTTCTTAAGTCTCCCACTAAAACAAGACAAGGGAGTAAGATTGCACACCCTTGTGTTTGACTTCATATATTTCTGTCTAACTAAAGTAAGAAAGCCTGGTTTTGTTAAAAAGGCTTGAGAAACCGATTCCAGGATGTTTTTATATCACTTCAGTTCAAAACGTTTCTTTTTTGCTTATCTCAAAGGACAAATAAATAAAAGTCATTTAAAAACTAACTTCTTACAAAATTTATCTTGTTCTATAAATGAGGTGAGACCTTATAAAGAAACAAACAAACAAAAACCCTCACACTTTCCAAGCCAGATCAAAATTAACTCCCCCACTCACACTCAAACGTTCACACTTAAGCATGAGAATGCGGAATGCGTAGCGACCCTGGACTCGTCTATCTATTGGCATATCGCTTGTCTATAATTAAGTAAAATAAAAAATCGTAACATACTTTCGTCTTTCTTGTATCCTTGATTTCAAATCAAGTCGCAAATCAAATCTAGCCGCTCGTTTGCCCCTTCCTTATCGTAACGGGAAAGAGAGAACCATTGGTACGCATTTAGGGAGAACTCGTCCTGGGAATTCAGGAGACCTCCGCTTTTCCTCCTTGTGCTGCTGCAAGAGATGTAACCCGAATCTTTGTTTAGGTTTTGACTCGGGAGCGAGAATGTAAAGACAAGTCAGACATAGAAAGCATATTCTTAAAAAAAAAAAAAAAAAAAGTCAAGTTAACGGGCCATCCGCATTCCCCCCACCTAACACTGAACTTAGACTAAGTTGTCTGGTGCAGATAAAGATCTTAACATGTAGAGAAGGCGGGTTTTTCATAAGGAGGTGAGGCTGTCCCTCCAGGAAAAGACTTTCCCCCACACCCCCTCCTCTCTGCGAGGTTCCACCCTCTGGAAAACACAACTTTCCCTCTTTCCTGGAGGGACAGGCCTCAGTGTGGCTGAGAGAGGAATCTTAAAAACAGTTGGTCAGAGAGTAGCTACGCTACAGTCACTGAGGGCCTCTTTAGACCTAGACACACTGGTGGCAACGCTGTCCTGCCAGTTAGCTTTCCTTGGCATTTGGGGGCGGAGGAGGAGACACTGCGGACACCCACAGCCTCTGACCCTCTGGAGCTGGTATGTGATGAGCAGCGCCTGCCTGCGGGGCCATGTATTGGAAGAGCGATCAGATGTTTGTGTGTAAACTGGAGGGAAAGGACGTGCCGGAGCTGGCGGTTCCCCGGGAGAAGGTGAGCGAGCCTACGCCGGGCGGGATCCGTTGAATAGGAGTTTCCTTGAGAAAGAGAGTTGTCCAGCTCCTAAGCCAGGTTGGGAAACTACCTGTCACCGCCTTGTCTCCAGACCTGACAATTTTTTTTATTACGTAGTAGCAGCGTTAGGTAGTAATCATTGAGTCCCCTCCCCACGGGCTCACTTAACCTGAGGCATGGACACTCTAATTTGGGAGACGAAGCCTGGAGCCTAAGACACTCACGGGGCAATGTGAGTCCTGCTTTTATTCTATGTGACCTGCTGTCGGCGGCAGTCAGGGGCAGGGGTCGGAGGTCTAGGTGTTTGTCTCGTGCCACCAAAATACTAAAGGCTGCACTCCGCTGAACGCTGGCTCTTGCCACGGATAAGGCGCATGTGGGGCTTGAGAACCGGCGGCGACAGACCTGAGGACTTGGGTCCTCCAGAGCCCACCCGCTCTTAGAAAGGACCAGAAGAACGATTTCACTGGAAATTCCAAAGGGGCAAACTTCGCAGCACGAGGCGAACCTAACGGGGGAAACCTCGCAAGCTGTCACCTACTCCGGAGGCAAGAACCGTGGGTGCTCACATTTTATGGTGGAACCCGATTCCTTTACTGTTGGAGAGCAGGGCGGGAAGGGGATGGCGTCGGCTGGACACGGGCTGGGTACTGCTGGCTTCGTGTTTGCCTGACGGTGGCGGGTGGAATTTCTGCCCGGATGCTTTGTGTCCGCGAGGTTGCGGCCAGGGAGCAGCTGCGCTGGGGGACACCCAGGCGTGGGACCGCTGCCTCACCTGGGGCTTTCAGAAGACAGTGGGAAAGGAGAGAAAAGGATTGAAAAGCGAGGGGTGTGGGCTGCTGGAACCTGCGGACCCACTGGCCCTAAACTAGACTTCTCAGAGAGATTGCATTCGTTTATAGAACAAAACTGAAAGTGCGGCCAGGGCTTGGGGGATCCTTGAGCGACGTGTCCATGCTTTCTAAAAATTCTGACCCGCATTGGGTGAGGGTTTTTTTTTTTTTTTTAATGGAGCAAATTAAATTCAGCTGGATATTTCCATTATTCAGCCCGCTTTTGCGCTGGTTAAAAATAATCCTTTAGTAGCTAAAATGTTGACTTACTGAGCACTAAGTGGCAATTCACACCTTAAAGAAACCAGTGTAAATCGCTTACGGTTCTAATTGCTTCAAGTTTACCAAAGAGCTGCTGGCTCCGTTTAATCTGAAGCATTTTCATTCAAATTGTCGGAACAAACACCAGGCTTCTTAAATCCCACTGTAATTAGCTTTCAAGTATCCGATTAAACCTCTTCACCTTTCGGGCTATCCTATTCAAAAAGCCCCCCCTTTCAAAAATATATGTGTGTCTTGCTCTTTTAATTGAGGTTATTAAAGAAATCAAGTTTCTCTCCCCACCCCCTCCTCAGTCATCTTTTCTTCTCTCTCACTCTACCTCCCCCCCGCCCCGTGCCCCCTTTAGCCGGGTGTTCCCCGCTCCCGGGTGATTGACGTCTAGAAAGCAATCGCTTTGTGCACTGAGGCCGGTTATTAGCTGGGTCCCCCCGGTGGGGGGCGGGGGCCGGCGCGCCGGGGTGAGCGCGGGGCTCGAGCCCGCAGCCGCGGCCGGCCGCGCAGTCCTCGAGTCGCCCGCTGGCGGCGGCGGCCCAGGGAGGCTGCGCGCGGGCGGCCGGCTGCGCCCGGGCTCAGGTGCGGGCGGTTGCACGCGCCGCCCTCGTGCGCGCCCTTCAGGAGCGCGGTGGGGCCGGGACTGCGGGGCGCCGCGCTCGCCGGCCGCCCGCTCCTCACCGCTGTCTCCCTGCCTCCCCGCTCTCGCGGCGCAGTGCCCCGGGCTCATGTCGGAGGAGTGCGGGCGGCCTGCAGCCCTGGCGGCCGGGAGGACCCGCAAAGGCGCTGGGGAAGAAGGACTGGTGAGTGGGGCGGCGACCCGAGTGGGGACCCCTAGCTCCCGGGCGGGGCGGGGCTCGGCTCCGGGGGTCCCGGGGTCCTGCTGCTGGGACGGGGCAGGCTGGGGATCGAGGACAGTCCTTGGGGTGCCCCGTGGGGAGGTGGGACGTGAAAGGCCAGTGCTCGGCTCTTCCTGCAGGTGAATCCCGAGGGCGCCGGGGACGAGGACTCCTGCTCCTCCTCGGCCCCGCTTTCCCCGTCGTCCTCGCCCCAGTCCATGGCCTCGGGCTCCGTGTGCCCGCCAGGCAAGTGTGTGTGCAGCAGTTGCGGCCTGGAGATTGTGGACAAATACCTCCTCAAGGTAGGATGGGGGGGCCAGGTGAGCCCCGACGGAGTCAGTGTGAGGGTCAGGGGTGGGGGGAATGCCTCACTTCGTGTCAACCGAGGCTCTGTAGACCCACTCAGCATATTAGTCCACTACTCTAAGGCCCACGGCGAGAAGTACGACAAGGAACCATCCGATTTTCCTTATTGTGAAACAGTGTAGGGACAGGGTCTACAGTGTAAATGAGGGTTCCCCTGGAGTGTGCGGAGGACTCGGTCACCAGCAGCGAAAGAAGGGCTTGAGGAAATGCCACCCATTCTGGCACAGCTACCAGATGCCGCTTTTGTTTGCTTTCCAAGCCTAAACTTTTACTTACTTAAAAATGTCATACTCTGCAAATTGGTCCCTCCTCTCCAAAACACCCGTGCTGCTATCTACATAGACTAGGCCTGGGTCCCTGTGTCATTCTCCCTCACAGCGGCTTCTCCTGTAACTAAAAACACTGTAAAGCACCTTTAAAGATCTTCCGTTTTGGACTGTTACCATCATCGTGGTCATAGGTTTATTTACCGGTACCTGGAACCTTCCCAAAGCAAAAGTTTATATAAAGCTTTAGAAGCCATGTGGTACCTCCCAGATCCTGCTAAGCACGGTGGTGTTATGTCCTTCCAGGGCTTGGGGGAAAACAATCTAGCTGTAAAGTTAGGTGCCTGTATAAGACCCCAGCTGAAGTGGTTCACGGGGGCGGTTTCAGAGTTGACTGTCTTAATTTGGTTAAACTTTCTCTTCAAATATTTCCGTGCTGGGGTGGGGGTGGGGGGTTGGAGTTGAGATTCTGGCAGGCTGAAGTTACCCTTGTCAGGCAGGGTCTTGGTCCCTGTGTCTTAATCTGAACACATTGGATTTCCAACTTCAATAGCTTTTAAAAACCACTATGTAAAACAATGCTTTCCAATACACCAAATTAGTTGCTAACCAGTTCACTTTCTGTCCCCCCCCCCCTCCGACCTTCAGTTTCAGAAGGATTAATTACAGAGAATAAAAGATCAAAACGTGAATTAGTGGGTTTCTTTAACTTCATGTCAACATTCAAACGCTGCTTTGTGGGTGAAATGGGAATATTACTTCCTGGGGCCCAGATAGAACACTAAAAGAAGCTTGAGTGAAAACATTTTCTAATGTTTTTTGTTGGATTCTTGAAGCTCAAAAATTAACCTGGCTTTCTCTTTAAAATCTGCATTCTTAAAATCCCATTTCCCATTTCCCTCTGTTAAAAACCATCCACAAAAACATGCACTGAGCCAAAGTAGCTTCTTGTTTTAAACAAGGTTCTCAGTGGCTACCAGAATCTGGAGCAACTTAAGAAAACTTTTAAGATGTAGAAAATAGTTACACAGTAAAATGTATTGTGTGCATTCTGGCCCAGACACTAGCCTTGACCTTCTATAATGTTATGCATTGCTCATGCTTGTCTTCACATTATAAAAAGTGTGTGTCTAAGTGGTTCTGCAAAGTTTTCTTTTGTAATTAGACAGGCGTCTACCTAGGAAAGTCTTCTACATACAATCATATTCTGCTAGGATTTATAAGGTAACTAAAATGTAACACCATAAGGTCATTTAAGCACTCTGAACTTCTCGGCATCCCTAGCCCAAGTTGAAGTGCTCACTCCTTGCTCCAAGTTTGAACCTAAACTTCTTACTGGTAACAAATATTTGATCCAGTATAGATGTAGCTTTTGAAGCTATGGAAACAAAACAAAACAAAAATACCACCAGCCTGTGGTGTGACAAGCAGGTCACACAGTGTCAGACAAAATCATCAGCTGTGGTTGTTACCCCTCTACTTTCCTGTCCTAACCCAGCCTGGTGTGGAGCCATATTGGATGAATGCTAGTTCAGAGAAGGTTTCCAGAACCTTTCCAGGGTCTCCTCCACCTTTCTTACTCCCTGTCAAGGACTGGGAATGTTAAGAAGCTCTCTTCTCTTTCTCAAAAGAAACTCTGAGGAAAGGTGTAGGTCTGGCTTTTGTAGAGTTAGAGAGAGGCTCCAGCCTCTGTTTTAAAGTCTTGCTTTAGAAAACAAAACAAAAGCCTGGTGTAATGGAAATAAGGCCTCAAGTGGCGGAGGCTCCAGATGCCCGGACTTTCTTTATTAACTGGATACAACTTAGGGGAAAACGTGAGGAAAAGACATCTCTGCTTCCAGGAAATATTCTATTTGGTTAATGTCTTTTTATTCTATTTTAATCCAATTAACTGTTTTATATAGTGAATAGATATTTCTTTTGGAGAAAGACCCAAACTTAAATTTTCATCAGAAATTAAACATTGCTTTGGAAGAGGCTCCTAACTCTGCTAGAAAACCCATTGTTTCCTTCAGAGTATCATTTGCATTTTCCCTGACTGCTAGTAGGAAAGCATAAACCTAGTTAGCCCCTGTCCTGACCACAGGAGCTGCACTGCAGGCCAGCATCGCTGGACACACATTTCTATTTTGGGGGACTGAACTGCAGTGTTCAGGGGGGCAGCATCAGCTTCAGTTAACCTCAGTGGTCATTTGTCTTGCTCCTATGTCTAGAGTGCCCTGCTTTCTTAAATAGCACCCTGCCTCACGACTTGAAGTACAAATAAACATATTTCCTGGGAGCATTTAAAACTACCTATAATCTGGTATCTTCCTACCTACAGAGGCTCCTTCATAGGTTACCAACATCCTCCTCCTCCTGGGCACGGGCACATTGTTCTCTGTAGCTGCATATGTTAGGGGAGGGGAGGAGACACAGCATCCTCAGGAATTTCTGAGGTGTAAGGGAAGTGTATTGCCTGCTTTCTCTATTAGGGGGTTTTACAAATCTATTCTCTGTCTCTGTTGTTCTTTCTGATGGGTACACGGTCCGTAGCTGTTTGCCCAAACTGTAGATCGAAAGGTTTGTCTCCACTTCCATACGTGCCAGGTTATAGAAAGGATGAGAGTTTAGAGTAAGGATGAGAACAGAACCGGTATATATGATTCTAGAATAAACGTTTTCTCTCAAGGTAATCTCAGGAAGGGAGAGATAAAATGAATGTGAATGAATACCCAAATCCTTCAAAATCATAAAAAAACAAACAAACAAAAAACCCAAAACAAGCTTGAACTGTGGCCTAGAGGAGTCTGGGTTCTTGTTGGAGTCTAGAAGAGGCTACAGCCAGATGCATGCTCAGGTCAAGGGTGCTGGCTGTTTGGGCGGAAGCATCCAGAGTGTGCATGTGCTGTGGAGAGCCAGAGCTAAGCCTTCTCTTGCCTCCACACAGTCAGAGGCTGAGGCTGGGGCTCGCTGGGAAGGCGGTGTGGACTGTCTGCTCACCCTCCTTTCCCCCTTGCAGGTGAATGACCTATGCTGGCATGTCCGCTGTCTCTCCTGCAGCGTCTGCAGAACGTCCCTGGGAAGGCACACGAGCTGCTATATTAAGGATAAAGACATTTTCTGTAAACTCGATTACTTCAGGTATATTGCCAAGTTCTTGTTTTTAATAAACACCCCAAGAAGATATTTAAAAAGACTTCTGTAACAGGGTCTTCTGCATACAGTTTGATCACTCAAGGGCAATTTTTATTATATATTTCAAATTATTTCTTTCTAGATCAGATCTTGCTATGTAGCCTAGGGTTGGCCTTCAACTCACAATATTCCTGTGCCGGCCCTCCCGGGGGCTGAGATTAGAGGTTTCAAGCGTCATGATCAACCTCTTAATTTTGGGGAAGGGGGTGTAATTTGTATTAAAACTAAACTAGTGTTAGTTTGCTTGCTTTAGGAATTGGCTAAATAAAAATTCATTCGGATTGTTTTCCCAAACGAGAGGATGAAAGTTTAGGGGTATTTAAAACAGAGACTCTGGAGATGTGCAGTAAAGGATGAGACACTCTCAAGGAGAGGCCACAGCAGTGCCTCCTGTTTAAAGTCAGTGGTGAAGTGGAATAAAACCATCATGTGAGACACGGTTCCTGGTGACAAACAAGGCGTTGGATACTATAATCAGCTACACCGTTATTCGAAGAACAAACTATTCAACTGTCATAAATACAGCAAACTGAGTTACTCTGCCAGAGGTCATGCCTCTATTTTGTGGTCTGTTCTTTGCCTTTGGGTCCTGAGACTATCTTTGTAGAAGATATTAAATGCTCCAATTCTCGAGGTGACCTCCTCATGGTTGTGTGAGTGTCAGGTGTGCCCCCAGGATGTGCTTCTTTGTGGAGAGCTGTCTAAAAGTCACTGTAAGCATTGCTCTAAATGTGGTCCCATCTCTTCTTCGCCTGCGCTCCTAAGTGAGAAAAAGTTCATTGTAAAATTCTGTCTAGCAGAACTTGGCTAGGCAGCCTACTAATTACGGGGTCGCCGGGGTTTCAAAAAGTTCTATCAGTTCAGCAAATTACACCAAATATGATTGTATGGAGGTGAGAATGTGGCTTCGTAATATTCAGTCTGTCTTACAGAACCAAGTGTTTTTTAAAATTACCAAAAGTATACGGTTCTCACCAGAGTTGCTTTCCAACTTAAAAGCATTAGTAACAATTGCTTCCTCTTCAACTCACAGTGTGTTGATTTTACCTTTCTATGTTACATAAACACCCTTTGAAATTGTTTTTGCTTCTTTTCAAAAATTCATTAAAAATCCTTTTCTTGAGGATTTTTGGATTTTTTTGGTATACGTTCTGAAGTTCATTTTTAGAATTCAATGCTCCAATTAAGTTGGCAATAATTTTTAAAAATGGTTCCTGGGTAGACACAGGCAGATATGCTAACCTTGTCCACCAGTGACCAAATTGGGAGACAGAACAGGGCATCTAGTCACTAAGACTGAGAGCAAGAAAATTCCTTTCTGTTCTTGCATCTTGCTGAGAATGCCTACAGATGTTTCTGGAAGTTTTAGACACCATTTCCACACTTCTGTGGCAGGCGAAGTGGCCATTGGTCATGGCTGGAGAGCCTCTGAATTTTTCCTCCTCACTGAGAGGGTGAGGAATACAGATTCTGTGCACTCTCTGATAATTTCCAATTTAAATATCTTGGCACTACTTGCTACCCCTAGTCACCTCAGCTTGATTTTGTGTTTGTTTTGTTTCCATCACTGGGGACTAAACCCAGTGCACATTATTAAGTACACACCCAACCATATGCTAGGCCCATCCCCCTCAACTGGATTTTAGCCGGACAGGGTTTCTATTTTGGGTTAGCATATTTAGACCCTTTGAGGTTTTCAACCTGGAGTGTATGTGTGTAAATGTGCATGTGTATCTGGAATCTCCAGAAAACCTATAAATGCCTTAATAGTTGACACAATAAAGGGGCTGTTGAAACTACTATTTTATGTATTTTAGAAGAAAATCTGAGAAAACTTTCGAAGCTTTGTTTTTAAGAAAGATTTGAATTGGGACCATGCCTCAACTGCTTCCCATATTGACACTAAGAAGGATTAATTCCCGTTTCGATTTCAAGATACTTAGCTACTTACATAATTCCAATAGAGCATGATGATGTGTTAGCTTGAGGCCAGCCCGGTTAAATGGTTAAATACCTCCCGTGCCTCCTTCCTGTGTACAGACGGTATGGGACTCGCTGCTCCCGCTGTGGCAGGCACATCCACTCCACTGACTGGGTCCGCAGGGCCAAGGGCAATGTGTATCACTTGGCCTGCTTCGCCTGCTTTTCTTGCAAGAGGCAACTGTCCACGGGAGAGGAGTTCGCCTTGGTGGAGGAGAAGGTCCTCTGTAGAGTGCACTTTGACTGCATGCTGGACAATCTAAAGAGAGAAGTGGAGAATGGTGAGTGAGGAGATAAAACTGACTTCACCCTAGGACTGTTCTAATGTATTATTTTATACAAGGAACAATGGTTATAAAGTTAACATTGTTGCCAGCAAAGGACTCCAGCCATTGATTTGCAGCCAAAGCGTAGCCTCTAAGCTAGTCTGAGGCAGCAGCCTGGAGTTGGATTCAGCCTTTATTTTTTTGTGCACGTGCCTTCCTAAGATCGGCCTTAGATATATACTTTTAATTTACTGCATTTCAGGCAGAGTGCACATGGCTATAAATACTGTCTTTTACAGTTCGTTTGCATCAAGTTTTTCTTTTAAAAAAAAACAATTTTACCAATTTGGAAGATTCATGATGCATTGCAAAAGGCCAAGGTGTGTGAGGAAACTGGCTGTATAGAAGTGTAGACCCATCTGAGTTACCAACTGGATGGCTTGTTTTCCAAATGCAGGTAATGGGATTAGTGTGGAAGGAGCCCTTCTCACAGAACAAGACGTCAATCATCCAAAGCCAGCCAAAAGAGCTCGGACCAGCTTCACAGCCGATCAGCTCCAGGTAGACGTGGCAATGCATTTGTGATTTTTGAAGCCCTTTCCCCACAAAAGAAAATAGACCTAAGGAAAAATTAAAAAGCAATCTCCACGCTGCCTGGAACATTGTTTTCTAATACTTTTTCTGTACTTTTTAAAAGCTCTAACTCCATGAGAGTGTCAGTGTATACCCACTGCCTTGAAAAGTCATGGTGTGCAGAGTCTAGTCCAGTAGTCTGGTGTCCTTCAGGTCTTTTGAGCATCAAAACGGGGCACAATGTTGGTCCATTCTGCCTTCCACGAGCATCAGTCTAAGGCAGACATTTTTGATACATGGAATGACACCAGAAGACGACTGTGTGGAGACTCAGCTGAAAGAGGCAGCACCCAGGCTGTGGGGCTCTAATGTGTTGTCATTTAAGTAAATGACCTGTTGTTTAATATATAGAATTGCACAAATTTTGTCTAGGGAAGAATAGAATCTTCCCAGCACAGACAGGAATCTACAGCTGACACCAGTCATAAAGAGATTGAAGCAGCAACTCTATTGTCCATGCTGAGGTTGACTTTGCCCTTGAAAATAAAGGGACTTTCTCATCATAGCTGTCCTGGGTATGAGCATTAGCTCATTTGTGAAAACTGTCAAGAAAATTACCCCTTGCTTTGGACTTAAGGCTACACATGATGAGTGTGTCTGGCTTTTTTTTTTTAAATCATATTTTCTAAAGATCTGCATGGCTGAGGTATTTGTTTTGTGTTAAGATAAATAATTTACTGCACATCTTTCAGGACCTTCGGAGTGTGTTGTATATTTAGCACCAACTTCAGCTCAGGACTGAAGGCGATCGTTTCTTGTTAACAAATAAAGGAAAAACCACTTCTGGTAGCCAGAGATTGGCCAGCATTTCAGACCTCTACAGTAAAAATGTTTCAGGAGTGGTGTTTAAAGAATGGTTAGAGGGGTAACCGGGATGTGACTGGTGCTCTGAAAGAATCTGGCAGAGGACCAGATTCAGAGTATTAAAATCTAAATCCATAAGAACGAAACCTACAACAGCACAATTGCTTTTATTAATTAGACATTAGGTCTTTGACCAATGAGTAATACATGAAAAATAAGAGAATTGGGAGATTTAGTTTCATGTGAGCCTTGTGACTCTGATGCTCCCTGGAGTGCTGCAGAAAATCACACACATCCTGGGTTTGAAGTGAGTTCTTCTCCAGGCTTTGCAGGGGCACTCAGTCTGAACAGATGGGCTGGGTTAGACATAACAGCCAGTAGACAGCTATCGTTTTGAAAGTTCCCCACAGACTTGGCCATGACTTTGACAATTAGAGGCTTCAAAATTTGGATGTGAAAATTCCTTATTAAAATTATAACTCTGCAAGTTTGAAGACACAGCAGGTATCTATACAATCTCCTGTGGGAAGATAACTACAGAAAAAAATATGGTGATTATTTGTGGAGGTTTATGCAGGCCAAGTCCTGTTCATATATATCATCTTCTATTTCAACAAGTCCTCAGTGTAGTCAGCCTCTCCAAGGGCACAGGAATGACCCATGAGGCAATCAGCCACGCAAGGGAGTAGCAGAGAACAGGCTCAGATAGCCTTGCCCAACCTCTGTTCTTTTCATGTGGCTTTGACTCCCGGGAGACCATGTGCTTCACCAGAACCCAGCAATACAGAGAAGAGAAAGCCTGAATTTTGCAGACAGGCTTCCAATAACAACTTGCAACATTCACAAAATACGTAAACCATGCATTAAAAACATGACACGGATCATAAGTTAAAAAAAAGGGATCAGCGTGAGTTCAAAAAGTGAAAGCACGGTCTCATCTATTCCACACTCGGTAGCATTGATCCGACTCCAGAGACTGTCAAAACAAATGAGGTGCTAGGCTCAGCTAAAGAACAAGAGAGCAGGAATAGCCACTGATTAAACACACACACACACACACACACACACACACACACACACACGATCCAAATCATTTACTTTCACTAGATTATCTGATAAACAAGCATGATAATCACCTTGTCAAATTGTCTCAATTTTGAGAAAACAATGTATTCAAGTATTGACTTCAAAATAATAATAATAATAATAATAATAATAATAATAATAATAATAATAATTAATAATAAATCACCCATGAAAACTGAGCAGAGACTGTCCTTGTAATCCTTGTTTTGGACAGAGGAGTTTTAACGTAGGGTAACTAAAGAAATTCCCCAAATTCCATTTCAGAGTCTCACAGGAAGAAAAGTTTCCCGATCAGAGGGCTATGGCTACAGATGTAACTTAAGCATGGGATACAGATGTATAGCAAGCTCAGGGAGGATACTTAAATGCCTGCTGGGGCCTGGGCCTTGCTTCGCTCCTGACAGCCAACCATGTCAGCATTAAACGAGCCAAGGCTGGCTCCTACTCCGGTCTACTTTGGATATCATTGTTCAGATGCTGGAACACACTCTTCTGGCTTTTCTGGATCTTGGCTTAAAGTGATGATGCCACAGGGCGTTGCCTTGGTCATCCCAGAACAGTTCCCACTAGGTAGGACTGGGCATGGGTTGCAGTAGCTTGAGCATCTGCCAGATAGGAAGGCTAAGTAGAATTTAAAGGTCTTGTTTTTCTTTTTTCTCTGTTTTCTTTTTTTTCCTTCCTCCCTCCCTCTGTTCCTTCTTCCCCCTCTTTTCCTCCTTCCCCCTTTTCTTTATTTATTTCTTCTTCCTTTGTTCCTTCCATCTGTCTCTTTCCTTTCCTTTCCTTCCTTCCATCTTTCTTTCTTTCTTTCTTTCTTTCTTTCTTTCTTTCCTTCTGTCTGTCTATTTCATTCTGTCTATCTCTTTTCTTTTTCTTTCTTTTTTCCTTTCTTTCTTCCTTTCTTTGACTGAATACTGGTACTAGATAAAAGAATAGCAAAGTGCCCTATTCTCTTTAGAATAATTCTAGTTCCTAAGGGCCAGGTGGACTTAAGTTCTATTTCCTTCCTTGATGAACTTTCTTCACTAATATGTTGGTTCTATCATTAAACTTTTACTTCCAGATTTTTTCTTTTTCTTTCTCTTTTTAAACCAACTAATCAGTAATGACATTAGGAGCAAATCCCCAAATATCTGTTCTGCTTTATCTTTCTGAGAAATTAAAGACAGGATCAATTTGCTTGCCATTTGTCTCTGGGATGTTATGCCCAGGTCAACACACACACACACACACACACACACACACACACACACAATTGGATAGAAAAGCAGTCCCTTGGATTAAAGAAGAGAAGAAAGAGGGGATGTGGAGTCCATTTTCCAATGTTTTAAAATAAGAACAAGTCTATGCTCCTTTTATAATGAATCTATCAATACACTATTAGATGGGAAGCCTCAAAATGTTTCTGGACTTTTTCCCCATGCTCTTGAGACTTTCTTCATATGGTCAAGGTTCCTCTGTTAACAACTCTAAAGTGTACACTGTATCACAGGCACACAGAATGCAGTCCCCCACCCACCACCCACCCACCCACCAAGGAGGGTAATGCAATGCAAAAGGATGGTTTCCCCTAGTCCCCTGGGAGCTCTCACTGCTCCAGCATGAGGGACAAGGGGAAGCCAAAGTCCCAGGGGACTTTGAAAAAAAAAAAAAAAGCTGTGGAGCTCCTTCTGATAAGTGAAGAGGGAGAAAGCCAGTACTGTTCAGCAAGAACAGGCTGAGAGAAAATTCACACTGCCTGGGGGAAGAGGGGCAGCAGGGGGTGAGGAAGTGGGTGCTCACTTCCCACCAGTTCATACTGCTTATGGCAGGGGGACCCACACAGTGGGGAAGCGGACACTCACAGATAGCCTGCTGACCGGCCTTAATCTTACTGTTATTCTCATACTCCTCTCAGCTGATGGACTTTAGGTCATTCTTGAGAGTCCCTCTTCCAAGAAGCCAAAAGCCTTGACCATGGGTTTCATTTTCCTCTTCCCGTTACCTTTAATTAGAGAAGATTGGTATTTCTATATTTTTCTTCTAGGAACTTAAGATCAGGGACCTCCCTACCCCCACCATATATGAATGCCATAGTACTTGGCATAATGGTATCAACCCAGAATGTGACCTCCGAATCGCTGGACACTGCTAAGGTCTTGTTGCATGGACTAAATAAAGGATCTCAGGAGGTTGCTTCCTATGGAGCAAATGTTGGGGGCCCCCACCCCACCCCCACCCCCACCCCCTGTGACATCATTGCCGTATGCTGTAATCCATCCCTGCAGCAAAGTACTGCTTGTAAATCCACAAAAACTTTGTGAGAGAACTTAAGGCTGTTCAGACCCACAGAGGCTAGAGATAACTGATAGAATTTGAGTATTTCCTTGAGTTCCAGTGCAGGGATATTTTACAAATGGGAAGCCACTGGAGGGAGAGTCAGTGTCGGTGTGTTTTGGGAGTTCAGAGACTGGATGGAGAAAGGGGAGCATCTCTAATGTCATAGCTGAGGGCAGAGTTTTACATTCCAGAGGGTTAATTTTTAAAGATCTCAGAATTAGAGTTCATGTAAATTTACAAAGCACACCTTTCTTTTATTTGTGTTGGCTGCATTCTTTTTCAAGTATCAAAATACACATGCCTTGTTTTCTTTGTTTGCCTTATCTGTTCTACTATCAAGATGCAAAAGATCAAGCTTTTAACTATTTGCTCTCAACATCTGTCTTTAAAAACAACTACAGGTTATGCAAGCACAGTTCGCTCAGGACAACAACCCAGATGCACAGACCCTCCAGAAACTGGCAGAAAGGACAGGCTTGAGCAGGCGCGTCATACAGGTGAGAGCCCCACAGGTAAACAATACACATGCTTTGGCTGTAGAGAACTCTGCATCTGGTGCTCCGGGTATGCATGCTGTTCTTTTGTGACAACACTTCAGAGTGCCAGCTCCTATGTCCACAATGAGTCATTTTAAAAAAATTTATTTATTTATTTATTTTATGTATGTGGGTACACTGTTGCTGTCTTCAGACACACCAGAAGAGGGCATCCATCAGACCCCATTACAGATGGTTGTGAGCCACCCATGTAGTTGCTGGGAATTGAACTCAGGACCTCTGGAAGAACTAAGAGGATAGTTCTTAACCTCTAAACTATCTCTCCAGCCCAAGTCCTGAGTCTGTTTGTTTTGTTTTGTTTTTTTGTTTTTGTTTGTTTGCTTTACGCTTATGTGGCAAAACTTTTCCTGGGGAGATGCAGCACACTTGTCTGCTTACTCCGGATAAGGAGCCTACAACAGACCAAAGTGTGGGCACCACCGAGCCCAGCTTAGTGAACTGCAGGTTGGAGAATGTCCTTTGCAGGTGCCTCTCTGTGTGGTCTCATGCTCTCCCAGGACGCTGGGTTGGCTGGTTTCTGTGTCTTCCAGGCAGCTAGTCTGGCCTCAGAATCATCTTTGCAACTTTGCTTTTCTGAAAGTGACTCTCAGCTTTTATTGTTTACTCTGGAAGGGAGGTGGGGTGGGAGTGTCTAGTGAGTCTAGTCAGTTTCAAGGGCTTCCTGAAGTTATCCTGAGCCATTTGCCCTCCTGCTTAAGGAGCTTCCTATAGGATGGGGTGTTTCAATCTCAGAGGACACTGTTAAACAACGCCTGTCATGGGCTTCCCTGGGCTAGGCCACCATTTATCAGATGACTCTGTGTTCATCTTTGTTAGCCACAGAAGCTTCGGATCCTTAGGCTGAGAAATACAGAAGACAGATCTGGTTCTAAGCTCTGCTATCCTCCTCTCCCCTCCCCTCCCCTACAGCTCCTCTTTCTGCACCTCCTACCCCATGTATAGGGCATGAGCTGCCATTACTAAAGATTCAGGGAGAGGAAGTGACATAGCCAAGCTAGGGAAGGATGCAGCCAAACCCGCTACACTGTAGAGTTCATATATGGAAATTCTGGGATTGGGATTGCAAAAGCGTCTTTGTAGAAGGAAGCCATGATAGGAGATTGGGGAAGAAAGGACAAGTTGACATAACATGGGAAGAAGTGGAGCCAGGAGTGTTGGTTGTGGTGACCGGAAAGCCAGTGAGGTGGCTGGTTGGTTGGCTGACTGGCTGCTTGATCACGCGCTTGCTTGTTCATTTGCTCCTACTTGCTTTTAGGAGACTGGACTGCAGTGTGGGCCTATAACTAAACACACAGTGCGAGCAGGTCCTGGCTGCTAGCAAGACAAGAAAACAGCCTAGAGACTACAACACAGAAGCAGAGGGAAGACCATAGCTAAATTAGAAACTAAAGCTCAGTTGACTATAGGGCAGGGGATGCAGTCACCTCTCTATCTGTGCTAGCCTAGCCTGGTGATGAAGGGCTCCTTCATGTGGGGGTAATGACTGTGAGAACACCACCTGAAGGATAAACAGTGGGCCCCACCCCCAAAGCCTTATACCTTGACACTGAGTTGATCTTTAACAAACACAGAGTGTGTACAAGTTGTGGGGAGGGACCTTAGAGGGAGGATAGGGTCACAGGTGTGTCTGCACAGAGCATGTCAGCACCACAGAGGGAGGGCCTGAAGAAGGATGGCCTCAAAGAGGAGGAGACCACCTGAGCCAAGACAGCAGAGAGAGACCAGGGACGTGGGACAAGATTTAAAAGAATTGCTGAGTTTTTTTTAAAAATCAAAGGCATTAATCATAACCAGCAGGAAAAAAAAATCCAGCCAGGGATGGGGGGGGGCGGGGTCATGCTTTCCTTTTTGGGATGTGTGTTGTTTTCTAGGCTGGCTACACGCCCCTTAGGTGCTTTCTCTCCAGGGAGCGGAGCAGGAAGTATTTCAGATGAACAAGTAATCCTGCACTTGCCTCCCCCTCCCCCAATGCCAGCGGCTTCTCTAAAGACAGGGCTTCCAGCCGCTCTGCTTCATCAGCTCTGCTCTGATTGCAATCTGCGAGGCTCCCTTGGGAGGCAGGTCCATGTCCTCTGTACGGCCCACACATTCAGAATGCTGTTTTATGTTTACAAAAGAACTAGCAGAGGGATCAAACCAGAGTGCTTAAAACATCTAGATGTGGTGTAGCATGAAGGGCTATATGACCTTGAGGAGGTCAAGAGAGGGAGGGGAGGCTGGAGGCATCTTCAGGCTTCTGTGCGTGGTCTTCTGGGAAAGCGTGGATAGCAAGGGCTGGCTCGAGACCCACTGTGAAGTTTCTTCATGACAAGCTGCATCTGTGTTGCCGATGCCACTGCCACTGCCGGCAGTAAAGTCTCCTGTGCTTAGCTCAGACCCCAGGGCCTGAAGGATCCCTTCTAATCCCAGACTGTGTGTCTTCATGGTGGAATGGAGGCAAGAAATTCAGACTCATGGCCTTCGTGAATCTGGCAAAGGAGATGGGATGGTCTTCCCAGAGTGGTTCCTCTTATTGAAGGAATGAGGATCTGAGAGAGATACCTGCTTATTGAAGGAATGAGGACCAGAGAGAAACATCTGCTAGGCTGTCTCCAGCCATTTATGTAGGTCATCATGTGCAAGTCAGATTGAGCTCCAGCATTAGCATTTAAATATTATATTTTTGGGTGAGAACTTTTTAATACATGTACATTGAATTTTAGATGTCTTTGGTACGATAGCTGGTGACTCCCGCTATCAGAGGTGGCATGTGACCTTGGTATAGGCTATGTCTCCCCCTAGAAACATTCCCTGTGCTTCCTCTAGTCACCTGCTCCCCCTGTGAGAGTGATAACGCCTGCTTTAAATTCACGGCTGGCCAGCACTCAGTTTTTAAGTCTCAAGGGACAGCACATGTCTTTGAGGTCAGGTCAACCTTTTTTCCCTTATAAATTCTTTGCAGCTTCTTTCCTTCTCTCAAGCCACACAGCTCCTACTTACCAGACCCGGACACAGGTGACACCCATGCATCTATCTCCCTGGCTTGCTCCACCGAGATGCCAAAATGCTTATTTTAATTTTTTTCCTTTTTTTTCCTATCATTTCTCCTATGACACAATTTGTTTGGAATAATGGTGGTCAAGTAAGTGGTGTGCGTGTGTGTGTGTGTGTGTGTGGTGTGTGTGTGTGTGTGTGTAGAAGCATATATGTATGTGAATGTGTGTGAATGTTTTGGATTATACCCAGGGTCTTGCACAAGCCAGACGAGCCACACCCTAGCCTGTGGTAGCATTGTTTAATAGAATAACTCTGTATGCTGCAGTTGCCTCTCGTGACAGACCGTCCACTCACAGCAGATTGGTTTTTATATATAGCGGTCAGGCCTCACGTACCCAGATCTGGCCTCACCAGTCTGGGATTGCTTCATTTCTGCAATAGAGAGGATAGCAGAGTGGCTGGGGCTTTGCTTTCTGTGAGGCCTTGCCAGCTGGGTGTGTTTGTAGTTCATTCTACTTAAATACGACTAGTTTGTTCTTATAATAGAGTTGACCTTAGCGTGCTTCTAAGGGAATAGTCTATGTATTCACTAAGAGAGCTTGCACTCAGCAGGTTAAAATGTGACTGGGATGGCTCAATCAAGAATTTTGTAGAAAGCTGTGAGTTCCCAGTAGGGACTTTAATAATGTGACCATGGATTTGAAATGCGTCCAGCAGGTGTCTAAGAATACAACAGCACTTGCTTTTTAAGTTCTGATTAAAAGACCTTTCCTGTTTTCTGCTTTTTCCAAATGCCAATAGTAAAACTAGAGACATGTTTCTGGGATTCTCAAGGCTTTACTGTTTTTAAAAGGTGCTTCTTTAGCATAGAATAAACCTTGAAATCACTAGAGACTATTAGCCGGGAGAAAAAGACTTATAATAATACTTGAGATAAAATGTTTATGCAGTCCATGGACTTCTTAGAATTTTTTTTGAGGCAGGATCTTGTACATCCTAAACTGGCTTCTAGCCAGAAATGACCTTGAATTTATTTTTTTTATTTTTTTATTGGATATTTTCTTCATTTACATTTCAAATGTTATCCCCTTTCCTGGTTCCCTTCCCCATCCCCATCTCATCCCCCCTTCCCCTGCTTCTATGAGGGTGCTCCCCCACTCCTGCCTCCCTGTCCTCACATTCACAGGACCAAGGGCCTCTTCTCCCACTGATGCCCAACAAGGCCACCTTCTGCTACATATGCCGCTGGAGCCATGGGTCCCTTCCCCATGTGTACTCCTTGGTTGGTTGTTTAGTCCCTGGGAGCTCTGGGGGGGGGGCGTGGTCTGGTTGGTTGATAATGTTCTTCCTATTATCCACCTGCCTCCTCCTCCCAGGTGCTGGAATTACAGGCATGCACCATTACACCCAGTTTCTGAGAGGCAGGGGATGAACTGACCCCCATGGCCAGGGCCTCCCATCCCTGTCTACAGCTTGTTCTGAGGATGGGTGGTAGGATGCGTGACTCAGGCTGCAGGTCAGAAGCTGCTGTGTGATCTCACCGTGCACTCTTCTCCCCCCGCAGGTGTGGTTTCAGAACTGCAGGGCGCGCCATAAGAAACACGTGAGTCCCAACCACTCCTCCTCTGCCCCGGTCACAGCTGTCCCCTCATCCAGGCTGTCTCCACCCATGTTGGAAGAAATGGCTTACTCTGCCTATGTGCCCCAGGATGGGACGATGCTGACGGCGCTGCATTCATACATGGATGGTAGGGAGTGACAGCTGGTGACTTCTAACCCAATTATTGACCTCATTCACAGTTTGAAAGATGACCTCAGTCACGACTGAATAGTATTGTAGAGGGTACAGAAGACAGTAAACGCATCCGACTATTAGTTTAGCACTCCACTGCAAAGCTACGAATATAAGTGATGACTCAGTACTTGGGTGTTTTTACTTTGTTTTGTTTTCTGCCTCTCTTCGCCTCTGTAGCACTGGCACTGTAAATATGTGCCGTCCCGCCTATGTTTGCTATTGTGGTTGTTTGTTTCTGGTTTTTTGTTTTTGTTTTTGTTTTGTTTTTATTTATTTTTTACATATTCACTTTACATCCCGCTCACTGCCCCCTCCTGGCCACCCCCTCCCACAATTCCTCCCCCACCCCCCCTCCCCTTCTCCTATGAGTGGGTGGGGGCCCCCTTGGGTATCCCCCTCTACCCTGGCACTTCAAGTCTCTGTGAGGTTAGGCACTTCTCTCCCACTGAGGCCCGACAAGGACAAGGCAGCCAGGCTAGGAGAATATATCCCACACACAGGCACCAGCTTTGGGACGGCCCCTGCTCTAGTTGTTTGGAACCTACATGAAGACCAAGCTGCACATCTGCTACATATATGCGGGGAAGGCCCAGTCCACCCCACATGTGTTCTCTGGTTGTCAGTTTAGTCTCTGGGACCCCAAGGGTCCAGGTTAGTTGACTCTGTTGGTTTTCCTGTGGAGTCCCTATCCCCTTCAGGGCTGCAATCCTTCCTCCTCTTCTTCCATAAGAGTCCCCAAGCTCCATCCAGTGTTTGGCTGTGGGTGTCTGCATCTGTCTGAGGCAGCTGCTGGGTGCAGCCTCTCAGAAGACAACATGCTCCTGTCTGCAAGTGTAACAGTATCATTAATAATGCTGGGGATTGGTGCTTGCCCAGGGGATGGTCTCAAGTTAGTGGTTGTCTGTTTCCTCAGTCTCTGCTCCATCCCCCAGCCCTGCATTTCTTGTAGACAGGGTAAATTTTGGGCTGAAAGTTTTGTGGGTGGGTTGGTGTCCCTATTGCTCTATTGGGGATCCTGCCTGCCTGGCCATAGGAGGCAGACTCCTTAGGCTCCATATCCCCAATTCTTTGAGTCACAGCTGAGGATACCCCCATTGATTCTTGGGTGCCTCCCTCCCCTATCCCAGGTCTCTGTCTCTTCCTGGAGAGACACCCCCCCAACACACACACACCTCCCTTCCCTATCAGTTATAGATTCCCCGTCCTTCTCCATACCTGGCCCCAGATGCCCCATTCCCCTTCCCTCCCCTTTCCCACCCAGTTCCCTCTCTCCATCTGCCTTCCACCTCCCCTCCCATGGTAGACTCAAGCATCCTCACTGTAGCCTGTTTGGGCCTGTGGACTGTAGTGTGGGTATCCTGCATCTTATGACTAATATCCATTTACAAGCGAATACATACCGTGCATGTTCTTCTGGGACTGGATTACTTCACTCAGGATGGCATTCTTGAGATCCAGCCATCAGCTTTTGCTGGTAACATTTTTCATTTCTTTTTTAAAGATGTCCTTTATTTTTATTTTATGTGTGTGTGTGGTGTGTGTGTGTGTTTGTGCGCTTGCATGTACATCTGCACCACATGCATGAAAGTAACATCAGAGGCCAGAAGAGGGCCTCTCCCCTGGAACTGGAGTTACAGATGCTTGTGAGGCTCTCTGTGGTGCTGGAGATTGAGTCTACCTCCTCCTCTGGAAGAGCAGCCAGCACGCTTAACTGCTCAGCCTCTCCTTGGCCCCTTTTGCTTTGTTTTCAACTAAACAAATATTTAAATAATTTACTTTTATATGACATATTTCTGGACTGGAGGGTTTTTTGTTTTGTGTTGTATTGGTTTGCTTGTTTGGTAGGGTTTTTTTTGCCATATACATACATACATACATACATACATACATACATACATACATACATACATGTATATGGCAAAAAATTACTTTTTTTCTTAATTGAAGGCAAACGTTTAAAGCACATGGAATGTGAGAGTCATCAGTCTTGCTGAGGGATCACTCATGCCTATTCTATGGTTGATAGCCTTTTGTGCTCCAGTTTGGGTATTTTGGGAACATGCTACTGTGGATTCTCTCGCATACATCCTCTGGTGCCTACTGAAACTTCCCTCTGGTATATGCATGGGCCATGTGAGGGCATAGTTGGAGCGGTTGCTCTACTTCATGACCTTCTGCCTGAAGTTTAACTTCTGAAAGTTTCAGACCAGTTTTCCCTTTGACCCTGAGCCCTGAAGGTGCTCCTGTCCCCACAAGCACTGCGCATGTGTCCCTTCTTCACCTTAGCCAGTCTGCTGACCATGCAGTACCATCTCATGTTTATCAGCTTCCCCCTGACAGACAAGATGCCCTTGGACACCCGCTTAACTCTTGTGAAGACCCTGCATATCTCTTTGGCTACTTGCCTGATGGTTTCTCTTTTTCAAAACGGATTTTACCTTTTGATTGTAATCTATGTACAAAGCCTTTTGATCTCGGCATGTGTTGAAAGTATCTTCTGCTTAGAGGCTTTTCTAAGTTGTTTGACATCTTGCATTGAAAGGACTGCTTATTTAGCTGGTTGTGGTGGCATAGGCCTTAATCCCAAAAGACTCAGTGAAACAGTATTTGGCAAAACCAGAACGGGGAAGTGGGAAGGGGTGGGTGGGAGCACAGGGGGAGAGAAGGGGGCTTGCGGGACTTTCAGGGAGCAGGGGGGGGGCTAGAAAAGGGGAAATCATTTGAAATGTAAATAAAAATATATCGAATAAAAAAATAATATTTATCTACCATTAAAAGAAAAAAAAAAGGAAGAGGCATAGGCAGGTAGATCTTCAACTTTGAGGGTAGCCTGATCTACATAGAGAATTCTGGGCCAGCCAAGGTTACATAGTGAGACTCTTGTCTCAAAAACATTTTAGGTCAATGATGAAGATTGTTTTTTACATTCTAGTTTTTTGATCTTTCGTTTTTTTAGAACATTTTCTTCCAATTCACCTTCTAGGTCTCAAACTCACTGTATATAAGAGTGTCAAGCTCGGCCTTTGGCTTCTTGTTCAGATGGAGTTCCTCAGCTTGAGGACGCATCTGTGCTGAGACCTGTCTCCTCGGTGCCTTAGTCCTTATGTGAACAGTTGGATTTTCCGTGTTCATGTGGAGGCTTGCGTTTGATGGCTCCAATGTCTGGGCCTTTACTGCTGCACCTTCTCTGATGGTTCTCCTCTGTTTTCAGTCAAGCCAAATCTTATTACCTCCCAAAACAAAGCAAAACAAACAAACAAAATCAAGAAACACAAAAGCACTTTATTTCAGATGTTAGGTAAGAAGAGATCACCAGAGGCTCTGGATGGTCTCTCTCCAGAGTTGACTGTAGCTTCCTATGGTACAAACATGGGCTACAGGAAATCACCTCAAACACAGCCCTTGCGAAGCAAGTCTGCTTCAACTTCACTCCTTTGACTTTGGAATCAAATGAGGGCCCATGTGTGTTTGATTTTTGTTTTCCCTCTGCCCTCCCAAAGTCCCAGCCTGAGAGACCTTCCTCACAAGTTACATTTGTTAGTGACTCTGTCAGGAAGAAGCCTCTTTCCCTTCTCTCCTCCCTGGCACTGGGCTTCAGAACTTCCCACTTCCTGAGTCTCTTCCCAGCTCACAACCCAGTCACTATGTGGCTCTCCTGGTTGATCTCAAAGGGAGGTTTGGTTTGAAGCAGCATGGCCTTGTCTGAAAGCAGAATTTCATTCTAAGTTTTTGTTAAAAAACAAACAAACAAACAGCCAATAATACTGTTGTGCCATGTGGTCACGCTGCTGTTGGAACTGTAGATGTCCTTTGAGAGACTGCAGCGCTACTCAAGACAAACATGTTTAGATGCCAGAAGGGCGTGAGGCCAGGACCATGAGTGTAATTCAGGGAGAATGCAGTTAAGTACTCTTAAGGGGGAACCTGGGTGTCCCCCACACCCTGATACCTGCACAAAAGACAGGCGACATCTTCACACAGGGCTCATGTACCTTTCTCACTAATGGGCGAGGGGCAGTGAATGAGACAGGGATGGAGCACGCCACCATGCGCAAAGCCTTCCCCTACTAAAGATGGGGTGGTTAAGAACCGCCTGGGTGCCTGCTTCTCTCCCTGTGTGAATGAGTCAGCCATCCTGCTAAGGTGGCAGAGTGGCCACTGCTAGTGCCTGATACCTAGCTATGGGGAAAAACTGATGCCAACAGCGAGGCAGTGACCTTGACATGCTCTTGTGTGTGTAGACTACTCTCAGTCACCCTAAGGAACTGATGTCCACCTCTCTTTCTGTTTTGTAGCTCACCAACAACTCCTGGACTCCAGCCCTTGCTACCCTATACAATGACCCGACTGCCAATAAGTCATACCTAATTCCTTCTTTCAGGGATAGAAATGATTGAGGATATAAACTTGTCATTTATTATGTATAAAATACCATTGAAAAGATATTAATGTTAATTTTTTATTTAACACTCAACGCATTTTGAACATCCTTTTGCTGCCCAGGTATGTATCTAGAGTTGGCCTGCAAGACACTTTTATTGATTCTTCATTTTGTTTTTGTTTTTTGTAAAACTTATGTTTACAAAGAAGAAAACAAGTCAAAACATTTTTTTTGTATTGTCTGGAAATAGTTGGCTCGAGTGTGTGTATATTAACTTATTTGTCACCAAAAGAGCACTTTGCCTGAAAGGCAGGACTAATCGCGTGCAAAACGTTTACAATCCTTTGTGAAACTGTAGTTTATCATTAGTTTGTACCTGTAAGTTATTGTTATAAATATTATCTGTATTTTTTTGTCATATACAACTTTATACCTTGAAGCTTGTATCTGTGAATTTGCAACTGAAATTTATTTTGCCAGTGTTTTCTAGACGAGCTGAAGGCACGTCCGTCGTAGCATGCCGTGCACACCCACGGCGGTGTCTGCACTTGAGGGAGTTCTAGCTGTAAATAACACTCTAGTTTACGAAGCCCACCATCCTAAGTTCATTAAACACTTTGCATCCTGTGAAAGTCACAGCCCGCTTATCTTCTGTGTGTAAATTGCTCTTAATTCTTTTTTTTACAAAAAGCTGTTTTCGTTTGAGCCGGGTTATGGGTACATTTTATTGGGAAGCCTATTTGTAGATGACTATTCTTAGCAACAAAAACAAGACCAAATGAAAACATCTCATTTGGCCTCTAATAACTTTTAAACTAGCTTGTCAAATTAATGTGAACTCAAAAGGCAGGATGGCCTTCAGACTGACTGTTGGCACATCATGTTCTAAACGTGCAATGCAGCCAAATCATAGATTTCTTCAGAGTTTTAAAGAAACCGGAAGTATTTGAGTTTGAGTAGAGGTTCTAGAACAAGGGCTCTGGGTTTGGTTTGGTTTTGCTTTCTAAGTAACTGCTTCCCCAACCTCCTGCCATCCCCTCCCCCTCGATCCCCTGCCCCCTCCCCCACACCACACAAACCTCTTGGTTCTAAATTGTAGTCCCAGGACTTTACCCTGAGCTTAAGCAATAGACACTTCTCTCTGACTACAAAGGTGCGCCCGCCGGTGCCACGTAGGGAGAGTGTGACTCTTAGGCTTGCGTGTTTGCCTAGCGGAGCAGATGCACATCTGGCTGGGGACTGGAAGTAATAGTGAAGTATTTGCAATCCCAGCCTACTCCTCATAAATGCAGCCAGCATGCAGTCACATGGGCACACGTAACTGGACGGACCGTCTGCCTCGTGCAAGAAGCTGCAAGCCCCGGTGGAAGAAAGGAGGAACAATTTTCTATTTTCAACCTGCTGCTCTGGTTGCAATCCCTTTGACCAAAGTCCAAATAGCAGAGCTAAAAGTCCCTCTGAGCTAGCTACTGGGAGATTGACGCTGGTCTCCTTGGGTCTCACTACCTGACAGAGGCAGGGAAGAGTGGTGATGTCAGCTTTACCTTTCCCAGATGTCTGAGCCAGCTCCAGTGGATCAGCCAAGCTCAGCCCTGGGCAGCTTTGGAGAACTCCCCAGCTGTGTGTGATTGGCATCCTCAGCCATTAGCCTGGGAGGGGCTTAGAGACAAGGCTTTCCTCTCCACTGCCCTTTCCCATGAATCTGTAAGGGTTTGTAAAACCCCCGAAGATAAATCTCAAAGCTGGAGTCACCGGTTCTTCAGCAGAGATGCAGAGCTCTGAGAATAAATGAGGTTTATATTCCTGCACCAAGCATTATTCAGGACAAGAGATGGATACAGAAGACCTCATAGTGTAAAGGGACAGGAGCTGTGGCTGTGGCTGTCCTTTACACGGAAAGTCATCAGAAGGTTAAGTTGTAAAGGTGAAGTTTGTCCGAGCTGCCATGCCCTGTGTGAGCCCGGTGCAAGCACGTGAGCATAATACATACTGGGACAGAACTGGAGGCGGTGGAGTAGCTTCAGTGCGGGTGGGAGCAAGGGGCTTTCTGTTGGTGCATGGTGGTGGGGGCAGGGAACAGCTTTCCTTTTTGACATGAGGAGACTAGAGAAGAGTTAAGATATTCATTTTACCAGTAGGCACAGCAAACAAGGGTTCTAGAAAGATCTCAATCCCTGCTGGTGGAGACATACAACACCAAGGCAGTTAAAGCATTTTAATACCCTTAAAACCACGAAGCTGGGAGGGTAGAATAACTTTTGCCTTGAGAATCAAGCTTCCTACTCAAACAGGGAAACTCGACTCAGGGCTCTTAAGCCATGCTTGTTAGTAGGACGAGGTGCCATTAACAATAGTAATCTTACATTTCACAAATGCCATTCTTAAAATCCCATATTATTATAAATTATAAGCACACATAGTTGAGTATCCCATAATAAACACTGTAAGGTAGAATCATAGTTCATACTTTAAAAAGATTGTTATAGGCATTCGAAAGTTGATAGCTGTAGCATTTCTTGGCACAGAGTGTATATAATTACTGGAGTAGAATTATGAGATTAGATGGGGGTCTTGAGACGTTTGCTATGGCGCAAGGGCTTTACCAGTTGAGAAAGAAACACTTCTGCGTTGTTTGAGGTCTTTTAGATGGCAATACTCTCCTGAATGTATATTAGCTCAAAAAAGTTCTTAACGTGCTAACCACAGGAGGTAAAGGAACTGAAATCATACAACTGAAGTTTCAGAAAAACGGATCTGAGTCTGAATCTGAGTCTAAAGAAGCTTAGGCACAGGAGATGGAACTGAGTGCAGGGGTAGAGTGCTCACTCTGCATGGAGTCCTGAGTGCAGGGGTAGAGTGCTCACTCTGCATGGAGTCCTGAGTGCAGGGGTAGAGTGCTCACTCTGCATGGAGTCCTGAGTGTAGTCGGTAGAGTGCTCACTCTACATGGAGTCCTGAGTGCAGGGGTAGAGTGCTCACTCTGCATGGAGTCCTGAGTGTAGTCGGTAGAGTGCTCACTCTACATGGAGTCCTGAGTGCAGGGGTAGAGTGCTCACTCTACATGGAGTCCTGAGTGCAGTGGGTAGAGTGCTCACTCTGCATGGAGTCCTGAGTGCAGTCGGTAGAGTGCTCACTCTGCATGGAGTCCTGAGTGCAGTGGGTAGAGTGCTCACTCTGCATGGAGTCCTGAGTGCAGTCGGTAGAGTGCTCACTCTGCATGGAGTCCTGAGTGCAGGGGTAGAGTGCTCACTCTGCATGGAGTCCTGAGTGCAGGGGTAGAGTGCTCACTCTGCATGGAGTCCTGAGTGCAGTGAGTAGAGTGCTCACTCTGCATGGAGTCCTGAGTGCAGGGGTAGAGTGCTCACTCTGCATGGAGTCCTGAGTGCAGGGGTAGAGTGCTCACTCTGCATGGAGTCCTGAGTGCAGTCGGTAGAGTGCTCACTCTGCATGGAGTCCTGAGTGCAGGGGTAGAGTGCTCACTCTGCATGGAGTCCTGAGTGCAGTGGGTAGAGTGCTCACTCTGCATGGAGTCCTGAGTGCAGGGGTAGAGTGCTCACTCTGCATGGAGTCCTGAGTACAGTGGGTAGAGTGCTCACTCTGCATGGAGTCCTGAGTGCAGGGGTAGAGTGCTCACTCTGCATGGAGTCCTGAGTGCAGGCTTCAGCACTTCAAAACACAGGTGTGGTGGCACATGCCCATTGCCCTGTCACTCTAGAGATGGAGGCTGGAAAAGCAGAATTTCAAAGTCACCAGTGGCTAAATAGCTGAAGAGATGATTCAGTGGGTAAGGGTGCTTGCTGTTGAAGGAAGTAGGTCTGAGTTCAAATACCTAACTACCGCTGGGTGTGGCCACACATGTCAATATCTCCAGCACTGGGAGGGGCAAAAAGGCCTGTGGCTCCTGGAAGCTGGCTGGTCACCCACCCCAGCTCAGCAAGTGTCGGGACAATAAGAGACACTGTCTCAAACTAAGGTGGGGTTTGGAGACACGGCTCAGTGGTTAAGAGCACTGGCTGTTCTTCCACAGGTCCTGAGTTCAATTCCCAGCAATCACATGGTGGCTTACAACCATTCTGTGATGGGATCTGATACCTTCTGGTGTGTCTGAAGACAGTGACAGTCTACTCATATACATAAAATAGATATATTTAAAACAAACAGAAAATGAATTAACTAAAAAACCTAAGATGGAGAACAATAGAAGATGCCTCATCGTTGCTTACACACACACACATATAGACATATACACATATAGACATATACACACACATATATACACATATACACATATACACATACACATATACACACAGATGCACATATGCACACATGCATGCATAACTAAAAACCATACCAAAGTTTACGGACACTGGATAACATGTAAAAAAACATGTACTATGTTCATACACAGTAAGTCCTATGTTATAACCTGATTTTTCCATTTTATAGAATGTCTTTTTACATTAGAGTACGTTCTTTTGAAAATTTCATATGTGTAAAGAATGTGTCTTGATTACATCCATCTTAAACTTTCCCTCTCCACTCCTCCCAAGGTATCCACCCAGCAGTCCTCTCCCCCAGCAGTTCCCTCCCCCTTTAATGTTCCCCTCCCCCCCAGGAGTCTCCTCCCCCTTTAATGTTCCCCTCCCCCAGCAGTCCCCTCTCCTCTTTAATGTTCCCCTCCCCCAGCAGTCCCCTCCCCTCTTTAATGTTCCCCTCCCCCAGCAGTCTCCCCTCCCCCAGCAGTCTTCCCTTCCCCTTTAATGTTCCCCTCCCCCAGTAGTCCCCTCCCCCTTTAATGTCCCCTCTTTTTATTCATAAGCCATTGAGTCCAGTTAGGGCTGCCTGTTGGAATGTTCACCGATCAAGCTGGCTGCTGGCTTGATCTTGCAAGTGACCATAGCTGCAGTGACTTCACTGGAGCATCAGCCACTTAATGCCAGCAGGTGGCTTCCCACGCCCCCTCCCCACCCTCCACCTCCTGCAGTCTCTGCACCTCCTTCCTGAGGTTTCCTAACTCTCAGGGGAGGGAGGCATTTGACAAAAATGTTTCATTTAGGGATGATCATTTAATGGTGACATTTTGTAGCACTTGGGCTGGTTACGAGTCTGGATTAACTGCCCATCAGAGAGAAGCTTCTCTGACCAAGGCTGAGGGCGGCACTAATTAAAACAACAACAACTTAAAGCCAGCATTTACACAGACCTCCTAGGTGACACAAGTGGATTGATCTATGCCCCAATAAGTCTGAATATGAGAAGCAAGACTAAACAGCCACTGACTGCTGACAATCTAGAGACAAATTACTAAGGAATTGTGTATAAATGTCTTTTAAGTGAAATATTCATCTATAATACTTTAATAGATATAAAGGGTTCTGGTCTGTTATCTTCCCCAAACTTATACATTAAAACCATCTACATTATCAAAATACTAAAAGAGAATTTTACGTAAAATTAATACTTAAAATATATGTTACATTGTAAACTATATCAATACTATTTTTCCCTATCCCATCATATATATCTATGTGTATGTGTGTATATATACATACATACATATACAAATATTTATGCATACATATACATATATATACTGATTTAAAAAGATATGGGGCAAGGCGGTACACGCCTTTTTATCCCAGTGCTCAGGAGGCGGGGGTGGGGGTGGGGTCTCTAAGTTTGGGGCCAGCCTGGTCTGAACAGTGAGTTCCAGGTCACCCAGAGCTACACAAGGAAACATTGTCTCAAAACACAGGCACTTGCAGGATGAGGTCAGAAGCCATTGCAAGAGGCCTGGCCTCACAGAGAAGCCTAAGGAAGCGTGTTTGCCCCTTCGTCTTTCCTCTTGGAGGATGTGTAGCAGGGCCCATCTATGAAGAATGGGCCCCAAGTGCACCCTGAATGTGCTAGAGTTTTGATCTTGACAGCCCAGCCTCTCCAACTATGAACGCCATCTTGATACTGACAAGTCACCCAGGCTGAGGTACTGTGTAGTGGCTCCCCAGGGTGCTGAGGCAGGCAGCATAGAAAGCTGAGCCTTAGCAGCCTTCCAGGTTTGGATAGGAGTGTAGTCTGACACTTCTGAGTCCTGGAAGCATACCCTGAATGTCTCAGGTGCACTTGTTAAACACAGGATCTATCATCAGCCTCTCTGCTCCATTACAAGAGTGGGAATTGAAAGCTCTATGCCCCCTGTGTGACGAGGCAACCACAAGGCAGTGAGTGTGTAAGTGGAGCAGTTCTGCTCCCCAGGTGCCACCTTTGACCTCTATGCCTTTACTCTCTGTTTATCTTTAATTGGGTTTTCTATGCCAGGGATCAAGTTTACTCCATTTTAAATAGCAGTTGTGGTAGGAATCTTTATACCTAACTTTTCACTACTTAAGTTTGCTTGTGCATGCCGACTACTCTCATCTAGAACATTTCTTCCATCTCCCTACAGTCTCTGTCCAATCCCCACCTTCCCACAAATCTTTCAAGCTCTTGACTGTTCATTTTGTTTCATAACTCACGGAGTTTAACCAAGGCCATCAAGGCGTACCTACACTATTATGGATAAAATGTAATCATCATGTTTCCTTAGTGTAGCAGGTACTTCTCTATTGCTGCAACAAAAATACTTGCAGTAAAAAAGCAACTTTAGGGAGAAAGGGTTTATTTTCCTTGACATCTTAAGAGGGATAGAGTCTAACATGGTAGGGAGGATAGAGAACCTGACAGGGAGAGCATCATAGTAGAAGAGCAAGAAACTAGCTCACCCTTGTCATCCTCAATGCAGGAGGCAGAGAGCAAGCAGGAAGTGGGGCTAGGCCAGAAACCCCCAGATTGTCCTCCACCCCAGTACTGTGATTTCTCCATCAAGTTCCCCCTCCTAAGGTTATATACTTCTGGCACCCCGACTGGGAACCAAATGTCCAAACACAGGAGCCTCTGGGGGACAGCAGTCATTCAAACTGCCACGCTTAGGAGTGGTGTGACGTTCAGGCAGAGCCTTAAAACTTGAAATGTATCCACAGTGTCTGTGACCTTCATGTTGCCTCTACAGCAAGGTTTTTCCAGATCTCTCGCCTACTTTGCCTGCCAGTCAAATGAATTTCCTAACTATTCTTTCTAATTCCATGGGCTTTACTTAGTGTGGACTATTAATTTGCATTTCAGAGAACTGGTTTCTTGCAAAGGGGGTAAAATAAAACACAGCCAGTCTTATTCCCCTGCCCCACCTTAGTTATTCTTCATGCATGGTTAGAGTGGACTCCCAGAGGGTCATTCACTCGAAATCTGTAAGTTTGCTGGTTACACCTTAGCCCTTGGTCTCCACATCTTTCTAATGGTTTTCTGTTTAATTAACTGCGGAATGGAAATGTAGGGAGTTTTGATTAACGTAAGTATTAACATTCTGGTTTTATGAGCAAGAATTATGCACACCGTTTCTATAGGTGCAGCAAGCTCTTAGGGAGATGTGTTTATGCATTGTTGGTGGTTTGTGTTTCATAAGAAATTACCAGGAAGCAGACTGCAGGCTTGGAGGTTATAAAAGCCACCGCAGGGGATCACTTCCTCTCTCTAAATTGTGACTGCAACCTCCATTGATAGAACTTAATTTGGGACTTAGGGTCGTTGAGAAGAGTGGAGAGAGTGTGTCTCTGTGTGCACGTGAGGGGCAGGAGCATCTGAGGAAGAAGAAAGGCTGTTAGGAAACAGAACGGAAGGGGCAGGTCCTTCCCTCTGAGCAGGTAAACACTTGGTAGAGGATGCCGGGAAAGCAACAATTACACACTGCCCAGTGTTTGGGCATCCTGGGACCACACCATGTTCCCTGAGTTCAGATTCTCACTCTGTGCTTCCTCTTTCTGTTTGCAAGTATCTTGCATGCCATAGCAGGTTGTGGTATCTTTTGTATACCTTTTGAAGGCATGTGAGGCACCTGAGGACTCAGCCTCCCTTGATGATGATTTTCAAATAGCAAAAAGCTTCTCTGAAACTACCATAAGAAAGCGAATAGAAAAGACTCTGTTTTAATACCGTGATCCTCTAGTTTGGGAGTGGAGAGGCGGCTAGGTGCGAGGACAGGCCGGCGCTGCGGGAGCTGGAGCTGCCAGCGTACATCGCATCGGCAATCCACTCGGTCCTGCGCAATCCACTCGGTCCTCTGTCCTCCTTTTCACTAAGCCCTCAGTGGAACTTGAGCTGCCAAGCAAGCGCCTCTCACTTGGCCTTCTCTTGTTCCAGCCTCAGTTCAAATGTAAAGCATAGATTCACGGTTGTCCACATGCTCACTTCTCCAACTTAAATCTAGTTTTCAGTCAAGTAGAGGTGACACCGCCCTCTGTGATTTGGGTTAAAAAAAAAGTCTGTAAATCTGTAAATTTGGAATGTTTTGAATGTTTGTAAAAAAAAAAAAAAAGCCTAAAAGAGTTGTGATGCCATATTTGAAAAATGGAAACATTGTTACAAATTCAGTTTCAAAATATTTACTTCCAGGAACCAGAGTGAAGTCTCTGGAGAACCACGACTAGTTCTTAGCTTATGTCTTGCAGACACACTAGGAAGGGTCTGCTCTGTTGCCAGGAAGGTTCTCAGCCACACATTTACTCTTTGCTTGAAGCTCCCCCAAGAGAGACAGAGTGTGGGCAGCCCTTCCCGTTCATCGCTTGGCTTTCAGGAAACAGCTCTGTACATGAGTGATGGTAGAGGACGGTGTCTCGGGGGCACAGACAGCTCCACAGCCTCTGGGGTGTATCTTGGCACAGGCCTGAGTGAGAGGCCATGGAAGCACATTTGGAAAGAGATCAGAAGAACTCTGACGAGGTCATCGAATGACCACCTTATGAAGGGTCTCCACACCTGTGAGGCCAGGAGAGAAGGAGCTGTGTGGCCCAGGCTCTCAGGAGCATGCTCAGTTTATGCAGGGTACAAGTGGAGGAGTTGGAGACCAAAGGAAGGAGAGGCAGGAGACAAGGGCAGTACCAAAGCTCTGTCGTGGAGTTTGTTCTGCCAGGGCTGGACTTTGGAGCTCAGCTCTGGTCTTAGTGAAGTACCAGGTCTTGCTGCCAGTTGAGGTTCTGTTAAAGACTAACCCAGTCCAGGAGGAGAGCAGTAGATACTCAGATACTGACAGCAGTAGGTTAAGCCCTGGCTGTGCGACAGCCCAAAACTGTTATGTGGGTGAGTGAGTCAACTATTATGTACCTTACGTTCCTCTCTCTGTCTTTCTCTTTGTCTCTCTGTTTCTGTCTCTCTGTCTCTCTCTCTGTGTGTCCTTCCCTCCTCATCCCTTCTTCCTTCCCTCCCACCTCCCCTTTCCTCCCTCCTCTTGTATCTTCCCCTCCCCACTTTCCTTTCCATCTCTTTATAGTGCTAGAAATGGAAACCAAGACCTCATGCATGCTAGACAAATGTTTAACCACTGGGCCGCACACCCAAGCCTGCTTTCTTATACATACAAATGGGAAAATGACAGTAAGGCTTCCAGTACGTGCCAGGATGTAGCAAGAGGGCATATAGAAAGACTTTAAAGTGTGCCTGGTGCTTAACGGGTACTGGATTCTCTGATTTCTTGTTAAACTAGTTCTTACACTAAAGGAGGAAAAGATTCCCCTTCCCTAGGCTCCTCTCTTTCCTGTTTGTCCTTTCCTGGGTAGCCTTACTGACTGTTCAAGCCCAGCTCACACGCGGGCTCCGCCCCATACAGGTTGGTTGCTGCTTCTGCATCCCGTATTCCCTCAAAGACTATGCCTGTACAACACATTTAGGCTTCCCTTCGTAAGCTTGTCTCAAGTTTAATTTTGAGAATGTGGGAAGGGCATTGTTCACATCAGGGTCCCCAGAACCTACCCACTGTCTTCCATGTGGTTAACACCTCTGTGCAGCTGGAGGTGTGCTCCTGGGGACAACCTACCCTGTCCCTCCTCAGCTGGCTTCACTGTGGCCCCTGGGGAGTTGCTGCCTCAAATGGAGACCTGTTTCTTGTTCTCTTTATCTAAGCAAAACAGACAGTTGGGTGATTATGAAGTAATTCTGGCGAGGGAAGCAGCCAGCGCACATGTTTGTCTCCGAGTTGCCCAGTTGGCAGGCCCCCCAGCCTGCAGTTACTGGGGTAATTGCTCAAATCTACTTGGCTTTCCTTGTGTAAATGTGGCCACAGTGTGCAGCCTCCTCACTGGCTCTTGCCTAATGTGGCTGAGGACTTTCTCTTTACCCATCGCACCCATGCTGGCCCGAAGCTCACGCTGACGCATTAGTCCTCAGAGAGAACCAGAGGTTTGCGTTGGCCCACTGCTCTCTCTGCATCCCGGAAATCTCTGCTGACTTTTAATTTTGGAGAGAAAAGGTGGTTATTCATATTCTCTCTCTCTCTCTCTCTCTCTCTCTCTCTCTCTCTCTCTCTCACTCACACACACACACACACACACACACACACACACATCCCACTTCTGTCCTGAGTTTTACACAGTGAGATCTTTTACAGTTTTGCCTTCAGGTTTAGATATTAGAAATTCTTCTCCTTGTTAACCATGACCACAGACTACTAGAGTCAGTATAAAGATCACAAAATTAGTTTTCATGTGTTTATGATAGTTTTTGTCATCTTAAAAGAGAAAACTTCAATTGAGATGATACCTTAATTACATTCGGCTGCAGGAATATTTGTTGGGGGCTTTTCTGTGGTTGCTGGTTGGTGTGGGAGGGTCCAGTGCCCTGAAGGCCGTCGTGGTGAGCAAGCAGGAAACAGCCACCGCCTCTGCTCCAGTTCCTGCCTCTAGGTTCCTGCCTTGAGTTTCTGCTGTGACTTTCCTTCAAAATGGCTGGTGAGCTGTATGCTGCAATAAATCTTTGTTTCCCCAAACTTTTGGTCAGAGTTTTATAGCAGCAATAGAAACAAATTAAAATAAGCGTCTATACTCCGGCCTGCCTCTTGCTACTTAGGCGCCTTAGACCAAGTTCCTATGTATCTGATTTCCTGGGACCGTCTCTGGAGCTTGTGATTCACACACATCTCATTACTGAGTCGGAGTAAGGCACCTTCTCTCGTTTGGGCTACTTACCAGCCACATGGCTGGTTTCTTCCCTCTCCCCACCCTCCTCTGAGATACATGGGACATGGGCATTTCTCTGCTGAGCCTCTCCCATGGCTTCCTGTTTACTCAGAAGAAACCATGACCTTCTGTCTTAGTCAGGGTTTCTAGTCCTGCACAAACATCATGACCAAGAAGCAAGTTGGGGAGGAAAGGGTTTATTGAGCTTACACTTCCATGTTGCAGTTCATCACTAAAGGAAGTCAGGACTGGAACTCAAGCAGGTCAGGAAGCAGGAGCTGATGCAGAGGCCATGGAGGGATGTTTCTTACTGGCTTGCTTCCCCTGGCTTGCTCAGCTTGCTCTCTTATAGAACCTAAGAATACCAGCCCAGGGATGGCACCACCCACAAGGGGCCTTCCCACCTTGATCACTAATTGAGAAAATGCCCCACAGCTGGATCTCATGGAGGCACTTCCCCAACTGAAACTCCTTTCTCTGTGATAACTCCAGCCTGTGTTGAGGTGACACTCAAAACCAGCCAGTGCACCTTCTCTGGTCCCAGAGAGCACTTGCCATTTGACGGCCCACACTTGTCTGCACCCAGAAGCCCTCTGCCTCTCCCCTCACCCTCTCCCCACTCACGAAATTGCTCCCATGCCTCCAGCCCTGCTCTTGCAGGCTGCAGAGGGTGAGGGAAAGCAGAGTCGAGCCTGTGGGATCTGTGGTTGCCTTTCTGTAGGAACTTGTGGCTCCATCTCACTCTGTTTCCGAAAATGATCATGCCCCTGACCACCTGACCACCCCATAACGTTGCATAACGCATACCGTCATCACGTTAAGGTGACTCGTGACATGCTAACAATAAATCATTCAGCGCAGTGCCCAACACCCAACCCTACATAAAGAAGTAGTGGTTCCTGGAGTAAGGGACCTGCTAAGCAGGAGAGGACCCTCAGGAGGGGACACAACATTAGACTCCAACACAGGTCAACTCTGCCCCTCATTGTCAGGTCTCTATTGAAGTACGGTCATCTTTTGAGACTCAGATTGGAGATCTTTCATCTCAGCCATCCGTTAGGCATCCAGCCCTGTGTTAGTCAGCCTGCTCTCCTCCAGAGGGGCTCAGTTCTACAGGGATTTACTCCTCCGACAGGATTGATCTGACTGCCCTTTGTGGCTGCTCTCCAGTGTCTGTAGATCACTGCTTAGCTGTGGGGCCAGCTAACGAGGACTTGGGGCTCCCAGACTTTGGCAGTGAGACTTGTCCACTTACATCCTGGTCTTATAACTCAGTAGCCCCCTGGGAGCCTGGAAGCTCTGCCAACTCCTTTTTTGCCCTTTCAGCAGAAATACCAGGCTATATTGCCAAAAGAAAAAGCCAGCATTTCCTGCTTGGGCCTTAACTTTGTATTACCCGGCATCCACGGTAGCCAAGTATGTCACACCTGCTCCACCCAAAGCTGCTGCCTCACTGCTCAGGTTAATGAATCCTCTGGGCATATCAAGTCTAAAAGTAGGTGGATTTTAGACCAGGTGCCTTCAAATGTAATTGGACTTTTATTAAAGTTAAGCGAGTTAAAAATAAAAGTCTGTTAATAGTCCAGGGAAATAGGTGAGTGATGAACATGGGACCTATATAACACTGTAATAATACAAAAAATATCCCAGTCGGAGGGCAAGTGAGACACAAACCAAACCAAATAAAAACCTTAAAAACAATAGTAGGATTTTTTCAAAATGTTAATCGTGGAGCCGGGGCTGGGTGTGGCGCCACACGGTGTCCCTGTAACCCCAGTGAGCACTCACCAGACAGGAGCTAGCTGGCAGATCTCTGTGACCTGGTTGCCAACCTGGTCCACAGAGTCAGTTCTAGACCAGCCAGGACTACATAGTGGGAGCCTGTCTCAGTCAAGCAAACAAAAATGGAACCCAGCACGCTCACACATGCTAGGCAGGCACGCTGCCCCCAAACCACATTCTCAACTCAAGCCCACCTACTTTGTGAAGCACCTGGCTGACTTTGTAAATGCTCTCAGACAGTATCAGCAACAGCAGAGAACGATGCGGATCCTTGGAAACAATGACTAAAAGCGGTGGTAAATCTTAACTAATGCTCTAGTTCAGAGCTTGTTAATCTCAAGACTCTCAACAGTTGGGAGGGCAGAAAGGAGTGTTAGAAATAGTGGCACCCGGAGATGATGACCTCCTGTCACTGTGGAGGGGACTAGAAGTCTTGAGTCTTGGGGGATTCTTGAGCAGGAGGTCAGAGCTCTCAGGTTACCCTCTGAGAACCCCTGAGAGTGCAGAGGAAGTAGAACAGGTTTCTGCTGAATGACTTCTGCCTTGTCAGATCCAGTCCATGTGATGTCTGCCCCCATAACCTACTGTTCAGTCAGCATCTGCTTGGAGCCAGGCTAGGAACTTAAAGTGACCACAGTTGAATGTCACAGGGTAGTTCCACATATGTATAGATGTGTGTGCTGCATGTACATGTGTATGTGTAGACATGTATGATTATGCATAAGCATGCTGAGGCCAAAACAGGATGTTAGGTGTCTTCCTCCATCTTTCCCCCACCTTAGCTCCTTGAGAAAGAATCCCTAGCTAAACAGAGCTCATCATTTTGGCCAGGCTGGCGGGCCAGTTAGCTCCTTGGGTCTGCTGGCCTCTGCCCCAGTACTGTGTTTTTAGCACATGCATCCATGCCTGGCCTTCATGTGTTGGAAATTCAAATGCGAAGCAGGCACCCTCACCCGCGGACTCATCTCTTCAGCCCTGAACTCGTACATATGTTACACTGAGACTTAGAAAGAATGGCAGGCAGGTGGCGTGGGAAGCTAACCAGCTAAGGCATGCTGGGAACTTAACTGGCCCTAGGGGTTCAAAAATCATAACAAACAACTGGACTTATTTTGTTTATAGCGAAATTCCTTTCACTGACTCTTTTTAATCCCATGAAATCTCTGACTAAATGCTATTTGGCATCTCTTGGCTGCCAAGGTTGTGTCAGTGGTTTGGAGAGGATGGGTGTATTTGGTACCCAGCATCTGAGTGTTTCCAAATATCCAGACATTTTGGCCGATCCCAGAGACACTGGCTCAAGCTCATTTTCTATTTTTTAGGTAGGAATTCTGAGTCACTGGGTGACTAGAGGCACAGCCTAATGGTTTGTTGCTCTTTGTCTGCACAGTTGTACTCAGTACATTCCAGGCAAGCACTTCTTCCAGAATGGGGGAGGAGGACTAGGTGGTGGTGGGGGCCGTAAGTGTGGTGGGGGCCCTAGGTGGTGGCATCAGAGTCCCTCCACACAGGAGCCAGTAAGGACGAAACAACGTAGCTCACAGGTGTGTCTGTGTATCAAGAGAAGAGAACCGGAGCAGGAGCCACAGCTGTGAGGCTGCTCCTGATGAACACTACACTGTAAAGATGGGGGGTGCACTGGGCAGACAGCCTCAGGTTCCGGATGATGTCTTCTGAAGTTTCTCCGACTTCTCCTTTTCTCCTCTCCAAGAGAAAGATAGCATGAAAAGACTACCAGGAGCAGCAAGGATAGTTGGGGCATGGTCAGTTGTGTTGAGAGTTTGTACTCTGAGCACCCATGTTCCTGGAGGGGAGGGGACCTGGACAGGTGTCCTCAGAGGGGTTTTACAGCAGAGAGATTTCTTCCCAGCTCTTGTAAAACTCCCCTTCCCTGTGTCTCTTGAAGCATAAAAACAGTTCTCTGGCAGCAACACTTCAGTCCCATCTTTGTGCCCTGTGTGACTATCCAATAGTGAACTCCATGACCTGTCCTAAGCAGAGAGCATGGTCCATTCTCTTTGTAAAGTTATCTGGGCTCGGTACTCAGGTTTCACCTGGTGGAAGAAGTCTTAAACTGTCATCTAAATGAAGTTCCCTAGCCACAGTCTGTCTTCCAATCACAGTGAAAGGAGTAGGGAGGTTTCTGGAAGTGGCTAGGGTAGGGGCCCCCTCCCCAACACACCTGTGCCCCTCCCCACACACCTGTGCCCCTCCCCGACACCCATGCCCCCCCATGTGCTCCCCACATGCTCCTCCCCCTATACCCCTGCCTCTCCCACACAGACTCCTCCCCTGCTGCACAGTTTCCTTTCATTCTCCCTTTGGAGAGCATCCCTAAGGAAGCTTTGGGAATGAAACTTCATCATTTTCCTGAGCAGGCTCTGGGGCTCAGCAGGAATGTAGTTGGGACATATTTTCCTGAGCATGTGCCGGAATTCGTCTGTCTGGAATATTAATGTCACTTTTTTGCGTCATCCTCGGGGCCTCAGTGTTTGTCGGATGCTGGATGCCTTAGGAGTCACTCATCGGATCTTCTCGTTTTCCTCTCTGAGTCCCTGTCCTCCTTCGTGGCTTTTCTCTGGACATAGGAACAGAATCAAGCCTGCTGGGGCCCCTGCTTTGGCATCCTTGAGAAACTATCTGGGCCCTTCTGCAGGAGCGGATCCCCAGGGATTTGGCTCCCTTGTGAGAGGCAAAGTTCCCCCAGTCTTCACAAGACTACCTGCTTGTGCTTTAAAATAGCTCTGGGCTGGACACCCTCCCTGGAAAACTGCAAATGCCAGCGGTCTGTCCCTTTCCAGCTCCCTTCTTCTGAAGAAAAGTACAGGTGACTAGATGCAGACTGAGCATGCTCAGCCTGGGCCCACACCCACTTGTTGGAGAGGCAGGTCTCTATTGCGGTAACAGCAGGACCAAGGACTAGGATGGAGCCAAGAGGCAGAGCACCACTGGGTTGGCAGTTCCCTTCCTTAGTTAATAAAACTACAGATTTCGAGGCTCAGCAGGTATCTGCTGTCTGAGAACCTGAGTCTGATCCTTGGAACCCACAAGGTGGAAGGAGAGACCAGACTCCCACAGACTTCCCTGTGACAGCCGCACGTGTCATGGTGCAAGCATGCCCCACCCCCGAAATAAGTAAACAGTTTAGAAATCTTCATAAACCATCCCCGAGGAGCTAGATCTTTGTCACGAGTGTGGGGCTTCCTGCTAGTAAAAGTGAAGCAAAGAGAGAAACCAGGAGAAGGATGGGGCACAATCTGGGAAGTGCTTTAAGAAGCTAGTGAGTTCTGACTGCACAGCTGCATTGAGATAGACCAAAGCCTTAAATGTCAGCTTGCTTGCATACAGGCACACCCATACTGGAACACACACACTAACATGCACCACTCTCTCTCTGTCTGTTCTCTCTCTCTCTCTCCATCTCTCTCTCTCTCTCTCCATCTCTCTCTCTCTCCATCTCTCTCTCTCTCCATCTCTCTCTCTCTCCATCTCTCTCTCTCTCCATCTCTCTCTCTCTCTCCATCTCTCTCTCTCTCCATCTCTCTCTCTCTCCCTCTCTCTCTCTCTCTCTCCCTCTCTCTGGAAGCCCAGCCCCTCTCTACCACAAAGCATCTCATCAACTTCCACTATTCTCTCTGGTGCACTCTGTCTGCCAACTAAAAGAATTGAGCATCAACTCCCCAAGTGGCCCCCGGGGAGCCCCACTCTCTAAATTGAGAAGAAGATGGGAGGGGAACCTCTAAAACTTTCCCCACAATTTCACCCCAATCTCCAGCAACTCCAAACTCCTTCTACTCCCTCAGTCACAAGCAAATTTTGTAGCAATTCCTCGACCATTGTGGTCTGCCCCACTATTCCTCTTGGACCCTGGCCTCGCATGGCAGCAGCAGTATAAAAAGAGGAACTCAGCATCAGCCTCCAGTCCCCGATGGGGGACTTTCAGCAGCGCACCGTTTATCACACTGAGTGGGGGCTTGTGATGTGAGCCTGAGGTCGTGGGGCTCTGCTTTTGGTTTCTAGTGAGTTTAAGCAACACGAAACTAACAAACTTTATATTTATCAATACAGTTTATCTGATAAATAACACTGCAAAGCAATCATCTGATAGGTTTTGGTTTCGGTTTTGGTTTTGAGACAAGATTTCTCTGTGTAGCCCCAGCTGTCATGGAACTCACTCTGTAGAAAACAAAAACAAGCAAAAACAACCACCCCCACATATAACTATGACAGAGTTGAAGCTAGAAAAAAATAGCTTTATTTCCTTTACGTGACTGCTGTCTTTGGCCACAGTTGGTCTTTTCTCAATGTCCTAATTGTTGGAAGAAGAATAGTCCTATAATCCTATATATTAACTTGGTGAGACTGTGATGTCCGGTCATTCAATGTAACATCAGATTACATGGTCCTAAGAAACATTCTTACACAGGACTCACACATGTAGCCCTGACCTATAAGTAAATAAAGTGTCACCATTGCTTCAGTTATCAATTTGTCACCAACCTAGAGTCACCTGCAACTGAAGAGGAAACTGCAACTGAAGACCTGCCTTGATTAGACAGGCTGTTGCTGCATCTGTAGGGCATCTTCTTGATTGCCCATTGATGGGCACGGCCCCTTCAGCAGGTGGCCCTGAGCTGAATAAGAAAGCTAGCTACAGGAGCCAGAGGGGACAAGCCAAGCCCCTGCCTGGAGATACTGGCTCTCAGGTGGAGTGGACCTGTAAAATGACTCATAACCTGGGTCCTCCCGTGTTCCTTTGGTCACCGTGCTTGTCCCAGCCTCTCTCAGATACTACAAGAGCCACTGGGTCACAGTGTGGGCCTGTGAGCTCGTGAAATTCACACAGTCACGTGAGGTGTTTCACCCAAAGTGTAAGTAAAGACCCGTGTGGTGGAAATAAAAATCAGAGTTAGCATTTGACTCCTGTTCTCTCCACCTGCTCTGCACACGCAGTCTTTTCCACTCCCTCTTTTAGGGAAAGAACGGGCTTGAGGCTTAAAAGCAGCAGGCTTGGCGTCAAGTTTGTAATGTAAAGCACTACTGCCCACAGGCCCACATTGCCCACAGGCCCACACTGTCCACAGGCACACACTGTCCACAGGCACACACTGTCCACAGGCCCACACTGTCCACAGGCCCACACTGCCCACAGGCCCACACTGTCACAGGCCTACACTGCTCACAGGCACACACTGTCCACAGGCACACACTGTCCACAGGCCCACACTGTCCACAGGCCCACACTGTCCACAGGCCCACACTGCCCACAGGCCTACACTGTCACAGGCCTACACTGCTCACAGGCCCACACTGTCACAGGCCCACACTGCCCACAGGCACACACTGTCACAGGCACACACTGTCCACAGGCACACACTGTCCACAGGCACACACTGCCCACAGGCCCACACTGTCACAGGCCCACACTGCTCACAGGCCCACACTGCTCACAGGCCCACACTGTCACAGGCACACACTGTACACAGGCCCACACTGCCACAGGCACACACTGTCCACAGGCACACACTGCCCACAGGCACACACTGCCACAGGCACACACTGCCCACAGGCCCACACTGCCACAGGCACACACTGTCCACAGGCCCACACTGTCCACAGGCACACACTGCTCACAGGCACACACTGTCACAGGCCCACACTGTCACAGGCCCACACTGTCACAGGCCCACACTGCCCACAGGCCCACACTGCCCACAGGCCCACACTGCCACAGGCACACACTGTCACAGGCCCACACTGTCACAGGCCCACACTGTCCACAGGCCCACACTGTCCACAGGCCCACACTGCCACAGGCACACATTGCTCACAGGCCCACACTGCCACAGGCCCACACTGCACACAGGCCCACACTGCCCACAGGCACACACTGTCACAGGCCCACACTGTACACAGGCCCACACTGTACACAGGCCCACACTGTCCACGGGCCCACACTGCCCACGGGCCCACACTGCCCACGGGCCCACACTGTCCACGGGCCCACACTGTCCACGGGCCCACACTGCCCACAGGCACACACTGCTCACAGGCCCACACTGCCCACAGGCCCACACTGCCCACAGGCCCACACTGTCCACAGGCCCACACTGTCCACGGGCACACACTGTCACAGGCCCACACTGTCCACAGGCCCACACTGCTCACAGGCCCACACTGCCCACAGGCCCACACTGCCCACAGGCACACACTGTCACAGGCCCACACTGTCCACAGGCCCACACTGTCCACAGGCCCACACTGCCCACAGGCCCACACTGCCCACGGGCCCACACTGTCCATGGGCCCACACTGTCCACAGGCCCACACTGTCCACAGGCCCACACTGCCACAGGCCCACACTGTCACAGGCCCACACGGTCCACAGGCCCACACGGCCCACAGGCCCACACTGCTCACAGCCCCACACTGTCCACAGGCCCACACTGCTCACAGGCCCACACTGCTCACAGGCCCACACTGCTCACAGGCCCACACTGCCCACAGGCCCACACTGCCCACAGGCCCACACTGCCCACAGGCCCACACTGTCACAGGCCCACACTGTCCACAGGCCCACACTGCTCACAGGCCCACACTGTCCACAGGCCCACACTGCCCACAGGCCCACACTGCCCACGGGCCCACACTGTCCATGGGCCCACACTGTCCACAGGCCCACACTGTCCACAGGCCCACACTGCCACAGGCCCACACTGTCACAGGCCCACACGGTCCACAGGCCCACACGGCCCACAGGCCCACACTGCTCACAGCCCCACACTGTCCACAGGCCCACACTGTCCACAGGCCCACACTGCTCACAGGCCCACACTGCTCACAGGCCCACACTGCCCACAGGCCCACACTGCCCACAGGCCCACACTGCCCACAGGCCCACACTGTCCACAGGCACACACTGCCCACAGGCCCACACTGCTCACAGGCCCACACTGCTCACAGGCCCACACTGCCCATAGGCACACACTGCCCACAGGCACACACTGCCACAGGCCCACACTGTCCACAGGCCCACACTGCCCACAGGCCCACACTGCCCACAGGCCCACACTGCCCACAGGAACACACTGCCCACAGGCACACACTGTCCACAGGCCCACACTGTCACAGGCCCACACTGCCACAGGCCCACACTGCTCACAGGCCCACACTGCCCACAGGCACACACTGCCCACAGGCACACACTGCCCACAGGTACACACTGCCCACAGGCACACACTGTCCACAGGCCCACACTGTCACAGGCCCACACTGCCCACAGGCCCACACTGCTCACAGGCCCACACTGCCCACAGGCACACACTGCCCACAGGCACACACTGCCCACAGGCCCACGCTGCCCACAGGCCCACACTGCCCACAGGCCCACACTGCCCACAGGCCCACACTGCCCACGGGCCCACACTGTCCACGGGCCCACACTGTCCATAGGCCCACACTGCCCACAGGCCCACACTGTCCACAGGCACACACTGCCACAGGCCCACACTGTCACAGGCCCACACTGTCCACAGGCACACACTGCCCACAGGCACACACTGTCCACAGGCACACACTGTCACAGGCCCACACTGCCCACAGGCCCACACTGCCCACAGGCCCACACTGCCACAGGCACACACTGTCCACAGGCACACACTGCCCACAGGCACACACTGTCCACAGTCACACACTGCCCACAGGCTCACTCTGCCCACAGGCCCACACTGCCCATAGGTCCACACTGCCCACAGGCTATTGAGCCTTCCAGACATGACAGAGAGAAGGAAAAAGAGACCACAGAAGGCCATGTAGCCATTCTGACAATGGCTTCCATTTCTCATGTGGCAGGTGTTGCCCTGATTATGTGTGGCCCTCAGAACTCCTCCTTTGTCTCAGTGGTCTTGTGTATGTAACACCCTTGTCCTAAGTCTGACAGTTTCTCCCCAGCACTAGAAATCTTCTTCAGCTTCATGCTGATGTGGGAAGCTTGGCGGTCTCCCCTGAGGTACACTGTCCACGGTCGCACGCAGGCCCCTCTCCCCTGGGTCATCCGTGTCTTTGCTTAGGACGGGCATTAGTCACTTTCCACATCATCCTTACAAAAGCAACTTTAAGGAAGGAGGGGCTCACTGTGGCTCGGTGTTGTTCAAGGGCGGAGAATTGGTCTGCTAAAGGCTGAGCAGGGGGTCTAATTGCAATCCGTAGTGAGGAGGCAGAGGAAGGAACACAGTTGGCTGCTCACCTCCATTTCTTCTTTGCATTCAGCCCAGAACCCCAGGCTATGGGATGGAACCACCACACTTTTGAAAGGGCTTCAATGTCAGTTAACCCACTGCAGAAAGACCTTCACAGACGAGGTAAGTCTAGATTCTATCAAGCTACCACCAATGTTAATCATCAAAATGCTTTATTCTCTTGGGGACTTCAAGGACAATTCCTTAATACTTCCAACTGGGGAATTAGTTAAACAACAGCTGGCGGTGTTCTCCTTTCTTTCTCTGATCATCAGCCTCAGATTCTAAGGGCCTCTGTCACAAAGTATCTATTATATTCAGAATACCAGTGACCAAGGCTTCGGCCTGAAGCGTCCACAGCATCTCCTTCCTCCCTTGGAGAGAGGAGTTTCCCACTTCTTTACTTGCCTCACATCGACTTTGGCATCTGTCAGCAGTAACCACTCTTGACATCTTGGCCTGTTCTAGAAAACCCTCCTACAGCATTTCAACAGGAACTACCCCCTGGTAGTGGAATCAGATAGCATGTGCTCTCTGGACAGCTCTGGTGTGATTTCCCAAGATAGCTTTATGGGAAACAGCTGGCTCCTGCCTGCACCATCTACAGATAAACAGTATTATCAAAATCTAAGCAGGCTGCTTCTCTTTCTGTGTAAAGGCAAACAAGACACCAGAAAGTAAATGAAAGTCAAGTTTTTTTTTCTTTTCTCTTTGTTTTCTTGCATTTAATCAACCCAATTTCTAAAAAAGAAAGTTGGATGTTAATCAATCAGGCAGACCACTAATTTATTATTTTTGTTTTGAGATGGTGTCTCATAATTTAGCTGAATGGCCTGGAACTCACTATGAAGGCCAGGCTGGGAAGTGTGAGGAACTTGAATAGATCTTCCTGCTTCAGTCTCCTGAGTACTAGGATCAAAGCCCACACCCAGGCCCAATCCACACCATAATAGTATCATCAAATGTATAATTTAAGCCCTATGGTGAACATGAAGAATTAGAACTGTAGGTTACTGACTCCACTATATGGTCACATCCAGCTAACTAAAGAAATGTCATTTATGGAAAATGTGTCCCAAGAACAATGGGGTTAGCATTAAGGGACTCATCTCTTTGTGGCCAAAATAAGAAAACTCCAGAAATAAAAATGTCCTAGAGGCTGGGAAATGGCTAGCTAGGTAAAGTGCTCAGTTGTCAGGCATGAAGACGTGAGTTGTGTCCCTAGCTCCCGTGTAAGAAGCCAGGTGTGTGGCACATACCTTTGATCTAGTGTTGGGGTGGAACCAGGTGGTTCCCCAGAGCTGTGTGGCTAACCAGCCTCGCTGACAGTGAGTTCCAGGCTTTGTGAGACACCTGGTTTTACACTACAACGTGGAGACATCAACTTCTGACTTTACATCAACCTCTGGCGTTCACGTACACAGACCCACTTGCACCCGCGTGCGCACACATGCGTACACATTAAAATGTGTCAAAACTGTGACTTTATCATAGTGGTTTCAAATGCTGGCGATGCCAAAATAATGACAGTGGAAAACGAGTTCTCTTGATTTCAAGTGGAGTCTGTCAATGAAGAAATACATCCGTTAAATTTATCAGCGGTGTGAATCTGTCTTCTCCCTCACCAGCCACTAACTAGTGTGAGGCAGAAGACAAGGCCTCCTCTGTCTGTTACTGCAGTCTTCCCAGCACACTGTGACCCACACAGGGAACTGAAAGACTAGGGATACTATTTAATCAATTGTGCATATGTTTGTAGTATATGTTTTCATGTGCCTATGTGCACATGGGCATTCGTGAGTGTTTGTGCATGTGTGTGTGTATTTGTGTATAGAAGACAGAGGTCAATGACAGGTGTCTTCCTCTGTTCCTCTTTACCTTGTTTTTTGGGGGGACAGAGTCTGTCAGTGAACCTGGACTCAACTTAGCCAGGCTGGCTACTGATTGCTAATGATCTGCCCGTCTTTACCTCCACACCACCACGATTACTAATTAGCATATGCTGCCAATTATAAGTGCACACTGCTCTGCTGTGCCAAGATTTGTACATGGGACACTAATTCAGGTCTTCATGCTTGCACAGTGAGCAATTTATGACCAAGCCACTTCCCCATTACCCTGTTTGACAATGTTTATCCATTAATTTTTCACCCACTAACAAGTAGTTTCTTTGTGTGGACTGTGTCCAGATTGAAGAGACAGAGTTGACCTTAGGTAGCTCCTAGCCCAAGAAGGAAGACAGCCTGATAACCATGTTATCAGCGAGCATGGCTCAAACAGGGTAGTGCCCCAGGAGCCACGTGAGGGCTAGACTAGGGAGATGCTAAGTGTGCCCTGGAGAGTCAGAGAATCGTTTCTGAGGATTCTGTTTAGCTGCATCATTTAGTATGAGAGGCTGAGGGAGCCATGGAAATGGAAACTCTGTACCAAGTAAGCCTCTAAAAGAGATCTCTTTGGCGTTCAGAGCTCAAAGCTGTGTAAACTGCCTTGGGGCAGGGGGTTGTTTGGCCATCCAGAATCATTCAGATTAGGATTCATTAATCAGGGTTATTTTCCTCCCTCCAGCTCTGGCTTTGATGACCACACTATAGACAGATTCTCTCTCATCTTAGGCTATAATTACTCTGTTCAGGCTGGAAACTGAGTGTGTGTGACAGCCAAGCTTGACATTTGAGTCCGTCTCTTCTTTGTTTCCACAGGTTGCTTTCTGAGTCCTGGAATGTAAACACGGTGTCTAAAACAGATACCACATATTTTGTTCTAAATAAATAACTACTCAAATACACTAATAAAATCAAGATTCTTTAAAACAAACTATGCAGGCATCATTCAGACTAGACAAACGTGGGGGAGGACTTGAAAGGTATACTTGGTAGGACCAACTGTATTAGACCAGGAAAGTGTTGATCTTGTTTATTTATATCTGTGTATTCAGGAAGTGGAAGTTTCTCTTAGGTATAAACAGAACATTACAATGTTTAAAATGCCTTAATGAGCAACATAATCCTTCTGAGCAGAAAAAAAACCAACCAATTCTTGGGCTAATAGCAGTCCTATGATGTTAGTGGAAGTGTTAACATGATTATTCAATGTTTTATTCAAAGGGATTACAAAAATTAATTGTGGCAGTGGTTATATTTGTTAAACATCATAAAATTTTATGTTTAAACTGTTGGTTTTGTTATGTGTACTTAAAGTTTTAATAAATTAAAGAAAGGAAAAAGAGAGGGTGGAGAAGAAAAAATCGACCCCCATTTTATCATTTGGAAAGAATTAAACTTTATGTCTCTCCCTTGACGCCGCTCTGGACTCCTTCCCGTAGGCAAACACTTGGTACCTTTTAAGCAGAAAAATTAAAATCCATCACCCACTGAGCCAGGCCAAGATTGAAGAGCAGAAAACTCTGGATTTCAGAAGATGGAAAGAGGTCCAACAGGAAATTGACTTGGTCAGATGTGTGGAAAATGAAGGCAATCACAAGGCCATAAAGGCTTTGGTCCCACCCCCCTCCGCACCCCCACAAGTGCCCTAGCTCTGCGCACCCCAGCTCTGCGCACCCCAGCTCTGCACACCCCAGCTCTGTGCACCCCAGCTCTGCGCACCCCAGCCTTCTGTGCCTGTGTCCTCAGCACACTGCCTTTTCCACACAGCCCTTCTCCAGCTGCACGATTGGTCCCCACTGCCAGCTCCCCCAGCTCTCTGACCAGCACTTCTGAACTTGAGTGTGTGCTGCGGTTACCCAGGGTCCTGTGCTTCAAGCACAGATCTGCACCTAGAGGTCTGAGCTAGCCCTTCCTGTTTCAAAGATGCTCCCACACTTCAAAGAACAAAAGGTAACCTTCTAACAGGAGTCCCAGAATCCAGGTACGTACTCTTCTAATCTATTAGTTTCAGGGTCTTGTTCCTAAGTGTCTGTGTATACAGCCATCTCTACGACCCTTCCACATGCAAGTGACCTGGCTCCCACAGTTCTGCAGGCAGGAAAGGACCTGCACCCTAGACCCATCCTGTGTTTCAGAAACCCCCCAGCCCTCAGCCTACACCAATCATGTAACCAGCCTATACTGCCTCTTACTTGGTTTTCTGGTTGTGTTTTCCACTTCCTGTCTTCCTGTCTTCCTCTGATCCTATCCTTTGCTTGAGAGGTCACCTTATTTCTCCCACATGTGTTACTCAAGAACTAGTAACTCCTTAAAGACAGGATGGAGAGACTGCGATCCAATAACGTTTCTATCGCTGACTTTCCTCCTGCCTGCTCCTCGCCTGAGGCCTGTTTACAAGTGTCACATCTTGTATTTTATTTTTCTGCATCTTCCACCTTTGCAGTCAGACCGAGAACTTTGAAGGGATACTTTGTGGAAGGAAAGAACCGTTCAGGGCAAAGGAAGGAACTAAGTATTCACACTCATGGTCTTAGAGCATGAAGATTCCAAAGCACCCGGACCTCTTCACATAGCACAGGACTGTTCTGCTACCTGTAATGATGAGACTGCCCTGGGCTTTTAAGACAGAGCTTCTGCTTTTTTCTTTTTTAACTCATTTATCTATCTATCTATCTATTTATCTATCATCTATATTTATTATCTATCATCTATATTTATCATCTATCATCTCTCATCTCTCTATCTAATCTATCATCTATACATACATACATACATACATACATACCTATCTTTGTGTGGAAGTCAGAGGAAAACTTGTAGAAATCAGATCTTTACTTCTCCCATGTGGGTCCTGAGATCAAACCCAGGCCATCAGTCTTGGTACCAAGCAGCACTCCCTCCTGAGCCATCTTGCCGACCCGTCATCCCAACACTGTTAAGTTGATACCTTTGTGCACAGTCTCAGATGAAGGCTGTGTCAGGTCCTGAAGAGTAAGGCCTGTAAGTCCTTACCACCTGATGAGGGCTATTGGGTTGGGCCTTGAGAACTTCCACTGTGAGTACTGTGGCTCTGCGCCAAACAGTCAAGAGTCGGAGCTTTCCTGAGCCTGGTCCACTATGCAGTTACATTCAGGAGGTCCATGATGTGGCGTCCTAGCATTCACTGCACAGATCCCAGGAGGATTTATCCTGTCACTGTCATTTTCATTCTGCACTAGATGGTCCTCCTTCCTGACCCATGCATCCATCTTTAGCTCTCCTGTGTGAAGATGGCATGTATCACTTTATGCCAGAGGACATAGGCACTGAGCCTCACTCCTACCCACTCACAATTGACTCTTAATGCAGGATCATGGGCACAGCTGTAGCCCATAAGGAGAATAAAGAAGAAGACCCTAGGCCTCCTGAATCAGAAAGTCACGTCCTCGGTCCTTAAAGTTTGTTGATCACTGAGTTCTCTCTCTCTCCTAGCAAACTGCTTTCCTAAAACCCATTAACATGGGACTCCAGACATTTCTTCTTCTAATCTGAGAGTCAGTGTGTTGTATAACTTTAAGGTTTGTTCCCTCCTGTCTTTGAGAGGGAAGAAACTGAGCCCAGATCACAGAGGAGTCCTCGGGGTTAGTTGTCTCAATGGACTGGGAAATAAGAGCCTCTGTCCACACGGCTTCTGCCTCATTCACTTCTCCACGTGTGCTTCTCCGTGCGTCCCGGTTTTTGTTTTGATAGAAACCAGAGTCTCCTGGGAGGAAGAGGAATCACCTCCATCAGATTGGTCAGCAGGCATGTCTGTGGGGGTATTTCTTGATTGATTATTGATATGGGCAGAGACACCCCCTGGGCAAGTAGTCCTGGGTTGTATTAGAAGGCAGGCTGAACAGGCTATGAGAAGGGAGACTTTTCTTCCATCTTCAGCTCCTGGTTCCTGTTTGAGTGCCTATCGACTTCCCTCAGTGATGGAGAGGAACCTGGAAGTCTCAGCCAAAAAAATTTCTTTTCCTCCCCAAGTTGCTTTTGGTTATTGTCTTAGTTTCTATTGCTTTGAAGAGACAGCGTCACCATGGCAACTGTTATAAAGGAAAGCATTTAACTGGGGCTGACTTACAGGTTCAGAGATTTAGTCCATTATCGTCATGACAGAAAGCATGGCGGCACACAGGCAGACATGGTGCTGGAGAAAAGAGCTGAGAGTTCTACATCTGGATCCACAGGTAGCACGGAAGAAACAGTGAACCAGTGAGCTTTGATCAGCTTCTGAAAGCCTTAGTCCTACCCCCAGTGACATATTTCCTCCAACAAAGCCAAACCTCCTAAGAGTGCCACTCCTGGCAGGCCTGTGGGGGCCATTTTTCAAACTACCACTGCCATGGTGTTTATCACAGCAACAGAATGCCCAGTAGACCAGCATGCATGTACATCGCCTGCATTAGCCTACCCTCGGCCTTCTCCTCTCACCTGCTCTGTACTGTGGGTTTGGTATTTTAAATGCCACAGACATTAAAATTTCCCATGCTTTCCCTGTGTCAAGAGGCAGTTATCTGAGCTTACAGATGGGACTGTGAGGCTCAGAGAGACAACAGAATTAGTCCAAGAGCACACGGCAAGTGTGTGGACAGAATATCCCAAGACCTGCTACAGAGGAAAAGAAAGGCAGGTGTGCGTTTGTCATGGCGGAGTATTGGGAAGAAATGGTTCTTTGCCTCAGATGAAGGGTGGGGATCTCCACCTCTCTCCTAACTTTTGGCTATTCCTTCTCTGACCCTATCTCAGCATCTTACTACCCAGTCACTAAGGTCTCCACGCTGAGGCTCACACCCTCTCCTTGATGGCATTTACCACCCATCCCGACCTCAGGTGATATCATTCACCAGCACTTTCCTGATGACCTTGTGTCAACAGAGCACAGACTCAGTGTCCACAACCCAGGCCCTGTTTTTCTTCCTTCCCACCTTCCTTTTGAACTCTCATTTTCGGGAATGATTTGTTCAATGTCCTATTGCCTATAGACAAGTACTGCCTCTGTTTTAGGTCAAAGAACTTTAATGCTCTGGAGGTCTTCACTATCCATGGGAAGTGGTGAGGAGCACACACCCAAGATAACACCTGTCTACCTGCTCCATGAACCTCTTCCTAGCTCATGATTCCCTCCTTGGGCATGGGACGAGCATCTACTATATGGCAGAGAACAAGGCAGTCTATGTTCTCATGGAAATTACAGTCAAGGGGGCAGATGCTGCAGATAAGCAATTATGCGGTGTGCTGGCTGGTTTTGTGTCAGCTTGACACAGGCTGGAGTTATCACAGAGAAAGGAGCTTCAGGTGAGGAAATGCCTCCAGGAGATCCAGCCGTAATGCATTTTCTCAATTAGTGATCAAGGTGGGAGGGCCCTTGTGGGTGGTACCATCCCTGGGCTGATAGTCTTGGGTTCTTTAAGAAAGCAGGCCAGTAAGGAACATCCATCCATGGACTCTGCATCAGCTCCTGCTTTCTGAGCTGCTTGAGTTCCAGTCCTGACTTCCTTTGGTGATGAACAACAGTGTGGAAGTGTAAACTGAATATACCCTTTCCTCCCCAACTTGCTTCTTGGTCATCATGTTTTATACAGGCATAGAAACCCTGACTAAGACTAGCTGTGTAGTGACCATTTTAAAGAAGGCACAGTGGCGTGACAACATGGTCTGCTACGGTCATGCTGTAGACCACTGAGAAAGGTCTTCGTGACTATCAAAGTGGGTGTTGTTCATCCGAAGGGAAGCTTAGGGCAGGATCTCTTAACAGTATTTGAATCTGGTCCTGTAGAAGGAAGACCATCAGACACCCTAAAGGTCTTCCTAACAATTGAGCCTTAAAGATGTCAGATCACCCAGTGGTCAAGGCCAGGAACTTCCGGAAGCAGTTCCGTCATGCTTCACTGGGACTGACTGGGCAACGCTGGCAGGAAGTCCAACTTCCCCAGGCTTGAATGAAATACACCTAGATGATTTCTAGAGTGAATTCAGCTATAACTGACCAGAAAACAAACAGTAAACAATAGCAAACAGTTGTGGCAACAGTGAATTTCCCCTTAAAGATCGTCAGTAACATTTCCCTTCACCACCGCACCACTGTAAACCTAATGAGCAGGTTCCCTGGCTTGTAGGAAAGAGTAGAAAAGAAATCACTGAACCCAGCAATTCAAGCACGCCAGGCACGTGCCCTCCCTCAGAGCTCCTGTAGCGTGTTAAAGCAGGGTGGGAAAAGCTACACTACACCTCCCCCACAACACTATTATCGATGCCCACAATTGCTTGTTGACCAGAGCTGGATATAGCTGTCACCTGGGAGGCTCTGCTAGTGCATGACAAATACAGAGGGGGGACACTCTCAGTCAGCCATTGAACTGAGCACAGGGTCCCCAATGGAGAAGCTAGAGAAAGGGCCCAAGGAGCTGAAGGGGTTTGCAGTACCATTCGAGGAGCAACAATATGGATCACCCAGTACCCCTAGAGCTCCCAGGGACAAAAACATCAACCAAATAGTACACATGGCGTTACCCATGGCTCCAGACGCATAGGCAGCAGAGGATGGCCTTGTTGGACATCAAAGAGAGAAGAGGCTCCATGTCCTGGAAAGGCTTGCTGCAATAGTGTAGGGGAATACCAGGACAGGGAAGCAGGAGGGGATTGATTGAGGAACAGGGGGAAGGGAGATGGCTTATGGGATTTTTTTGGGGGGGGGAGGATCAGGAAATGGGAAATCATTTGAAATGTAAATAAAGAACATATCTAATAAAAAAATAAAGAAAAAAAAGATTCACTAAGAAGCAGCTCCAATTACCTATTTCCTGGGAGCTTGCACGCAGGAAGCCGGTTCAGGAGCAATTCCTATACTGAGTCAAAAACATACAGAGGCAACATGGATAAAAAGGTTTTGTAAGGAGCAGACCCAAATAAGGTTAAAAAGAGGTTTCTTTAAAACCAAAAATGTGTAGCCAAAGCTGGCCCTCCAAGTCCTACTCCCTCCACCTCCACCACAACCAGCCAAGAAGAGGTTCCTTGTTTGTTTTCTTGAGACAGGGTTTCTCTGTGTAGCCCTGGCGGTCCTGGAACTCTCTCTGGAACTGTCCTGGACCAGGCTAGCCTCAAACTCCTAGGGATCCGCCTGCCTCTGCATCCGAAGTGCTGGGATTAAAGGTGTGCATCAACACTGCCCACTCCCCAGCTTTAAAAGAGGTTTCTAATAGGATAAGGGCTCCAGAAGTGTGGGTGTGGGTGTGGGTGCGGGTGTGGGTGCGGGTGTGGGTGCGGGTGTAGGTGCGGGTGTAGGTGTGGGTGTGGGTGTGTGTGCGCACGCACGTGCACATGGTTTAATGGTTAAACTTAAATGTTATGAAAACTTAGCATAATTAAGAAGATACAAAAACACGATTTGCTTACACATTTTGGGTCTGATTTTCCCCCTTACTATCTAACTTTTGTATGAACTGGGAAACATGCTCTGTAGTCGATAGTCTCTCCTTATCCTGTGCCTCAGGCTCAAAACTCACCCTGAGCACCAGTGAGGTCACAGGAAGAGAGAGCATCACCCATCACTTCCGACATCTCACTTTGTCCTCTCAACTTAGCTTAATTTAAATTTGATCTTTTATTTCTTTTCCCTCACTACTTAGTGTTACTATTGCTCTGATGAAACTCCACGACCAAACAACTTGGGGAGGAAAGGGTTTCTTTGACTCACACTTTCACGTCACTGTTCATTGAAGGAAGTCAGGACAGAACTCAAACATGGCAGGACCCTGGAGGCAGGAGCTGGTGCAGAGGCCATGGGGGAGTGCTGCTGACTGGCCTGCTTCCCATAGATTGCTTCTTATAGCACCCAGGACCACCTGCTCAAGGGTTGCCCCACCCATGATGGGCTGAGCACTCCCAAATCAATCACTTATTAAGAAAATGCCCACAGGCTTGCCTACAGCCTGATTTTATGGAGATGTTTCTCGGTTGAGGCTCCCTCCTCTCTGATGACTCTAGTTTGTGTCAAGTTTACAGAAACTAGCCAGGACATTCACCTTCCAGAAAACACTCTGATATTTCAGGACTAGGGTGACAGATGGCAAAATGATTTATTTGTTCATCAGTTTACATGGTGTCTTAGTCAGGGTTTCTATTCCTGCACAAACATCATGACCAAGAAGCAAGTTGGGGAAGAAAGATTTATTCAGCTTACATTTTCCTCATTGCTGTTGATCACCAAAGGAAGTCAGGACTGGAACTCAAGCAGGTCAGGAAGCAGGAGCTGATGTAGAGGCCATGGAGGGATGTTTCTTACTGGCTTGCTTCCCCTGGCTTGCTCAGCCTGCTCTCTTATAGAACCCAAGACTACCAGCCTAGGGATGGCACCACCCACAAGGGGCCCTCCCCCCTTGATCACTAATTGAGAAAATGCCCCACAGCTGGATCTCATGGAGGCATTTCCTCACCTGAAGCTCCTTTCTCTGTGATAACTCCAGTTTGTGTCAAGTTGACACAAAACCAGCCAGTACACATGAGGAGTGGAAATAAACACTATGCTTATTTAAATAGCACGGATTAAGTACTCTGTCTTTCACACACACACACACACACACACACACACACATATACACACACACACTCACACACATACACACACACACACACAGCCACCAAAAGACAAATGTAGGACCCACCCAAAAGGAAAGAACGTTGGTTTTAAGGTAGGATTCTCCTCATTCACCCTCAAGGAAACAAGCACCTACCTGTGAGGCTTGTGGTTGTGATCCCTTCTCCCACAGCCTCTCTCTTTCAAGGGCTTCTTGTCTAGCAACTCAGAGCAGTGAGTCAGAATTAGGCAAATCCCTGCAGCAAAGTGCACTGAGAGAAATCACCTCCAGAAGTACAAAGTGTAAAAGGCAGGCCCAGTGCTGGAGTCTACAGTCACCCACGCACACAGCACTGGCTTTAGATGCTGTTCAGAAACAAGGTCAGGGGCGTTCCGAATGCCATCTACTTCACTGGCTACCCAAACCCAGCTTTGAATCCAGAAGTTAAAATGAGAAGGCAAGATATGGAGATGAGGCAGGAGTCCATCCAGAGGCCGAGATCCAAGTGAGACATACACGGCCACTCGGGGGAGTTGGTCACCAGTGGCCAAGAGCTCAAGCTCAGATAAAGAATTCTGCTGGCTTTGGAATGAGCTTTGGAGAGGGTGGGGCATACCTCCCCACCTCCCTGGCCTGGTACAGGATGTCAGCAGGAGTCATCGTCGCCAGCTCTTGTGATGCCCTCAGTGGTTCAAATCCACTGCAGAGGACCAGGTGGGTGTGTCAAATCACCGCCAGGCCTTCCAGAATGGGCACAGCTCAGCACAGGAAGAAGGTTAGGCACAGTACTCAGCTAAGAATTTTCGAGCAGTTTGCCATGGTCACACTGTCATAGGACGACGTTTGCCTGCTTCGACTCTAAGCCCTTTGCCATCAAGCTGTGATTGGCCTTCCTAGATGCCCCCAGTCGTTCAGGACTCATAAGTAGGACTTGGTACCCCAAAATGCCATTTGTGTTCCTGGGCTGAGACTTCATTTCTTCCTTCGCATTTCCTTCCGAAGCTGATACAAGCAGAGAGGCAGAGGCTGCACTGACATGGGCAGAGGCAGAGGGAGGCAGAGAATGGGAAAAGCAGAAAACAAATCTCCTGGTAGAGAGAGAAGAGACCACACCTATCATGGCAGCAAATATTTATTTTTGGGGGGAAGATGTTTTTAAATTCCTTAACCACAAACCAGATTAGGGTATCATTCTTTTATGTTGTTTATTTGGGCTAAATACATCCAAGTGATTAGCTTTATTGTAAGGCAGTCTGCTCCGTGCTGTTCATTAGATTCTGAGAACTGTTTTCACTTGTTTAATTACTGGCTTCTAATTTGCTGAGCTGCTTTTTCAATAGGCCCACGGGTGACATTCAGAAGGCACCCGATGCCTTCGCTGTTGCGCTAGAAATGTCTTTGTATTTGTTAGGGTTTCTCTTCCCTGCTTGGATGCCAGCGCTTGGCCCAGCATTCTCACTGAGGTCTTTTCTGTGCAGTCTCCCTCAGCAGGGGACAGTCACCTGGGTGGAAGAATGTGGCACAGCAATCCCAGGGTTATTTCAACACTGACACAAGCCCAGGCTCCGCGGTGCTTGTTTACATGCAGTTGGCAAACAGCTTTCTCCTTTGATAAGTGTCCTCGCCTCCAGCTCGCTGCTGCACTGGGACAGAGGGGCCTGAAGTAAAGGAAGGGCCACAGGGCTTTACAAGCTTGTCATTGTGAGTGTGCCAGGGTACACGTGGATGATATGTGTGTCGTGTGTGTGTGTGTGTGTGTGTGTGTGTGTATGTGATGAGTACGTGTGGGGGCTCATGGTATGGTGTTCCCTATGTGTGTCTGAGAGCATGTACATAGCCTGGGAGAGGGGGAGAGGAGGGGGAGGGGATGAGAAGGAAGGGGGAGGTAAAGAGGAAAGGGAAAGGGGGAGGGGGAAGTTAAGGGGGAGGGGATGGAAAGGGAGGGGAAGGGCAAGGGGAAAGGGGAAGGGGAGTGTAAAGGGGAGGGAAGGGGAGGGGAAGGGGGAAGGGGAAAGGGAGGTTAAGGAGGAAGGGGAAGGAGAAGGGGAGAGAAGGGGAGGGAGGGGGAGGGGAGGGGAAGGAGGAGGAATTTGCAAAGTCTGTTATCTCCTTCCCCTTCCACATGGGTTCCAGGATCCCACTCAGGACTCCTTGCTTGAGCAGCCAGTGCCACCCCTGCCCCCGCTGAGCCACCATTATGAGCCACTATACTAGACCTACTTTTGATCAGCAAGGGCTTTCCCAATTTCTTGACGTGCTTACATCATCATGATTCGTGCAGTACAAGTATAGAGAGAGTCAGAGTTACCTTTAAAGAATTTGGTGACTTCAATTTGTAAATCTAACCAGCTGCTTGTAAATGTGTCAACACAACAGCCCACATTCTTTCTGTAGAGAAGCCATTGTAGAAGACATCCCCAGGTTCTCCACTGCCTTGATTAACTTTTCTTTTAAGCAACTGGGAAGTGGTGGGGGGGTTGGGGGGTTGGGGGGTGGGGGGTAGGGGTGGGAGAGGAGGTAGGGGGTGGGGGTGGGGGTGGGGGAGGAGGTAGGGGGTGGGGGTGGGGGTAGGAGAGGGGGTGGGGGAGGGGGGGCGGACACTTTGCTTTGACCTGGCACATTGTAAGAGGACCTTTTATCTGTGGCTTTATCCAGATACTCATTTTGGATGGCATAACTAACTCTGAATGAGTGGATTTGAATTTGCCTTAAAGGGGCTGCTGGTGTTTCCGGAGTGGAGTCATTGAGGTTCCACAGCACCTCAGCTGGATCCCGAGAGAAATGTCTGCAATCCCCATTTTGGCTCCAAGATTAAAAACATATATGGGAAAGAATTTTTGAAGAAATAATTTATTCCTGATATATTTTTATATATAACTCTTTTCCAAATTAAACCAACACAATGAAAATTAGATTAGAAGACAGAAATCTGTGGATTTCAATGCATCTGAGATATTGATCATATATTTTAATTAATGGCTTATTACACTGTATTATTGTAACCCTATAGCCATATGTTAAAAGTGCAAACATGCAAGAGTAATATTTGCAAGCAACTGGGAAACAGGTTAAGACACACCACAGACTGCAGTAATGACTTGCGTTCAAATTGCCCCCATATCTTATTCCAAGCAAGACTGATCTATAAAGCATGCTCCTCAGTCCAGAACCAGATAATAACGGAGATAAGTACTCTGCCTGGGTAGAATTTAAGAGCAATTTCCTGAGGCTCCGTTATAAGAGCAAAAGGACACATATTAGAGCAATGCTGGCTGGCCAGACACTAGTTGGGGTAAGGATTGTTGTACAGAGCCTTTTGCTAATACCAGTTTAAATGTGTCATGTCATCCTAGGTGATTCCAGAACTTTTCATGGTGTGATTTTGCTATATTGATAAATTGTTTTTTAAAATTAATTAGGTTTTTTATTTTTTTATTTTTTTAATTTATTGATATATTTATTTACATTTCAAATGATTTCCCCTTTTCTGGACCCCCACTCCCCGAAAGTCCCATCAGTCCCCTTCCTTCCCCCTGTTTTCCCACCCAACCCTTCCCACTTCCCTGTTCTGATTTTGTTCTATACTGCTTCACTGAGTCTTTTCAGAACAAGGGGTCACTCCTCCGTTCTTCTTGTACCTCATTTGATGTGTGGATTATGTTTTGGGTATTCCAGTTTTCTAGGTTAATATCCACTTATTAGTGAGTGCATACCATGATTCATCTTTTGAGTCTGGGTTACCTCACTTAGTATGATATTCTCCAGCTCCATCCATTTGCCTAAGAATTTCATGAATTCATTGTTTCTAATGGCTGAATAGTACTCCATTGTGTATATATACCACATTTTTTGCATCCACTCTTCTGTTGTGGGATACCTGGGTTCTTTCCAACTTCTGGCAATTATAAATAGGGCTGCTATGAACATAGTGGAACATGTATCCTTATTATATGCTGGGGAATCTTTTGGGTATATGCCCAGGAGTGGTATAGCAGGATCTTCTGGAAGTGAGGTGCCCAGTTTTCAGAGGAACCACCAGACTGATTTCCAGAGTGGTTGTACCAATTTGCAACCCCACCAGCAGTGGAGGAGTGTTCCTCTTTTTCCACATCCTCGCCAGCACCTACTGTCTCCTGAATTTTTAATCTTAGCCACCATTCTGACTGATGTAAGGTGAAATCTCAGGGTTGTTTTGATTTGCATTTCCCTAATGACTAATGAAGTTGAGCATTTTTTAAGGTGTTTCTCTGCCATCCGAAGTTCTTCAGGTGAGAATTCTTTGTTTAACTCTGTACCCCATTTTTAAATAGGGTTGTTTGGTTTTCTGGAGTCTAACTTCTTGAGTTCTTTATATATATTGGATATTAGCCCTCTATCTGATGTAGGATTGGTGAAGATCTTTTCCCAATTTGTTGGTTGCCGATTTGTCCTTTTGATGATGTCCTTTGCCATACAGAAACTTTGTAATTTTATGAGGTCCCATTTGTCAATTCTTGATCTTAGAGCATATGCTATTGGTGTTCTGTTCAGAAACTTTCTCCCTATACCGATGTCCTCAAGGGTCTTCCCCAGTTTCTTTTCTATTAGCTTCAGAGTGTCTGGCTTTATGTGGAGGTCCTTGATCCATTTGAATTTGAGCTTAGTACAAGGAGACAAGGATGGATCAATTCCCATTCTTCTGCATGCTGACCTCCAGTTGAACCAGCACCATTTGTTGAAAAGGCTATCTTTTTTCCATTGGATGTTTTCAGCCTCTTTGTCGAGGATCAAGTGGCCATAGGTGTGTGGGTTCATTTCTGGATCTTCAATCCTGTTCCATTGATCTGTCTGCCTGTCACTGTACCAATACCATGCAGTTTTTAACACTATTGCTCTGTAGTATTGCTTGAGGTCAGGGATACTGATTCCCCCAGAATTTCTTTTGTTGCTGAGAATAGTTTTAGCTATCCTGGGTTTTTTGTTATTCCAGATGAATTTGAGAATTGCTCTTTCTAACTCTGTGAAGAATTGAGTTGGGATTTTGATGGGTATTGCATTGAATCTGTATATTGCTTTTGGCAAAATGGCCATTTTAACTATATTGATCCTGCCAATCCATGAGCATGGGAGGTTTTCCCATTTTTTGAGGTCTTCTTCCATTTCCTTCTTCAGAGTCTTGAAGTTCTTGTCATACAGATCTTTCACATGTTTGGTAAGAGTCACCCCAAGGTACTTTATACTGTTTGTGGCTATTGTGAAGGGGGTCATTTCCCTAATTTCTTTCTCGGCCTGCTTATCCTTTGAGTATAGGAAGGCCACTGATTTGCTTGAGTTGATTTTATAACCTGCTACTTTGCTGAAGTTGTTTATCAGCTGTAGGAGTTCTCTAGTAGAGTTTTTTTGGTCACTTAGGTAGACTATCATGTCATCTGCAAATAATGATAGTTTGACTTCTTCCTTTCCAATTTGTATCCCTTTGACCTCCTTATGTTGTCGAATTGCCCGAGCTAGTACCTCAAGTACAATATTGAAAAGATAAGGAGAAAGGGGGCAGCCCTGTCTAGTCCCTGATTTTAGTGGGATTGCTTCAAGTTTCTCTCCATTTAGTTTGATGCTGGCTACCAGTTTGCTGTATATTGCTTTTACTATGTTTAGGTATGGGCCTTGAATTCCTGTTCTTTCCAAGACTTTAAGCATGAAAAAATGCTGAATTTTGTCAAATGCTTTTTCAGCATCCAGTGAAATGACCATGTGGTTTTTTCTTTGAGTTTGTTTATGTAGTGGATTGCATTGATGGATTTCCGTATATTGAACCAACCCTGCATTCCCGGGATAAAGCCTACTTGATCACGGTGGATGATCGTTTTGATGTGTTCTTGGATTTGGTTGGCAAGAATTTTATTGAGTATTTTTGCATCGATGTTCATAGATGTTCATAAGGGAAATTGGTCTGAAGTTCTCTTTCTTTGTTGGATCTTTGTGTGGTTTTAGTATCAGCGTAATTGTGGCTTCGTAGAAGGAATTGGGTAGGGTTCCTTCTGTTTCTATTTTGTGGAATAGTTTGAAGAGTATTGGTGTTAACTCTTCTTTGAAGGTCTGATAGAATTCTGCACTGAAACCATCTGGTTCTGTGCTTTTTTTGGTTGGAAGACTTTCTATGACTCCTTCTATTTCTTTAGGCGTTATGGGACTGTTTAGATAATCTATTTGGTCCTGATTTAATTTTGGTATTTGGTATCTGTCAAGGAAATTGTCCATTTCCTCCAGATTCTCCAGTTGTGTTGAGTACAGGCTCTTGTAGTAGGATCTGATGATTTTTTGGATTTCCTCAGTTTCCATTGTTATATCTCCCTTTTCATTTCTAAGTTTGTTAATTTGGATACTGTGAGTATTCATCTTTTGTTGTTCTTTACATTTATCTTCACCTTAGAAATGATAATTTCTCCTTGTGAAACTCCAAGAGGCTGTGAGCAGACTATAGGCTAGATCATGGCTCACACCCCTCCCAATCCACTGCTCGGTGCTCACATCCTTCCCAATCTATTGCTCAGTGCTCACATCCTTCCCAATCCATTGCTTGGTGCTCACATCCCTCCCAATCCATTACTTGGTGCTCACACCCCTCCCAATCCATTGCTCGGTGCTCACATCCTTCCCAATCTATTGCTTGGTGCTCACATCCTTCCTAATCCATTGCTTGGTGCTCACATCCTTCCCAATCCATTGCTCAGCACTCACACTCCTCCCAATCCATTGCTTGGTGTTCACACCCCTCCCAATCCATTGCTCAGAGTTCCCCCCTCCCATACATTGCTTGGTGCTCACACCCCTTCCAATCCATTGCTTGGTGCTCACACCCCTTCCAATCCATTGCTCACAGTTCACCCCTCCCATACATTGCTTTGTGCTCACACCTCTCCCAATCCATTGCTCAGAGTTCACCCTTCCCACGCATTGCTTGGTGCTCACATCCCTCCCAATCCATTGCTCAGTGCTCACACTCCTCCCAATCCATTGCTCGGTGCTCACACTTCTCCCAATCCATTGCTCAGTGTTCAAACTCCTCCCAATCCATTGCTTGGTGCTCACACCCATCCCAGTCCATCATTTATTCATCTGTCTTGGACTTATTTGCTTATATAATTGTACTTGGTTTCACTCAACAGTATATGGTAACAAAAAAAGCTTAAAATAAATCTAGATATTGAAGACCTTGACCCTTGGTACAGAGAAGGTACTGCTGCTGTGTGGTGGGTCTAAAACCAAAGCTAGGCAGGGCAGGAAAGGGCACATGTGTGTGTGTGTGTGTTTGTGTGTGTGGTATATGTGATGTGTGTGGTATGGTGTGTGTGGTATGGTGTGCATCTCTGTGTGTGTGTGTGTGTGTGTGTGTGTCTGTATGCCTGCCTGTCTATCTGTGACTAAAGTCACAGACAAGAACCAGGCAGAATGGTACTTGTTTATAATCCCAGCACTGGGGAGGCAGAGACAGAAAGATCTGTGGGGCTCAGTTGCCAGCTAGCCCAGCCTAATCCATAAACAGAAGATCAATAAAAGACTTTGATCTAAATCCCCACAACCACTTTTTTAAAAAAAATTAATAAACACTTTCAAACAACCAAAACAAAACAAAATAGCCCAATATGAATGATGCCTGAGAAAAGTGACATCTAAACTTGTCTTCTGTTCTTCCCACACAGATGCACAAATGTGTAACTAGCCAGTTGCGCGCACACACACACACACACACACACACACACACAACCACTCTTGTCTAGCTTAAAGAAATCAAAGGTCAGCCTTTTTATCTATCTCTTATGGAAATCTTTATTAGAAGAGACCAAATATACAATGAATACTAACAAATTTAATTAAATATTAACCCTTTTAGCTATCAAAGGTATTTATACCATATCTTTCGGTGTCCCTGCATGGCAGAGACACACTAATTACAGAAGCCACACCGCCATGGGCTCAGGAGAGCCCAAACCACCAGGCGTGGGGCGGGGTGGGGGTGGGGGTGGGGAGGCCACACTGCAAGGCGCCAGTGGGAACTTTTTGGTATAAAGATATCTAAAGTGAGTTTTCAACAAACCATCAATAAACAACAGCAGGTTATTGTTGATTGACTCTCAGTAAATCCCCATCTCGGGGCAATTTGCTATTATGCTGAGTTGGCGAACCGAGTCAAGTTCTCCTAAAACTTAGCAATCCTCATAAAATTATTCAAAACGGGATTAAAAACCGTTCCAGTTTCTATCGGCACAATAAAAAACTGACAGGTTGTCTCATATAAAAGTTAGTAGACTTGACAATCCTCAGCACAGCGCACAGCTTCCCCTCAGAGGGAAAGTCTCCTGTGGAGCTCCCACAGGCTGCTCCTTCAGGTAAGGGTAAGACACTGGGCGTGGCCTGCCGACCCATATTTTTAAGGAACTACTATAGAAAAGATTTTATTCTTTAAAACTTCTTTTAGTAAAAACAAAGACAAATCCAACACGTGTTCTTCCAGGCTTGCGAGTGACACCCATTTGTGAACATCCACTAGGCACAAGGGGAATTGTTCCTATCACACGATGTCCTCTGATGGTGAGGATATCAAAAGTAGAGTCATGGCCAGTGGAGCTTCCTCAGTGACAAAAAAGAAGAAGAAGAAAGAACCCCTAAACAAAACAAAGCCAAGCAAAACAAAACATCAAAAAAACCGAAACAACGAAATGCCATAAAACAAAAGTAACAAAACAAAAGAAACATTAGAAGACTTGTCATCACTCAACATTGCAGGGTTTAAAGTTTAATTTCTTTCAAATGAGGTCTGTACGCTTGCCCACAAGATCCCGGAAGTACTGACCAGCCAGGAAGGCACTGAGAGAATTGAGTGGTAAGGGCTGGATGACTGGCTGGCTGGCCGCTCTCTCGGGATACATTCTCTACTGAGGCAAAGACCAAAGCGGGTGGTCCGCTTAACCTGTTGACTGTCAAACTGGAGGGGGTGGGGGCTTAAAAAACATTGATCTTGCTTTAATTACCAATTTTCCCTACAGAAGTCTTTTAGTTGTCGTCTTTAAAAATATACTAGGAGCTATCAATTTAAATCATGTATCCCTCACCGAGTTACTATTAAAAAGATTATGACTGTATTCAATATATTTTTTCAAAACATCTAAGTCACACTACGTAAAAAACAAATAATAATAATAAATTACAAAACAAAAGCTCTTAGTATAAAAATGTTACATGTAATTAACAATTCCCTTGCGACTTCTGATGGCTTCACAGGCTACAGTGTGTGGGCTTTGGTATACAAACAAACACAAGCCGGCCAAGGCCGGGATACAAATGTCCCCAACCAAAGCACTAGGGAAGGTGTGTTGGATAGATTCAGTGTGGGAGGCGACACAGGCGGTAGGATGCCCAGCTGGCTCTCCTACTGCTTCTTGATCTTGCCTGGCTCCAGCAAAATGTTCATTAGAGTCGGAGTCATGAAATAGGGTCTTGAAGGAGAGCCTTGGTTTCTTTCTAGGTCTTCCACTAGGAGGGAGGAGGGCAAAGTCAATAGAGCAGTGAAGCGGTGGGAGGAGCAACATCGCCACCTGCTGCCCACCCGCTGCACAGCAACGCCAAACATCGCTCGTTTAGACAGCATTGTAAACAGCTATGAGAAAACAATCAGCCCTTATTATTACATCAATAAGATATCATTTCTTTCTGTGTCCCAGGTCAGTTCTGGCGACAGTTCAAGCATTTCCATAGAACGACTGAGGAAATAGCATTTACTCCCATCCAAATTCACTTTCTAAATTACAATATCTATTTCCAAATTGCCTTTGTTTCATCAATGGCAATTTAGATTGTAAAGCCTCAACAAAGAGATCTTTGTGTGTGATCTCAAATCTTTCCATAAACAGTTCTGGAAATATTGCTCTGTGTTTCAAAACTTTAATTGCTGTGTAAGAAAAATGGCTTCTAAAATTCTTCTCGAAAACAACATTCATTTTTACTCTATGCATTTTAATTACAGAAGTAACAAACAGAGACTATTTTTTTCTGAGTGGGAATATACCATAACACAGCAAACAGACAGCTAATATCTTACATCTGATCTATAGCCAACCTCACAATTTTTGCGTCTATCTGAACCAACTAGAGGGTTTTTATCATGGTCCAGAGAGTGGTCCACATCCTAACATAAACTCGTTGGTTAGGTGGACACCTGCAGCCACAGGCTCACTATAAGTCACCATTGTCACAGGATTTTGTTGAGGTCCTTGCATGGTTGTAAATAAATTTTGTACTTGTACTAAAATGCAAGAAAAATAGATAAGTGATTGCTTTTCTCTGTTATCAAGGAAAAAGTGACAGGCAACATTTGGGACTGATAATCTCAATAAAGCAAGCCAAGAATAAGCTAGTGACTCTCTTGTGGACCAGTACTTGAAAACCCTTCTGGAATTATTGGCTCTATGTAGGAAGATGCCATACAACCATTCTAAATCTAGGCTCACACACTCCAGAATAAGTAAATTAGCATTTAAAATGACTTATAACACAAGGATATATTTCTGACTCTCAAATGTGTGGGCCGTATTGATAGCCACACATTACATTATTAATATATAGACAATCTGACGTGAGTTTAGTGTCAAAACCAACAGAGCACCAGTCAATCCTGTGCTCTGAGGAGGGCTCTTTTATACTTAGCCAGGTGGCCCATTTCTACACACAGGAAAAGGCATGCAATGTGTGTGGGTCCAATTCACACTTTTCTGCACCATGTGAAATGTAGGCATGGCCACAACAATCCAGCTGCCATTCTCAGTCCTGGAGCTGTGGTGATGGTGGAGGTCTTGATCTGAAACATACATATCCCAGGGGAGCACCAGACCTGGTGCCTGAAACAGGGGAGCACCAGACCTGGTGCCTGATAGGAGGCCCCTCGTCTGAGCAGACTCATCTGCTTTGTTTCCTCACTGAAAGTTGAACTTTGACCTTATGCATGGGTGTCCCCTTGAAAAGGAAGAGTCCACAGGCCTCCTACATGGCTGTGTCAGGAAACTCAGGAGGCAAGAGATGAGGGAGGTAGCCATTTCTGCTCTGTTTGGATACCCTCGGGTGGCCAGAGGTTCACAGCAGTGGAGAGGCTATCCCCAACCTCCAATGTCACCCAAGTATGAGCCTCATTTCACTCAAACGGAGAGACAAGGCTGCAGGCTCGTGTCACCTCAGCAGGGTTAGTGCCGAGCCCACGGGACCTGCCTGCCCATCTACAGCTTGTCACAGGCTAACTCGCCCACTTGACATATGCTTTCCAGGAAACCAGGAACACACGTTGAATCACAGTTTCAGAGAGCTGTTCACCAGCTTCAACAGTAACTGTGACCAGAGCAGCATAATTACAAATTCAATACCATATGATGGTCAACTACAACTCAATATTTTTATGGCTAATCGATTACACATTGATAGTGTTGTAAAAAACTGCCTGAATACCCTTTACAAACATACACTTATAAAAAAAGAAAGGCTAGCAAAGTTATAAAAGTTATTAAACCATGGTCAGCTACAGGTGTTTGCGCTTGGGACCAGTCTGTAAAGTAAACTAGGCCACTGTCAAATGCCCGGTCCCTCAGACGGCCCCAAGGACGGCTTTTCAGAAACAGCAGAAACACTTGTACCCTGCTCTAAAGCAACATTTTCGTATTGCAGTCAACCTAATTCACAGAATTCCTGCTGGGAGCTTGTCCACTCTATCTCTGGGGGGCTGGACGCTTCTTGGTCAGAATTCTGTGCAGACTGGGTGTTACAAAGTATGGTTTCTCTGCAGATCCATCGTTCCTCTCCAGGTCTTCACCTGTGTGTTAGTAGCCAAGGCAGTTAGTAACAATGGCAGAGAGACATGCCCGGGATTTTACAGATTGAATAGTTGAACAGGGAGAAACCAGAAAAACCAGTGTTAGCGTGTCATACATAAGGCAACCGTGCAATGATGGTGATGGAGAAGGTGGGCACTGGTCTCTAACCGGGAGAAGAGCCCACCCCACCCCACGACACACACACACCTCACACTACACACACACACACACACACATACACCTCACACTCTACACACACACACACACACACACACATCACACTCCACACACACACCTCACACTCCACACACACACACCTCAGATTCCACACCACACACACCTCACACTCCACACACATACACCTCACACTCCACACACACACACACACACACACACATACACACCTTACACTCCACACACACACACCTCACACTCCACACCACACACACACCTCACACTCCACACACACACACCTCACACTCCACACACACACACACCTCACACTCCACGCACACACCTCATATTCCATGCACACGCACACACACCTCACACTCCACACACACACACACCTCACACTCCACACACACCTCACACTCCACACACACACACACACACACACCTTACACTCTATGCACACACCTCACACTCCACATACACACACACACCTCATACTCCACACACACACACACCTTACACTCTACGCACACACCTCACACTCCACACACACACACACACACACCTCATACTCCACACCACACACACCTCATACTCCACACACACACACACACACACACACACACACACACACACACACCACTCCACGAGCCCTGGGAGCTTTATTTCCAAAACTACCACAAGGAAGCTTTTCCTGGGGGTTTCTAACATGCTGCTTTTCATCTCTATGACTGTTCATTTCGGAAAGTAACAAATTGCCACATATCACTAACTCCATGAAAACTGTAAAACAAAGATTTAATCCCACATTTCAAGCCTTTTAAATCTTCAGGTAAGGTCTTGCTGTCTAGCCCAGCCTGGCCTTGGACCCACTGTCTTCTAGTTTTGACCTTCCCAGCACTGGGGCCAAAGGCTAAACTGTTTTACCTATTTACTTACCTATTTGTGGAGCATGCTTGTGTGTGTGTGTGTGTACATATGCACATATGTGCATTCACATGGAAATGAGAGGCCAAACTCAGGCATCATTCCTCAGGCGCTGTCTGTCCACCTTGCTGTTTGATATGAGGTTGTTCATGGGCCTGAGTGCGACCTTGCCAATTAAGCCAAACAGGCTGACCAGTGCGGCCCAGGAATCCGCCCTCCCGCCTCCCAGCGCAGGGACTGCAAGCATGCCCCACTTTTTACATTGGTTCTGGAGACGGAACTCAGATCTTCCTGCTTAATGTGGACAGCACTTTCCTTAATCCTAAAGTCATTACAATCGTTTTATTTTATTGGTGTGTGTGTGTGTGTGTGTGTGTGTGTGATGAGGGCATCTGTTCAGAGGCCACAGTGTCTGGTCCCCCTGGAGATGCACTTCTAAGAAGGTATAAATCACCCAACATAGGATCTTGGAGTCACTAAAAATCTAACTCCAGTCTTCTGCAAGAATGTGTGCTTTTAACCTTGGAAACGTCAATCCAGCCCCTTTCTTTTCTGCTTTTCTTTAGTATTTTAATTACATTCACTTATTTCTGTGTGTGTGCATGCATGAATGCATGGGACACAATTCATGTCCGAGGGTGAGGGGTTGACTGCAGGGCTCAGTTCTTTCCTACCATCGTGGGTCTCGAACTCAGGTCATCAAACTTGGCAGCAAGTACATTTACCAGGTGAACCAGCTTTTCTGGTTTTTCTTTCTCCATTTAAAAAAAATAATAAAAACAAAACAGAGAACCCAGGCAAAGTTCTATCTAATGTGTAAAGTTTCCAGATTTCTTTGTCTGTTTATTGAAAATTGATTTTTAAAATGCTTAGGGGAAAAATCAGATGAAGCTATTTTCTAGATTTTTCCATTCAGCAATCATCTTCCTCCCTGACCGGCCACGGAGCCGCTATTCTTCCACAAGGGACTTTCTCAGGAAGTAATGGAAGCGGCAAGTAGCCCTGTCTCTCTGAAGACCCATGTGCTAGAGACATGGTCTCAGCGCCAGCATGGACTGGGCTCTGTTCTCTCCTATGCTGATCCCGCCTCCTCCAGGTTTGTCAGGGATACTTGGAGAGGAGACACTTTTGGTAAGGCAGGCTCCCTGGGCTGTTCTAGGTCATGGGTTACTGGAAAGCATCCATTCTCCAGGGCATGATCTAGGGATAGGGTGCTCCAGAGAAAGCTCTTAATGCCGAGTCTTTGTGTAGGTACACACGTGTTCTGTGCACACTCCTAATCAGGTACACATGTGTTCTGTGCACACTCCTAATCAGGTACACACATGTTCTGTGCACACTCCTAATCAGGTACACACATGTTCTGTGCACACTCCTAATCAGGTACACACATGTTCTGTGCACACTCCTAATCAGGTACACACATGTTCTGTGCACACTCCTAATCAGGTACACACATGTTCTGTGCACACTCCTAATCAGGTACACACATGTTCTGTGCACACTCCTAATCAGGTACACACGTGTTCTGTGCACACTCCTAATCAGGTACACACGTGTTCTGTGCACACTCCTAACCAGGTACACACATGTTCTGTGCACACTCCTAATCAGGTACACACATGTTCTGTGCACACTCCTAATCAGGTACACACATGTTCTGTGCACACTCCTAATCAGGTACACACGTGTTCTGTGCACACTCCTAACCAGGGGCCTCGCCATGGCTCATTAGCTGCAGTGACCCCATGTCTCTTTGAAACCTTTGCTTCCTGACTTTACCAGAGTCTATATGTAAGAGATCTCACTGGATTCCTACAGCCAATTCAGGGATAGGGCTTAGGGGTCAGTGGTAGTGTGCGCATAGGCAAGGGCCTAAGTACAATCTCTAGGACTGCCATTATCCCTTTCCCATTCCTCTCCTGTCCCCTCCCCTTCCTTCCCCCTCCCCTCCCTCCTCTTCCTCCTCTTTCCCTTTCCCCTCCCTCCTTCTCTCCCTTCCCCTCCCTCCTTCTCTCCCTCTACCTTTCCCTCCCCTTCCCTCCTCTCCTTCCCACTTCTCCCCTTCCCTCCTTTTCTCCCATCCCCTCCTTCCTCTTTTCCCTCTCCCTCTCCCTCCCTCTCTCTCTCCCTCCTCCCCTTCTCTCTCCCCCTCCTCAAAACAAAACTAAACTAAAGAGCATCTACAAAGTAATGTCTCCTTCCAAATAGATGCTACTCTGCACTTGAAGCTAGGTAACAGTAAATCACCAAGCCAGGCAGGCAGCTGGATTTTTACTTTCTCTTCTTTCAAACGTACGCACTGGATACTTACAGAAGCAGATGAAAATGGTTTCAACACACATTGAATAGACGCTGAAGAACCCATGTGCAATCAGGTAAGATCCAAACACAAGAGTCTGTGAACCGACAGAGAAGAGAGGTAACTTCACCGACCTGACTCGGAGCAGCAATACTGCAACTGTAAATGCAGGGTGGGGTACGGAAGTACTGGAGGGCTCTGCTGAAAACATCTGCAATAAGACACCATTGGTTGTATGACAGCATGCTGTCCTGAGGTGGTTTTTGTTTTGTTTTGGTTTTTTGTTGTTTTCTTTTTTTAAACAAATGTTCTTGCTCCCATGACTACCTCTTACCAAGGATGCTAGTATCTACCCAAAGGATCTTAGCTTTCAGATCCCAAAATCAGGCAATAGAGTCTAAAGGGTTAAATCACGCACCACCTGGGTCCTCAAAGTTACTCAACCTGCCTGTGTCTCTGCTCTGGCATGGGGGAAGAGAAGCATTTATGTTACACGGATGAGGAGAGCTGGTAGCAGATCGATCCAGCAGGACTCTCCCCAGCTCTCCCCAGCTGTCTATGCAGTCATCCCCAGGGGTCTGGAGCGTTGGCTACAGAGAAGAAGATATCTCTCTGCATAGGCACCCCCTCCCTGCCGGGGAACCACGCCACCCACGTTAGAGCCCCATCTTGGGCCCTGGCTCCTGGCTAAGATCTGCTGACATGATTCACAAGGTGAGCTTCTTTTCCAGAAGGTCTTGTCATCTTATCTGGGACAGCATTGTGCATTGTGAGCCAGCTTCTGCTGTCCTGCTAGCTTTCCTTACTTCCTTACAACTGAATCTCATGAGAAAGCACCCAGTAAACTTTCTACATGCAACCTTACCAACAGAGTAGTCCCTTCCAAGGAACCCAGCATCCGAATCCTGAGGCCAGGGGCACAGATTAAGAAAAATAATGCCCACCACTATTACTATTTATTTTTTCTATTATACTATTTTACTATTATTTTTTTAAAAATATACTATCTTACTATTATTTTTTCTTACCTTTCCGTCTCTAATGATCATGGCATCAGTGATGCTAAGCTTCCGTAGACTGAACTGCTTCCCCAATACTTACATTAAAGTCTCAATTCTCAATGTAACAGAACTGAAGAGAAGGGGTTTGGGAAGCAGAGAGGCCACAATGGGGATACCTTTATATAGGGATCAGTGCCTGCTACCAAGAGACTTGGTCTGCCCTCTTCCTCTCCAGCACATCTGTGAGGAAGCCCAGCTCGCACCTCTCAGCCTTTCAAAATTGGAGGAATACATTTCTATTGCCAGAGCCAATCAATCACCCTTTGTTGATTTTGTGACTAAGTCACCGGTTCTTACCAGGAAGGGGACCCAGTAGTAATTTAAAGTTGTTGGTCCCTCTACAATTAATTGTAGTCTTTCTGTGAAGAGTAGGAAGGCCAAGGCACCTATGTAGAAAGAACAGAACATGGGAGTCACACGCTGAAAAAGGCTGTGGAGATTGTTGTAGCAGAGTAGTGTCCAAACTCTCCATAGCTTTCTATCCATCCTGGTAACACTACTTACCTACAATCCCAGAAACCAGGATTTTCCCCAGGAGTAATACAAAATATGTGACTTCATCTGTGACTGCGACTCTGAGCATCAGGGGGAGACAAGAAAGTATAGGTCAGTGTTTGAACACACTCAGTGCTCGGAGTCTGTAGGAGGCGGGGACTCATGGGTTCACTCTGCTGTGTATTTGTTGATATTCTAGCTGACGATTATAAAATACAAGACATGAATGTGGAAGCCGGCCATGAGGTCACTGTTTCTAATGAGACCACAGACAAGAGCACTGTAGGACCAGGACCATGGACAGCTGACCCATGACTCTGCGGTAATAGACCACCCTGACTCCATCTTAAGGATGGAAGCCATTTTGTTAAAAGGCCAGAACAAGTTCATTTCTGTTTGCTGCAAAATGTGCCTATGTTTCTTGAACTGGACATGCTCGCCACCGTATGGAATTTGACTCACACCTTGTGTGTACCCTGAAAAGATAGGATGCTCCGTCAAATGGTTTTGAAATGTTTGACCAAGTGCTTACATAACCCAGAGTCCTCCAGAAACCCCCAAACCCGGAAAACCACCTACCTAGTTTCACAGTCTTTTTGGACTACATAAACCTTCCCCTCTCCTATGTTCAATGCTGTATTTTCAACCCCCACTTTAGGGAAATAGTCCTGTCAGACAAAAAATAAAGCTTGCTTAATTTGACCAAAGAACTTGGGTAATGGTCCTTGTTCTCAGCCAGCAGGACTAACAGAGGGAGCTTGGATCTGAGGCTGTGAATCTGTTCTCTGATTCTGCATGCCAATTTCCCAGCCATTTTGAGAGAGAAAATGGGTACCAAGAAACCGCTAATGTAGGTCGTCTGGAGACCTTCCCGAGCAAAAGACTCAATAAGATTAAATATGTAGTCACCTGTGTAGATGAGAGGAGCTGTAATCTAAGATATGAAAAAAATGAATGTTGACTAAAATCTACCAAACTAAAACAGGTAACAGCCGTGGACGATAAGGCTAGAAACAGCCTGGATAACTACAAGCAACAATCTCATGCCCCTCCCACCAGACTGTCTGCGTTGTCTTAGCCTGATTACTTACTTCAGAATGTTTCTCATGAGCAGATAGAAGGCATCTCTTGTTGACTCGCAGAAGTTTTTGCCATATAATGCAATCTAAAGAAGGTGAGTGAGGCTCCTGTTAGTAGCATAGACTAACGACACACGGGCCACCCAGGGCCACCCAGGGCCACCCGGCACTGGGGAACGTGCACATTCATTGCTGCCTTCCACATTAATAACTTTACTTTTCCGATCTGTGAGTTTGTGGGATGCCCAGGATCTCTCTGATCTCGATCCCACAGAACTCGCAGACTCATGGACAGTGAGAGGATCGTCAAGCGCTGTATGTACGGTGGACTTTTCGTCAAGTCTCAGATAGGGGGTTCTATCTTTGAAACATTTGGCTGTAGTACGTATTAAGAGGTTTGAATATTGTCATCACAAAAATATTACTCCTAAGGAAATACAATCCCTTCAACTATGAGGAGTTACTAATTAAAAGTCTCAGCACTGTCATTGCAGATGGATTAATTGGATTTTCTGTCCATGACTACACACACCTCATTTCCAGCCCCACCCCACTGTGATGATAAATACGCTTTGGAATACTGCAGCTTCTACATTTTGAGAGAATTGTTTTCTCTGTCTACTATGTAAATGAAAGAAATTCTTTAGAGGCATCCACATTCTCTCGGGAAATGAGGTAGAGATTGGCCCAGCATTTCCACCACTCACTCCTCCTTAACACAAAGTTCATTAAAATGATTAATTTCTTCCTTAAATTATGTAAATCTCCCTATTAGAAAGGCATTTTCTTCTCTGAGGGAACCAGGGACAACAGCTTTCCTCTTACATAGTTATCAGACACACGTCAATCTCCCATGGTTTTACTTTTATTATTTAAAAACTCATTACATTGCCAGGCAGCGGTGACACATGCCTTTTATTCCAGCATTTAAAGGCAAAGGAAGGAAGATCTCTGTGAGTTCTAGGCCAGTCTGGTCTAAATATCGAGTTCTAGGACAGTTAGGACTATATGGGAAAACTGTCTCAAAAAACCAAAATTAATAATAATAATAGTAATAAAAATATCAATAATAACATGTGTTTGTGTTTGTGTATGTGCATGGGCATGCATGTGTATGTTCATGTGTGTACATGTGTGTGTGTACATGTTTAGGTGTGTGTGTGTATGTGTGTGTGTGAGCGTGCGCACTCACTCTACAGCAAGCCTATGGAAGTCAGAGAACAACTCGCAGGATCTGACTCTTTCCTTCCACTGTGTGGGAGCCAGGGCTGCCTTGGCTTGCTGGGTTTGGCAGGAAGCACCTTTACCAGAGCCATCTTTCTGGCCCTCTAGCACACTTCCTAAATTTCAACACAAATATTTCCCCTCAAATGTAATACTATCTCAAGAAAAGTATAGCCTGATTGATGTCTGGGAGTTGTACACCCACATATCAGAGTCAACCACGTGATACGGTCCTGCTCTCCAGGCAACAGGGTGGACATGGGGTCGGCTTGCGAAGCATCATCATCATAAATAAGCAGTGGCCTACTTACCATGATGTACGCATTTCTGTTTAAAAACTTCACCATCTTTTCCAAACACCAGAAACAGCACCGTAGGCAGCAGTGCAGGAACTGGGCGGCACTGTTCTGAGCTTCTGTGGGAGGGAGGAAAGGAGGGAGGAAGGGAGGGAGGGAGGGAGAAAGGGAGGGAGGGAGGGAGGAAGGGAGGGAGGGAGGGAGGGAGGGAGGGAGGGAGGAAGGGAGGGAGGGAGGGAGGGAGGGAGGAAGGGAGAGGGAGGGAGGGAGGAAAGGAGGGAGGGAGAGAGGGAGGGAAGGAGGGAGGGAGGGAGGGAGGGCTTGTAAGTCCATCACTGATGTCAGCCTTCAGACTCAAAGTAATGACACTGAAAATAGGATTTAAGGTGGCTTTTTTTTTTATTGTGATGTGCACCTAATTGACATTTTAATCATCCTTCAGTATACAGTTCTGTGGCTTTAAACACATTTATGATGTTGTAAAATCATTTCACTATCCATTTTCAGAAGTTCTTATCAAACAGTAATCAATAATCAATTAAAAAAATTCATCCTTCCTCATTCTCCTCTCACTCATCCTCCATCCCCAGCTCATATTTTACATGGTGATGTGGGGCTGTCTCTACTAGAAATCCTGAACAGAACAATACAGGGAGGATCTTTTTTATCACTTAGCATCACATGCAGGCACATCATGCACCCTGGATTTGTGGGTGACACTAACATTCTGCTGCAGGCCCATCATGCCCACCTCGATCTGTCCACTATTAATGCTCATGTGGGTGGCTCACACCCTTGGCCATGGCAAATGGATGGTTGGCATGAGGGTGGGTGGAGTGGGGCACAAGGTAGAAGTAGACTTTCTGGGTCAGTATGAATTATATTTTAGCCTTTCAGAAACTGCTGCTGTTCCCACAGTGGCTATGCCAGGAAGCATTCCTATCAAAGGATCCAATTTCCCAACAACCCGCACTCTCCCGGGCCTTGTTTTTAGTGGTTGTTTCCATGGCCATCCTAATGGATGTGAGGCGCCATCACAATGTGGTTCTAGTTTGCGCGTCCCTGTCTAATGATACTGCATCTTTCCCGCCCTTGACGACCATCCTGGTCTGTGCAAGAGCTCTTCTCAACTCTTCAGGCCATCTTTGAACTTTTATTGTTTGCCATTGAGTGGAAGGAGCTCCGTGTGTGTTCTGGACACGAGTCCGTTATCTGGCATATTATTTGACACTATTTCCCTCCACTATGTGGGCTGTCTCTTTACTCTGCTGTTCCTTTGATGCACAAGTGTTTTCAATTTTCATGACGTCCAATTTACTTTTCCTTTCTTTGTTTTTTTTTTTGGTGTGAAAAATCAAGAAATTGCCATCAAGTCCGATGGCATGCAGATTTCTTTTCACGGTTTTAATTTTTTCCCCGAGAAATATTATAGCATTTCCCCTTATGTTTAGATCTTTGATGTGCTCTGGGTTGATTTTGTATTTACTTCACACATTTGCATTTGGGCATTCCACTTTTCACATCACTGTGAAGCTGAGTCATCTTTCCCGTCAGTTTGAAATGTTAGAGTTGAGGCACAGGGCCCACATACTATTCTCAGTAGTCTATCCCCAAACCACCCCATTTTGATGGCTACCATTTTGTCTTAAATCAAGAAATTCAATCAGGAAATGTGAGTCCTCCAACTTTGTTTCCATTTGGTCATCTTTTACAATGCAGTGTGAGCGGAGCCCGTGTGTCTGTAGACTGCATATAGCATGTATGAAGGCATGTACAGCTTGTGATGTCTGACCTGGCCTGAGCTCTAGACATGCAACTGCTACCCTAAGATTCTACCATACTCCTCTGCAGTAATATGTTAAGACATCTTAACATAATCCCTTCTTGAAATGTGCTTCTCCTGGCCTCCATAAGGTCAATCATGAGGACACCAGATACCGTCTTCCTTCCCCACCTTTCCCACCATCCTCTTGTCCCTGGCGAGTCCTCCTGGGCTGTGTTTCAAAACACATTCAAATCCCTACCACTCCAGTCCTTTCCACCCTGACCCACATCAATCTTCGGGTCTCCGTGTGCCCACCCTGTCCCATTCTCATCACAGAAGTCTACGGTCAATCCCGGGAGCTTACTTTTAAGTCGCCTGTCCAGGTATTCTACGATCACTTTAAACATCTGAACGGATGCAAGGATCAAAGATCCAAAGGCCAGAGACCCCGTGTGGTATCTAGGCGAAGAGAAAACAGGATGGAAGGCAAGGTGTCGTTCTGCATGCCCGCGGGGGAGGGGGCGGAGGGCAGGGGGGCCTCTTGAACAGGGAAAGTGGATCAGCGGACAGGAAGGCATTTTTATAATCTCTTTCAAATTGATAGAGGCCTCCACAGAAGGTTTGAAACCCAGTGCCTTTCCATGTAGCCCGTAATCTGTTCTCCTAAAAGAGGACTTTACTGTAATAGTGACATAAGTTAATTCCTTTGTCTTCCAACTCTATCTCCTGTCTCCAGGAACTATGGGATTTAGGACAGTGACTCGGGCAAGGGATTGAAAAGCTATGGCTATAACCAGAGAAGGCACGCAGCATCCACGAGAATCTCAAATAATATTTTCAAGTCATTAGTATTTTGTCAGTTGAATTCACCAGCCAAGAAGGAATACAAGAGCACAAACTGTAACGGAGGAAAGGGGCGCAATGCGCAGCTCGGAGCTTACCGTACGGCTCGTCCGAACGCAGTGAAGAGTGGGTATCGCGGGATGTCTTCGGGTTTTCTCATGGCCCAGTAATAGGAAGCAAAGGCACCAGCAAGGGCACACTGACCCAACGCAATGACAAAGTTTATAAGCCAAAGGAAGGCAAAGAGGTTGTAGATCTGGAAGGTCAGGATGTAACTGTGGTACAAGCTCCTTCCACCGTAGAAAGCAAAGTTACACGATGCGCCAGGGCAGTCTCTGGGAATGTTAGTACTAGGGAAAATCTGCGCTCAGAAGTAAAAAGGAAAATATGATATTAAATGCAGTTCTTATCTTTTCTCATGGCCTCCAATTGCATATTCTGTCTCCCCCCCCCCCATGACTTTTGGTTGTCACTTCCATGAGATGTTCATTCATGTTCTATAATTCATAGAACTCTTTAATGAGCTTCTGGAAAGACCTGGACCAGGAGTCTCTTACTCACCTCTGGGTCACAAGTTTCATCTTCATAAATACATTTCCCCTCTGGAACCATAACTTTGAATATTGGTACCCCTGATGTAGCCAAGAAACTGAACAAACTTGATTAAGGACAAGCTATTTATCATTAAATTGAAACTAAGCAAACAAGAAAAGGATAAAGGTAATCTACAGCCTGTAGAGAAATGAGCTTTAAAAGTCGTTTCTTCCCATTTTCTAAGAATTACCCTCCTAGGAGGCTGATATCATGGGCCAGCTGCACTGAGCAGGCCCTGAGTCATACAGAACTATTTACAGTTAAATAGTTATGCAGAGTTAAAAAGCTACACAGACCTATAGAATTATAGAGTTATGTAGAGCTATATAGTTCCCCAGAGGTATATGTAAAGTTATATAGTTATATAGAGGTATATAGTTACAGTTCTATAGCTATATATAGTTATAGAGTTATAGTTATATAATTACAGAGAGTTATATAGTTATATATAGCTATAAACATATGTAAAGTTATATAGTTACACAGAATAATGGAGTTATATAGTTATACAGAGTTATACAGGATACTTCTTAGCTTTTTGCCAAGATGATGGTCCATCAGAATAGAACAGATCTCTGTGACCCCTTTAGTGGGACATTAAATTTTATTGACAGTTCAGAAGGGATGAAACATAATCTAGTTACTTCTTTAGATTGTTTCTCATCTTCACAAGAATTAAAAACCCCAAGATGAGCATCTGCTCCTGAGCAGCAAGGTAGACTTGAGGGACCCAGAAACCAGTTATCAGAGAGGGCAGAGCGAGAGGGAAGGGAAATCATATGTGTGTGTGCATTTGTGCATACATACATGTGTGCATGTGTGCGCATGTATGTATATGTGTGCATGTGTGCATATATGTAGGTATGTCATAATGAAATCTATTTTGTACACCAACTTAAAACAATTAATAAGAGAAGCCCATTGCCAAAGGATACACGGCTGTCACAGCCCAGTAGGAAATGCAGATTGATAGCAAGATGAAGGTTAGCACTGGGTAGACTAACGCACTGGGAAGGTAGCCAATGGCTCTGAAATGAAAAGAACAATCGAATGTTGGAAAGGAACCTGGCTCAGGTCTGCACTTCCTTGACAATTAAATGTTTATCCGTTAAGAACCAGAAGCAAGCCTTAGCTTGGAGTTTGGTGATAGCAGTTGTAGACAATGATGGTTTTCTCCAATTGCCATGGTTGCAAGCTCTGAGCTGGCTTTGACATTCGAACATTAATTCACTCATTTTAAGGTAACTTGGGTGCTTTCCAGGGCCGTGTTTGCCTCCCACACAAGATTCCTTATTTCCCTTCCCCCTTTGATTGACCTAAGGTTTTGACAGACCACAGTTCTGTAATTTCTTCCCCTGCTTAGTTTCTTAGCTTCCTAAAGTGAGAGAAGACCTGGTGGACCTTCTGTTAAAGTGTAAGGTTCCTTTCCTGATTCTGTATGGTGGTCAAAACCCAGGATCAGTCTCTGCTGCAGACACTGAGTACAGGGCTACTTTTCCACGGTGTGGTTCACTCTGTCTTAACAAAAGATCAACTTGGTCTTTCTCCTCTGCCCTTTGGCATCCCACACTCACTAATACCCGGGGAAGAGAGGGTTGTGTTATGTTATTACTTTAATCACTTTTACATTTTACAAACACCTTTAAGTACCATTTTCCTCTTTTGTCATTTCCCCAAGGGACAATTTGCAACCCAGTCCTAGCTAGTTGTCACTGGCAGCTCTTAAGTGGTGCTGCATCAATGTCTCCAGATCAAACACACACACACACACACACACACACACACACACGTTTGGTATTGCCAAGGATAAGTAGTAAGGACATCCCTACATGAAACGCACTAACATATGTACCCATGCTGGCTTGTCTCACTGAGCAGTGCGTCTGTCCTTTCCTGCACAGTCCGAATTTAAGTTGCTAAGTGTCCAAAGTTTACTTTGAACTCTGGCCCATTTATTCCACCTCTTACACCCCCCCCCAATCCATTAGCCCGTCACAGTGATACTAGCCCTTTAATCTTTAAACACACACACACACACACACAGACACTTAAGGTTGTAAGACGTGAGTTGAGTTATAGTAAACTACACAATAACATGCTATTTAAAAATAAATCCAGAAAATCAGTAGTTTCAGAGGATAATGACAGGGCCTCATTTATTGTAAGTGGGGGGGGGGTATCCAACAGCTTGTTAACTGTTTAAACCACTGGCTTCAGGTGGCACTCTTATTATAATAATATGGCAATTTTGTTAAAATAGTCCTTAAATACAATTAAACATCATTTGGTTCTTGGTAGTTGACAACTGTCTCTACTGTTCCATGCAGAGGGTCTGTTGGCTTCCCTGGGGTGTTTTCCCTGCTCCTCATTCAAACACCGCCTGCACAGGTTACTCTCAAGTGACCTTTTGGAATAGTTTTCAAACTATAGGTATTATCGAATTTTATAAAAGACAGTTTTTTCATAACATTTTAAAGTGAGAGTGGCCCTGGGTGTTAAGTGTGTCTGAATAATGTGTTTTACATACAGAATGTATAGCCAGGTCCTCAAGCCTCAGTACCTTGTCCATTAGAAAAACACATCATGCACACACAGTGGATAGCACACAATTGATATTGTGGAATTGTGATGATTCCTCTCAATCAGTAATATTAACACATGAGCCACCTGAGAAAAATGAAACCTACCTTCCAGCCAGCTCCATAGAGTTCTTCATTATTTACATTCTGCAAACATACACGTGTTCACATATGTGTACACAGACCATTCAGAATCTATCTGCATGTTCAAATGTTTGTCTACACAGACCATGCAGAGTCTATCTTAGCTGGCACTGTGGTCTAGGAACCAGAAAGACAGAAAGCTCCCGGAGCTCCAGCCTGGAAGTCTAGCTGAAACAGTGACGTGCACGTTCAGTGAGATGTTCTGTCCCAAAAGCTAAAGTGAATAGAATTTAAGTGAGACATCCAATGCCAACTTCTGGCCTCTATGTTCATGTGCACACATATATTCACACACACACAAATATTCACACACATGTGTACATACACACATATCCACACACATACACATGCACATACACATTCATATGCACACATATCAACACACATTCACATGATTGCACACACACAAATGCACTCATGTGCACATACACATGCACATACATATGTGCTCTCTCACACACACAAACACATGCACATGCATATGTGCTCATACACACAGACACACATGCCTGACATCTGCTATGAGCATACACACACACACACACATACACACACACATACACACATATGCCTGACATCTGCTTTGAGCATACACACACACTTGACATCTGCTATGAGCACACACACACACATACATATACACACACACACACACACACACCTGACATCTGCTTTGAGCACACACACACACACACACATACATACACACCTGACCTGACATCTGCTTTGAGCACACACACATGCCTGACATCTGCTATGAGCGTGCACGCACACACACAGACACACATACCTGACATCTGCTATGAGCACACACACACACACACATGCACATACACCTCTGACATCTGTTTTGAGCTCTCTCTCTTTCTCTCTCTCTCTCTCTCTCTCTCTCTCTCTCACATACACACACACACACACACACACACACACACACCTCTGACATCTGTTTTGAGCTCTCTCTCTCTCTCTCTCTCTCTCTCTCTCACACACACACACACACACACACACACACACACACAAACACGCCTGACATCTGTTATAAGCACTGGAACCCCGTACTTGCTTCCTTCCTTCAGCAGGATAATGGCCACTCGGATCCGGGTCCTGAGGAAGATCAGCACAATGATGATGATGACTTCAATGGCAGACAAGACAATCACTAAACAGGAAAAGACATCAGTCAGTCACAGAAGTAAGCATCTTCTGCAAAACCAGGACTGAGTTTATCCGCTCATGTCTGCTAGCTCTGACACTACATAATTTAAACAGTGCCCCCTCCCATGCCAGTCTGAGAAGCTCACTTTCTTTTTTGATTATTAAACTAATAAAATTTATTTTAAAATATACAACTCAGGGGCTGGAGAGATGGCTCAGCAGGTAAGAGCACTGACTGCTCTTCCAGAGGTTCAGAGTTCAAATCCCAGCAACCACATGGTGGCTCACAACCATCTGTAATGAGATCTGATGCACTCTTCTGGTATCTGAAGACAATGACAGTGTACTTACATATAATAAATAAATAAATCTTTAAAAAAATAAAATAAAATATACAACTCAGTATTGACATTTTTTGTCATCAAAATAATTTATAATAGTTAAATGCCTCTTAAATATACATGATATCTTCTGAAGCTAAAAGTAATATACACTCAACCAGTTTTTAAAATCTATTTGGAATATTAAACATGATAGAAGTAGAAAAAAATCTCTTATGAAGTCCTCTATGAAAGGAAATTTTGACAGGTTCCTGATTAGACAGAAACTGATCCATCTCCAAGGGAGAATACGCAGCGTAACTGTGTCTTCATAGAATGAATTGGGTAGTGTTCCTTCTGTTTCTCTGTTGCAGTATTAGGCCTTCTTTGAAGGTCTGATAGACTTTTGCATCAAACCCATCTGGTCCTGGGCTTTTGTTGGTTGGAAGACATTTAATGACTGAGAAGCTTACTTTCAACCCCTCTAAAAAGTACCAAAAATACAGAGCAGAGCTTTTGTTGGGTTTTGAGTCACCCCACAAATCAGCTCCATTTCACCCAGGGAAACATTTCTCAGGAGTCAGAGTCTTTGGAAAAGAAGGCCTTCCTTGGTGTTAAATAAGGAAGTATCAGAGAAGAGAGTTCTTAAGGTGACCACCCTGCCTGTGGAGTCTGGCTCATCCTGTGACCCTTTCCACAACAGACAGTATTATGAAGGTGTATATACAAAGAGACATGGGAGCAGCATCTTAGACCAAGAGGCGTAGCTCAGTTGGTAGAGTTCGTGCCCAGCATGCCTGACACTCCAGGTTTGATCTCTAGCGCTGGGCAAAGTGGGGATAGGCCACCAGAACTCGAGAAGCAGAGGCAGAGGATAAAAAGTAAAATTTTTCTACAGTTTAGTGTGGGATTGGGACTTATAACCTACACAGGCTGAAAGTTACTGTTACTGAAGAAAATGATTCTTGAGGAATAAAATGTTCTATGTAAAGAAGGCTGTAAAGCAAGGACATCTTGGGTCACATATGTTCATACTATTTGTAGACTTTCCTGGATACAAGTAATGATGAAAAGTTTGGGCCTCTCTTTCTGCCTCCCTGAATTGGGTGAACCAGAACAGATCCTTCTGGTGAACTGGAGGCCAGCTCTGCCTTAAAAAATTCCTGAAGCCAAGCACACTTGGTACACCCCTCCCCCCTAGTTCTAATGCATACCTTTAGGTCACCAACATCGGGTTTTAGAAATCCTTAATTTCTAAAACAACTACCCAGTGACCATAAGATGCAGTGGGGTTTGGGAATGTTAAGACATAGAGAGTTTGGGATCCTAAAATGGAGAAAACGTGGTGTGCTAGCAACAGACCTGGAATGTAGGATACAACTCTTGGGGAAGCGATGAGCCCAACCTCGAAGGTTCTCTTCCAGCTACACAGCTGTTTTGTTCATGCTGAGTGATCTTGGTGATGGAGGCTCACTGCCTCCCCAAGGTGTTCCACCACCATGATTCAGGGTTTACATGATATCCTAGGAACCATGTCTGTAGACATCAGTTAGCTCCAAGATTCCAAGTTGTGGTAGGAACATGACAATAAATCATTGTGCTTTCTTGCCTTTTTTTTTTCTAAACAACACATTTGTTTTTATAGGCATAATTTACTCATAAGACACTTAATTTGAGTCAACAATGTATAGTATATAAACATTGTTTATATACTATACGTAATACACTATATACATAATATAAACATTGTTTTCCTTGAACAAACCTAAGGAAATGAAATTACATCAAGGTGATTCTATATTCTAAAGTTGCATTGTCAAAGAATATTTTATATTACACTTACACATTTTATACAATGGCATGAAAATAGCTACATTAAAGAAACTTGATTGTCCTTTGAATAGATATACTCTGTATATAGTGTATATAGGGCACAAAGCAGAAACATATTTAATATAAAGCAGGCACTATAGCTAACTGAATAGTTATAAACAAACCAAAAAATTAAAAATTAAAAAAAAAGCGAGAAGTGCCATTGCTTATCACAATCCAAGGCTGATAAAAACCATTATTTTTAGATTTGTTACTCCACTTGCTTCAGGGTTTTTCTGGAGCATATACCTGACAGGATGGAACAATGTGGTGGAGACACGTGTGCTATGGAGCTTATAGCATGTGACGTGGGAACAAAGAAGACAGCCCCTTGGCTTAAAACGCTCCATCCTGGAACCGTGCTCCCCTTTGCTCTGACTCAGGGCAGTGGCATTCCAGATAAACCCTGGTCACAGGCAGTGTGATAACGGTGTCACTCCGGGGCAGATTCTCACCTGCCCTTGAATGCCCAGTGTTTCTTAGATGAAGAGGCACGTAGGTTTGAAATTTACGGTGACAGCGGCATGCAGGGAATAACTGTTTGCAAGCAGACGATGCTCACGCGTCTCTTCCTGTCCCTCCCTCCCTCCTGACTTCCTTTGACAGGAAAGGGCTGATATGAATGACAAAAGGGGAAATCTTAAGACCAAAACTCAAGACAAAAAAAAATAAATCAGTCATTTACTTCTTTCATAGATCGGCATCCACAGATGCCCACAATCAAACCATGTTCAATTAATGGCAACTGGCCTGATTCTGGGATTTTTCTAATATGGCTTCCTTAGATGACACAATAAATTCAGAGCAACTTTCCCATTCACGACAACCAAAATCAGATCTAAACTTGAATGCGTCTAGTAACATACTCTTGAGATCTACTGTCCTTCCACACGATAAATAAATCAATAAGTAATAAAGCTCACAGACATCAGCCATTGCAGAGGGGTCTGTGCCTCAGCAGGATGCCTCAAAGTCGAGCTTCTTTTTGGACGCAGGAACGAGGTTCCCCATTGTCACTATTTTAACAAACGTGGCTCTTAAACCTACTCACTCATTGAAAACCAGGTCTCCTTCAAGTGAAAGAACATGCTTAATCTCTGCTGGATGCCGAGGCCGTACACCCAGAACGGTGCCTGTGGTTTCTGCTGAAGGCTGATGTACTCCAGAAAGCAGAACCATATTCCTTGAATGGGAGAGGGAAGACCAATACACAATGTTATCTTCTCAAGTCGAAGATACCTGCTTATCAAGCATGTCTGTGTAAAAGTTCCTACACAGTTAGACTCGTGTTTGTCTGCAATAGCGTTACTAGGCTACTCTGCCTGACAAATGCTTTCTGAATTTATGTGGCTTTCAATGTGCTCCTGGCTTACCGAAACCTTAATTAACATCAGGACTTAACACCAACAGGACTGTTTTAATATGCTACAGTACATCTCTCCTAAGAAAATGTAAAGATATCGTCTAATTTAGACTCAGTACCACTTTATTACTTACTGGTTTATTTATTTTGTATAAGGAAGACAGATCTTGAGAGTATATTAACAGGTACATTCAGTTTAGAATTGGTTTTGTTTTGAATTGGGCTGGTCCTTCTCCTAATAGTTTTTATTCCAAATTCTATTTTCTCTGATATTATTATAGCTACTATAGATCTCTTTTCATAACCACTAGTTTTTAAACATTGTTTCACTTTTAATTGTTGTGTGTCCTTGCACACTCTGTGAAGCTTGTAAATAACATATAGCTCCAACTTGCATGTGCACATTTTAATCTGGCTTGACAATTTCCATTCCGTTTTTATTTACACGTGCTCTTTTTCTTGTACTTCACTGCCACCCACTCTTGCAATCTCTCTTGGAAATTTACCGCGTGCTGAGTAGTCAGTCTCAGAGTGACATCTAACAAGAAAACACGATGGGCCTTTTGACTGCCCAGCAACCACACCCACCATGCCCATTCTCCCATTTGTCTACTATCTTAGCTATGTGCATTTTAACATAAAAATTTGGTCTTACAGGACCAAAGATGACCTTTCCACTGTTTCCCAAGTCACTCTCCTCGCTCACTCTTCTTCATCAGTCTCGTTTACTGTGTGGAATCACTTCCCTTCGCCCTCTCTATCCAAGGCATTGGCAACACATCCGCTGACGCCCAGGGCCCTCTCCACCACTCTAGGACATATGGACTATTTCAATACCCCCCTACCTGGTCTCATTGTCTAATTTAGCTTTTATTCTAACTGGTTTTTATTTTGGAGAACTCGATTTGTTTCATCTTCACACGCATACAGGCTTCGCTGCTGACGTCTTTGCTGTGGTTTCATTCCCCACTCATTAAAGGTTTTGTACATATTATATACTTTGTGTGGGACTGACAGCTTCTGTGTATAATCATACCTGATTCCTACCTGTGATGTGTATAATCTCATATTTTGTCGATTGTGAGCTGAGGGCAGTTTTATAAATTGATGGTGATGTCACTAAAAGAGATCTGTGCTTGCCCCTTTGGCAGCCAGAGTTCCAGACAAACAACATCTGGGGCTCAATCAGGGTCCTAGGCTGATCATAGGAGGAGTCATGAGACTCCAGTGCACCACCTAGTTTGTTCATCTTGGTGAATCCTCCATCATACACACACACACACACACACACACACACACACAGAGTCTATCTTTTAATCTGCTTACTGTGACATATCCACATTGTTTTTATGATTTAGAAAAATTTGGCACTATCAATAAGAATGGTTTTCTATGACAGTAGATAACCAGTTGTTCCCGACAGTCACTGAGGCCAGTCACATCCAGTCTCACTCACTTACAGTTCACAACCTAATTGGACATTTCCTCTCTGTGAATAGCTTCAAGCTTAACTGCCATGCAATGAATTGCTGGGCTATCACTCCCTAGTCAGTCAACAGATAGCTGAGCCTGATGGTTTTGTTGGCATCTACTGTCTATCTCCCCTTCAGGGTCAAGGCTGGTGCATAATCCCAACTCCTGCTGCTCGAATCAAGTTAGCGATGTCAATGGCTGACTTTACTACATTCCTGCCAATCAAAGAGAGATTGGAGCAAGAGTCTCCACCAGAAAGGCCCAGGCTTTGTCTGGCTGTGGGGGAGGAAGCACAGTAGTAACACAGCGGAGTAGATGGAGAATGCCCAAGGAGGGCCGGATTGTTTACTAGAAGGTCTCTGACAGTAATGACAATAACCAGTACTGACCATTCGCTATATCTGGACTCTTCTGACAGCCTGGGATCAATATTAATCCTTTCTATCTTCTGAGATGGGGAATCCATCTTTGAACTGATGATACAGATGTGGAGCTAGGTCTTATCATCTTACAGTTTTCCATAGTTACTCAGTTATACAGTACAGAGCTGGGCTATAGTCAAGGCTAGGTACTGACTGTGAACCTGCCCACACCCTTGCTATAAACTGCGTAAACCTCTCCAAGGAGCAGAAATAGAATCTGGTTATTTTTGGTGTCTGCTATTATAAAAGCTATGTTGCTTATCTGAATCCTGTTGTGGGGGAAATCATTCTTTTGATATAAATTGCTTTATATTGTCCCATATGCTGCTTAGAAGGCCAAAAGCAAATGTCTATAATGTTATGCCACCCAGAGTGAGGCACTTGAATTTCTTTATTTAGCGTTCACATCAGGCCTGAGATGCATAGCTCTGGGGAGATTGAATTGAATTGAACTCTTCATCCAGTGAGTGTGATTTAGTGTGCTTGCCTAGACAGCCATGCCTCAACATGGGGACCGACTACTAAGAAGTGTGATAGCACCTGATTAAAAGTACTACCTCAGCTGATAAAAAATAGATCAAGCTATGCAGCTGTGCAGACCTGGGTGCTATCGAAAGATCAGTTATGGGGAAAGGCTAACTGTTTGAAATGTTTTCATTCATCTAAAAGGACCTTTTCTGCCCCTCCCAATTCCCATAAGGCCCAAGACCAAAGACTACTAGGAAAAGGAGTAGATTTTTCTTATGAACTGGTTTTCAAGACAATGGAAAAAAAAGAGTTATGAAGAAAATATATTGTGAAATTAAATACATCTTGTGAAGTTAATGATCCAAACGAATTGAACCTAAGGCAAATAAATGCTTTCCAGTAGCTGCTAAAGGAACAAGGAAAATTTATTCTGCTGTTTGGCAACTTTAAGAAGTATGTTACCTACCATATCCTATAACTCCAAGCACACCAAATATGAAGAACCAGAAGAAGAATCCAGCTGTGAACCTCAGGAGTATCAAAAAAGCCCAACTCAGTGCCATGGCGACAGTCAGGCCGCTAGAGGTAAAACCCACAATAAACAGAGTTAGGTGTGCTGTATGCAACATCACATGAATATCAGGATGGGAGCTGTTTCTGTTTGAAATCACCCTAGAATGTTCTATTTTACTGGCTGTACACATATGACTCTAAGAAGTACGAACAACAGATTTCATTAAGGATTTCACATGAAGAGGAAAGCAGAGGCCCAGTAAGGACTTTCCACTCAGGATATCCTGTGTGTCTCCAGAAACCAGAGCATTGCTGCTTACTCAAGGGAGTGAGCAGTGCCCAGCTTACAGATTTTCCTGTTGACACACTTTCCACGTTGTCCTTCTTCCTTTACACCCTTCTACTTAGTGGTAAATTATAAAACAAGTGCATGGTAATATTCTAGTGAGTAAGGGAGACACACCACGACATTGTTGTTTGGAAGTAATAGAACAGACTTTAGGTGGAAAATGAGAATCATGACTGGCCACACAATTTTGCCAGACTCGTAACTTTGTAGTTAGTGATTGGCACGTGTTAATTATCTTGAGCAGTATGAGATCTCTGACACCATCCAACATCTACTTGGGGTCCCAAGAGCTCTGGGTCCAGGACTTGCAGGCAAGAATAGTCTCCTGGCTATGTGGTTTTCTTAAGCATAGGAGGCATGAATATTTTCTGTCTACTTTACTTTCTTCCAGGAGCCTGACTGAGATACTAAAGAACTGGGTCCATGCCCTAATCCTCACCCCTACCAGGTTAAGGACAGAATGGAGTCTTCTGGCACAGTCTCCACAAAGAGAATTCATTAATACCTGAAACATGACCAACTCTCCTACCAACTACTTACTCCCTTGGTGAAATCTACAAGATGCCAAAAAGCATCAGACAGAGCCTGGTGTCTTCATGGAAGGAAGTCTCAAAAGCCATCTTCTAAGAGACCCGTCATAATATCTGTCACCTGACAGATGACAGTGTGGTATTGACAAGAAGGAGTGTGCATGATTTTAACTTTAAAAGCCTTTCCCTCTTGAAGCTGTAAATTAAAATTTAAATATGACTGAAGGATTACTTTATTGTACAATCCAAAGGGAATATTTAAAATGGTATTTATGAAAGATGTGGGAGCAGAAGGGCTAGAAAGAAAGGGGAAGTGTTTAGGGTACAGGGATGTGAGCAGTGTGGAGTGGACACAGGTTTAATATGTGTTGGGTGAGGTGTGTCCAAGCAAGAGTAGGATAAAACAAGAAATGACCCTGTGACATCTGTTTGTAACAGTGAGAACTACTGCCAAGTGTAGGCTGCAACTTTGACTATGGAGTTGTTGCAGGCAGAACACCAAATGAGTAAGAGCACACAAACAGAACTAGTTCTTCACTTACGAAAACTAGTCTTTAGCATTCCACTCACAATACAGTGCTAAATTAACTAAACTTGCTGTGGTTAAAGACATGGTATCTAGCTTGTTCCACTCTTAATTCTCTAACTGTCTCTAAACTCGCATTTCTGCATGTCTACTAGGTTTTCAGAACTATGCTAGGAAGCTAAAGCTAGGAAGATAAAGATAAAACTGAATTAGGAAGCCAGGCAGTGGTGGCACATTCCTTCAATCCCAGCACTTGGGAGGCAGAGGCAGAGGCAGGCAGATATCTGAGTTCAAGGCCAGCCTGGTCTACAGAGTGAGTTCTAGGTCAGCCAGGGCTACACAGAGAAACCCTGTCTCAAAAAATAAAATAAAATAAAATAAAATAAAATAAAATAAAATAAAATAAAATAAAATAAAATAAAATAAAATAAAAGAGCTAGGAAGATGGAGAAGAGCTAGGCGTCCTAAGGAGTTGACAGTGTCACTAAGCCCAGCCTGTGTGAGGTAGAGGTGGGGAAGATAAGGCGTCCAAGGCCAACTTTAGCTACAGGAGAACTGTTTTAAACAACAAAAAGAAGACAAACAAAAAACCCAAACAACTGTCAGTGTATCAGAGGGAAGAACCAGGTAAATAAAATACAGAATGAAAGATGTTATGTAGCTATGTGCATATAGAGGTGTGCGTATATACACAATAGATATGAGGAAAATGGGAGAAATAATAGAAGATTCAAAAGCATCACTCAACTGGTTTTAAAGGATGAAGTGCAAGAGTTGGAGACATAGCTCTGTGGAAGGATGCCTGCCTGGAAATTACAAAGCCCCAGGCTGGAGCTCAGCACTTAACAAAATTAAAAGGGTCAAGTGACACGACCCTCACTCTGAGAACGGCTCAGGGAAATAGGAAAAGTCACACAACACAGCTATGGAATTTCACAGATGAGGGGTGGCAGGCTGTCTGGGACATTTAAATTATGTAATTGGGTATCTCGTGCCTGTAATCCCAGCACTTGGAAGGCTGAAACTGGGGGATGAAGTTCGAGGCTATCCTCCATGGTTACACAGTGACATCTAAGTCAGCCTAGACTACAAAAAAGACTTGTGTGTGTCTGTGTGTGTGTGTGTGTCTGCGTGTGTATGCAACTGTGTGTCTGTCTCTGTGTCTGTATGTGTGTCTGCCTGTCTGTTCTGTGTGCATATGCGTGTGTGTATCTGTCTGTGTCTTCTATCTGTCTATGTGTCTGTACGTGCACATCTGTGTGTGTGTGTCTGTGTATGTTTGTATGGCTGTGTGTGTGTGTGTGTGTGTGTGTGTGTGTGTGTGTGTGTTCTGTGTGTCTCTATCTATCTGCCTGTGTGCAGGTCCCCACAAAGGCCAGAAGAGAGCCCGAGATCCCTGGTCCTGTGAATACTGGCAATTGTTAGGTGCCCAAAGTGAACTGAACTATGTGTTTCTACAGGAACACCAAGAGCCCTGACCACTGTGGCATCTTGCTACCTGCTAAGAACCTGTCTTTAAAATACAGGCAATATGTAGGGCTATTCAAGAAAGAGATGGGATGTGCTTCAGAAGCTGCACTGAACTGGATATAAAGCACCTTGGAGTCGTCAAGCCGGCATTAGCATTTTCTCTGGTCACTAGGGAAACACAGAAGCTTCCCAGCTCTGGAAAGTGGTACAAAGGCAGAGAGCACAGGCTGAGACATGTCAGACAACACTTGCCTTTGTCAGGAAAGCAACCCCATGCTTTTTAAAAATCCATTGATTAATTTATATATTCACTTTACGTCCTGACTGCAGCCTTCCCTCTCTTCCCAGTGCCTTCCCCAAAGCCCCTCCTCTCATGTCCCCTTTTCCTCTGAGAAGGAGGAGGCCTATCTGGGTATCACCCCACCCTGGCACATCAAGTCACTCCAGGACTAGGCACATCCTCTCCCACTGAGGCCAGACAAGGTGGCCTGGTTAGGGGAATGGGACCCACAGGCAAGCAGCAGTCAGGGACAGTCCCCTCTCCAGCTGTTAGGGAACACACATGAAGACCAAGATGCACATCTGCTACATATATGGAGGGGGCCTATATCCAGCCCATGCTTGCCCTTTGCTTGGTGATTCAGTCTCTAGGGGCCCCCAAGGGTCCAGTTAGGTTGACTCTATTGGTCTTCTTGTGGGGTCCCCATCCCCCTTCAGGTCCCTCAATCCCCCCCCCCCCCCCGCCCCAGACTCTTGCACAAAGCTCCTTGAGTGCTGTCTAATGCTTGGCTGTGGGCCTCTGCACTTGTTTCAGTCAGATGCTGGGTGGAGCCTCTCAGATAACAGGCAGCTATACCACCCCTAGGCATATACCTAAAAGATGTTCCACCACACCAGAAGGACATTTGTTCAACTATGTTCATAGCAGCCTTATTTATAATAATCAGAAACTGGAAACAACCTATGTGTCCTTCAATTAAAGAATGGAAAAAGAAGATGTAGTTCATTTATACAACGGAACACTACTCTGCTATTAAAAGCAAGGACATCATTAATTTTTGTAGACAAATGGATGCAACTAAAAAATATCATCCTGAGTGAGGATAGTATTTCCAAGACCTGAAAGGACATGCATGGTATGCACTTACTGATAAGTTGATATTATCCAGAAATACAAAATAACCACACTACAGTCCACAGACTCAAAGAAAACCAAATAACAAGGAGGGCCTAAAGGAGGATCCTTGAATGTTCTCAGAAGGGGAAAAAAAATAGACATCAGAGGTGCATTAAGAGAGGAAGGGTGGGGGAGGGGATCAGACATAGGGAGGGGCAGAGTGAGAGACCAGAAATCAATGGCAGAGGGGGGTGGGGAGGGCGTCTCTAGGATGTGCTAGAGACCTGGGACAGGGGAGACTCCAGGGTGTCAATGGGGGAGACTGTAGCTGAGACTTCCAGCAGTGGGGATGTGGAGCCTGAAGTAGCCAGCTCCTAAAGCCAGGCAGGACCTCCAGTGGAGGAGTAATGACACTAACCCATCCACAAAAGCTATGACCCAAAATTGATCCTGCCTACAAAGATGTGCAGGGACAAAGATGGAGCAGAGTCTGAGAAATAGCCAACCAATGGCAGGCCCAACTTGAGACCCATCCCATGGGCAAGCACTGATCCCTGACACTATTAATGATACTCTGTTATGCTTGCAGACAGGAGCCTAGGAACCCCATTCTTCAACCTTATATCTGGAAATCTAAATCTCCACCTTCATTTGTGTTTTAGAGTTCTCAGAACTAGAACACACCTTAATGGTAATGACTGTCATATGTGAAGAACACAGTAAAAATTACAAAGGATCCTTTGGTGTCAAGGAAGAGACAAAGGAGGTAAAAGAACCAGGGAAGTCAAACTATGCCAACCCTCTGTAACACGTGAATAGCAGAACACGGGACCCCCCCCCTCCTGATCCTGAGGCAGGCGCTTGGCACACATGCCCGTTCTACCCATTCTACAGGTAAATGAATATATAAACTCGAAACTGACAGTCTATGGGCATATTTTCAAATGTTTGTCCTGTCCTTAAACCAAAATGTGAAAAAACATGATCCTGAGGGCTGAGTCCACTTTTCAGCCTTTAATAAGAACAAGTAATTTAAAGAGTCTACAAAGGTCCTCAGAAAGGATTTAGAGAAGAAACACAGGGTCTCACTTACATGAGAATCCATTTCCACGATGTCGAATAGTCTTCAAGCATCTTCATCCCAATCGTCCTGGTATTGATCATATCACTAATGCCGCTGAGTTCAACGAAGAGCAAGTTTATTTTTTGATTAATTATCATCTTCCATTAATTTTGGGGGGAATTCTTATAATGAAAGAGACTCTGCAAGATTCTATCGAAGTCTTAGACAGCATCTGCCGCAGTGACCCTTTTACCAGCCACAGCAATCTACTGACTGTCACTTCAGGATGCCTCGAGGGTGACTGATATGTTCATCATAGCACGTAAGTACTAAAGTGGTACTTTAACATTTTGTATAACAATAGGATGCATCAAAAAAAATGAAAACAGAAATACAAACATACTTTGCAGCCTCCCTGAGTTCTCCGATATTCCTGGTCTGCCCGCTTCCATCTTTAAACTGCGTCCAGTCTCCTAAAGTCAGGTTGCCATTGATGCCTGAAAGATCAGGCACACATCTCTGCAGAACTGTGAAAGAGATTAGGAGCCACAGTCAACACTTCCGTTTACTAGTCTCTCCTCCTAAGAACTGTGATCTACAGCCAAGTTCCTGCTGGGTGTGAAATATGCTCAGGAGAGACAGCTAACTGTCCTTTATCAACTCCTCCAGGAGTTTCTGCTGGTTGTGAGATGGAAACACATACAGCTATTGGAAGCCGCATCCCAGCCTGCCCATTCTCTTACACATTAAGATTTGTCAAGTGCACAGGTAAGTGCACAGGCTAAGTGACATTGGCTCATGGCACATATGGTGAACACAATTTAATAGAAAAGTTAAGCTGCTGTCATGACGGGGAGTAGTTTAGGGCTGTCACTTTAATGGGTCTTCAGTAGGGCTGGGATGCAGCTTAGTAGGTCGAGTGCCCATGTGAGGCCCTGCATTCCGTCCTGAACACTGAATGATGCGGTAGCACACACCCGTGATCCCAGTACTTGGGAAGTGGAGGCAGAAAGATCAGGAATTCATGGACACTCTTAGCTATCTAATGAGCCCAAGATCAGCCAGGGATACATAAGAGTCTGTTTTTAAAATAGTTTTCAGTATTCCTCAATGAAACTGTGGAAACTAGAGACTTGTAAACGATCCCTGGAGAAGCAAGATCCAGCTCAAACTCCAAGCTCCTGTGAAGGCTGGACTTATATTGATTAATTCTTAATAACTTGCCTCCTTGCCAGAGATATTATCTACATGTTGTTGAAGGACAGAAACTGTCGATGAGGGGCGGGGCATACTGTTTTAGAGTGATGTAAGACTGGTATGATTTCTGAGAAAAGTTAAATCATGGCTTAGTCATCTACAGTCTTATTTTAGTTAAATGGAACCCTGGCCTCTATACACACATTTCTTTTGATTGTTGCAGTGATGGATAGCGAATATATTTTAAAATATTAGAGCCGGGATTTCAAGTGAAGAGATGAGAGAATTCAGAAGCAGATAGACGATTTTCATATTTTTTTCTTGTAAGTAGTGTCACTAATTTACATGTGGAGCTTGAACTGAAAATATTGAAGCATTGGATGCGGGGAATGAAGAGCTTATGAAGCCCTTCTTGGGTTTCCTTGTCTTGCGCGTCCATCTCAAAGTCTGATGACAGAGATGATTTCTCTTATAATGTGCCCGTGTTTCTCCTGCTCCTTCCTTCCCCTCAGGCAGATTCAAGATGGCAGCCTCTACAACCCCTCTCTGCTGACTCTCAGTCACCAGCTCCTCACTTTCCCCTGTCCCCAGATGAGCTCACCCTAATTCCCCAGTGGGTTCTTGGCACACAGTAGGGATCAGGATATTTCTTCTCTCCCATTTTCCTGGTCTTTTTGATCCTATATATTCCATAAGTTTAAGTTCCTGCCAAGAAGACCCCCTGACTACCTTTCACATAGTATTTGGCAGTCACTTCCAATCTGTTAGCACTTGTTAACTAATAGGCTCATAGTAAAGTTGGAAAGTAGAGAAAATATTAAGGAAAATTACAAATGATACCAGTGAGCTGTGTGGTCTTGGTGATCACTGTCCTTCCAATCTCTCTTCGATATCTTTTCCCTTTTGAATATCAAAATGATACAGGAAATAGAATTCCTTTCTCTTCTCTCTCTCACATAATCTTACTTTGTTTCCTTTTATAAACAGTTTAAGGTCTACACATTATTAGTTGTGTGTTGTAGACAATACAACATACTGGTATACCTGACCCTCTTTAATGTAATGTTGATCTTAATGTCTCTTTCATTCCTTCATTAGACGATGGGAGATTATGGGTCAGTTGTTCATCTTATATCCCCAATGTATATTTTAAAATGTGACTGAACCGTAATTGTGAGGACAGTTGCTTCCCCCTTTCCCATAAAACATTTCAATGCCGTTCTTGACCACATACAGTCAGCGTTAGGGCTTCCTGGTGATTGCTGGTTCTCATGAGAACCAGCATCTCTGCTTCAGGGTCTATAATGGACCAGGAAAGATGCAGGGGACTCTCAACACATGGGTTTTGTGGAAGCTAATTCAATATCTTTCACTTTCCACTTAGATTGGTGCCTATTATTTTCTTTTGTTCTAGAACTTGTGGAATAATTGAGAAATAGAAAAACAGGAGAAAGAGAAAATGCCCAGTTTTGCCCTCTTCCCTCTCCCTCTGGCAAACAACTTAATATTTTTGGTATATTTCTTTCTGATCATTTTCCTTAAATGATTTCTGGGATTCATTTTAATTTCTGTATGCTTGCCATCATAATGCCTACAACAGTTTGCGTTTTGCTGTGTATTTTACACATATGCACTTTACTCTATTAGGTTGAAGATATTTCCTCTCAAAACACATGGTATGATTCCAGTATTCTCTTGCCCTTGGATATTGTAACTTCACATTTCCCTCTGGCCCCCACCATCTGGGCTTTCCTGTAGTAATTGCTCTTCCTTATTCCGAATGAACACTGCGTTGGAAATTTTTCTGCAAATGCTTGTAGGACACATATAACCACACCAGCAGCATCTTAAAACCTATCCTATCCTTTTCCAATGTGCTTATGTTGCAAAACCCCAGATCTCACAGAGCTCTGTTGGAGATGTCCGGCTGGAATGCGGACAGGTATGTCCAGAGACAGTCCTCCTAACTGACACAGGGCTCTCAGGGCAGGGACAGGATCATTCTCAGCCTTGGTTTTATCAACTGTGAAATAAGGAAATTAAATCACATTTTTGGAGATTCTATGTTTCAAAGGTAAAATAATTAGCACTTACAAGGTCTGCTTGGGTACACTGCTAGGGGACAGTCACCACTAGACAGAAGATCTGTGAGAGTCTGAAAGGGAAGAGAAGGCATATTAACATTTCAAAGCCAGCCACGACCACTTTCACTCTCAATATCAGAATTTTGAGCTTCAACTCTTAACTCTGCATCTCATTTTCCCAAATCATTTTCCCGCTTCCGGTGACTGTAAGATTATGACATAAAAATCCTTGTTTTAAAAAAAACTGCCTATAAATACTCTAAATGAACCAACAGAGATTAGAGAGAGAGAGAGAGAGAGAGAGAGAGAGAGAGAGAGATCTTACAAAAGTAAAACATACCTGTAAAGGTATCTTAGTCATACTCTGAATCTCTAACCCTTAATTATTTAATATAATAAAGCTTTAGAAATCTCTTGATGTTCAACATAGGTAAGGGTGGGCTTACACATTTTTATTGCACTATTTTATACACTGTGTGTGTGTGTGTGTGTGTGTGTGTGTGTGTGTGTGTGTACCATGCATGCTAAAGCGCACAGTAGAGATCCCAGACTGCCAGTATTCACTTTTATCTTCAGGAATGAAATTCAGGTCAGGTACCAAGTGCCCTCATCAGCTAAGACACACAGCAGCATGCTTTTGTAATGATGATTCTAGATGACAGAAAAAAAAATCCTAGCTCTTGTCAGCAACAAACCCATCCAGATATGGAAAAATCTCTGCGCCATGCGTCAGCTGGAGCTAAGCAGACTGCAGTGTCTCTCCTATTTCATGGGTATGCAGAGTGATATATCATGAACAGTGTGATTCTTTGTCTACACAGTGTATATCATAAGTATCCCGTGTTTTGGTGTATGTCCTCACAGTGACACACCATGAACAGTATGTGTTTTTGAGTGTCCATATTCATGTTTTACTAGAAGTTAACATTAACACTCATTGTCTAGATTTGGACTTTTTTTTCCAGCAGCAAACTGGGCTGTTCCACGTCAGACCAAAGCAGCAGCTAAATGCCTTCCAGGCGTGAGCTTGAGTACACACACCTCCACAGGCCTGGCCTTGGCCTTGCAGAACTGGCGATAGTATTCCCAGTAGGTTTTGTCTTTTTTGTTCAAAAACTGCATGTCCAAGTAGGTGAGGAATCTCTCTGGGCACCTGGAGACGCAGATCTGCGGGACAGAGAGGCATAGGGAAGAGGGTGAACGGGATAAACCAAGGAGTCTACAAGGTCGGATGGGCTGCTGAGCTCCTCACCAGCATGACCAGGAAAGCGTCAATTTCCATCTAAGTGGCTTAAATCGTGTTTCCAGTATGACTGTGTGAAATTAAGTTGACATTAGAATGCTAGCAACCTAGACTTCCTGCTTTCTTGGTCTGCATGAAAACAAGATATCAAGCAGTAATGGTATTTTGTGCTTGGGTTTTTAAATCAGCATATACTGCCTTACAGACCATTTTTTAGCATTTTCAAACCAAGTATTTCCATGCTTCTTTTCTATCTCCTCCATCGAGTCACACCTACTGCCCGCTTCTATCCCCTATTTTCCTTTTAAAGGGCCCACGGGTCCTTTTCCCACCTCCCATCCATCCTCATGACTTAATACCTGTCTAGGGGAGTGTAATGTTAAGTAAGGTGACCCAAACTCAGAAGGCAAGCCAGAGTGTTCTCTTTCAGACACAGATTCTGGCCCATGATATATATATGTGTGTGTGTGTGTGTGTGTGTGTGTGTAGTATACGCACACATACAGGTATAAGTATGGGTAAACTTTAAAAATTCTAGACAATTTATTTTTAACTTGATAAATGTAAATCCAAAAGTAGTTGGGTGAGGAAGAAGTCTCAGGACGTCTGTCACTCTGATTCTCCAGGTAGCAATATTTTGCATAACTATGAGGTACTATAACCACTCTCCTCACTTGGATTACACTAATTTTATATCCATTCAGGATGTACCTGTGAGGGATGGTTTATGCAGATTTAAAAATTTTTCTTTTAAAGGTTTTCATTTTTGTTAGTGTGTGTGTGTATGTGTGTACACATGTGTGCACACTTACGTAGATACATCTCAATATGTACAATGTGCATGCAGGTACCCAAAGAGAGTAGAACACTCTCTGGGGCTAGAGTTATAGAAGATTGTGAGTCATGTGACTTGGGTGCTTAGGAAGCAAACCGAGTTCCTCTGTCATGATTTTTTAATGAGGCATTTCTTATAATTAGTATATAGCTGAGTCTATGTACATTCTAGGTTAGAATCTTGCTTTGTTTTCTGTATGAATAAAATGACTTTGAAATATCCTGACAATTGTTAGTGTACAGGGGAAATATTCATCAGCGTGTCTGTGAGTTTCCCATAATTCTGAAAACATAATTACAGTTTGTCACCATGAGAAATAAGCCAAATCTAGATATCTGCCACAATTAATCAACTCAAGGTCTCTTATCAACACTGTGTGGACATGGGTAAGAGAGGTTACATATGCAATTACTTTACAGAAATGGACTTGGGTCACATCAATGACAAACCAGGTCCCCTGTGCAATTATTACAGTAATGGACTTAGGGCACACAGGTTACTGTGGTCATCTACAGAGTCATGACAAAGTGATAGCAACCCAATGTGTGATTTCACTAAAAATGTTGGAACAGGGGAGGGGAGGTACAGTCTGTTGCTTTTGATTTGCTTATGGTTTTTTTTTTTTTTTTTTTTTTTTTAAATAGAAGCTCTGCAAACTGAGAGACCTGCATTAACTTCTGTGCATCTCCTCAGCTCAGCTCCCGTGGAAAACCCTGACCCGGCCTGTCCATCATCCTCCACCAAGCCTTTAGTAATTATTCCTTTTCAATGTTTTAATATTTTGACAATATCACAATGATATCATGGATTTCAGATCCTGTTACTTCTCTTTCTCGCCTTTTCCCACCTCTGCTGAACTCCTTTCTTTCCCTCTCTCTCCCTTCCTTTCTTTCTATCATCAGCAACTTACCAGTGACTACACGGCTGACAAAGATGGCTCCTCACCATGCACCCCAACCATCAGCTGCTAATAGTGCTTCAGGGTGGAGTGAGGCTTCGTGAACTTCTTCCCCATTGTGAAGGAACACTGATGGGCCCATGGATGATGCGAATTCACAGATACAATACCATGTTTTTTCCAGAAGACTGCATTTCAGAGCAATATTCTTCACCTTTCTCTTAAACTCTTTCTGTGTGCTCTTCTGCCACACCTCCTGACTCTAGGAGGAGGTGATATAGATGCCCTCCTTGGGGCCCATCAGTCAACAATAACTTATCCTCAACACCATTTATAGCTTTCATGTTGCTAGAATGTCTTACTCATCTGTGAAACCTGAGAGCGACAGTGTCAACTGGCCACCAAGATGTGCCCACTGGTGCATTAGCAGCGTGACTGTTATGTCAAAAAACAGATGCTTTCTCATTGGGTTAGAAGCCTGCTCTATAGGAGGGAATTTAAACCTGATACTATAAACCTGTTCAAAGGTGCATAGGCATCAAATATACAGGCTGGGGGTGAGGTGGAGGAGCTATTACTGTTGCTTTTCTGAATGGATGTGTTATAAAACTGCTTTCTAAATATTTATTTTTTACATTTTTATATCCATAGATTAGCACTTGTCTCAGCATTGTTTTGAGAAGCTTCAGTTTGCAGGAGGTTATAAATAATGCAGAGATGAATAGCTGGCCAAAGTGCTGGTGATTATTCTTACTGACAGTTCGGCAAAAGCATGACTGCTAAGTGAGCTGCTTTCTCACCTTTTGACGGGTTTCTACTGTCTACGAGGGCACCTGGCGTTGACCACACAACTCAGTAGGAGAACTAAATGTGTACCTCAAGTCTCACAGTAATGTCGTGTGATAGCTGCAGGAGCCCAATGCCTTCCATAAGTTTGACAACATAAAACAAGCCATCTCCATAAGATTGTCCTTTATATACTCACATACATATGCACTATGCCCCTCTATATCTCTGTCTGTCTGTCTGTCTGTCTGTCTCTCTCTCTCTCTCTCTCACACACACACACACACTCACTTCTAGCAGAAGCTCAGGAGGTCTCAAAGCTGAAGAGCTGCTTATAGGGACACTGACAGCATCCAACACCTCCACATGTTTTATAAGAAGGTCAAAGTTATTACCGATGAGAATGGGAAAAGTTCACTGTGATTGGATCCAGGCTGAATAAATCATGAATGTGTCAGGAGATTCCTCGGTGACATGCTAGCTTTGACTCTTTGCCCATAACATGGCGAAGACAGAAGATGGATACATTTCGGTGCGTTTATTAAAGTGAAAGCTCAAAGAGCCAACATTCTCTGGAGATTCATATAATGGGAGGTGCTGCTTCTGAGACCCTGACAACTCTACACTTACAAATACATGCACAATGTATACCGCACACACAGACTGGTCCATTTGCAACAGCAAGAAGAAAACAATTAAATGAGAAAAAGTAGTTTGTCAAAGAGAATCATAACGAACTTCAATCAAAACACAAATGAGCTTAAAACAACAAACCATAGCAACTGCTCTGTCTCCTTTTCCTCTATCAGACTGAGTTGTTCACTTCAAATGGGATGCTGATTAGAAGCAATCAAGATATAATTAGCCAAGAAGGTCGCACTGAGGCTATGTATCTGAATTGACACTGGCCTGCTATTCAAGGGCTTATGACCACACTGCCAGTTGATAGAAACATTATGCATGGAATATAGACAGCTCCGATCTATGAATACACCATCGCAGGGCTGACCAACATTTGCAGCTGCAACATATCCCGCTGAGCTGAGATCCCCATGGGTTTCACAGAACACTTTCAACACCATTCTTCATTATTAAAACATCAATTCAGGTATTTCAACACTATTATCAATAAGAATTGTGTACCTGGGAGGGTGAATTGTGCCGAAGATTAAAATACTATATTGTTGTATACACATTATATACATATACATATATATATCCTAGATAATCTAGGAAAACATTTATGAAAATAACAAACATGTGACTTTTTGTTTTATTACAGGGACTTTGGTGTGTGAGGTATAGTGGAAAGGGTGGGAAGACAGTCATTCATTGGTTTACAAGCTCGTTCATTCCATAGATTCACTGATCACCTACTCTGGGGAACTGGAGGTAATGTGAAAACAATGGGAGACAAACCTGGTAAGAATCCATCCTTACCCTCAAGGCATCTGTCCCTTAATTCAGGGAGAAAGATAGCAAAGCATTTCTTTTTAGTGAGATTGTGTGTGTGCACATGTGTCTGATGGTGTGTACAAGTGTGGAGATCGGAGATTATCTATTCCAAAAGATGTAGAAATCAAACAGAGAAAACACAAGAACCGTCAAGGAGCAACTGGCTCTTCCAAACAACCACACTCCTCAGTAAATTCATCCAAAGAAGCAGAGATGACTGAAGCAGCCAACAAGGACTTCTGGACTGTCACTGCTTGTAGGAGCAGACAGTTACCATCGCTGAAGTCCCTCAGTCGCTGTGACATAATTTATCTCCGCCTTAGCTTTGACTGTGAGTGGCCATGATACCAGGCTTACATCTGCTTACCGCACGCAGACCTGACACAGGCTTCCTGAATCCTCTCAGCCAGCATGCTAGAGACTGCTAACTCTAGCACGATGGCAGCCAGCCTTACCTGTGTGGTGGAACACTGTAGTCGAAGCATCATGGAAGTACTGGTACATCTAAATATGTTAAAGTAAAACAAAATGCTCTTGTTCCTGTTTAAAAAGAGAAACATAAATGAATCTTTTCAGTGGCAGTAGGGAATGCACATCAAACCACAGAAACTCTGAACGCAATGCCTTAAAAGATCAGCTCCGTTTTTGGTATGTGGGTGCAGTGTACTCTCAGACTGCTTCTGCACCGTCTAACAATCCAAGCATTGACCCAGCATACAATTCACAGACCACATGAAGCTCAAGAATAAGGAAGACCAAAGTGTGGGTGCTTCGGTCCTTCTCAGAAGGGGGAACAAAATAGCCATGGGAGCAAATATGGAGACAAAGTGTGGAGCAGAGACAGAAGGAAAGGCCATCTAGAGACTGTCCCACCTGGGGATCTATTCCATATACAGTTACCAAACCCAGAAACTATTGTGGGTGCCAAGAAGTGCATGCTGACAGGAGCCTGATATAGCTGTCTCCTGAGAGGCTCTGCCAGAGCCTGACAAATACAGAGGAGGATGCTTGCAAACAACCATTGGACTGAGCATGGAGACCCCAATGGAGGTGCTAGAGAAAGGACTGAAGGAGCTGAAGGGGTTTGCAACACCATAGGAAGAACAACAATATCAACCAACCAGACCCCCCCCCCCCACCCAGAGCTCCCAGGGACTAAACCACCAACCAAGGAGTATACATGGAAGGACCCATGGCTCCAGCCACATATGTAGCAGAGGATGGCCTTGTTGTGTATCAAAGGGAGGAGAGGCCCTTGGTCCTGTGAAGGCTCGATGCCTAAGTGTAGGGGAATGCAAATCATGGGCTGGTGGGTGGGGAGCACCCACATAGAAGCAGGGGCACAGGGAGGGGTAGGAGTTTCAGGGGGAAACTGGGAAAGGGGATAACATTTGAAATGTAAATAAAGAAAATATCCAATAAAAAGAAAATAATAAAAGTTGAAGTAATTTGTCCACCAGCAAGACTATAATATGAGACAAATGATTACACTGTCATTGGAAATGATGTTAACACACATGTTTAATGGAAGGAGATATTAATAACATATTATTTTTTAGAGAGGAGCTTTCTTTTTTATTGATATATTTTTTATTTACATTTCAAATGATTTCCCCTTTTCTGGACCCCCACTCCCCAAAAGTCCCATCAGCCCTCTTCCCTCCCCCTGTTTTCCCACCCAACCCTTCCCACTTCCCCATTCTGGTTTTGCCCTATACTGCTTCACTGAGTCTTTCCAGAACAAGGGGCCACTCCTCCATTCTTCTTGTACCTCATTTGATGTGTGGATTATGTTTTGGGTATTCCAGTTTTCTAGGTTAACACCCACTTATTAGTGAGTGCATACCATGATTCATCTTTTGAGTCTGGGTTAATTCACTTAGTATGATGTTCTCCAGCTCCATCCATTTGCCTAAGAATTTCATGAATTCATTGTTTCTAATGGCCGAATAGTACTCCATTGTGTATATATACCACATTTTTTGCATCCATTCTTCTGTTGAGGGATACCTGGGTTCTTTCCAGCTTCTGGCAATTATAAATAGGGCTGCTATGAACATAGTGGAACATGTATCCTTATTACATGCTGGGGAATCTTTTGGGTATATGCCCAGGAGTGGTATAGCAGGATCTTCTGGAAGTGAGGTGCCCAGTTTTCAGAAGAACCGCCAGACTGATTTCCAGAGTGGTTGTACCAATTTGCAACCCCACCAGCAATGGAGGAGTGAGTGTTCCTTTCTCCACATCCTCACCAACATCTGCTGTCTCCTGAATTTTTAATCTTAGCCATTCTGACTGGTATAAGGTGAAATCTCAGGGTTGTTTTGATTTGCATTTCCCTAATGACTAATGAAGTAGAGCATTTTTTAAGATGCTTCTCTGCCATCCGAAGTTCTTCAGGTGAAAATTCTTTGTTTAACTCTGTACTCCATTCTTTAATAGGGTTATTTGGTTTTCTGGAGTCTAACCTCCTGAGTTCTTTATATATATTGGATATTAGCCCTCTATCTGATGTAGGGTTGGTGAAGATCTTTTCCCAATTTGTTAGTTGCTGATTTGTCCTTTTGATGGTATCCTTTGCCTTACAGAAACTTTGTAATTTTATGAGGTCCTATTTGTCAATTCTTGATCTTAGAGCATACACTATTGGTGTTCTGTTCAGAAACTTTCTCCCTGTACCGATGTCCTCAAGGGTCTTCCCCAGTTTCTTTTCTATTAGCTTCAGAGTGTCTGGCTTTATGTGGAGGTCCTTGATCCATTTGGATTTGAGCTTAGTACAAGGAGACAAGGATGGATCAATTCGCATTCTTCTGCATGCTGACCTCCAGTTGAACCAGCACCATTTGTTGAAAAGGCTATCTTTTTTCCTTTGGATGTTTTCAGCCCCTTTGTCGAGGATCAAGTGGCCATAGGTGTGTGGGTTCATTTCTGGATCTTCAATCCTGTTCCATTGATCCGCTTGCCTGTCACTGTACCAATACCATGCAGTTTTTAACGCTATTGCTCTGTAGTATTGCTTGAGGTCAGGGATGCTGATACCCCCAGAATTTCTTTTATTGTTGAGAATAGTTTTAGCTATCCTGGGTTTTTTGTTATTCCAGATGAATGTGAGGATTGCTCTTTCTAACTCTGTGAAGAATTGAGTTGGGATTTTGATGGGCATTGTGTTGAATCTGTATATTGCTTTTGGAAAAATGGCCATTTTAACTATATTAATCCTGCCGATAGAGAGGAGCTTTCTTAAAAGATCATTAACACTATTTTGCTATGTATTAGTATAGAAATAATTATAAAAGGTATAAAAGTGTAAAAAAGAAATTATCATATAAATTTGGGGATTATATTTTTTCATTTAATTTTTTATTTAGGGATTTCTTTAATATAAGCATGTATTATGGTGGTGGTGTAAAAATAAACAGTAGTCACACTTTCTATTGCAAATTATAATAAGTGGAAGTTATGAGCTTCCAATGGAATAGTACCCTGTCATTTGATATTCTCCTTCTCATTTCCTTGGGGAGATGAAGACAACCGCAGCCCTGCCTACTTTGCAGTGGTGTGGAAGAACCAAGATGATGCTGGATTCCTGTGGTTGTTCAGCTTCAGGGCACAAAAGGCAACTGTGAGCATTGATTGTAGATCCCGCTTCCTCTCCTTATCGACTCCGAAGGTTTACCAATCAAAGAGCACACATGGAGGGCCCCAGGGCCCCAGGTACACATGTAGCAGAGAACGGCCTTCTCTGGCATCCGTGGGAGGGGAGGCCCATGGTCCTGTGGAGACTTGGTGCCGCAGCGTAGGGGGATGCTAGACCAGTAAGGCAGGAATGGGTGAGTGGTGGTGGAGTACCCTCATAGAGGCAAAGGGGAGCGGGAATGGGATGAGGGTTTGTGGAGGGAAACTTAGGAATGCGGACATTTAAAATGTAAATAAAGAAAATAACCAATAAAAATTGTGTCTTGAAGTGTAGCATAAATGTACAAGGGACATTTCAAACAACAAACAAACAAAAATGTTCTAGATAAGATCAAACCCAGAAATGCATGAAGCTCTCTGTGGAAGGCCCCACTAGTCTTTTCCTTCTCCCCTACCATATCTAGCCCTGAGCATCTAAGCAGAAATGGTAGGAGGAAGTCCACTAGAGAGAGAGCTGTTGGTAAGATACAGAAAAGTTTCATTGAGGAGAGGTGGGCTGTCTTTCCGTGAGACCCTCTTACAGAACCTGAGGGTGCTCCAGGAAGGACAGACTGGTGTTGATGCCTGTTCTCCTGCGTGTATTACGTTATACATGCACATACCCAGGAAAACACTCACACACATACATACCTACAAAGATTCATGGAGACCTGGGCGGGGGTTGGGGGGTGGGAAAGACCTATCTTGAATGGAATTTTATTTAACCATAAAGAAAAATGAGATTATGAAACTTGTGGGTAAAATGGATGGATTTAGACAGTATTGCATTAAGTGAAGTGATCCTGCCTCAAAGGCTGTTATATATGCAGACCCTAGCTCTCTCTCTCTCTCTCTCTCTCTCTCTCTCTCTCTCTCTCTCTCGCTCGCTCTTTGTGTGTGTGTGTGTGTGTGTGTTTATGTGAGCACACGCATGCATGTGTGTGACTATAGCCTGTATAAGTAGAAAAGTGACCATGGAGGGGAAAGACTTGATTAGGTAGAGGGCAGCAGAACATGGAGGTGAAATGGAGTCTTTGGTAGGAAGGGCGCACGCAGGAGAGTGGGGAGAAGAGGTGGGAGGAAGATCACTACAAACAAATTCTCCTTGAAAAATGCTACCATATAACCTGCTAATTTGTATGGTGATCTTAAAACTTAGTTTTTTGAAGAAGAAAAAAAGAAAGATGTGCTGAATTGCGAGAGTTTCGCCTCTCAGAAGTATGCTATTTCAAACACTTTCCTAAAGGAAAGGTCACAGCACAGCATGTCACCAGATTGGCCTTAGACATTCTGAACACAGAATGCAATGTCCTCAGGTTCCTGGGGAAAATTACCGTTCAAGCCACTATTCTACAAAGTTGGGCCGTAAATCAAATAGAAAGAAGGGAAAATCAGATGAAAGGAAAAGGCTTTTCCAGAGTTCCAGATGCTTTCCTCCTGTGATCTCTGACCTCAGGAAGGTAGCCACGGACGCCCTCCATCAAGACAAGCAGTTGACAAAGAAGGGAGTCTGCCTGGCACAGAGAAACCAAGAACAGAGCATGCATTCTAAAAGAATGGTTGCTGTTTCTTTGAAATTAAATTTTAACTGGGCATTCTGTGAGTTGTTTGCTAAATTTGGCAACTTTTGAACAATGATCAAAGCTTGTGAGAAGCCTACAGTTAACCACAGTGTTCCTCAGTAGACCAAGAGCATGGCCATGTGGTGTGGTAAAGATGGCCATGCAGTGAGGTAAAGACGGCCATGCAATGAGGTAAAGATGGCCATGCACTGAGGTAAAGATGGCCATGCAGTGAGGTGAAGATGGCCATGCACTGAGGTAAAGTTGGCCATGCAGTGAGGCAAAGATGGCCATGCAGTGAGGTAAAGATGGCCATGCACTGAGGTAAAGTTGGCCATGCAGTGAGGCAAAGATGGCCATGCAGTGAGGTAAAGATGGCCATGCACTGAGGTAAAGATGGCCATGCAGTGAGGTAAAGATGGCCATGCAGTGAGGTGAAGATGCCCATGCACTGAGGTGAAGATGGCCATGCACTGAGGTAAAGTTGGCCATGCAGTGAGGCAAAGATGGCCATGCAGTGAGGTAAAGATGGCCATGCACTGAGGTAAAGATGGCCATGCAGTGAGGTAAAGATGGCCATGCACTGAGGTAAAGATGGCCATGCACTGAGGTAAAGATGCCCATGCACTGAGGTAAAGATGCCCATGCAGTGAGGTAAAGATGGCCATGCAGTGAGATGAAGATGCCCATGCACTGAGGTGAAGATGGCCATGCACTGAGGTAAAGTTGGCCATGCAGTGAGGCAAAGATGGCCATGCAGTGAGGTAAAGATGGCCATGCACTGAGGTAAAGATGGCCATGCAGTGAGGTAAAGATGGCCATGCACTGAGGTAAAGATGGCCATGCAGTGAGGTAAAGATGGCCATGCAGTGAGGTAAAGATGGCCATGCACTGAGGTAAAGATGGCCATGCACTGAGGTAAAGATGCCCATGCACTGAGGTAAAGATGCCCATGCAGTGAGGTAAAGATGGCCATGCAGTGAGATGAAGATCCCCATGCACTGAGGTGAAGATGGCCATGCACTGAGGTAAAGTTGGCCATGCAGTGAGGCAAAGATGGCCATGCACTGAGGTAAAGATGGCCATGCACTGAGGTAAAGATGGCCATGCAGTGAGGTAAAGATGGCCATGCACTGAGGTAAAGATGGCCATGCAGTGAGGTAAAGATGGCCATGCAGTGAGGTAAAGATGGCCATGCACTGAGGTAAAGATGCCCATGCACTGAGGTAAAGATGCCCATGCAGTGAGGTAAAGATGGCCATGCAGTGAGGTAAAGCTGCCCCATTCACTGAGGTGAAGATGGCCATGCAATGAGGTAAAGATGGCCATGCACTGAGGTAAAGATGGCCATGCAGTGAGGTAAAGATGGCCATGCAATGAGGTAAAGATGGCCATGCACTGAGGTAAAGATGCCCATGCACTGAGGTGAAGATGGCCATGCACTGAGGTAAAGATGCATGCACTGAGGTAAAGATGGCCATGCAGTGAGGTAAAGATGGCCATGCACTGAGGTAAAGTTGCCCATGCAGTGAGGTAAAGATGGCCATGCACTGAGGTAAAGATGCCCATGTACTGAGGTAAAAGATGCCCATGCACTGAGGTAAAGATGGCCATGCACTGAGGTAAATATGCCCATGCACTGAGGTAGGTCTTTAGAGAAAGCAGACTCCTGGGAAGGAGAATTATTTGAATCTGACCCTGTGTGGTGGTCCTGGAAGTGGCTGTTTGTATTCGTTGACACTAGACAAAGCCACTGAAGGAAGGAGGAGGACTACTTTAGGCTCACAGATGCACATTATGATAGGGAGTCATGCGTGATCACGAGACTACTGATCACATTGCATCCGTGGTCAGGAACAGGGCTGTGAATGCTAGGGTTCCACACACATTCTCCTTTTGATGCACTCCAGGACCCGAGCTCAGGAATGGCGCCACCCAAGGTCCTAACTGACCCAATTTAGGAACTCTGTCACAAAGGACATGCCAGGAGGCCATTTCCATTGTGATTCTAAATTGCATCAAACTGACAGCCAACATTAGCCATTATAATACTTAAAATAAAATTCATAACCAAATACAAATTGTATTAGAATTCTGTGTGAAGTGTGTGTGTCTATGTGTGTGAATGTGTATCTGTGTATATGTTTGTGTGTGTGTGTGTGTGTGTATGTGTGTGTGTGTATATGTATGTCTTGTCTCTGCAGGTCTGTGTCTCTAAGTGTGTCTGTGTATGTGGGTGTATGTCTGTGTGTGTCCATATGTGTGTGTGTGTGTGTGTGTGTGAGAGAGAGAGAGAGAGAGAGAGAGAGCATATTGTATGTCTCTGTGTGTCTTGTCTCTGTAGGTCTGTGTCTGTAAGTGTGCCTGTGTGTATGTGGGTGTACGTCTGTGTATGTCTCTGTGTGTGTGAGAGTGCATATGTGTATGTCTCTGTGTGTATGCGTGTGTGTTTTGCTCTATGTTGAGACAAACTAAGAAGTGGGATGATATTAACACTATTATTAAGCTGCAGTTATGATTTTTACATCAGACCTTGGTAGACACAAAAAACAATAGCCTGGCAGTGAATAAAGACTGCGTAGTTACAGTAAAAGCAAAGTCACTGACTGCTTCCAGCTTCTGGTATCAACACAACAGGACATGGCAGGCTCTGCTGAAGCTACAACACTGCGTGTGCACAGTGGCAAAGTGGACTGTGTGAAGGAGAGAGCCAATACAAAAGCTGCAAAGTGGAGCAGAAAAGGAAAACCAGAGGGAAGATGGTGGGGGTGGATCATACTCTCTGCACAAGGAGGATCCCAGACATAGTCACGTTAGGACGAGAAGCAGAGGGAGCTATCAATATGCTACGGAAAGGAGCTGGAAAGAGATCCCAGCCCAGACATGGGGGTGTGGACAGAAGGAGGAACAAAGCTGGTTATCCAATGGATACGAACTAAAGTTAACAAAGTATCAATAGGATAAGAACGCTATTAAATTGCCAGGCCTAAACCTGAGATAGGAAAGAGTATTTCCATGGAATACAATTATGGGCAAAGAATCAATGTGAGTGGCCATTCCTTTTGTTACAGGTTCTTCATTACAGTGTAATTTGCTTTCAAGTATATATAGTTGTTTTTGTTTTTTTAATTTTAAAATTTGGCGGAAAATTTAGCATACCATCCCAAGCACAACGATATCCTCTAAAGACAGGTTCTATGTTCAAAATTATGCAAAATTTAAAAAATTAAATCAAATAGAAATTTTGGGTTGGTCACGTATTCCAACAGATTTCTGGGGCAGTTGTCATTTTGTGAACAATTCTATGGTGACTCGAAGGTTGTTTTCCTTCCCATGTTCTCCATGTTGAAATCCCTTCCAGCAATCTTTGTGAGCTGAAGTTCTTGCAGTACCCAGAAGGTGGCGCCACAATCAACCAAATTCTTGCTTTCTACAGGCCTTAAAGCCAAATGTGGCAAGCAACTTGCAGAGAAAGTTAGACTTAGCTACAAATCCTGTGCCCTCTGAAGCCTTGGTTCCACCTGGTTTGGAATTTCAGGAAACTATCCGTGCATCTCCTTCAGTCCTTTCCACTGGGAACAGAGAAAGCATACAAGTCCGGATCCGTCACTAGCCCAGGTATGACAACGTCCTCGCAAAACAGGCTCCGTGCCCAATACGAGGACTCTTGTGCATATGGGAGTCCAAGGCAAGCGGCAAGGCTGCCATGACACAAAATACAGTCACTCCGGTGCTTACACTGACCGGAGTGTGGTGCCGGCTTGGGCTTACTCATCCTGAGATGTGTCCACTGCGGTCTGGAGCAGAAATACGCACATTATTTATGCCTTGCTTTATTGAATACATTTCTACCAGCAAGTCCTATGTCAAAAGTTACATGAAAGTCCATTTCACTGCATCTGGTATGCCTTGGTGTGTGTGTGTGTGTGTGTATGTGTGTATGTGTATGTGTGTGTGTGTGCGTGCGTGTGTGTGTGTGTGTGTGTGTGTGTGTGTGTGTGCATGCATGTGTATGTGCATGTGTGTGTGTGTGTGTGTGTGTGCGTGTGTGTGTGTGTGTGTGTGTGTGTGTGTGTGAACCACAGATGTTGTTCCTCAGGCATCAACCACTTCTTATTTAAAGGCAGTGACTAACTGGCCTGGAGCTCAGCAATCAGGCTGGCTGTGTGGTGAGCTCCGGTGATCTGGTGATCTACCTGCCCTGGCTCCCCAGCACCAGGGTCTCGAACACAGTTCACCATACCCAGCTTTTAAAATATACTTTGAACAGACTGGGCTTGGGTCTACATGCCTACAGAGCAGAACTAATTAAGTCATCTCCCTGCCCCTTCTGTGGAAGACTGTGAGCAGCTCACAGGAGTCAGTGAGCTCTCCTCCCACTGTGTGGTCCCGGGATGGAGAGCTCTCCCCCCCCCACTGTGTGGTCCTGGGATGGAGAGCTCTCCCCCACTGTGTGGTCCTGGGATGGAGAGCTCTCCCCCACTGTGTGGTCCTGGGATGGAGAGCTCTCCCCCACTGTGTGGTCCCGGGATGGAGAGCTCTCCCCCACCACTGTGTGGTCCTGGGATGGAGAGCTCTCCCCCACTGTGTGGTCCTGGGATGGAGAGCTCTCCCCCCACTGTGTGGTCCCGGGATGGGATGGAGAGCTCTCCCCCACTGTGTGGTCCTGGGATGGAGAGCTCTCCCCCACTGTGTGGTCCTGGGATGGAGAGCTCTCCCCCACTGTGTGGTCCGGGGATGGAGAGCTCTCCCCCACTGTGTGGTCCCGGGATGGAGAGCTCTCCCCCCACTGTGTGGTCCCGGGATGAACCCAGGTGTGGCAGCTTCACCCACTAGGCCGTCACTTGGCCCAATTTTGCTCCTTGATCTGAACCATATCTGGCAAATTTCCATGCCAAAAACACAGCCATACACAGTACCTTGAAAGATTAATGGTATTTCGTTATATAATCATATCATAGCCCGTTTAATCAATCTTTTGACAGACTGTTGGCATTCCATTCTGACTTCTGCCTGATACCGGCTACACTGTTTGTTTGGTCTCACTGTTACTGTTCTGCCTGTGACAGGGGACAGCATGAGTCTCCCCGAAATCTCTTCCACGGGCCATCTTCAAAGGCTAAGTCCGATAGGTGACCTCCCTGGTGAGTGTTTGACCCATCATCGGAGGCCACTGAGGTTGAGCCCTGCTGGAGGGGTGCAGACTGTGGCTGTTCCCAGCTTTCATGAGAGGCTCCTGCCTCATCTGCTGCGGGCTTCGGCCCTGGTGTACTGTGCAACCGCCAAGCAGCGGGATGATAAAATATGAACTTGAACTTTTGAACCCGCGGGCCACACAAGGCCTCGCTCTTTATTCTCATTTCTGTTTCCTCGGAGTGATGGAAGTGAACGCAGCTGGTACCGTTTTTAAAAAATGCATTCAAACCTCCATTAAATTAGATTCTAAGCAGAAGTCACAAAAGAGTGAATGTTGGTAAGTGATAAAACCGTGTAAATGCCACCGTGGTACACTGCCACCGTGGTACACTGCCACCGTGGTACACTGCCACCAGTAGTCAGCAGTGTGCTATTTTGTCACTTCACCAAACACTGGAAATTTTGACCTTTTTGTGTTTGACAAACTCATGGGCAAAAGTAATTAGAAAACTTTATTGAAGTTTTTTGTGAATTTTGTATCATGCACCCCAATCCCACTCATCTCCCCATCCCTTTGTATCCAATCTCTGCCCTTGCACCCTCCCCCAACAAAAGAAAACAAAACCTCATTGTGGAAGCTGCAGTGTGTCACAGTGTGTGCTGCAGGACGCCTGCTGTCTGCACGCCTTTGCTTGCAAATGTTCAGTGCGGAGTCCTTGGTCCCATGTGAGGCCTCTGGCTTCGCCCACACTGTCAATCCTGGAGCCTCACTGGGACTCCTCTGTTGTCCTGTGCCATGGAGTGCTGCAACTTGGACCTGCAGGGCGGCCTCAACTTGCACTCCAGCTGTTCAGACATGGAACGGATGATCGGGTGGGCCAACTCACAGTCCTTGATCTGGGCCTGAGTGGTAGCTGAGCTGGTCAGCCCACCAGCTCTCTCACACCCACACCACCAGGGGCAGATCTACTGGGCTGCCCGGGTGAGGTGGAAGGCTCACTCTCAGGAGGGCTACAGATGGTGATCAACTCTACTGCCCTGCCTCAGGTGGGGAGGAGGAGGGAGGGGAGGGCCTTTCTCCCTCACCCACTCTCCCGATTGGCAGACTAGGTGCAGGGCTCACTCTCCTGACTGGCAGCTGGCAAGGCGCAGACACAGGTCTTCCACTCTTACATCCTGTCCAGGCTAGGGTGGGGTCAGCTCTCCAGCCTGCTGTAGGTAGTAAGGAGTTGGGGGTACCTCTCCCTGGACCCCATGTCACTGCCTGACAGTGAGGGGTGGGGCCAGCTCTCCTCAGTTCTTCAGTAGGTGAAGGGCAGGGCCAGCTCCACACAGCCTTCAGGCATCAGCATGGCCCCAGGCAGCAGCCCAGACCAGGGACTTCTGCAAGGCCTTTGGTGGTAACAGAGCCGTGCTGCTGCGGGGTCATGGACCCAGACATGGCTGTTGGTGACAGCACGGCCTTAGGTGGCCTTACCGGCTCCTCACACCAGGTTGTTCCTCACTCCCCTCACGTCTCCAGTTCTGACTCTCTTCACTGTGCCCGCATCCTCCATTTCTCTTTCTCTTCCTTTTCAGTCACCCACTTGCTCCTCTTAGTGGTGCCTGGGGACTCTCGTGGTCTGGGGTCATCTCTGGAGTGCTAGGCCCCACCCTTGCTGTGTGGCTCCCGGCAGGGATTCTCTCAGTATATCATGTGTGTGTGTGTGTATGTGTGTGTGCGCGCGTGTGTGCACACGGGAGCGCATGCCCGTGTGTGTGTGTGTGTGCATGCACGCCTGTGTGTGCACATGTGTGTGCGCTCGCGCACGTGCGCGCGCGTGTGTGTGTGTGTGTGTGTGTGTGCGCGCGCGCGTGCGTGCGCGTGCGTGCGCGCGCGCTCAGGCTCATGGGAGGATCTGATTCTCTCCTTCCACCCTTACATAGGTTTCTGGAGTCAGGCCCAGGCTGGCACAGTAGACCTCCTTACGTGCTGATCTATCTTGAAGGCCCCAGATGATCTGCATTTCAGTCTTGAGCTTTGCATTCAGATCACGAAGCAATTATATCCCAGGATTGCCATTTATCTTTAATTCTGTTTATAATGATTTTGATGGTTTCCTTTTTTTGTTTGTGTGTGATGTTTTTTGGGCTTTTGGATTGCCTTTGTTGTGGTTGTTTGTTTGTTTTTGAGGCAAGATCTCTCTGTGTGGTACTGGAACTCACAACTCAGTGTGCAGACCAGGCTGACCTCGAACTCTTGGTGATCTGCCTCTGCTTTCGAAGTGCTGGGATCCCAGGGATGTGGCACCACAGCTGGACCTTTTGGAGGTTCACGTTCAATGACAGAATTCTTCAAATCTTCTGTTACATTTTTTGGCTTTGCTATTATATTTAGAAGATGCTGTTTAGCCCACAATTTTATAAAAATACTCCCGGCCTGCGTACTGATCCTATCTCATATGTAAAGTCTTCACTGCCTCAAAGGCTCTAGGTGGATTATGATAAAACAGACACAGCTTTACTTACATGAATAGTATTCCATTTATCTCAAAGCCATTTGCTTAAAAATGCATTTTCTGCCAATGACTTGAAATTCTGTATCATATTACAACTCTGGTTTTGTTCCAAATCCAGGGACACGGGCCTATAACCTCGGAAGCTGTATGGGTTATATATGCCAGGGGCCAAGGAAGGAAGATCGCACGTTTAGTGCCTTGGCTTCAGTGTGAGTTCAAGGCCACCATAGGCAACTTCACATTGGTTCCAAAATTTAAAAAAAAAAAAAACATAAATACAAAAATAAATACACAATCAAATGAATGAGGCCTAGACACATGACTCTGGTATAATGCCCATCTCCATGTGCATGGCCCCAGAGTCAATCATCAACCCTGAAAAACTGTATTTACAATTGGACTTATTTCTACTTAGTTTTATGACCATTCTATACTTTAGAATAGTGCCATAGTTCTTATGAATTCACTCTAATATTTTAGACGTATTTTATTCAGTAGCACATATATGTATTTAATCTTTAAGGTTTATTTATTTTATCTTATGTGTATGAGCGTTTAGCTTGCATGTGCACATGTGGACTGTGTGCATTGCCTATTGTCCACGGAGGCCAGAAGCGGGCATCCAATCCCCTGGAACTGGAGACCAATCCTTGGACCTCTCTGCAAGACTAGTATGCATTCTAAATAGATAAAATGTCTTTCTAGCCCCTTAAATAAAAAAAAACTCCATTTTTATTTTACTCATATGGGTGTCTTGCCTGCTGTTTACCTGTAGGCTATGTATAGCTGTATATCATGTGCATGCAGTGTCCACAGAGGCCAGGAGGGGGCGCCGAATCCCTTGGCACTGGTCTTAAAATCAGGCTTCCTTATAGGTGCTGGAAATTGAACTTGGGTCCTCTGGAAGAACAGCCAATGTTCTCAAACACTGTGTTACTTTTCCAGACTCCTACTTAAACAATTTAATACTGAGTAAAATTTGATTTGCTTTAAGTATTTCCACTTACTATCAAGTCTGTAAGCATAATTTAAAATAACTTTTCATTAAAATTTTAAATTGGTACACATTTTATTATGATCATTAAAACATCAGCTCCACCATATTTGTCTTACTGAGGGTCACTATTGATGGGATGACACACAATGACCAAAGCAGTCTGAGGAGGAAAGGGTTTATTCAACTTACCCTCCATGCCGCAGTTCATCATCAAGGGACGTCAGGACAGGAACTCAAGCAGGGGAGGACGCAGAGGCCATGGAGGGTGCAGCTTACTGGCTTGCCCCTCATGGCTTGCTCAGTTGGTTTCTAGAGACCCCAGAACCATCAGCACCCCCACAGTGGTCTGGGTCCTCCCACATCAATTACTAACTAAGGAAAGGCCCTGCAAGCTTGCTAAATGTTACCAAGGCATTTTCTCAGTTGAGTTTCCTCCTCTCTGATGATTCTAGCTTGCGGCAAGTTGATATAAAAACTAGCCAGTATAAGATCCAGTGACCTCTTCTGGCCTCATGGGTATCCATCCATACATGTTCACACACACACACACACACACACACACACACACACACACAAATATCGCACTTTTAATATCGGTTTAAGGTTCAGAAAAAGTATAAGTTACTATACAATAATTTTTGCATGAAGTTGAAAATATAAAAATCCTATTATCCAACAAAATGTTTTGAAATAATTGTTTCTTTGCAGTTGGAAAAAAAATGTTTGTCTCCTGCTCCATCCTGCTTACACAAGAAGTAAGTCCCAGCTAAGTTGGAAGTTTAAATATATAAAAGGAAATTACAAAAAGAACTATAGAAGTAAGAGCAAATGATACTCTAGATCATAACTCTGATGCAACTAAAAAGCAATATGAACAGCACTGGCTATGGGTACCTTCCCCACTGAGTTTGTTAGTTTTCAGTAAATGGAGGAAAGGGACTGGAACTGTTGCTCACATGTTGCTGAAACCATTCCATTTCAAACTAGGTTATTTTTTTGTTTGTTTGTTTGTTTATTTTTATTTTTTTTATCAGACCTTGTATTTGAGTAACTAGTCTGTTAGGCAAGAATCATTTCTAAACAGAAAATTGCCTGTTTCAAAGTACCTGAGGATTTAGAGTTCAAGTGTGTGTGTGTGTGTGTGTGTGTTGTTGGTTTTTGGTTTTTGGTTTTATTTTCTAAGGTTAAAATACATTTACAGCCTGGATTAAAATTTAGTTCAGGTGTCTGTTACGCAGAGGCTTTGTGTAAGGGAAACCTTCCCCAAATCTGCCTTGATTATAAGGGTTTCCTGTTCCCTCCTCCAAGCCTCCAGGTTTTCTGGTTTCTCTGCAGTTATTCTGCCTGTGGATTCTTCAGCTCTTTACTGGGTGCCCATCTTTAAATCTCTTGCCATAGTGCGTTCTCAGTTATGGGCTGCGCTACAGAGAGGCCTGAGCATTCTGGACTGTGTTTCTATTGCAACCTTCTTGTTAACTAAACTTTTGCTGTTCCATAGTTATTCAGAGCCAGAAACTCAACTGGTTGCAAAGAGCCAGAAGATCTAGCAGCAACCCCATTGGGAAGACAAAAGAAAGAAATGGACCAGGAGAAAAGGGTAAAAGTTTTCTAAAACTGTGAGTCGTGTATTTGTCTGTCTGCTTCCAAAACCAGACACCTCTGTTATAATTGACCTTGGGCACATTTTTTCCACACTGACCACAGTTGTCAAATTGCCCCCCAGAGATAGTTGAAGACCTAGGAACATCACAAAAGTCAGAATGATTGTCAGTAAACATAGGAAAAAGAACCCAACAGCAGCTTGGTGTAGGCAGTTCAACCACTGTTCAGTATGGCCGCCCTATATCCCGATCCAAAGGATATGCTCTAAATATGGCCATGGTCCCATCCTTACTTTTGATCTGATTTTCCCTGATCAGAGTGGAGATGCAGAGCATAAAATCTCCAAACCACTTACAGCTATCTGTAAGAAGGGACAGGAGAAACCGCCTCCTGAGTCTCAGCCTTCCTACGAGGTCCCGTGGGACTGAGGCTGATGTGTGTAGGTCCCGGCTTAGACAGTAAAACCATGCAAAGCATAGGTGGTGGCCATACTCACTCATTGGGGGTTCCCTTCTGGCCACAAAATTGTCCCTGGCTGTCTGTAGGATAGGCCATTTTCCTGGGGTCACCATGTGCCCAAGCTGTGGGAAGAAGAAAGGACAAATTCTCCATCAGCACCATCTGGCTGAAGGCAGTCTAATTTGAGAGATTAGGATTGCCAGGGCAATGCTCACCTCTTCCCCCTCAGTCATAGAACATTATTGATTTTCTTCAAAGAGTAATTTCTTAATGAAAAGAAAAATGATATGTGCGCGAATTGCTCTGAAAGCCTGCTTTTCTCCCCTCCAGATTCATCTGGGCCGCAGCCAAAACATGAGGTAAGGCACAGAGAAAATGACAGTTATTAAAAGGAGGGGGAGGGGCGCAGACAAAAGCTCACTTGGAAAAGAAGACGCCTTTTCTAAAGCTCAAGCAGAAATGACTTCATACCAGCGCTGATAGATTTACTCCAAGCAGAATGAGGTAATGCTTTTGGGGAGCGGAATACAGAAGCGGAAAAACACTGCAAAATGCAGCGGCATCTCTGATTTCCTAGGACATTCAAAAGGCAATCAAGGACACAGCAGAGGCAACCCACAGAAAGATCACCAAGTGTTTGTCCGACAATCACAAACAGAGCATAATACAAACACGATATACCCCTGACCTCAGTACCATAAGGACTCGGTGGTATTCTCCGTGGACATGCTGGGCCTTCACACAACCTTGTCGCCTGTTTCGTTTGTTTTAATGAGGATTATAAACTCTCTGAAGCTAGACTACAAACCTATAGAAAGTAATATCTACCACTAAGTTAGCTAATGCTTGTTTGTTGTAACTGAATTTTTCCACCTTCTCAAGTTTCAACAACGCAGTCTTTAAAAGCGCAGCTTGCAGATGAAGACGCACCTTTGTCCTCTGCTTCTGGTAATGTTGCTCAGTCATCTCCTAACGCACACTTATCGGATCTGACAGTTTGCCTTATAATTCAAGCACCCTTATACATGTGGCTGGTGTGACCAGAGATGGCAAAAAATAATAATAATAATCAATTTTCTGAAAGAGGATGATCTTGAGGAAGAGGGTCTTTTGCTCCATATCTTTCTCATCAGCCCAAGCTTTTCTGTCCAGTGTTAAGCACCAGGAGGCCTCCTTTGTCTACCTCACTCTAATGTCACAGAGGCCGACATCTTGAATTCCGTCTTGTGAGATCTGGGTAGCCCTCTGCCACCATGTCTTCCTGTCCTTATTCTCCAGAATAAAGAAAGTGAACTGTAAGTAACTGCATAAATGACATCGGGGTGCTCAGTGCTCACTCAGACCCTCATTACACTGTTTCGTGCCTCAGTTTATCACACATTGGCTAAGCGAGAGAGAGAGAGAGAGAGAGAGAGAGAGAGATCCAATTTTATCCAACTTTGTCTCTTTTTTCAACTCTTTGTCTTAATGTGCTTCTTTTAGCTTTATCTTAAAACATTTTCCCTTTTTTCCAAATAATTATTAACCGAGAATTAGGCATCCAATTCCTTTTTATGTAATTTTTCCTTACTCTCGAGGATTTCATACATATACACAATGCAATGTGATCATATCCTCCTCAACTGGCCTGTATCACCAACTCCCCCTCCCCCTCCCCTCCCCCACCCCTCCCTTTGTCTTCATTTGAAATGCAGTAGTATTGCTCATGTGTGCAGGGTTTGGAGCCATTCACTGGAACATGGACATACCCTGAAAAAGGAATGATTCTCCCTTCCCCAAAAGCTCCCCAGTAAGGAGTGGGGCCTGCAGAGTGTCTCCCATATTTATGTATCTATTTCTTATTATCTATAACCCAGATTGAATTATTTATTTTTTAATTCTGCCTTTCTAATTAACTACTAAAACACAGACACAATGTATCAGAATGCATAGAATATTGAGACTAAGGGACAATTATGGAGGTGGGAAACTACTGAACCCCCAAAACCCAGTCTCAGAAATCAAAATCTGAAACCAAATTCTAGAAGCTTCCACAGGTACAATGGTGCTTAACCCAGGAACAACTAGGGACAATAAAGGAGACACCAGTAAACAGGACACTATGACAGGCAGATGTGGTATCTGGGAGCATCTGGGGACCTCATTGTACACTTGCTCTTGTAACTGTAAACACAGCAGAGGGGTTGAGAGGAGGCCGGGCTCCATCAGTAGCAGCTGCTGTGACAACTTCTCCCTTTTATATCATCTATCTCCTAAGTAAAGACTTAACTAAGTAACCACTGTATGATGTGGGTCAGAAGACATGTCTGGGATGAACGCATGGAAGAGTTCTCAAGGGGAATGGAAAGGAGAGAACCAGGTTTACAGAGGGAAGAAGTGAGACCTGAGACAGTTTGAAAATGACTATGATTTGGACATGGAGTTGGGCGTGGGCAACTCCCACGTGTGAGATATACAGATGATATAGATATAGGAACAGGTATAGATACAGATATAGGTATATAGATATGCATATAAATGTCTATATATGTATACATTTATCTGTGTGTATACCTAAAATAGATTGTATTACCTGCTTGCAGTGGATCAAGGAGTCTCTACTCTACCTGGTCCTCATGTGACTCATGCATCTCACAGTAACTCTGAGAAGTTGGCATCCTTTTGACCTATTTTACACATAGTCTATTTTTCAAAATTATACATCTTTTAACTGATATAAGCGGTTGTTGCTTCATGAGTCCTCTGGTCTTATCCAGCAGACTATAGTGGCAAAGAAGCTAAAACAGATACAATAAATAAAAAAATACTTCCATAATAAAAGATTTTAAAAATGTTAAATATTAAAAGATAATTTCTTAATGAGAAATATTAAATACATTAAATAATGAAGACTCCTGCTAAGAATACATTAAGAATAAGCTTGCTTTAGTTTCATTCTGTTGCTGTGATAAGAAGACCATGACAAAAAAACAGCTCAGGGGAGAAAGATTTATTTTAGCTCATGTGCCATGGTATCACTGCAGAGAAGTCAAGGCAGGAACTTAGACCAGCTAATCACATTGTATCCATAGTCAATGGCTGAGAGAAGTGAGCCTGCCCTGCCCTGCGCTCAGCTCAATTACTACATCAGAGTTCATGACCCCCTGAGTGGGTCATGGTGCTGCCCACTTTAAGGCTGGTTCTTTCTATACCTGTTGAGGGGATCCAAACAACCTCCCAGACACAGGCCAACCTGTCTAGACAGTCCCCCACTGAGACACTCTTCTCGGCTGATTTTAAATTGTTCAAAGCCAGCAATTATCACTAACCACAGCAGAGCTTGTTAATGGTAAGAACTGTAGTTGGGAATGAAGTGTCCCCTCCAGCTGCTACAGTGACCCTAAAGCAGAATGCTCAGAATTGAGGACCCAGGAAGGTGATTGCTTTGGAGGACTCCGAAGTTAGTGGGATGACCCATTGATGATAGCTCTGTCATTTGATGATAATTTGTCATTGTCAAAAGGTGGCAGGAACTTTAGGCAGGAAGGCCTACCTGAAGGAAATAGGTCACTGTGGGGAAGTGTTCCTTGGTGAGCTATACCTGGTCCCTGACCTCTTCTCTTCTCCCTGCTTCCTGTCCACACTGAGAGAAGCACCCAGTGTTCACACCTCGGTATTCAGCCTCACCTCAGGCATAGCAATGAAGCCAGCTGACCACTGACTAAATCCATGAGCCAACACACATTTTTCTTGTTTTTAAACTCTTGAAGGTATTGGTTACAATGACAAAGAAGGCTAAGTCATACTGTGAACATCAGAAATGACACCAGCACAATTTGAGATCTGTCATGAATGAAAGGAGATGACACCAGCAATCTGCAAGCTTTGGTCATTTGGTTCTTGCAGAGGGGTCAGGAGGGAGAGGGAGGGGCTGGATCTGTCCATTCAGAGGCAGGGGAAGGACATAAAGATAAAGGTATCCCAGAAGGACTTCCTTTCTCCACCTTCTGGCACTGAGCTTCAGCCATGTTTATTGAGCAACTTCTACCTTCCCCAGTCAGCTCTGGTGAGGAAGCCAGGACAAAGATGGTGAGTGTTTGAGCATGGAGACTTTGTGCTCTCAGCTGCCAGAGAGAGAAGGAAAGGCAAACAGGCGACAGCAGGCGCCATGAGTGTGACACTGTGCAGAAGGTCAGGGCATCTGCTGTAGAAGTCACATGGCCACTAAGAACTACATGGATTATTAGAACAAACTTAGGCTATGAATGCAAAAATACATGTCTTGCGGAAGTTTTGTATTTTGAGACAGGGGCTTGTGTAAGCCAGGTTGGAATAGAGATGTAGTCAGGGATGATTCTAAATGCTTGTCTCTCCACTCCTACCCCAGAGTGCTGCAGTCATGGGTGTGTACTACTGTGCTGCAGTCATGGGTGTGTACTACTGTGCTGCAGTCATGGGTGTGTACTATTGTGCCTAGTTTATGTAGTATAGGGAATTGAACCCGGGATTTTGTGACTGCTAGGCAAACATTATAGCAACCAAGCCATATCCTCACCAATACATATTTTAAACATAGTATAGTTCAGAGAATAAACCTCAATGTTTTTATACTGGTTACATATGTAGTGATACTTAAATAGAATACATTATTAATTTGCTGAAATACATTCACTAGTTTCTAGCTGTTTGTTTGAAGACATTCTCAAAGATGAAGAATTGGAGATTACACATGTCATGCACTGTCAGATCTGGTCGAGAAGACATCTTCACAAATGTGGGCTCCTGGTACAAGGTGATGATTAGTATTGCTACATCATTGACCTAGCTAATGAGTCACCTAGAAGTCTACGGTATCCAACACAAACACTTTATAACATGTCCCTTTCACAATCCAGCAATAATGGTCACTAATAAAATAAATGTTTTTTTTCTAAAAATTCAATACACAGTTAATGTCTGCTGAAGGATGAGGAGGAGCTTTCTTTAAGGGTGTGGCCTGTGGTATGTCACTATGCTCCAGGATGGCCTTATACCCTTGAGTAGTTAGAAAACACAAACTGGATGTGGAGTTTTTTTTTCTTCTTTTTAAATGGACTAGAAATTGGGAGGAAAATAAAGGTGATTCTGAGAAGAGTTAGAACCCAATTCTGCTGGGTTGACTGTCCAGTGAGCTTTACAGATCCATCGCCCCCTGCTTCCCCAGAGCTGGTACCTCCGGTGGGCACGGCCACACCCAGTTTTTTAAGTGACTCATGGGGATGGATTGGATGCTTACACAACAAGATTTGAATAGATGGAGCCATCTTTCCAGCTCCTAGAAATAACTCTAAAGAAACACTTTACCTGAATCTGATGCTTACTTATATGGTGTGTGTGTGTGTGTGTGTGTGTGTGTGTGTGTGTGTGTGTGAGAGAGAGAGAGAGAGAGGGAGAGAGAGAGGAGGGAGGAGGAGAAACTGGACGCTTGTACACTCTGTTGAGGTAGCTCACAGAGGACTGATAAGGTCTTATTTGGGCAAATGATCTCATCGCTCATCTCAAGGAAATGTACAGCCCTGACTGTCCTGGAGAGTGTGGGCTACTATCTTGCACCCTCTCTCTTTCAGATGTTTCCAAAGCACGAACCTGTTGTGCTCTTAGCTGAGTGGAGAAGCAGCCATCGCAAAGCCCTCTGCCAAGGAGAAAGTGATCAGACCTGACTATTCACACTGACACTTAAAAATTAACAGCTACTGCTGTTAGTGGCAGCTCAGGTCTTAGGGACTCGCTGGGTGAGGAGGTTGGCTCTCACATCATTAGTGTGCGCCCCTTAAAGGTACATCTTAGTCGTTTTAACATGTTAGGAACAGGCCTGACAGATCACGCTTATGGCTTTTTAACACAAGCAATTTACAAATGCAGTGGAGCAGATAACAGGACACATGAGCTGGATCTGAAGTTCTGTGCTGGTGACAGAGCTGCCATAGAAGCACTGGGGAAGCAGCCTGTCCCCAGTGCCTGGGAGAGAAGATGTTTATTACCTCACAGGTGGCCTCTTACCCAGGGCTGGATTTAGGGCCCTGTCCTTGAGTGCAAGTCAGTCCCTCTTAGGCTAACAACACTTCAAGAAATCTTGCAAGGACAGATGTGCACAGTAAAACCCAACAAAAAGTTAAAATCCTCCAGTGCTAAAGACAAGCCCAAATCTCAGTCAGAGACCAAACATGTCCTTTTCAGACTGAAGACTTCCGAAACAGAAGCGTGAGCGTGTGGCTTAGTTTGTAAATGCATCCAGATTCATGAAGACAACAGGACATTTGACACTGGCCTCTGTCATTCTGTTAGAGCACAACACAGTTTTCGTTAATAAAAATATGGTACAACCATCCTCAAAGTAATGGAAATGAATTTTTAAAAATCTGCTTAATTGAAGAAATTATTTTACTTTTTGTAAAACAGTGTTTCTTGCCTGTGACTTAACGGGTAGGTCCACTCTGGTTTCAAAGTAAACAAAAAGCAAGGCGTAGCCCATGTGGCCAGTTCTCTCTAACAGGGAACATTTCAGTATGGCTTCTCCTAAGAGAACCACCACGGGATGCCTGGTGGTCACAAGTGTTGAGAAGCAGGTGGGGTGAGAGGCCCTTGTGCCTTGTAGGTGGGAATGTAAATTAGCTCAATTATCATGAAAAATAGGTTGTTCAAAATACTGAAATCAAAATGACCATCAATGCCCCTTCTGGGGACACATCTGAGATCAAATAAAGAGGTGTCTGTGGTCTGAGGTTGCAGTGTTAGTCACAGAGACAATCTAATCGTCTGTCACATGAACCAGCTAAGGGAAGTGAGTACATAAGTGTGCTGTATATACTCCCAAAACATCATTAAAAGAAGGAAGCCCTACTGTTTGTGGCAACAAAGGTGAATTCGGACGCCTTAGGCTAAGTGACGACGCCCAGGCACAAAAATGGCAACCAATTATCAGTTGATATCACTAATATGTGAACTCTGCCAAGAACAACAGTCACATGCACAGAGCTGAACAGTGGGAAGAAACCCAGGAGTGTATGGCGCAAGGGGGAAGACATAGATCAAGAGATAAATTTTAAATAAAACAGGAGATGACAGCAACAGCTGGCCCAGGATGGGCACATCATTCAGTTATGTGATTCCCTTCAGGTGTGAGGTTTATCTGAATGAGAAGCTGCAAAGCCTGAGGTGGGATGGAGAGCACCAGAGAGAAACAGTGCAGTGGGGGAGGGCTAAAGGTGAGGGAGCCTTAAAGGAAGGAGAGGGAGGGGCTTCCCTTCAAAGCCTCAAGGGGAGCTTTATTATGAGTGAGAGAGGGAGAGGGGAAGGAGAGGGGAGGGAGAGAGGGAGGGAGAGATGGGGAGAGAGAGGAGGTGAGAGGAGAGGGAGAGGGGAGGGAGAGGAGGAGAGAGGAGAGGGAGAGGGAGAGGGGAGGGAGAGGAGGAGAGGGAGAGGGAGGAAGGGATGGGGAGGGAAAGGAGAGAGGAGAGGAAGAGGGAGGGAGAGATGGGGAGAGAGAGGAGGAGAGAGGAGAGGGAGAGGGGAGGGAGAGGAGGAGAGAGAGAGGGAGGAAGGGATGGGGAGGGAAAGGAGGAGAGAGGAGAGGAAGAGGGAGAAGGGGAGGCAGAGGAGGAGAGAGCACCATTATGCAAGGGGAGCATGACAGGGGCAGAGGAACCTCTGCAGACAGCAGCCTTCATCTCTGGATCAAATCCCTGCACCATCTCCCTGGGAGAGCCTAGTATCAATCTTGAGAACAAGAAGAGTCTGACTTTTTATAAACTTGCATAACAAATGTAACAGGAGCTTGGAGCAACCAGGAGCAAGTGCAAGCTGTTAAGTCACAGTACAGACTCAGATAGAGCATGAGGTGTGCACTGCATGCGTCAAAATTTCTCCAAGAGCACATCATAAGCGCTTTCACCCCCCATACACACAAAAGGTAATTATGTCAAGAGATGAATGTTAATCAGATTAATTATGATAGTAATTATACAGATAATGTTAATAGCAAAATGCCTGTCGGGGCTGGGAATATAGCTCAGTTGGAAGAATGCTTCTTGTTATGTGTGGAGCCCTGGGTTCAACCTCTAGGTTAAAAACCCTCTATGTTGTATATCCCAAACACCTACAATATTACATTAATACATCTAAAAACAAAATGAGTAAGTTTTGAAGTGTTTATTTGGATAGAAACAGTCCTTTGCTTTTCTATACAGACAAAATCAAAAAATCATCCTAGAACTCACTTTGTTTTTGAAAACATTACGAAAGTGAGTGACCTCACTTAGGGACAGGGAATTTCTCCCTATGATGGGAAAAGAGTAAATCCCAGAATTAATCTGTATGCCCCACCTGCCTAAGAACCAGGAAACTTCCTGGAATGCTGGGAGTTGTAGTTCTTGGAAAAATAACAAAGGTTCATGGGAAAATATGGTGGCTTATTGGTTTGTCTTTGTAAAGCCTTGCAACACATGCCTCTGGGCCATTCAGCTGGGTAATCCTCAGGAATGGTCTTGACCAAAGTCCATCTCTTGGTCAGTATTTAATATTTAATAAAGATTGCTTTAAATATGGCCCCAAATGGTGGATTTTTTTTTTTCTGGCGAATCTCAGGATTAACAAAACACCAATTTGTTCTGAGCAATATAAGGGATAATCCTTCAAACTCCCTGAGATTTCACCATAAGATAGATCACACACCTACTCAGATAGATCTCCTGGCCAAAACAACACAAGTACCCCAAGACTTCTTCGCCAAGAGACGAAACAAGGCGAGGCTCCTAGGTGCTGCTCCTAGGCTGTCTGGTTCTTGGCTGTTTTCCTTCAGGCATGCTGACTTAATGTGCTTGCGTTTTGCTCATAATCTGAGGAGCTGGAAATCTGAAGAAATGCTTGGCTTCCAACCGGGGTTTCTCAGACAGAGATTTCCAACAGAGGATATTAATCATGAATACTCAGCTTAGATCGTTGTCCCGGACCCTTCGCCCTATCTCAGAAGCTTTTTCCGGTACTTTTTGGGTTTCTCACAGTAGGACCACAGAATTCCAGGTTTGCCTGCAGGAATGCCCCTATCTTCTCGGCTAATAATACTCAGCTAATAATACTCCAGGAAAACATCAAAAACAAAGACAGACTTTGGGCTCCCAGTCGAGGTTCTTCAGTAAGGGACCAACCCACTCAACTGGAAAAGCAAAATGGAACTTTGATGAATGTTAAAATTGTGATATTTTTATATGTATAATGTTAGGCCAAGGTTTACAGAGACCAAGTTGCATAACAAAAATTCCTATTTTTTTTTACTAGTTACTGCAATAATTAAACAGCAATCTCCCCAGTGAAGGAGAAGAGGACTATTATCATAAATGTCATGTGACTGCGGATTGGATTCCGGCTACCCAGATGCCTCTACATCCACTCCAGCAAAGGAGGTTCTTTCTGTCTGCAGAATGCTAAGTGCCTTTCTCACGTGCAAGCATTATCCCTGCTGGCCACGTCACACAAAGCACAAAGCTCAGGGTCTTCCCCACTATTTTTTTTTTTTATGTGAGAAATAGAAATGTCTCTTCCATGGTATGATGGAAGAAGGTCCTGGGAAGAAGCCAGTCCCTGTGGGAGGGCTTTGAGAGTTTAAACCTCAGGTCTCTGCCAGTTTTCTCTCTGCTTAGACTCCTGCTGAGAGGTGAGCTCTCCACTTCCTGCCACCAAGCCTCACTTCTACCCTGGACTACCTTACCGCCGCAACCATAAGCCACAATAAATCTCCCATGAGCTGCCTTGACTGTGATGTTTTATTACAGCACCAGAAGGTAACCGATGAACATGCTAAAGCTCGTGAAAAGATTATGGACAAAAGATAATCTGTGAGGACCATGATCTAACAGAGAAGGCCAGCACCACCGTGCTGCCAACGTCACCACTGAAGTAAACTGCTCAAGGGAACCATTCACTCTCTTGTCTTAAGGCCATTCTTGACACTTCTAGTCACCCTGGCCAAGTGTGTTCCTTCAATCTTCTTCCAGCCCAGCATTAAATATAGCAGGGTTTAAATTTTTGTTTTGAAATCAAACCAACAAAGACAGTTATAGTTAAGGCATAAAGTAAGTATGTGGATATTTAGTGAATTTCTTGACTCATTTGATACTAGCAGTGGCATCAGGATTAATTTGCAACAAATGATGAATTAATTTAATGTTGAACATTGAGTTTGGTTGAGGAACATTTATTCTTCAACTTCCTATAGGAATTAAACTATTTACAAATTGAATCTGCAGATCTTGACCAAAATGGTAGAATTCTTGTCTTGCTTTTCTGCTGAACCTGCCAGGAACATAGGTAGCTTTGGAGTTCCCTATGGTTGAGGAGACTCAACCTACTGTGGAGTTAGGCCTTGCATGAAAGTTTCTTCTCCTTACAAGTGCCTTTGGGGGAGTTCCTGTGTACACTACTACACTTTAGTAACCAAAATTATGGGTTGTAATAGAGACAGCACTGTAAATCACATTTAAAACAAATTGATTGCAATTTAGAACAACTAAATTATTTGTGCACTCTCTAGGACTCTCACCAGGACTGCTGATGCGTGCAGACATTGTGGTTCGTCCCTCACAACTGGCCTTGGAAATCAGGAGTGTTTCTGCCCTTCTCAATGAGTGAATCAGTTCAATAGTTGTCTCTGCCCCAAAGAACTCTGTAAGAACCTAGACCTGCCTGGCTTCGAACCCTCCCCCTCTTATGCAACATTTCAATTTGATGACAATAAGTAAAAATAGCCAAGAAGGATAGAAAAGTGTGTCCTGAACTTAGGCAGGCTTGTGTATGAAAATACTTTACAGTATTCAACCTACAGGCTGTGCTCAATCTGCACGAATGCTTACATGTTCCAAAGCTGCAATGCTTAAGAACAAGCAGGACGTTTTGCAAGCTGTATAAATGCATATTGTTTGCTTTTGAGTTAATTGCTCTTAAGCTTCTCTTCTCCCTATTTTCCTGTTATGAATTTTGAATTCTCTGATTCCGAATAGTTTGTATGTTGATGTAGAGATTAACTTTTGGGAGTTACGTCTTATTGCCATCTTTAGGACACTTACTTCTCTTACTAGAGGATAGAAATGAGGATCAAAATGTTTTATAGTATTCCGTGGCACAGTACAAGCCTCTTCATAATTATTGTCGCTAATATCTGGAACAGCAACAAATCAAATTTTTGTAAGTCAATATCTAGAAGGCAGAATTTATACCTCTTGGTGAACAGTCTAGTACACTGACTACAACTGTAAAACATTTTAAAGGAAAAATACGTGATGTTTTTTGTTTTCTTTCTAGCCTGTTTTCCTTAAGATATCTTTATGTGCTTGTCTTCTTTATTTTTGCATTCTAGAAAAATCTCGAACCTAACAACAACAACAACAACAACAACAACAACAACAACAGAGCCTCTTCCTTGGAGAGCAGAGACTAGAGTTCAACGAAATGATGATTTTCCCAGTGAAATTCATAATCCCTTACCTTGGCTAGTTTATGAATAAACAAGTTTGTAGATTGCCCCAGCAATCTTCTCTCCTAGTTATTACAGCAGGCAACAGCACAGATATAATCAGCTCTTTAAGAGAATGAAAAAGTAGAAATTCCTTTCTTCTTTGTTGTTATCTTACCTACTTAACCTGGGCTTGCATTTGGCTACTCTGGTCTGAGTTGATCTTATCCTGTGTCTACCACCAAACAGGTCCAAAGAAGATAACAGTCAATAACAAAGAAAATCACTTCTGTTGAAAATGAGCTACCAACTTGCTTAATCCATTAACAAATGGAAAATATTGTCTATACCCGGGGTTACTCACCCAAGAGTCCTAACAGAGCGTAGCCCGTAATAAACAGTAAGAAGATCGTACAGCACAGAACGTCCGTACACCTCCTGAAGACAAAAAAGGAATGAAGAATTAAAAGGCATCCCAAGTGACTTGTTCATGGCACGGAAATGGAGGGAAAGAGAGATAGTAAGTGTAAGAAGCCTCCTGGAGCCAGCAATCCTGAAGGGCAGGACAGGTGCATTTGGACAACCAAAGACTTGAGTGGGGGAGTATCGTGACAAGAGCTCCCTCAGAGCTCTGAGGATTTGTTCTCTCTTGGCTCTTTTGTGAAATATTTTTAGAGATTATCATACTCCGACATCAAGTAGATTTTTTTCTTTTCATGCTTGTGTGCATGTGTGTGTGCCTGCATGTGTGGGAACAGTGTTGATACTGGGAAATGTCCTTAATCCATCCCCTCTAGTTTACTGAGGCCCTTATTCAAACACAGAGCCCTCTGATTTGAATAGTCCCTTGCAGGCTAGCCAGGATCCCGTCTCCTTCACATTGGAGGCTGAAATTGCAGGTGAGGTAATAGAGCCATCAGCTTTTATGTGGGTGCTGGGGAGTTTCACATTTTCTCAGCATCTCTTGCATTCAATTGGCAAGTTCCCCCCCCCCCTCTGATTTGGCTTTCAAACATGGGTTCGCTTTTTTATACTACAAGCAAGTCACCCAAAGACTGGTCTTCTTGACTCTTTAAAACATGTTATTTAAATAGTTTGGTCATATGATTTTCTTTTTCAAGCTTTCCCAACTCACAGTCTAAAACACTTAGTCCTTACTTCACGTGTTTCCCACATGTGTCCTACTGGTGTGGTTATTATGTAAAGGGGACTGACTACATTAACTTTCTCTGAGGAACAGGGTTATGGAACCAAAACTTCCAAAGTTTTCTCTTTTCATTATTTTGACTTTTATTTTATGTATATTGGTGTTTTACCTATGTGTATGCCTGTGTACCATTTGTGTGCCCGGTGCTCATGAAGGCCAGAAGAGGGCATTAGATCCCCTAAAACTGGAGCTATAAATGGCCGTGAGCTGATGTGTGGATGCTAAGACTAGAACCTCAGACTTCTGGAAGAGCAGACTGTTTTTAACCACTGAGCCAGCTCTTCAGCCATGATGTTGAAGGTTTTCAAATTTCTACTGTAATATTGTGTTCTGCCTTCAATGGCTTAAAAGTTAGTGTTACATCATTAAAGTGAGCAACATTACTGGATATTCATTTAAAACTTATTTATGACTCAACTGTTAAGCCAAAAGAAACCAAACAAACAAAAAAAAAAAACTAAACAAAAAGTCTAAGCCTGTAGCTGTGGTAAGGCCTGTAATCCTAGCACCCGGGAAGATGAGGCAGGAGACATATAATCTTGAGGCAGTCTTAGCTACACATGGGGATGTATTTGAAAGAAAAAAAAACTACCCAGTTTGATAGGATTAAAAGGTGTAGAAGAGAATGTTTAAGGCAAAATATTTTAATTGAGAGGCATCGGATATACTGACCTTTTAGCATAGGTGTGTGTGCTTCTTTGAGTATATCTGTGTTTATGTGTGTGCTTGTATATTTGTGTATTTCTGTTTCTGTGTGCTGTGTGTGCTTGTGTGTCTGTGTGTGTATGTTCATGCATCCACTTTCAGGTAATTATAATTATCTGCCATAATTGCCAACTATTACTTATTTATTTATTTCTGCCTCCTTCTTCATATTCTCCCCAGGGGGAATGAATATTAATGGACAAATGGCCCCACTCTCCTCATTACTTTTCTCCAATCAAAATCTCATTTTCCAAAACAAGGCTGCTCACGTCTGTTTACCAAAAAGCGTCCAAAACCACAATTCAGATTGAGGATCCATAACACAAGAGTACGTTCGAGTTAAATTATAAAAGTGCTTTGCTCCCTGGTATTTAATTGCCAAACATTGTAAGAGCTGGCTCCCAGTTATATACGCACATAGAAATGTCTCCTCCCCTTGTATCGCTAAACCATGGATATGGTATATGCACGGTCACTTACTCTGGATATATTGGGATTTTCCTTTGACTTCCCATTTTCTAAGCATGTTTTACATCCAGTTGGCAAGTCCTCTAGGCTCCCCCTCCATGGTCTGACTTTAATCCACCTTCCACTTTCTGGCCTTGTTGTTTGGAGTACGTTATGTTCTCTCACCTTCTCCTCAGACTGTCGCATGGCCTCCTTACCGGGCTCCTGCCAGCAGTCTCTGCCTCACCCAAGTCATTCTGCAGCCATGAAGCACGAGGACGTGACGACATCAGTTTCTCTCACACCATTTCCCTTACGACCGGCTTTCAGAATGTCACAGTTTCACGTTAACCTGAGTCCAGTCCTTCTTAGAGCCCCATACTCCCTTTTCCGGGGCCATTTTCCCTAGCTCCTTCTCAGTGTGCTTCCTGTGCATACAGTTCAGTCTGTCCATCTGTCCATCACGGCCAGAGCTTTCTGCTCACAGCACACTGGGCTTCCCTCCTGGGTAATCACACGCGCCCTCTGGCACATCAGAGTTCGCGTGTCCACGTGAGGCTGCAGATCCCACCAAGAATGTCCCCTTGGTTCTCAAGACGTCCAAGTTGGGGTCTCTAACCCACTGAGTAAAACCTTTAAGCAGCTGGAAGTGCAACCTTTGATGAAACACTTTTTAAACAAGATGAAGGATTCATCAGACGAGATGCCTCTCAGATCTGCGGACTCCAGCAATGCCCTGTACGTCTCCCCACGTCCACACTCTCCTGACTGTGATGTAGACCAGGGTGGTGGGGGAGGGGTGCTGCCAGCCACCAGCAAAGCTAGTGTTCCCTTGTCTATGTGTGACTTTTACTTTCTTCATTTGTTTTGAGAAAGGGTCCTACTTGGCTGGGAATTTGCTGTGTAGACCAGGCTGGCCTCAGAGTCTTGATCCTCTGCCTTCTCCTGGGTATTCCATTTTTAAGTAGTTTTCAAAAACCCAGATAGAGCCTGGCATGGAGGTGCACACCTGTGAACCACAGCTCTGGGGATGATCAGAAGCAGGAGGTGGGTGAGTCTGAGGCTAGCCTGGGCTACATACAAATGTAGAAAAATCTTGCCTAACAAACAAACAAAACCCCTCAAAAACAAAATCACAGTAAGCATGTTTTGTGACGTAAAAAAAATTCAGAATTCAAATTTTAGTGTCCATAAGTAAGAATTTTTCAAAAAACAAATATTCGTTCGCATGTGCACGGTCAGTGGCCAATTTTGTTCTGTGATGGCTGAATTTGGTAGTTACATGAGAAAATCACCCAGCCTGCAAAATCAAAAACATTTATTTCGTGAGCCATTATATAAAAGGCTGGTTGATCTCTGACCCCAGACATGGACAGCTCTGAAAGAGCATTCAGCACAAGGCCTGACGAGCCATGCACACACACCACGGACAGAGTCACGCTGAACTGGTCGGCAGTCACCGCTGCCTCTGCTGAACGTCCAAGCTCAGACTTCCCTTCTCTTCCCGCCCTGCACAGTGGCTGAGCTGTTTAGGGATTTAATTGTTTTGGTCTTGTTTACACAGCCACCAGTAAAGTCAAGTCACTAAGAACAAAGCAGTTCCACGGGAGCAACAGAGCTCTATCCGCTAAGCCAGTGTGTGTGTCTCCGCGGCAAGCTAGCTTTTATTCCCAATGACCGTCACTCAGCTTCCTCTCTGGAGACAGCTTTCCATGCTCATCCAGAAACTGATTAATTTTCTAGGTTTCTTCCTTTGTGGTAGACGGAATTCCAATACCGGCCATCCCGAAAGGTTGTTAATAAGAACCATTAGAGTGAGAACGGAAGCTCGCGGACTTATTATTACTCTTTGACAGATCCCCTGTCATTGCCTAATGAGTCCGCTTAGGAGCTGTCCACAGTCGGTGACTCCAGCCACTGAAAGCTCCTGTCTCCAGCACAGTAGCATAAACAACCAGCTGGGAGTGGCACCGTGCTGTGGCTCTGCTGGGACAGAATGATACTACTGACTCTTCTCTCACCCCACCTATGTGCTCTCAACACCAAGCTCAGCTCCAGGGCTGGGGTATCAGATGATAAAAACATGTGGCCCCAATTCGATGTTCTGGAGGACTAGACATACTAGCCTGGGCTTAATCTCAGTGCTGAGGAGACAGAGGCAGGCAGATCACTGGGGCTCATTCGCCAACCAGCAAGTTCCAAGCCAATGAGAGATCCTGTCTCAAAATTCAAGGTGGATGGCACAGGAGTAGTAACTAAGGTCGTCCTCTTATTTCCACATGCAGGTACACCCAAACACACAAGAGCACTTGTGTATTCTTGAGTGCATACACATACACATGTGCACTATACACAGACATAAACATGTGTACACATATATACACATGAGCCTACACATATATACACATCCACACTCATATATACACATATACTCATTTTCACATGCATACATCACACATGCACATACATGTGCATATACATGTACACACATGTACACATATGCACACATACATGTATTCATGTACACATGTGTGTATGTGCGCGCACACACACACACCTCCTACAGCAAACAGAATACATGTTTCACTTCTCAGAGACTTTAACAGAAGACAGTGCACTCGAGAATCTTCCTCTAAACCTGGCTAAGATCTGAGTTACCAACTGTAGAACGTGGTAGAAATGGCACACATTGCCCTAGCCAATAACAAATAAGTTATTCATAGGGCAAAATGTGTTAAGCCTTTTAAGGTGGCATTCTAGGCAAGTGTGGTGGTTTGAATGCAAAACACTCTCCACCAGTTCCTATGACTGAACACTGAGGTTGCGGAGCCTCTGGGACTATGGCCTAGCTGGCAGAAGTGGGAGGCTTAGGGTCATCCCTGAAGGTAAACTCACCTTTGTTTCCTGGTGGGGGCATAATAAACAGGCCTCCTGCTGCCTTGGACCTAGCCACTGCAGCTCCATCACCATCCTATCATGATGGGCTGCGCCCTCTGTGAGCCACTAAACCTCTCCTTCCTGAAGTCACTTCTGTAGCAGATAAAGGAACTGATAAAGCAAGTTACAAGTACTTGACCTCTGTTTCTCCACTTTACATGATTAGTAGAAACTCTGGTGGTTTTGTGAGGGGAGTAGGCTCTAGGGCTTGCATGCGAAGAACTAGTCTGTATCTGCTGCTTTCTGCCTACTAGAAACACTACCTAAATGCTCATTGCATTCACTACAGTAGGCTGGTTCCCACTACGTGTCTCTGAATGTGCATATGTGTGTGCACATGCATCTGTCCCTGTGTATGTGTGCACACGTGTATGTATGGATCTATAGGTGTGAACATACACATGTGTATGTGTGATAAGTATAGATATCCTGAGTTTTCATACATTGAATCCACACAGGACTGTTTTATTAATAATCAGTCATGGGAGGCAGAGGTGCTCCCTTTACCACTGCACTGCTAGCTACTGATAGAAGCTTGGGTAGGAGACTCATGGTCTTCCTTTATGCACCTGCTGAGACTACTAAGCTCCAATGGACAGCTCCCAACTCCTGGTCACATGCACAGAGAAGGAAGGAAGGGGGGAGGGATGGGACTGGTCAGAGTGCATTACATACACATGTGAAAAGGTCTAGAAACACATTCTTTAAATTGCACTAAAAAGTTCTAGGATATTTGGAAGAATTTCACTTGTTAAAATCAGGAACTTAGTTGGGAAGGGCTATTACATCAATCTGTGTTTTGGGATATTTAAGGGTAACTCTAACTTTCTAGATCTCTTAAAACTTTGCATCAAAGGTACCATTTGCCTACATTGGAGTACTAGCACCCCCACTGAGAAAGAGTACTTATTTTACAGGGTTAATATTTATATGAACTTGGAAACTGTGGTTGAAAATTCAACAATCAGCCCACCTCCACGGAACTATGGGATAACACAGACAATGTCATTCAGGCTTTTAGGTCAGATAAGATTGCTTAGTGTTGCATCTGTCTTAGTTGGTTTTGAATAATTGTGTCTTAAAACCTTCTGTATTCTCTGCAATTAATCTTCTAGTCCATTTTCCTTGCGTTTGAGTTTCTGCTATCTTGCGAAAACAGCTTTAGCTGGGCATGATTTATATTTTCTATTTGTCAAGGGAAATAAAGCCTATTTCTTTTTACACAGGGTTTAAGTGATGCTTCTATAAATATGTCTTTTGTTTAAAATGGAGTAGGATTAGATAAAGTTGGTCTTCATGGATGATTCATCATGTTTATAAATGTTGTGCAATATTCTAGGATTTGTCGGTAGGTGGGAATCACTTTGGAAAGTGCTGTTATGGTGAAAGCCAGATTGGACATGGTGGCAGACACCTGCGATCCCAGCAGTCTGGAGGCAGAGGCAGAAGCATTTTCACAAGTTTGAGGTCAGCCTGGAGTTCACGGTGGTACTGTATATGGAGGCAGTGTATGTCTGAACAAACAAAGAGGAAACCAAGGTGCAAGGCAGATCCTAGGTGTTGCCCATCTTACACCTGGCCCCACAGACCAAAGGGCAACACAGCAGAGGCACAAGACAGCCAGGTCTCAGACAGCCAGGCCTTTCTCCAAAGTCATCAATGCCTGCTCTACAGAGAATCGCTATCCGTTTAAAACGCTAATACTGGAGCTGTGGAGATGGACCCTGCTGCACGAGTCAACGTTCAAATCCCAAGCACCTGTGCAGAAAGCCCAGTGTGGCTGAACATGCACAACCATCAGTCAGTACTGTGGGGTCACAGGCAGGAAGAGCCTGCCCAGCAGCCCAGCTCCAGGAGAGCTGAGAGAGCCTCAAGAGAATGAAGAGGCGGGTGATAGAGCAGGCCACGCCCACTGCCACAGGATTTACCCTGCCCAATTACATCAGTACAGAGGAGGCCTGTGATTGGATGGGAAAGGGGGGAGTTGAAAATTGCAGATGGAGAGAGAGGGAGTCGGAGAGAGGAAGAGAAACCAAGATGGCTGCTGACAGTGTATGATTTCACTTCACAAAGTTAGATATATTGGGATAAAGCTTTTATCATTATCAACTGGCTATGAAATTATTCTATCGGCATCTTGTAAATTGTGATTTTATTGATATATAAATCTGATTGGTTAATTAAGCTTTAAGAGTCTTGATTTCTACGGGGTTACTGTGTATTGTGTTATCAAACCGCGAGGATGGCTGATCTATTTGGTTATTGGAATGTGGGACAGAGCCGGCAGCAGATGCAGCAGTGGCAAGACAGAGTTGTCGCAGGCTGAGTTGGCGGGTTGAGAGAAGCAGGCAGGAGCTCAGAGAGTTGGCAGGTTCTTTTTTAATATTTCCTGCAACATCCCACCACCACATTCTGGTTATAACCCAGGTGTGTAAGCCATATACACACATACCACACACATATATACATACTTTACACCCAACTCACACACATCACATACACACATATACACACATACCACACAAACATATACACAATGCACACATACATCATACACACCTATATCACATACATACCACACACACACACCACATATACTACACATACCTCACACATTCATCACACACACACATACACACACACCACATACACCACACATATCTCAAACATTCATCACACACACACTTACCACATACACCACACACACATCACATATACCACACATACACCACACACACATCACATACACCACACACATATACCACACCACACACACATATACACACTGCACACATACCTCACACACTTATCACATAATACACACACACCACATACACCACACACACACACACACACACATCACATATACCACACATACACCACACACACATCACATACACCACACACATATAACACACCACACAGACATATACACACTGCACACATACCTCACACACTTATCACATAATACACACACACCACATACACCACACACACACACCACATACACCACACACACACACACAATACAGACACAAAATAGAAAAAAATGCCAAAATATTTGGAGTAGGTTCACACCACACAAACACACCAAGGAGGAGAACAAAAGCACAAGCAGTCTGAGCATCCTCACTCCAGAACGAGCTACCACACCGCAGTCACTAGGAGACGGACCCCAGAAACCCCAGTAGACATCACAGTGCTTTCAAATTGAGAGTAAAATTTAGTTTTGAACATTAGCTTAGCAATGAATCCACTTCACCTGTAAAACCTGTTTGTATTTATAATTAAGCGTCCATTAGATGAAGAACACTTTTAAGTTATTTTTATAGAGAGTACACCAGGCATGGAGTTAGTGGCTATCTCAGAAGGCAATTGAAGTAGAGAGAGAGAGAGACAGAGAGAGAGAGAGAGAGAGAGAGAGAGAGAGAGAGAGAGAGAGAGAGAGAGAGAGAGAGATTTTTACTTTATCTTTCTGTACCTCCTACATTGTAAATGGATTTTCCTTCTACTGTCAAAATAAAAACAATTTCAATATACAAATTTTTGTATTGATTTTGTGACCCTTAGAAATAGAAATAACCTCAGATATTAATATGAGTGCATATGATTCCTCAGTTTCATGCAAATGCCACTCAGCTAGCTAGGTATAAAGCCATTAGGGACTTGGTCCCGGATGGGATTGAGAACTACTAAGTCATTGTCATTGAAAATTTGAACTTTGATCATTAGAAATCTAATTATCTTTTAAATTAGTTTAAATGTTTTTAGAGGGGCAAAGCAGGGAAATAACAAATGGAGGTCAGAGGAAAGTAGCTGGAGTCAGCTCCTTCCTTCTACCATGTGGGCCTGGGGATTGAACTCAGGGTGTTAGACTTGGTGGCAGTCACAGAGTCATTTCACCACCCTGCTATCAGTAGCTTAAACCCCCTTGAATGTGTTGGATCTTTTCTGAGTTCACAAGTTTATGTATACAAGTTTACAAGTTTTGCAAGCTAAGACAATGGTACTTTAAAACCACACAAGTAGGAAACACAGTTTCTGCATCATAAAAGTTTGTTTACAAGTTTGTTGGAGCAATAATTCCATTTCCAGAGGAGAACAATGAAGGCGGGTGACATCATTGCAGCAGAACTGTCAAGCACTGGGCTCTGGGGTTGCTGGGAAACCCACTCGCAAGTGGAAGGCTGCTCGTTTCACCAAGAGAGTGAATGGATTGACGTGATACAGCAAGTGTCAGTGAGCTTCTGGAGTCAAGATCCATTGCCATTCAGAGCCTACCTACCGACCACGCGTGCACACGTGCGCACACGTATACACACACACACACACATGCACGTGCGCGCGCGTGCACACGTGCGCACACGTATACACACACACACACACACACACACACGCCTCCTGACACCAGATGCTAATACATTCTAGGCACCTTCAAAAAATGCATCAAATGTTGTAACCCTTTGCTCTCACATTATCCACAAACAGGGAATTCCAACCCTTAAAACGAGGGATTCTTATCATTTATGTAGAGCCTGCAGTCATACAAGAAGTCCTTTCCCATACTTATTTGCCAATCTCTTCATCTTCATTGCAATCTTTTCTACAATTGAAATTTCCTCGGAGACACACCCTTGGAGGATCTGAGTTTTCAGAAGACTTAACTGAAGAAGGAAGACCCGTTCTGCCATGGGTGACAGTCTGTGGGGTGTATGGTGGCCTGAGTGAAAAGAACCGCATAGACTCATAGATTTCAATGTTTGGTCACTAGGGAGGGAGTGGCACTGTTTGAAAGGATTAGGTGGTGTGGCGTTGTTGGAGGAAATGTGTCCCTTGGGAAGAGTTTTGAGGCTTCAAACGATCAAGCCCAGCCCATGCTTCCTATGGATTAGGATCTACAACTCTCAGCTAATTCTCTGGCACCATGTCTGCCTTGAGCGATGTCATGGTTCCCACTGTGGTAAGAATGGACTAAACTTCTGAAACTATAAGCAAGCCCCAATTAAACGTCTGTTGTTGTTGTATTGTATTGTAATTGTTATTGTTATTGTTTTGTTTGTTTTTTGTAAGAGTTGTCATAGTTTCACTGACTGAGACACAGCCTGGTACCAGGATAGTTGGGAACTGCTGTGAACTGTGTTTGAGGAAGATTGTGGAAGGACTTTGTATAATGGGCTATAAGAGCCATTGGGTACTGAGAGGTCTGCGTGGTGTTTTGTTGGAGCCCGAAAGATAAGAATGCTGAGAGCAGTGTGGACAATGGAGACCTGGCTTGAGCAATGTAAGAGGGATCCAGGCTTGAAATGAAAGAAATTTGTCATTTGTCTGAAGAGTCCACGGTACTGATCAGCTGGGGCTGAAGAATTGGTTGTTAGGAACAAGAGACCAGAACTACAAAAGAAAACCTTTGTTTTACTGGGATAATTGATGCTTGTTAGCTGGAGCTGAGAAACTAGTGGTGAGTAAGAAGAGACCAGCACTCCCAAGGTGAAATCTCATGGGAAGTATTTCCTGAGATCCAGCACACAGAAGCTGTGCTTCAGAGTGACCAAGCTGTACCTCAGCTAGTAGCCAAACTTGGTTGTGTAGAAGCCACCCAAGTGATACTGGCTTTGAAAGCAGAAAGGGGCCATGCAGACAAGTTGAGCTTGGCACCAGGAAGAGAGCCTAGGAGAGGCTATTGATGAAAGAGCAGCCCAGTTACAACAGAAGACCCCAGCATTTTCGAGATGCCAGTACCATGGGTTGACCACCGAGAACAGCATCCCAGGGAGTGGAACCAGCTGGAGCCTTGAGGGCAAGCTGTGTGCTACAGAGGGCAGAGCTGGAGAAGTGACCCAAGCTCTTTAGAAGAACCCAGAAGATTGCAAGTGGATCCCAGACACTGGATCCAGCTGTTTTGATCTGTGACTGTGCCCTGGAAGTTTCCTCTTTAACTGAAGCCCACAGCTGAGAGACTGAATTTTAAAATATTTAGGTTTAAAAAAGACTTTGGAATTTTTAAAAATCTTAAAAGAGATCAGCTTTTAAAGTGTTGAATGTGTTGACGGTGGGAGTTTGCAAAATATTTTATATTATGCGTTATTAGCGTATGATCTTGGGGATAAACAAGAAAGGAAAGGTTGTGACTGAACAGTTACGTGTCCCTGTACCAAGCTGACAAGGGGTCAATTGTGCTGGCTAGCTTTATGTCAACTTGACACAAACTAGAGTTATCTGAAAGGAAAGGAGGGAACTTCAACTATGAAAATGCCTCCAACTGCAGATTTCCAACCATTCTCCTGGCTCTCTGGGTCTCTCCCCTGTCTCTCCCCACACCTGACCCTGACAACCCCATTCTCCTCCCCACCCCCTCTCCCACACACTTTTCTCCCTCCCTCTGACTCCTATGACTATTTTGTTTCCACATCTAAGTGTGATTCAAGCATTCTTGCTTGGGCCTTCTCATTTATTGTCTCCGGGTCTGTGGAGTGTATTATGGGTGTTCTGCATGGTATGGCTAATATACACTTGTCAGTGAGTACATACCACACATGTCCTTTGGGGTCTGTGTTACCTCACTAAGGGTGATATTTTCTAGTTCCATTCATTGTCTGGCGTCAGTGGGAGAGAATGTGCTTAATCTGGCAGAGATCTGAAGTGCCAGGATGGGGAATGTGGGGGAGGCGCTCTCAGAGGAGAAGGGGATTGAGGAGGGACTCTGGAAGGGAGGGATCAGGAGGGAGGACAGTATTTGGGCTATAAATAAATACTTGAAAACACCTTTCATAAGAGTCAGCTGCAGGGCATTTTCTTAGTCATTGAGGAGGAAAGGCCTGGCCCATGTGGATGGTTGGTTCTGTCCCTGGGCTGATGGTCCTGGATTCTGTAAGAAAGCAGGCTTACCAAGCCATTGTGAAACAACCAGCATCCCCACCCCCATGGCCTCCCGACTCCAGCTCCTGACTCCAGGTGCCTGTCCTGTTTGAGTTCCCGTCTTGACTTCAGTGACTGGCTATGATACGGGAGTGTAAGTCAAATCAACCCTTTCCTCTCCAACTTGCTCTTGAGCATGGCGTTTCATGGCGGCAACAGGAGCCCTAAGACAGGTGGATTCCCAGGCTGATAAGAGGGAAAAGAGGAAGTCAGCTGGGCACCAGCATCCATTGCCTCTGATTACTGACGGGTGGTGATCTAGCAGGTCCCGTCACCTCATGCTCCCTCAAACATGCTTTCCCTGTCATGACGGCTATGTCCTCAAACCACGAGTCAGAATCAATCCTTACTTTCTTGATTTGTTTTTGTCATAGCAACAAAACATGACCAATACAACCTACGAGCTGATGTGACAATAAATACCTGTCTTCCTGGTAATGGGACCATTACTGTGAGAGAGAAAGCATGCACTTGACAGAGAGAGACTGATTTTGAAACTCTATGAGTATTTTAACAAAAACTAAATTTAAAAATTAACATTGTCTTGTGTATGTGTATGTGCGTGCACACAGGTGGAGGTCAGAGGGCAACTCGAAGGAGCTGATTTACCCCACCTCCATGCATGCCTGCACTACCATGCATATACAACATACATACACAACATGCACACACACAGGTGCCTACTATCACATTAATGCACACAGATACACACCCACTCACACACACATGCATGCACACACACAAACACATATACACATGGATATAATTTGAAATTAAATTAAATAGACAATAAGCTAATAAGAAATCAAAAAACAAAAAGCTTTCTGGGGTTAGCATTCTGCTGCCAATACATTCACAGATCAAGAAAGTAAAAACAGGCACACACACACACATACACTCCTGAGTTCCAAGAGTAAACTCCTGGCATCTTGCTTGGTGACAAGCGCCGGCTGAACCATGTTGTCATCTCCCAAAATTAAGTAATTTTAAAATATTTATTGAGTTTTAGATTTCTAACAATACTTTCTGTGTAATATATTCAAATGAGGAGTTTGTGGTCATTCACCAAGAATATGTGACTATGAAAGAAAAAAATTAAAACTAAAAAGTATGTCTTAAGTTCCACAGAATTTGTTTGTAGAAATATGCCCTGTGGTTAGATCCTGAGCTGGGGTGTGTTATCCTTTGGGAACTGGAGACTTGCCCTTTTCTGGAACCTCTTCCTTAGCTTGCACACACAGCTTTGTTCCTATGCTGTCAGCTCTCCGTCAGAAGTTGGCTGCACGCAGGACACCTGATTCTCTTGAGTGAGACTTTGAAAGTCCCTGGCGGCCTCCTTTAGTCCCGGTCAGAACGCTGCACCATGGCTGTTGCTGCAGAGAGCGGTTAGAAGAATGAAGCCTTGGCCTTTCTGCCTCTAACATCACGAGTGTGAGGGGAGGGAGGCTGGAATGGACGCTGAGAAAAAGAAATCACTGCATATCCCACGAAGCACAGAGAGAGAGCGTAAGTATCATTACAGAAAGTCGATCAATGGCTTAGTGTCTAAAGTATCTGCCACACCAGCACAGGGACCGGAGTTTGAATCCCCAGCACCTATGAAGTCAGCCGGATGTCATATCAACAATCTCTGCACTGGGGAACTGGGAACAGGAAAACCCCAGGAGCTCCCTGGACAGTGGCCTAGCTAAAGCAGAGAGCTCCAGGATTAGTGAGACATCCTGTCTCAAAAAATAACATACAGGATGACTAAGAAAGACATCTGGCATCAACATCTGGCATCCACATCTGGCATCCACACAAACATGTACAAACGTGTGCACCCCAGCACACACATGCATACACTACACGCACAAATTATACCAAAATGTTTTTTCTAACAATTTTAAGTTCACTCAAATGGATTATGCAAAGGATGTGACATTTTTCTCTATTATGAAGTACTTATGCATTTTATAAGATAAATCTAGGGAAACTGAATATTTTGTATTCTTATAGAATTCAAAGTAAGACAAACTTCTGCTCATTACCCAGCAAAGCACAGTCTAGACCTGGTGCCAGTAACAGAAAAGTAGCAAGTTCTTGGAACTTAGAGATGAAAATAATTTTAGATTTTAAATTCTATTATATATATATATATATATATATATATATATATATATATATATATAGTCCTTGATGCTCATGTTCAAGGGAATGGAATTTGAAATGTAAATAAATTCCTCATAAATATATACCGTTGCAACCATCACAGGCTGCATATTGAAATCCTCATAGTCTTTGATCATTAGATACAAAACATATCACCAACTCTACCAGTCTTCGTTATTTCAGCATTAAACACTTGGAAATAACTCTGGAAGTCAGTAAGACACTTTATACTTAATTTTGTCTAAGAATGGCCCTGATTCTCATTAAAAAAAAAAAAAAAAAAAAAAAAGCAAAACGACAACAAAACAACCCAAACACATTGCCACCAAAGACACAAGGTCTGGTTTCTAGTTTCTCCTGACATTTTGCAGTCTGTCTGTGCAGGGCTTGAGTTTTCTGAGCATCCCCCAGGTGGGGCCCGTCCATCCTCAGGGCCTCATCAAAAACACATAGCAGGTGGTTTTCTATGGCGGTTTAGAATACATCTGCTGTTTGCTACTCTGGTGAGAAGTTGTGTGTGTGTGTGTGTGTGTGTGTGTGCATGTATGTACATGTGTTTATGTACATAGAACAAGACAGAAGTGATGTGTGCCTAAATGATCAAGGGAAAGGAAAAGTGTGAAAAACGTAATCCTAGCTCTTACATGCTGCAATTTCTCTATTTTACAAAAGCACACAAAGATAAAAAGATTATCGTAAAAAAGAACATTTTTTTAATTTTTTTTATTCGATATAATTTATTTACATTTCAAATGATTTCCCCTTTTCTAGCCCCCCCACTCCCCGAAAGTCCCGTAAGCCCCCTTCTCTTCCCCTGTCCTCCCATCCACCCCTTCCCACTTCCCCGTTCTGGTTTTGCTGAATACTGTTTCACTGAGTCTTTCCAGAACCAGGGGCCACTCCTCCTTTCTTCTTGTACCTCATTTGATGTGTGGATTATGTTTTGGGTATTCCAGTTTTCTAGGTTAATATCCACTTATTAGTGAGTGCATACCATGATTCACCTTTTGAGTCTGGGTTACCTCACTGAGTATGATGTTCTCTAGCTCCATCCATTTGCCTAAGAATTTCCAGAAGATCCTCACTTCCAGAAGATCCTGCTATACCACTCCTGGGCATATACCCAGAAGACTCCCCACCATGTAATAAGGATACATGTTCTACTATGTTCATAGCAGCCCTATTTATAATTGCCAGATACTGGAAAGAACCCAGGTATCCCTCAACAGAAGAGTGGATGCAAAAAATGTGGTATATCTACACAATGGAGTACTATTCAGCCATTAGAAACAATGAATTCATGAAATTCTTAGGCAAAAAAAGAACATTTTACAGCACAGGCAAAGCCAAGCAGCACAGGTAAGGAAGGAGCCTGGAGCCAGAGCAGAGGAGAGGCTGGAGTGAGGAGAGGAGGTGGGCTCGCGTATTGATTATATGTATGGTTTTAACAGGTGGCAAAAGGAACCCAGCTCCAGCAAAGGGAAGTGTATGAACTCCCTACGGAACAGAATCAAGCACAGAGGTCTGGCTGGCTAGGGTTCTTATCAGATAGAACAGCTACCTCGAACCACACAAAAATCAGCCAATCTTTTGTTCTCCCAATGAGTTGGGGCTCCGCACTGGCTCCTTAACTACCAAGGCTGCCTCAGGGCAGTTTCACCTGGAGACCAGCAGAAACCTGCTTGACTGGAAGCAGGCAACCCGCTGAGAAGAAGATCCAAGGAATTCGTGGCCATTTGGGGGGCAGGGTGGTTTTCCAAAGACTATATATATTGGCTAAATAATAGTAAAGTCAGTCTCTATGGACAACTGTCCTCTTGACTCATTTCTCTTTCGCCCCCTTCCCGTTACCCCCAGAATTCTCTTCCAGGTATTCCGGTTCGCATGTGGCCGCGGGCGGCTACAGTTCTGCACCTGTGCAGTTGGGGTGAATACCCTGAGAGCTAGACAGAAAGGAAGGCTCAAGGACCCAACCTCGTGTGGGAAGATCGATAAATAAAATGATAGAGTCTGTAATAAACGTTAGAGGAAAATAAGGTCAAGGCAATGAATGGCAGGGTATATATATTCCCAACAGCAGAAAGAGCAAGACTCTGAAGTCCTGCACAGTCAGGGTGTGTCCCGCAGCTGACAGACAGACGCTCTGAGCAAACCAACAGAGAAGAAAGGGAAGGCTGGCGTCCAGAGAGGGACCTGAGGCCGGGGAGGAGAAGTGCCTGAGTCGAATGAGCGAGGACCCAATGGTCGCCATGTGTACTTGCCGCCCCGCCCTCCCGGAATCCACAGTAAGGATATTTCAAATACTAAAGGGCCCGATAATCCATGCCTAACTTTTACAGATATTTTCTCACCTGGATCATGACAAGAACTAACTTAATCACATCTGGAATGTCAGCTCATTTCCTACTGGAGGAGCTTGCAGAGACAGGCACCGAGAGACCGCGATCTGTTTTCTTCAGGTACTGGACACAGACAGCAGCGATCAGTTGGAGCAGGAAAGGTGGGAGCTGACTGGAGCGGGGAGGGGAGTGCGTTCTGGGCTGCTTCCCCACCACTATCACTAGCCACCCGCCCCACCCCTCCGGGGCCTTGTGGGGATGAGCGGAACCCCACAGGGACAGTTTATAGCTCTTCAAAGGTGCCCTGCAGACTGGCTGGGTGGGACCAGGTTTCTAAGGCTTTTTTACTCTGAGGGAAAGGAGCCTCAGAGCTACCAGAGCAGCTTGAGCTTCTCAACTTGGAAGCACCAGGATTTCTTGCCTCAGTTTGATGGAAGTGTGTTTTGCCTGGGCCTCTGGAGATCAAAGATTTTACTTCTCAGTTTTCTGCTGTGACATGGTTAGCTCACCTGTTTTTCCTGCAAAGGATGAAATGGGTTGTTCTACTGTCTCAAGAGAGATGGCTCTGGTGAAGAGAGCCCATCATCAGCACAAGTGACAAGTCACTGAAAGGTGCCTTTCCAGCACTTGCCAGCTGCTTCTCAGGGTAAAGGTCAGGGAGGGAGAGGAAACTGTGACAGCTGAAAGCAAGACAAGAAGAGAGAAGTGATGCGAAGGCGACAGAAATGGCTGGGCTCCTGTTAAAAGTGAAATGCTAAAGATACAGGGGGAAACTGATAAAATAGAAAAATCAGAGAAGCAAGATCAAGAGAAAATAGAACTATTTCTAAAAATAGGGGCTGGGGAGATGGGCCAGTCAATAAGTCTTTACCACACAGCCATGAAAACCTAAGTTTGGATCTCCAGCACCCAGATAAAGTAGCTGGGTGTGGTGTCACATGCCCATAACCCCTGCAGGGAAGAGGGAGGGGCAGGAGAAGGATCCTGGGAACTCGATCGACAGCAGCCAGTATAGCGGAATTCATGAGCTCCAGTCTAGGAAGAGACTGTCTCAAAAGCTAGGATGAAGACACCATGCTAATTCTCTGGCTTCCCTGAGCGTGTGCGCGAGTGTGAGTGCACACACACCACACACACACACTCGCACAGTCAGGCACTCATATACTCACACGCATTCACGTACTCACATACATGTATATACACTTGTACACATACATGTACACACACAGTCACACACATTCACATACACACATTCACACATAAATTCAGACACACAGACACACTCATACACTTACACATTCACACACACATACACACTCACTCTCTCACACAGTCACATACACAGTTGCACACTCACTCATACACACTCACACTCACACTCACATACATTCATACACATACACACTTACAAAATACACACACTCTCACATACACATACACACACACACACACACACACAAACATGAGCACGAGATAGAGAAAGAAAGAGGGGAGGAGAATAAGCCAAGGCTATACAATTACAGAAACTTCCCGAAACCTACTTGGGTTTGGATAGAACAAAAGACCAGGTAACAAACCACTTATAGAAGTGCTATTTTATGAGTGAGAGGAAGTAGTTAGTAAGATGGAAGATGGTGTCAATGTACCTTAAATTTATTTAATTCACAACCTCCTTCATAGTTTAAAGAACTCGATGGTTAAACAAGAAAGCTGATTTCTAAAGCAAATACCAAGGATATCTAGTCTTAGTATCTATTATTCCCAGAAAATTTATTTCCCAGGAAAAAAATATTTCAGCTCTGTCAGTTGGGCCTTGGGTCCCGGGCTCTGCCTGTCTCCTCTTCCCCAGCACTGGCATCACAGGTGCGCACTGCCACACTTGGGTCTTTATAGCAGTGTTAAGAACTCAAGCCCGCACATTTGTGTGTGGACAGCAGCTCAAGGAAAGTAACTGCTAATCATCCCTGAGATCATTTCTGGTAATATTTCAACCAAAGTTGTTTTCAGTATATCAAATGCCGTGGACATAACAAACCTCCTCACCAAGCGACGTGGAAGAAGGACCTTGAGGACCAAGTGCTTCCGATGAAAGGATAAAAAATACAGCCTAACTTTCTAATGACCCCAAGAAGTCAGTAATTTAAAATGCTATCTCACTCCAAAGAAGCTCTAACTCTAGCCTTCTAAGGAGCCCCAAACACTTCATATTCCTTGAACCAGCTTTGTTAGAAACTAGGTGAACGGTCATATTCCAGAGCCTGCCCTTTGTTAAGAGCTAGGCAAAAAGACCTTGAGAAGGTGATCCTGGCCCCATAAGGTAACTGGAAACGAGTTAATTATCTGCTTATCTTGCTTCTGTAAACTGCTTCCACCATTACCCCCACCCAGGAGCTCATGTAGCTGTAGACCTCAAAGAAAATAGGAAACTAATTGGTCCACAGAGCACAGGCTCCAATAATTTAAACTGATTGGCCTAAAAGCTATGGAGTAGTACAAATCGATTGGCTCGCACTACATGGGCTCTCGATGCTAAGGAATGATTGGTTTATGATTCACGGGCTTTGTTGTAAACTTATAAAAGCTGTCCCAATTCTGCACTCGGGGTCCCACAGTCTTCTACCCCTGCGTGGTGTATGACTGTGGACTGGAATAAAAATCCTCTTGCTTATTGCAGCGAGACAGTTTCTCGCGAGTGATGTGAGTGTTGCCTTCCGAGGCATGGGGCACTGGGGCGCCCTCGTTTTTCGGGTTTTACACCATCTGCAGAGGAATCTTGGCGTCACTGTCAGCTTTCATATCCTGAAAGTTGACTATCTGACATTTCACAAATCTGTTGAATTAAGTGGGGAGGAGGGGCCCCAAAACCACAGAAATGGAAGAGATGACACCTAAATGTGTGACAAGAATCTTACATCTACCAAATCAGAATAGTACACATTCCAAAAGCATAATTTTAATGCAGGAGATAGTGTGCTGTAACTCTTCTGTTTTTTCTGATACTGCAAAGATGGCTACTATCCTGACTCACCCCCTTACAAGTAGGATGTGTAGCTGGGAAGAAGACATGTAAGAGATTCAGGGCCAAGTCCCAGACTTAGGAAAGATGTAAACCAGAACCAGGGAACACTGGGCCATCCCCTACCCCAACCCCAAGTCATGGAAATGTACCAGGAACCAAAGTGACTTTTGTTTACAGTACTGAAAAGGGCTCAGTCTCCCACTGAGCTCTCTCCCCAGCCTACACCTCCCCTTTTCATTTTGAAACAGTCTCATTAAATATCTCTGACTGTGAACATAGTGGAACATGTGTCCCTATTACATGCTGGAGAATCCTCTGGGTATATGCTCAGGAGTGGTATAGCAGGGTCCTCCAGTAGTACTGTGTCCAGTTTTCTGAAGAACTGCCAAACTGATTTCCAGAGTGGTTATACCAGCTTAGAATCCCGCCAGCAGTGGAGGAGTGTTCCTCTTTCTCCACATCTTCGACAGCATCTGCTATCCCTTGAATTTTTGATCTTAGCCATTCTGACAGGTGTGAGGTGGAATCTCATGGTCATTTTGATTTGCATTTCCCTGATGACTAAGGATGTTGAACATTTCTTTAGGAGCTTCTCAGCCATTCAGTATTCCTCAGTTGAGAATTCTTGGAATGTCAGGCCTGGGAAGCAGTAGTGGGTGGTTTAGTGAGCAGGGGAATGGGGGGATGGGATAGGATGTTTTTTGGGGGATGGGGGGACCAGGAAAGGGGATAACATTTGAAATGTAAATAAAGAAAATATCTAATAAAAAAAGAAAAAATATCTCTGGCTGCTGTTCAATGTGCTGTGTAGCCCAGACAAGCCTTGGACTCGCTCTCTTCCTGACTCAGCCTCCCTAGTAGCCAGACAACCCAGCTCAGCAACCATAGCTTTCAGACACAGGTGCCTATGGCTACAGGTTTGCACAAATTGATTCGAATGTCTAAAGAGAGTAAATTCCTTAGATGGGTTACATGATGTGTTCTCAATAAATCGTCCTGTAGGTGTAGGATCCATCCCCTTTCTGTTCACCAGGCCGAGGAGGCTCATTTAGCCAATTGCCTGCCTTGCAAGCCCAAGAACCTCAGTGTAACCCCATAAACCACGTGGAGAATACAAAAGCTGCGTGTGGCAGTGTCTACTCATCATTGCAGTCCCAGGGAAAGCTGAGACAGGCAGATCCCCAGGGCTTGCTGGAAGCCAGCTGAACTGGTGATCTCCGGGTCAGTGAGAGACACTTCCTCAAAAGTCAAGACAGACAGAGCCTAAGCGCCACCACCCAGGACCGATCCCTGGCTTCCATACACATGGGCTCCTTGTCCCCATGTGCTCCCCTCTGTGCCTCACAATCTTGGTAGCTGCTTTGAAAGGATAGAAAAAATACAGCCTAACTCTAATGACCCCAAGAAGTCAGAAGTTTAAAATGCTATCTCGCTTTGTTAGAAACTAGGTAAAAGGTCACATTTCAGAGCCCGCCCTTTGTTTAGAGCTAGCAGAAAGGCCTTGAATAGGTGATCCTGGCCCCATAAGGTAACTGGAACTGGGCTAAGCTTATCTTGCTTCTGTACCCCCATGCAGGAGTTCATGCAGCTGTAGACATTATAGGAAAGTAATTGGTCCACTGAGCACGGGCTGCAATAATTTAAACTGATTGGCTCGCATTTCGCGGGCTCTCCATGCTAAGAAATGATTGGTTTGTAATCCGCGGGCTTTGTTGTAAGCTTATAAAAGCTGTCTTGATTGGCTCGCATTTCACAGGCTCTCCTTGCTAAGAAATGATTGGTTTGTGATTCGCGGGTTCTGTCGTAAACTTATAAAAGCTGTCGCAATTCGGCACTCGTGGTCTTCAGTCCTCTACCCCTGCGTGGTGTACGGCTGTGGAACCCAGAGTTCTGGAATAAAGAAATCCTCATGCTATTGCATCGAGACCGTTTCTCGCGAGCGATTTGGGTGTCACCTTCCAGGGTGTGGGGTGCTGGGGCACCCTTGGTTTTGGGGGGGGTCTTACAGCTTAAATCTCCTACATAAATTAAACCAAAATGTATGTCTAAACATTTTACATCAGTGAGTATATTTAATTATAAGCAAGATAATCTGGTTATTTTATTGAGGCACAGATTACAATGTCACATGAAAATGTAGTTCTGGGACATCAGAGATAGGTTTTGCATAGTGAGATGTAGCTTCATGTTCCTGAATCTAAGGACAGATGAACCCCAGGAATGGTAAAAGGGTGGCACTAGTGTCAGCCTAACCCACATTACCCCCTGGCCTCAGTGTGGACAAAGTCCATTGTCCCCAGGTCTCACACCTGCCCCAGTCAGTATTTCATCCCATGTTTCATGTTTGGCCTGGGGCACATGTCCAGCTTCAGCTTTTGTGTGCACTCTCTTGCAAGGTCTCCCCAGCATTTGTGGCACCTGTCAGATGCAGGAGATGACCTCTGTAGTAATATAAAGGGCAAAGCCTGTGCCCTGTACTTTAGCACCAATACTTAACATTAATCTAGCACCCTCCATTGTAAACACCCAGTTCAATTTCACACAGAGGACACTGCCAACACCCCACCCCCATCCAGTCTCTCTATAACTACAGATCTGCAAATCTTCAGAGGAATGTGCTTCGTTGTCAAAAGCACATCAAACTATCAAATAAGGAAACCCGCAAACAGGTCTGGCCAAGCTGACATTTAGAAGCGGGTCTGGTAAACAGTGTGCCGTGTTGGTTTTTATTTAGCTTCACCTGATCCTGCACAGACTCTTGTGTGCCTTGAGAAATGTTAATATTTGCACATAAGAGAAATACAATCTTTCCTTTCCCTCCCTGTCCCTGGTCTCTGAGCAAACACATTCTATGAATACAAGAGTAGCAGAAGGGAAATGGACTTTGTCATAGATGCCAGAACAACTCAGATGGCAGAACAGTTTATAAACATCATTCCACATTCATATATTTGCTGAATTTTGTTGCAAAGCTTTTGTTGTTCAATTTTGTTTGCAGCATGAGCGCAAACAAAATCTACCAATCAGAAAATTCTTAGCTTTATTAAGATCTTTCAATTATAAGTTTATTTTAACCAGGAGGAAAAGGAATCAGACCTTGGGCCTCAGAGCCAGGGTTTGCCATTCATCTTCTGGAACCATCTTCTGCAGATGTGGAAGCTACAACTGTACTCCTGGCCACCTGCTATTGCCTCCTTGGTGAGGACAAAGGCTTGGACACCCAGCTCTAACGGAGCTGAGATGGTTAGTTTTAAATGTCAATTAGAGGCAACATAGAATCACTTGGGAAAGGACTATAATGAAGGATTATCTGGATGAGATTGGTTTGTGGGCATATCGGTCAAGCGATTGTCTCATTTAACTTAATTGATAAGGGAACAGTGAAGCAGGCAGCAGCCTTTTGGGGTGTGGGTCAATAGACTGCGGAAGAGTAGTTAACGTAAGCTGAGCACTAGGCATGCACGTGTCCATTCTCTGTCTGCTCTTGACTGTGGATTTAGGATTTATTATTTATGTGCATGTGTGTTTATGCATGTGCTTATGTGCATACAGGTGCCTGCAGAGGCCAGAAGAAGGCATAGGATTCCCTGGAGCTGAAGTTACAGGACACCATGAAGTTATGAGACACCATGGGGATGCTGGGAATAGAACCCTGGGGCTCCTCTGCAAAAGCAGCAAGTTCTCTTGTTCACCAAGCTGTCTCTCCAACCCCTTCCTACTCTCTAGGTGAATTTACCTCATTGAGTTCTCACACAGTGAAGACAAATCTCTCTTATGTCTCAAACATGACACTGACTGTAGTATTGAATCTCACTCTCAAGATCTCTTTGCTTCCCAGAGGGACCCCCACCTAAATACTAAATACTGTCACACTGAGGACATGGGCTTTAACTACATGAATTATGAAGAACACAGACCTTCAGCTCATGCTCAGGTTTATTAAAAATATGTAATTAAGTAAATGCTGAGGCCGATGTGGTCCTGGTGAGGACAGAGTGACATGGTTCCTACCCCTGTGATAGGGACCTGGTGTGAGCCCCACAAGTGTTACTGGTGCTGTGCATGTAAGGCTTGCTTGTGTAATAATGCACACATTTGCTGGACCCACTAGCAGTGGAGGACTCTTTCCTTCTGAAGAATGTCCCTACTGTTAATGTTAATGACTCTATGATAATTAGAAACAGCAGGAGTCTAGGAGTCACAGGTAGGGCTAATGTTTCAGCAAAAAGGTAAACACTGGGACCTTCAGGACGCCCTTCAGGCTCTGGGAAAGAGCTCCAAATACATGAGTTCTAAAATATATAATCTCTCAACTATGCAAAAAGTAAGGATGCAACATTAATTATATGAGGGGCTTCACGAATCTAAAGGAACAAAAGCAGTGGCGTTGTGGGCCAACGTGTTAGGAACTTACTAAGGGAGGGAATAACGAGATTTAGGGAGTGGGCATCGCAGGGGATCCCACCCAGCTAGTGTCTGTTTATGCAAAGACTGATGAAGTTCAGGATCAGCCTAGGACAGAGCATGGTGGAAACGGTCATTTCAGGGCAAGATCCCAGCAACTACTTTATCATCTGTGCTTAACAAAGGCAGACAGATCTCTGAATTCTTTTGCAACATTAAGAAAAAATGTATGCTTGCTGTCAAATCAAATCAAAGGGCTGGGGTCACAGGATTGTAAAATAATCAAAAGGAAATCTGGAGTAAATGAGTGGATTGATGTGTAAAATAAAAGACTGGGCCTGTGTTCTGCTGGAGAAGAGCTATCCAGAGAATGTTTTTAGGAGAAAAAGAGAACTGCTTAGAGAACACACACACACACAAACACACACATATATACACACACACTCACACCCACATACACACATACATACACATATACACACACACACAAACACACACGCACACAGATACACAGAGACACACACACAAACACACGCACACTCACACCCACATACACACACATACACACATACACATACATACACATACATACACATATACACACACAAACACATACACAGGCACACAGAGACACACACAAATGCACACACACTCACACCCACATACACACACATACACACATACACATATATACACATATACACACACAAACACACACATACATACACACACATACTCACACACACAGACACACACATACACACATACATACACATATACAAACACACATATACACATACACATATACACACAGACACACACATACACACATACATACACATATACAAACACACATATACACATACACATATACACACAGACACACACACATACATACACATATACACTTACACATACACACATACATATACACACACAAACACATACACACACACTCACACACATATACACATACACATATACACACACAGATACACACAAACATACATACATACACACACATACACACACACACACACACACACATTCACAAACAAGCAGGACAAGGACAGAGAGATCTCCAGCGAAACAGAGAGAGAAGCAGACTGGAAAAGCTTTATCAAGCAGAACACAGGTCGGCAGCTTGGCCCCACAATTTGACTTCCAGTCATTCTTTTTGCTGCCTCCAGACACCCTTCTCTCAGAACTCCTCTCCAAGCTGAGGCTGGTCCTTGGCAAGTAAAGGAGATATTCAGTGATCTACCGATCTTATGTGATTTACGTTTATAAATGCATTCTAACATCAGGTATTATATGAATAATGCAGTGATTTCTGCAATTTAAAGTTCAATGTTTTCTTAATTCATCCTTAACAGCTATGTCTTTGTCCTCACTTTCTTAGTTTCACGGTCCAGCTGCCCCCAGTGGTATCATGTTTAGTTTTAAGGTACCAGGAATGATATGGCACAAGAAATTTAATTCAAACCTCATTTGTGATGTCAATGGGGTAACTCTTTCTAGTGTCGCATTGAAAACTGAAAGCTATTGACAATAACATCCTATATTTCGTATGTATGGGAGTAATAAATAAATATATACAGTGCACCTGCTCTCTTTAAACCTCATTTACTGCATCAGGTAAACCCTAGCATGATCTCCAGTCAAAGCTGTGATTGTACATATAGGCGTGTATTGCCTCCTCAATTTGACTGAATTCTGAGTGATTGGCAGCACCCTCGGCAGTCTGGGAGACAGTCTAAAAGCTCTCAGCAACCAGGAAAATTAGCAATTCAGGAGCTTGGGGGCAAAACTCAGTTTATAACAAGCCTTGGTTCTCCCTTCCCTCTTTCTCCTTCAAGGGCGTTCATGTGGATCCCCTCTCACACCCAGTTTACTTGTCTATGCAGCAAGGCCAGAAATCTGAAGTGTCGCACATGCTAGAAAATTATTATATATTGAGAAGCGAAGAAGAAAGAACTAAAGATGTGCAGTCTAGAGACTGGAAGTCTGTCTTGTCAGATCTTAAATCTGTTTATAAAATCTTTTTGCTTTGAGTATTTTTTCCTATCCTTTTACCCAGTGGTGCAATCTATCAATCACTGATGGTAAGGCGTGTTTCTTGGAAGTAGCAGAAGCATGGATCTTGTTTTCTGCTGGTTGGTCTTTTTGCCAGAAGAATTGAGAATGTTAACATTCAGAGCTACGATTAAAGGCGCGTGCTAATTCCTGTCATTCTGTGGATCCTGTGATGTTTTCCTCAGATCTCTTGATTACCTGACCTTGTGTTGATTACTTGTTCCCTATGACCTCTAGGCTGTTTATCCTCTCCAGATTGAAGTATTCCTTAGGTATCATCTCTAGAGCTGGTGTAGTGGAAATAAGTATCTGGTTGCTCTAGAAAGTTGTTTTTGTTTTTTGTTTTTTAATTTTTACTTCCCTTTTTTTCAAGTTATAGTAGTCTAGGTGAACAGGTGATCTTTTAGAACTCGGAATATACCTTTTCAGTTCCTTTTGTTTGTAAAAGTTCCTGTTTAAAAAATGCAGGGTTATTCCAGTGGACCTGCCTTTATAAATCACTTATCCTTTTCTCTTGAAGATCTTAATATGCTTGCTTTATTCCCTTACTGGTAGGCACCAGGAGTAGAGTCAATGGGAAAATTGTGAGCTCAGTCAATGGTCTGAACTTGGGGGCCCTCACCTTTCTGTGGCACAAGCCAGGGAAACCTGCTAAGGGTCTAACCTAGAGAGCAGAATCCAGCACTTCGCCAGCCCAGCACCAGATCGTTGTGATTAGACTTTTCCAGTCTTTTTTGGGCTTGTTGATTCCACCCATAAACCGGCAGCTGAACTGAATACATGGTAAAGTTCTTTGCTAATTAAATGGGTAATTATTTAGAACCTGTTTTTGTCAGTATTTAACAATGCTAATGCCTTTAAATTCTACAGCACAGTGTCGTATGCAATCGTGGCCATGGCTCTCTTCCCCCACTCCATCTTTCCTTTTGGCTAAAATGTTAACATTTATGTTTACCTGTGACCGCCTCTATAGTGTTCGTACAAACTCAACTAAGCTTGCTGGCCTCTGAGGTCATGCAACCTGGTAGCATTTCCCAGCATCCCTCAGCACCTTCTCACTCACCTGTCCCATGGTAGGCTAAGAAGAGTGAATTTACCGAATTTTCCTCATCCCCCCCCTTCCCTACTGTGCAAAATGAGCAGAACATTTTCATTTCCAACGCCAGCAGTGAAAATGTCCCTCTGCCACGACACAGAAGGGCACGAACATAGAGACAATACATTTATTTAGAGGGTGAGAACGTCTTTTCACTAGAAACAGAATGAACAATCATCCGCAGAGCTTTAAATAGCAAACATCTGTTTTTCCCAATGTATTCCCAACACCCTGAACCTCTTGATTAGTTGTTCTCTGAGAACTGTTTCTGAAAGACATAATGAGGCAGTTTAAGGATGAGTTGTAAGCCATCTTCAAAATAAAATGAAGAAAAATGTTTCTGCTCTGGGTAAGGCTGGTTGAATCCAGATCTGCCAGTTCCCATCACATAGACAGGTCACAGCTCTTTCATCAGTTTTCTCTGAATCAACAGTTCCATTAACTATGTCAAGCAAAGCTCAATGTAAGTAAGTAGCACAGATACCGAGGCAGTGCCCTGGTCTGCCAGGCCAGTGCTGCCCACAGGACCAAAGGGCTTTTGCTCAACCAAGCCTGACGTGGCAGTGTGGGAAGTAATGAGGCTAAGCACCTCTGTGAGTGGAACACAAATTCAGACACATCATGGGGGTAGATTGCATGGCACACACACACACACACACACACACCAGCTGATTTTATTCCTCATAGAGCTGGAGACCTATGCACACCCTCACCAGGAAGCTATTTAGATGGCGGTCCACATCACATGGATACAGCAGAGGTCTTGATTTCTTCAAGAGCATCCCCATTGAGAAGCCAGATCTTTCCATTTGATGCCTTTACCTCCTGTTTCCAACCTCTCTACTCTCAACATCTTACTATCGCTTGCTTATTGGGGCTGACCTCAGTGCAGCAAAGCAGCTCAGGTCATGGCCGCAGGGGCTTGTGATTCTCACATCACAGTGAACAAGGAAGTGAAAGAACCAGGTACTGGAATGGAGCCTTTCCCGACCATGCCTACTGACCAATGTCTCCACCATGTCCTCGTCTTCCGTAGGTCCCGCAGCACTACCAATTGAGGGACAGTATTTAAGTCATAAGTACCTACTATCAGAAATCATGCTGTCTGTAACATGTGAGAGAACCTATGCACATAATAGACGTGCATATGTATATGCTCAATACATATTTACTGAATGAGAATCTCTGAAAACTAATCCTATGAATGGAAGCTACATGAGACCCCCCTGAAAGGGGCCTTTTCTCACTGTACCCAGCTTCTCTTCTCTCACTGGACGGCAAACCCTTGCTGGTTGCCAGTCCCTTCTGTTGTGTGTAAACTCCTTAAGAACAAGAGCAACTCACTACTATGCTACCATCACCTGATATAATTCTTAACCTGGAATAAATTCCTATCAGTGAGTATTAAAGGGAAGAAATAAGGGTGAGAAGGAAGACACGGAACTCAGAACATGTGGATAAAGACAAAGATAAACCCTGAAGAGGTGGGAAATGACCACAGACATGTCTCACATTCCAGACAAAACTGTCACTAATGCACCGGTGAAGGTTGACATCAGAGGGCTTTAAAGTCCTCACTAAGTGTCTGTGCTCCAACTGCTCAACGCTGCCACCATCGTTGGGGCTTTGGGTTGGTCTGAGCATTCAGATATAGAAGAAGGAAATGAGCGCCTGGCTCTGGGCATCTGCGTGACCAATGTGATGGGACACAGTTCAGACTGTGTGCTAACTCCGCGCCTTTGATGAAGTGTCCATGTGACCCGGGCGCTGCAGTACTGTGTTATACAAGCATGCGATATCAAGGCAGGTCAGATTCATGGGTCCTGGTGGGAAAAACTTCAGCTTATTTAGTTTACCTCAGTCTTTTCATGTCAAGGTAAAAATCATTACAGTGTTGTAAGCATTTGCTTGATCTGTGATTCGAGTCTGGAAAAATAAAGTTCAAATTGTGTGAAGCCAAGCTGACCCTCAGCAGTACAGTACAAGTCACCCATGCCACTCAGGGGGAGGAGATGGCTTTACTTGGGTTTCATGTTACTGCAGGAAAGAAAACCTCTCATGAACATGTCCATTAATAAAGTATGGACATTTGGGGGACAAGAGGACATGGACAGTAATTCTCAAAGGAAGATACACAAATAGACAATGATCCATGGAAATAATTGGAGAAATGCAAATCTCCTTTCACACCTGTCAGAGGCTATTATAAAAAAGACAGAAGATGATGAGACAGAAGATGATGATGAGGATTTGTGGGAGACAGAAGATGATGAGGAGGATCTGTGGGAAAATGAGCCCACATCTTCTGTTAATAAAGATGTAAATTGATGCAGACTGTCTTAGTCAGGGTTTCTATTCCTGCACAAACATCGTGACCAAGAAGCAAATTGGGGAGGAAAGGGTTTATTCAGCTGACACTTCCACATGGCTGTTCATCACCAAAGGAGGTCAGGACTGGACCTCAAGTTGGTCAGGAAGCAGGAGCTGATACAGAGGCCATGGAGGGATGTTCCTTACTGGCTTGCTTCCCCTGGCTTGCTCAGCCTGCTCTCTTATAGCACCCAGGACTACCAGCCCAGGGATGGCACCACCCACAATGGGCCCTCCCCCCTTGAACACTAATTGAGAAAATGCCTTACAGCTGGGTCTCATGGAGGCATTTCCTCACCTGAAGCTCCTTTCTCTGTGATAACTCCAGCTTGTGTCAAGTTGACACACAGAACCCGCCAGCACACAGACATTATAGAGGACTAAGTGGAAACTGCTGGGGGATTAGAAACAGGATGAATATATTATCCACAGATCCCAGTTCTGAGTACCCACCCGCATATGGGAACCAGTCCGTGGAGAAATGTCTGTCCTCCATGTTCACATTCACCAAAACCACATTATGCAGTCTAAGTGATGTCAACGGATGAACGAATGGATAAGTGAAATGTGGTGGGTGCGCACAGTACAACACTGGTCAGCCGTGCAAAGAAGAAAAGTCAACTATTCGCTCTATATGGCACAAGTAGATCAGAGAACATCATGCATAAAGAGGCGGGCAATGCATCTTCTCATTCATATGCAGAGTCGAAGTAATCGGACTAACGGGAGCAGGACACAGAATAGTGGGACCTGAGGCTCAGATGTGGAGAAGGATGCGGACAATGATCAAAGGGTACAAACTTCAGACCGGAAGAATGTCCGAGTTCTCTTAGATCTATTGATACACATAGCCAATAACAAGAATGCTAAGAGTAAACTTCAAAGTCTCCTCATTACAAAAAAAGTTAAACAGTTGTACTAGTTAGTTCACATGTTAACTAGCTTAATTTAGTTATTATTCACTGTGTTCATAATTCATAACATCTCTGTATAGTCTATAAATGAATGCAATTGTAAGTGTCAACTCAAAACAATTCTACAAAGAATCTCGGTGTTTTTAAGAGCAGCTGCAGAAAGCACCATTCCTTATGAACAGAACGCCTTCCAATGTGTGTTGTCTAGCCAACAGCGAACGCATCTAGAGAAGTGAAAACCACCACCCACGACAGCACACACAGCCAGCCCTCCTCTCAACTGTAGATTGAACAGGCCTATGTCCTCCAAGGGAAATTCCTAGCTAGCACAGGTCGTGGAGGATAAGACAGCACTTATCTACAGACAGGCAAAAAGCAGTAACAACCAGTCTAGACTGTACCCAAGACTATGGACTAAAGCACAGCTGTAGAACCAAATGTGGGCACAGCATGCCGGGCCAGGGTCAGGCGGGCTGGATCCTTCACAGGGCTATTAAACAACAAAGCATCTGACTTCATGTGAGGAGCTTCCCTAAACCTCAGGGACGTGAAGAGTGGCCTTGTGAGCCACCTATGACTCCAGCACTCAAGAAGTTAAAGACGGAGAATTACTATGCATTTCAGATTAGCTTGGCCAGTCTTAGCTGTTGTGTGAGACATTGCCTCAAATGAGGGAGGCCCACCAAAATTAAACTTCTGAGAACTTGATAATGATTGAACACATGAGGGTGACAGTCACCGCAGACACTGTGAGCTTAGCAAGTTGAACTTAAATAGCCTTAAACACTCTATCTGGTAGGCACCTAGCATGTGTAGAGCTTATGATGAGCGTAAAGGAGAAACACAGGGTCCTGCTGCTCCGTGGCCACTGTCCAGACTACACAGTCCCATGGACATAGGATGCAGAGGAAGATCCTCCTACCACAGGCTTCAAGAGCCTGAAGTTTTAGACATTCTGTAAGTCCCTGCTTTATCCCACACACATCAAGTGGCCTTGGGATCATTAGTTTCTAGGGTTGTTGAGTGACATTACCGGATGATGTCACTCCCTATCAGGCTGTCATCAGTGGCAGTCATCATGCCCAGGTGGCAGCATCCCAGGGTGAGGGCACAGGTGGCTTGGCTCAGCAGTAAGTTTATTAAAGGTTAGAGAGGAGTAGGTGGAAAGGGAGGGAGAGAGAAAGGAAGGAGCAAGGGGAGAGATAGCAGAGGCTATACACACATGTTCTGTCAAGACTGGATGGGGATTGAAATGTCAAACGGAGGCAGTGGAAATCACTGGTGAATTTTGGGAAAGGAAAGTAACACAGTCAAAGCTTCCTTCCATCCTTCCCTCCTTCCCTCCTTCCCTCTGTCTCTTCCTCCCTCCCTTCCTCCTTCCATCCCTTCCTCTCTCCCTCTTTCCCTCCCTCACTCCCTTACTCCCTCACTCCCACACTCCCTCCCTCACTCCCACACTTCCTCACTCCCTCCCTCACTAGCTCCCCCTCTCCCTCCCTCCCTCACTCCCTCCATCACTCACTCACTAGCTCACTCTCTCACTCCCTCCTCTCCCTCCCTCCTTCTCTCCTTCCCTCCCTCCCTCCATCACTCACTCACTCCCTCCATCACTCACTCACTCACTCCCTCACTCTCTCCCTCCCTCCCTCCCTCTGTTACTCCCTCCCTCCATCACTCACTCACTAGCTCACTCCCTCACTCCTTCCCTTTCTTACTCACTCACTCACTGTTCCTCACACACAGGCCTCAGAGAAGCCCATGGAGCAGTGGGGAGCCACCAGGAAACACTGGCAATATGAGGCACATTATTACCCACGTTCCCTTCCAGGAGGGCCCGGGCTAAGGCTTTCACAGGTGAGCCAGCAGTATGGCAGGAGAAGGTAATCTCCAGAGGGCTTTAGCATTCTTCCACAGATGTCCCTGCACTTTAGTTTAAAGAAATAGGTGATGTCCATAGAGCTCCAAACACATATTTAGATTTCTCCTACCCATCTGGTGAGTACCTCAATATGACCAGGCTTCCCCAGATCAACTCTTCAATGCATGAGCCTCTGCCAGCCCCTGCCCCAGCCTCCTCAACTCCAGGAGCAAGGCAGGTGCTTCCACCCTCAGACACTGCCTTACCAGCCCCTCCTCCACACAGAGCCTGAGTCCAGAGCCAGGTAGAGTCTCGCTTGGGTATTAATCTTAGCTCTCTTCTTCTCCAGGTTTTAATAATTTCCTAGCTGGGTCATCGAAGTGGCTCTCTAAATGGCCCATTGTCTTCCTAGCCCTCCATCATTCTGAATCTAGGAGAGCAGGGCAGTCCATTCCACTGTTCAACAAATGGACGCCATATCTCAAGAGACTTTTCCAGGGAACAAAACAATCTCGGTCCTTGTTTCTCACAGACTAATGGTCTTGACAACACAGTCATGATGTCATCGAGAAAAAAGTTGTCAGAGGTAGTAAATACAGTTAGTGTGTCAGAGAGTGGATGGAAAGTGGGGTTGTCACGAAGGGCTTTGGGGCAGATCACTGTTGAGTTCAAAGCTGGATGACAAGGAATGATCCATTGCTGTCCGGGAGCAAAGCATTTCAACAGAAAAATAACAGGATGATGTCACCGGTGAACAGGAGCACAGGCTTGGAACATTTCCAACAGAAGGGGGGAAAGGGAGGGGAGAAGGGAGGGGAAGGAAGGCAGGAAGCGGGAAAGGCCAGTCCTGGGGCTCACACACATGTGGAGAACAACCAAGCAGCGGAAGGGAGATGGCTAGAGAGGCGATAAGGTGACAGAAGCTGACTGGTGTGACACCAGGAAGCCCAGGGCAAGAGGGGTCTCAGGAGCAGAGAGAGGTCAGCTTGTCTGCTGCTGCTGCACGACTGTGTGACAGCAGGCATTGCTCACCAGGCTTTTCCAGAACAGTTGCACTGAGGTCAGGTGAAAGACCCTGTCTCCAGTCAGGGGCACTTTCCAGCAAGTGGCTCAGGAAATGGACAGTACTTACCTTTCACTCCCTGATGGGTGAGTGACTCCCAGGAGCCCTCTAGCCTTTAAATCAGACTGAGAATGAGGCAGCCAGCTGAGCTACTCTTGGGCTCTCTCCACCATGCAGAGAGCCATTGTTAAACCACCTGGTCACATGTGTAAGCCAATCTAAATCCCCCTTTAAAACTCCATATACACCTACTGTTTCTGTTCCTCTGGAGAACTGTTAATTACATCAGCGTCTGTAGAATAAAACAGCTAGCTGTTTTATTTAGACATGGAACTGTGTCTAACCCTTTGGTGGACTTGCTGGTCCTCACCTCCCAGCATTCCTCTCTGCCCATCAGCCCCATCTCTCACTCATGCCACTCCTCACACACGGCATGCAGGTCCTGCTCACACACGGCCATTTCCAGGGTCCTGCTCACACACGGCCATTTCCAGGTCAGCTGTTCTCAAGCCTCTGACTTGAAGCCATGCTACTGACTCTTCTTGGGTTGCCTTTACTCTGAAGCTTTCTAGAGCCTGGCTAGTCCAATTCCTGCTAGCAGCTGCAGAGGAACCAGCTGTTCAAGACAATGGTTTACTTTTACTTCCTTCATTGTGACTTTAAAAAGACTTGTCAACAAATGGCACACTACAGCTGTAGGCCTTGCCTTAACCTCTGCTCCAGATCAAAACTGATTATGGCCTCTTCCCAGACAATTTTACATTTGTGGTTTGTTTTTCGGGGACTCTGGGCTTTGCCTACTGTGACTTTTCCTTGTGTTTTCTACATAGGGATTAACACTGCCTTTGGATATTTAACTTCCTCTGACAGGAACACCAATTATTTCAATTTAGACAAAACCCCGAGACTTGCATAATTTAGGGAGACAGTATTGTGAAGATAGTTTGAGAAGTTCTCTAAGGAACACAACACAGACTTCCTCAGAACTTGGCGAGGGGCTGTGTGTTTATCTCCTAGGCCTGAGCTAAGCTTTTCTCTCTGACTCTTGGCATTAAGAGCAGAGCCAAAGGGACTGAAGAGATTTCTGATGGTTAAAAGCACTGGCTGGTGTTGCAGAAGATCCGAGCTCAGTTCCCAGCTCCCACATGGTGGCACACAACCACCAGTAACTCCAGTTGCAAAGGACCCACTTCTGGCCTCTGTGGACACTGCACATAGAGGGTGCATATAAATGCACTTCTCCATTGTTGGTGGGATTGCAGGCTAGTAAAACCATTCTGGAAATCAGTTTGGTGATTCCTCAGAAAATTAGACATAGTACTACCTGCTGACCCAGCTATACCACTCCTGGGCATATACCCAGAAGATGCTCCTACATGTAATAAGGACACATGCTCCACTATGTTCATTGCTGCCTTATTTATAATAGCCAGAAGCTGGAAAGAACCCAGATGTCCCTCAACAGAGGAACAGATACAGAAACTGTGGTATATATACACAATGGAGTACTATTCAGCTATTAAAAACAATGAATTTATGAAATTCTTAGGCAAATGGATGGAACTAGAAAGTGTCATCCTGCATGAGGTAACCCAATCACAAAAGAACACACATGGTATGCACTCACTAATAAGCGGAAGTTAGCCCAAAAACTCAAAATAAACAAGTTACAATTCACCCAGCACAGGAAGCTCAAGAAGAAGGAGGACTTAAGTGAGGGTGCTTTGGTTCCTCTAAGAAAGGGAACAAAATACTCACAGGAACAATAAGGGAGACAATGCGTGGAGCAGAGACTGAAATAAAGGCCACCCAGAGACTGCCCTATCTGGGGATTCATCCTATAAAGTCAACAATCCCTGACACTACTATAGACGACAAGAAGTATATACCAAAAGGAGCTTGCCATGGTTGTCTCTGGAGGGGCCCTGCCAGAACCTTACAAACACAGAGGCAGATGCTAGCAACCAATTATTGGACTGGGCATGGGGTCCCCAATGAAGGAGCTGGAGGGTGGTCCAGAAGAGCTGAAAGGGCTTACAGCCCCATGGGAAGAACAATGATTTCGACCACCCAGACACCCCAAGACTCCCAGGGACTGAACCATCAACCAAGGGGCACACATTGTTCCAGCCAAAAATGTGGCAGAGGAAGGCCTTGTTGGGCATCAGTGGGAGGAGTGGTCCTTGGTCAGGTAAAGGCTCAACAGAGGCCCCAACAAAGGGAAACCGAGTCGGGGGAGGTAGGAGTGTGTCGGGTGGAGGGGCATATATGTGGAGGCAGGGGAGGGAGGAGGGGTTGGGGGATCTTTGGGGAGGGAGGAAATTGGGAAAGGTTTTACCATGGCAATGCAAATGAAGATGATATTCAATAAATAAAAATTAAAAAAGTAAAGAAAAGAAAAAGAAAAAGAAAAAGCCCTGAGTGCACACGCTGCCGCCACTGTGGTTGCTGGGGCTCTGTGATTGTTTGAGGTCATGCTTGGGATTGAACCCAGGGACTCTCTCATGCCAGGCAAGCATCCTAGCTCTGAGCTATGTTCCCCAGACTTCTTTTCACTTTTTATTTTGAGATGAGGTCCTGCTCACTTGCTCATGTTGACCATGAACTTGTGATCTTTGTGAGACAACTCCCTGAGTAGCTTGGGAATATAGGCTTTAACCCACATGCCCCGCTGAGCGAGAGGCTTCTTAACTCAAGGTCCACTCAGTTGCGGGCAGTTAGATGCATTAGTGGGCTCTGGACACATCAGCACAACAGGGCAGCAGTGACCCTCATAGCTCACATTGTCTGTTGGGAAAAACCAAACTTCTCAGTTCTGAATTATACCCAGAACCCCTCGGGCGCTGCTTTGTTCCAGAGCTCGCCTTTCTTATTCTGCTCCTGTAGTGTCTCCCAGGCTCTACACATTGCCGCATCTGCCCCCACATGCAGTGCTTCTACAGCATCAACCCAACACTAACCGACCTTCATGATTATTGAATATAGAAGGTAACCTATGTGGCCTGGAGACCAACTTTTCCAAACAGAACAGGAAAAAAAAAACATAATGATCAAATCACCTTTTTGACAATATTATGGAACTTGCTCCAGATACTCTATTTTAAGTAAGCAAGAGCAGATGAGGCAACCAGTCAGGAAACGCTGTACTGTGTTTGTACGCTGAGGGGAGAGACCAGCAGGTAGACAAAAAGGGGTGGTGGAGACTGCCTGACAGACACACTGTGGAATCAATGGTGGGAAGGGAAGGTGGGGTCTCACTTTGCTGCTTTCCTGCTGGTTTGTTTGGAGCCAGTACCCCTGCTGTTCTGACAAGGACTTTACCTGCCAGGACATTTTCTTTTGTTCTTTTTTTTTATTATTTGATATATTCTTTATTTACATTTCAAATGATTTCCCCTTTTCTGGCTCCCTACTCCCTGAAAGTCCCATAAGCCCTCTTCCCTCCTCCTGTTCCCCCATCTACCCCTTCCCACTTCCCTGTTCTGGTATTTCCCTATACTGCTGCACTGCGTCTTTCCAGAACCAGGGGCCACTCCTCCGTTCTTCTTGGACATCATTTAATATGTGGATTATGTCTTGGGTATTCAAAGTTTCTAGGCTAATATCCACTTATCAGTGAGTGCATACCATGATTGATATTTTGAGACTGGGTTACCTCACTTAGTATAATGTTCCCCAGCTCCATCCATTTGTCTAAGAATTTCATAAATTCATTGTTTCTAATGGCTGAATAGTACTCCATTGTGTAAATATACCACATTTTTTGTATCCATTCCTCCGTTGAGAGACACCTGGGTTCTTTCCAGCTTCTGGCTACTACAAATAGGGCTGCTATGAACATAATGGAGCATGTGTCCTTATTGCATGCCAGAGAATCCTCTGGGTATATACCCAGGAATGGTATAGCAGGGTCCTCTGGAAGTGTCATGCCCAGTTTTCTGAGGAACCGCCAGACTGATTTCCAAAGTGGTTGCACCATCTTACAATCCCACCAGCAGTGGAGGAGTGTTCCTCTTTCTCCACATCCTCGCCAACTCCTGCTGTCTCCTGATTTTTTGACCTTAGCCATTCTGACTGGTGTGAGGTGAAATCTCAGGGTTGTTTTGATTTGCATTTCTCTAATGATTAATGATGTTGAACATTTCTTAAGATGTTTCTCAGCCATCTGAATTTCTTCATGTGAAAATTCTTTGTTTAGCTCTGTACTCCACTTTTTAATAGGGTTATTTGGTTTTCTGGGTTCTACCTTCTTGAGTTCTTTGTATATATTAGATATTAGCCCTCTGTTGGATTTAGGGTTGGTGAAGATCCTTTCTCAATCTGTTGGTTGCCATTTCATCCTTTTGACAGTGTCCTTTGCCTTACAGAAACTTTGTAGTTTTATGAGGTCCCATTTGTCAATTCTTGATCTTAGAGCATAAGCTATTGGTGTTCTGTTCAGGAACTTTTCCCCTGTGCCCATGTCAAGTGTCCCAATTCATTCCCTGGTAAGGGTTAGAAGAAGCCTGCCTGCTGCCTTCCCAGCTTCCAGAGTCTCCCAGCATCTTCCTTCTACGCAGGCCTGACTTCAGTCCTTAGATGGATGGTGGAGGCCTAACTTCAGTCCTTAGATGGATGGTGGAGGCCTGACTTCAGTCCTTGGATGGTGTGTGGTGAGTTCACAGAAACACCTATGTGGTGTCTGAAGGATCCCCAAAGCCCTGGATTAAAGTTATTTCCTCAAAGTGATTATCATGGATGTTTAGAGTTTAGTGTGTCTGTGTGTGTGTGTGTACGTGTATTCATGTGTGTGTAAGTGTGTACATGCCACAGTGTGTATGCGTGGAGCTCAAGGACGACTTGTAGACAAGTCATTGTCTTCTCCCATCACTCTCTCCTCCACTCATTCAGCCCTGGGGATGGCACTCGGGGCCTCAGGCTCCGTGGCAAGTGCCCCTACCCACTGCGCCATCTCATAGGGCCCTTAATCATGTGTCTATTAACTGTAGGGATCTCTAAGGAATGCATCACTAGTTCTTCTGGCACTGTGAGAATATTGGAGGGACAGTTACATGATCCCAGATGGTAGACAATGCTACACTACATCTCTAGGTAATGGTTCATAGGCACATAAGCACATACAACTGAATAGCCTCACCTAGTGTTCCTCAGCCACACACCTGTACATCAAGCTAGTTCTGCTATAACCCAACAGTGAGCGCATGTGCATCTCAACAGGTCTACACAACTCACCAGTGCAAGGAAGCAGTGCATTATACATGAGGACAGCGTGGTTGCTGTGATGCCACCTGGCAGGGACGTTTCGATGACACGTTGCTGTTGCACACATGATCCGTTATGCTCTGGTGTAACCACCACCCCACCCATGGTTCACTACATGTGAACATGAAGGTGGGGGAGATCTCAATTTATTTCCATAAAACCAACCAGGCCTGTCTCGTCTGCCTTCTGTGTGGCTAGGAGAGGAACACTTGAAATTCATACTTCCTGCCGGGCTTTGGTAGCACACGCCTTTAATCCCAGCACTTGGGAGGCAGAGGCAGGTGGATTTCTGAGTTTGAAGCCAGCCTGGTCTACAGAGTGAGTTCCAGGACAGCCAGGGCTTTTCAGAGAAACCCTGCCTCGAGAAAAAAAAAAAAGAAAGAAATTCATACTTCCTCTGTCTAAATGTGACAGGTGGCTTACTACAATTATTATTCTTGTCAAAGCTCAGTGATATTTAGTGTTCCCTGAGGGACAACAGGCCCCTCTCAGTCCTCGTCAATTAGTTACTATGAAGCTTAAAGACCACGCTGAGGAAGGCTGCCTGCTCTCCAGGCGACAGAGCACACTCACAGTATTACCACCGAGAGAGTGACAGAGGCTCCAGACCCCTCCTAAAGAAGCAGGCCTGTGGATGAGGAGCCTGAAAAAACCGGCCTGACATTTTATGGAATTAAAATAAGCTGCTTAGAGCTGGGAGATTCGAGGGAAATCGCAGAAATGGCTGGCACACGTCCCAATGATTGGCACGTGCAAATGAGGGCGCTGATCATTATTTTGCACCGTGGTTTATTATGACATATGACTGCCAAAAATCAAAGTCAAGGCCCAGTAGAAAACAGCTACCAGCTGCATAATCCTCTCCCATTTAGCTGTTCCACCCACAGCCGCGTCCCTGACTAGCTGGAAAGCTGAGGATGCAGGATAGGCTAAATCCTAAGAGGGTTAAAGTATTGGCTGAAATTGAAATGTCACACAGTTGAGGGAGGGGAGTGCCAGCAAAGACACGGTTATTTCCCTGGAGGGTGTCCTAAAGACCCATGACACATCATCAGAGAATGACGGTCTCTGAGACGTTCCCTGCTTCTGGGGGCTGAGTGGTACACATGGCTGGCATGGAAGAGGTTGGCATAGCAACTCTGTATTGGCCACAGTGAGTCACAGAGCTCACAGACACACAAACTAGCCACCTGAATGAGTCTAGTCTCCACAGGGATGATAAGCTGCACAAAACATTTCTCAGGGATTTTCTCTTGGCAAACACAAGCTCTAGGTCTAGTGACTAACGACAGATCATTTGCTGAATGAACACAGTGCTCGTGATTCGAGGAGAGACTTATTCTCTGTATGCTCCCTATGTAAATAAGGTTATATTCAGGCAGAAGTAAGGTATTTGTCCCTGACAGTAGACAGAATTCTTCATGAGCTATAAAATGATGTACCCAAAATAAACTTTTGGTAGTTGTTTTTAAATAAATGCATTCACTAGAAAAAAAGTTGTTTACCTTTTGGCAGTAGGTCCCCGGAAATCTGGATCATACCTCCTTGGGTCACCTGCATTTAAAACAAAGATCTTTTTAAGTATAGAAGCCAATTTATTTACAGCAAATAAGTTAATATAAAATATTATGGAGGAAAGACCTTCTTGGCTGGCCCACTGCTCTGTGCAATGGTAAATCCTTACTTTGTCCACTGAAAAAACAGGGGCGCCCTCTTCACACTTGTCAAGATCTTGTCTTCTCTCCAGTGAGAGGCAAGACCATGGGGGCCCCATATGTTGTGAAAATATACTCTTGTCAAGAGCATCAACCCTGAAGATGGGGGACACAAATCTGGGGGACACAAATCTGGGGGACCCTTCAAAACTGCTCAACTACTCTAACATCTGCCATGGCCGAGTGTGGCTGAGGACCTGTGAGGCGCACATCCCAACTGGAGACGCTACTGATCCAGTTCTTCTTCTTAGTAGCTAGTCCCCTGCTTTCACTAGTCCAGTTATCAGTCCTTGCAGACTTCTGCCCTATTGGCTGCATATTGTAGGTTTCTTTCAAAATCTACTGGCAGACACGGTTGTACTACGGTGGTGCTACAACACTCCTGTCCTTGTCCTTTGGCCTTTGGACAAAGGAATGGCCTTTGTCTGTAACAAGTTACAGGTCATGTTCTGTAAAGTTTCCTCTGGCCAAAAGCCTGCAGTTATAAACTCCAACTCCAGGGCTTCTCCCTGTGGGTGCTCCAACCTCTTCCTCCTAGACATTTGAGTCTATTAGAAAATTGGTCCTGAATCAAAGATAGGTTCTTAGAAGCATAGAGGAAAGCCTTTTGCATGTCAGCAAGTTGACTCTAGTTTCACGAAGTAGGAAAGCACACTGGAGAACTCAGAGGCCTCTGTGGGTGGGAACAAGCAGGACAGAGCAGCAAAGGCATAGATTTGCAATGGAAATCCAGGAACCAAGCAGCCTGTAAATATGTACAAACCATCTGGGGTACACAGAACTGTCTGAGGAGGTCCAGGAGATGTGTAAGGCATGGTCAGCCTTCATCTTAGATGCCGCGGTGACCCAGTGAAGTCTGCAAACATATTTTACAGACAGGCGAAAGAAAAGTCTCCTGGGAATAATGGACCTCTCCGTATATTTAGAAGCTGAAACTCTCACTTGGCAATTTCCTAAACTCTCCTCTTTCCTTATAGCTGAGACATGGTATAACCAAGCAAATATAGATATGTAAGAATCCATCTTATAGCAAAAAATTCTGCTTTGCTCTGCTCCAATCATTTATGTTATTATGGTAGAAAAGGCATTGCAGAAAATCCAGTCACAAGTTCATTTTTGGTTTTTCTAGTCATTGCCTTTCAGGACAGGTAGATCCTGGAACTACCCAGGACTAAGGATATTTACATCTAAAAAATCTTATGAGGTCCCTGCCATACAGATGAGTATTGAGCAAGGTAAAAAGAATTTACATTTGAGTTGGTTCCATAGCTACCTTCCATCACAAGTTAATCTAGTTCTGCCTTTAACTCTTGATTTTGCTTGCAGACAGGCTATCTCAGGCCCACCTGAATAGCAAGGGAAGTTTATAAAGAACTGGCTTTTTGTGTTACAGGCCTCACGCAGGGAGTCCTTGAGAAAAACAACATTTCTTAGCTTATCCAAGTATGATTCAGGATACAGTTTATACTTAATACTCACAAAGACTCAATTTAGTCTCAGAGATAACTTTAGATAACAGTAGATAACTTTTATTCAGAGAGGCAATAGATTTTTTTCTGCTCAGACACTCAGAAGAGGAATGAGTTAGTTTTTACCAAGCTAGAGGCTAGAGGTTGTTACTGGAGCTGATCGCCCGGGGCCCACGATGGCCCCAAGCATGGCACAGAGAAGAATGCAACCAGCAGACTAGGCAGAAGTACTCTTGAAAGACAGCACGAGCCAGGCAGCTTCCGAAGCTCTACAATGTCGCCATTTTTGCCAGAAGGCTAGGCACGAGAATCATCCTTCTTCAGCTCCCAGGCCGGCGCAACATCGAGACCAAGATAAAGAAGCAGTTTAGCCGCATGGGCCCTGGACTTTGGGTAAACACCCTGTATTGCCAGAGAAAGCCTAGCTAGCCTTTTACAGATGTATGTGATGTTTAATTTGAGATGTTAACTTGACTGGACTTTGGGAGATACCCGAAAAATACATTCAGATTTCAAACCACCTCTTTGGTCATGTCAGTTTGTTACTTTTTAACTGGACCTATGACTTCCTGGACCAAAGAATCCTGGTTATCCTGCAGCAGACCCAAGGTCTGTTAACACTTAGAGAGCAGAATCTGCATACTAATGCATTCAGGAAGGCTATGTCTACTTCCACTTAAAGAAGGAGCATTCCATATAAAGCAATCAATGAGATACTAAGTCACATGGTGCTATGCTCTGAATGTTTACATCCTTCATTCCTGTTGGTAACACTTGAAATGACATTACCAAAAAGTGGGCCCCAAAGCCAATATAGCCCAATTTTCCTCAGTCCCTGTTATTAGAAATCAAAATGTGCTGGAATGAAGGATTCTGTTTTTGAATAGTACTTTTATTATTCAGGTGAGTTTCTTTGTGAAGGAAGGCAGTGGAGGTTAGCCAGAGCTGCTGTGCATGTAGTTTCGTTTTATGATTTATGTTATGTAAATAAATGACATGCGAATATGAAAAAAAAAAAGAAATCAAAACCTTCATGACTGTGGGGAAAGGTTAGTGTGCCCTGTTGCAATGTGACTAATAGGAGAATCATAGACTGAATGGTAGCAATACACCCCACACTTCCACCCTGCCCCCACCTCCAGGCAACAGATGCAAAGAGCTACCCGGCCTTTACAAAGCCCTCTCTTCTGGCATGTTAAGATACTATGTTGTCCATGTTGCCTCCTTTCCGTATGGGAAGGCACAGCAAAAAGCACCACCTCGGAATGAGACAACTGCCATGTCAGACCTACCAGTGCCTTGATCGTGGACTCTGAGGTGTTTCAACTGTAGGAAATAAAGTCTGTGCTCAGAAACTACAAACTATCAAGCCTAAAGGATTTGTTAGAACAGAAGCAGATTTAGGTTAGAACAGTAGACTTAGGTGTGGTAACAACTGTAAGTGCATGCCCCCAAGTGCATGCATGCATGCATATACACATCCAAGAAGAGGAAGATAAGACAGTTTGAAACTAGAATTCAGTCATATGTATTGCAACCCAATGTGTACCTGCTGTGTGTGCTTTGTGTGGTCAGAGGCACTACATGGGATAGGACAGTGAATGAGTCACACACTGTCGTCAACAGAAGGAAAAAAGTACAAACCTATATTATAGGCAAAGTATGGTCAATAGTGGCACACAAGGACAGTGTTGTGAGTCCTAGGGCATTGGTGCCATAGTCAGTGGGAGTTTCAATAAGAAAGGCTCACAAAGCAACCAAAATTTTAGATGATAGGCAGAGATAAAACTTATAGAGATGGATGAAGTGAGAGAGAGGGGGAAGAAGAACATTTCTGTAGGCGTGATGAACAGGTCAGGTCACCAGAGTGGTGGATAATGGGATAGAAGGACCCAAAATGAAGCTAAATAAGGTAATGTGGAACCAGAATACATATAGACAAAAATTAGGGTTAGAATTTACTTTATATATTATAGAACACAGGGAATCAGAGAAAGACTTTGAACAAAGGAATGAGATAAGAGAAACCATGATGAGAAACAGCCTAGGACATACAGTTCCATAGGAGAGCACCTGCTGGCATGCACAAATCTTTGTGATCCATTCTCAACAACCCCGAAAGCAATCTAGCAGTCATGTGCAGCTTGCATTGATGAACATAATCCAAGGAGATGAGTCAGGAGCCTACTGCAGTAACAGCGGCAAGAAAGCATGTGAGTCCCTGCCAAGATGTGATGGAGAAGAAGGAATGTGAAATTCAAGTTCACTAAGTGCGGGGATGTAGCTCAGTGGTTGGGGTTGGGACCCTAGAGCAGAAGCAGTTAACTCTAGCCAGATCTTGTCACTTTTCAAGTCTTTGTGTCCATATTCCCAAATGAGACTAATGCTGTGTCTATCCTATAAGTTAACGTGAGGATAGTTAGCACTGGTCCAGTGATTAGAACAGTTTGTGGGGCTGGAGAGATGGCTCAGTGGTTAAGAGCACTGACTGCTCTTCTAGAGGTCCTAAGTTCAATTCCCAGCAACCACACGGTGGCCCACAACCACCTGTACTCTCATCTGATGCCCTCTTCTGGTGTGTCTGAAGACAGCAACGATGTACTCACATATATAAAATAAATAAATCTTTTTTTAAAAAAAGAGCAGATTGTGAATCTTAGTAAACTGCATGAATTACTATAATCACATGTCAAGGATAAACGAAACCTATTAAACATTACTGCTTGGAAGGTAAAAGATATATAGCAAAAGATGATCCCAAATAAAATGATTCCAGGATCTCTGGGATCTAGTTTCATTTCTGTTGCTAGAATTAAAATATCCTGAGATAAAACAAGCTATTGGCTTATTTAGTTCACAATGCCAGATTACGGCTCATCCACCATCAAGAGCTAGGAGAAATGGATGCGTACAAGCTCACTTGCTTTCTTCTGCTCAGCTCAGTTTCTCTACACTTATATAGTTTGTGATCCCCTGCCTAGGGAATGATGTTTCCCACAGAGGGTTGAGTCTTCTCACATCCATTAACTGAGAAAATGAGAAAACCCCCAAAGACATGTCCATAAGCTAACAACAAGCAGACAATCACCCATTGAGACTCTCTTACCAGGTGGTTTAGGTCGTATCAAGTTGGCAATTAAAGCTAAGCACCACTCTCTAGAAGCTATAATCCTTTACCATTCTGGTCTCATACTAGGTTTAAAGATGGCTGATTTAAAAAAATATTGCTGATGCTGTTAAGACAAGAGTACTATGCAAGTATAACCACTTGTAAAGTAGATCTAAGACAGAATATATAAATGTTGTCTTTGTCTTTTTTGAGGGTGAAGTGGCGTTTGGCTGAGTGTTCAACACAAGTCTGTGGGAAACATTACAGAGAAAGAGTCAAAAAGTGTACAAACTGCTGGAGGATGAGGAGGAAAGCTGTGAAATGCTGACTCCAGACATGACTGGGCCATTGCACAGATTGTATACAGAAGTTTTGGGTGCCTGCCCCAAATAGGTACAAGATCAAACCAGTTATTCCGTCATAGATAGGAGACGGGTTTACAAGGCTCTACTCTCAGCTGAGGAACCCCTGACATTTGATGATTGCTTGGTGGGTTGGGGGGGAAGAGTTGTTTATCTTTGAGGGTGTGGCTATGAGTATGTTTCTCATACTCCAGTAGATGCATGACGTAGGCAGCACTAACTGAATTTAGTGGTATGTGTGTGCATGTGCATGTATGTGCGTGTGCATGTGTGTATGTGTGTGCATATGTGGGTGCATATGTGAGTGCATGTCTGTATATGTGTGTGCATGTGTGTGTGTGTGCAGTATATATGCATGCATATGTTGGAGGAAATGTTGCAGAAGTTTAAAAGGTATTGGAGGAGTGAGATGGGGGATTATGATCATAACACATTGTATACATATGTAAAAATATTTTAGAGAATAACTTTTAAAAATGTAAGTTCCATATTTGAAAGGAACAGTTTAAAATCTCTTCAGTGATGCTTCACAATACAATAATGCTTCATATCAGTAGATTGTATGTTGAAATGATGATGTTTAGTTTATACTGGATTAAGTGAACTGTAGCACTAAAATTCAAAAAGAAAATGAAAACTGGAGTCTTGAAAAAGAACAAAGTCCCAAGAAAACTGGAAGTCATAAAATTTGTGTCAAGAAAAGAGAGAAGCTCTAAAGAGGAGATCCTCAGATCTGTCATGTGTATGGCACTGTTTCTATGGCGATAATATCATCTCACACAGATTTAACATCAAATGCCACACTCTATGGAATGCTTTCCTTATTATTTTGTCTAGGTCGTCTGACTCTAGGTGTGTTGGAAATTATCATTTACTTTTCTTTACAGGTGTAGACAATGAAGCACAGAAAGACCAAGGACCATATCCGCAGTGACAGAGTTGATGAATGGTCCACCTGAAGTCAACTCAATGCCCATTTAATGGTAACCAGAATGATGCCAGGGTCCAATGGTACAAGACAAACTCCAATGAGAAGCCTGCAAAGTGTTTCCTGTGTGGACCTGGTTTCTGAGCACTTCAATACCAGGTTTTGACTCCTTACCAGCTTCTCTTATTTGAGCTACTGGTATGGCTGCCTCAGTAGACAGATTTAGGAGTGACTTCACACTCCTTTATCTGGAACCTGAGTCCCTGTGTCACAGTGTACAGAAGCCGGTCCCTAATGCTTCTACTTCCTTCTGCCTGTTCCCAGGCCATGGGCAACTTGATCTGGTTTGAACTCATGGGTGAATTTGGCTGGTCACATTCTCTATCCCAGGAGGGAAACAGAATAGACAGAGTGAGCGGGAAATGGGGCCTATAAGATATAAACCTTAGCAATGAGAGATTTAGAGAAATCTGTCATTTGGAGCTAGCAAGACAGCTCAGTAAGTAAAGATGCTTTACTGCCAGTTAAGCCCAATGACCTGAGTTTGGTTTCCAGAATTCACACGGTGAAGGAGAATACCAACTACAGAAAACTATAGGTCCACACACAAGCACAACCTGGCATATGCCTCCCCAGCACTACATAAACATAAATATTAAAACAAATAAGTAAATGCATTAATTTTTTTTAAAGAGAGAGAAATTTATTCTTTGGCAAGAAAGAGCTGAAGGATATTCAGATAGAAGAGTGGAGCTGGAAGACCAGCTGGCTTGGCCCACCCAAAAACAAGGCTAAGTCTCACCGGATATATAGCAGAGTGTCTTAGTCAGGGTTTCTATTCCTGCACAAAACATCATGACAAAGAATCAAATTGGGGAGGAAAGGATTAATTCAGCTTGTACTTCCACATGGCTGTTCATCAACAAAGGAGGTCAGGACAGGAACTCACACAGGACAGGAACTTGGAGGCAAGAGTGGATTCAGAAGCCATGGAGGGTGCTGTTTACTGCCTTGCTTTCCCTGGTTTGCTCAGCTTGCCTTCTTATAGAACCCAGTACTACCAGCCCAGGGATGGCACCACCCACAATAGGCCGGGCCCTCCCTCCTTGATCACTAATTAAGAAAATGCCTTACAGCTGGATCTCATGGAGACATTTCCTCCTTTCTCTGTAAAACTCCAATTTGTGTCAAGTTAATCCACAAAATCACCCAGTACACAGAGCCTTGCTGAGTTTCACCTTTCATGATTGTGTATGTGTGTGATACTAAAATCTTGGCAAGCAATATTCTACTAAGTGATATCTTCAGACATCCTTTCTTCTATTTGACCAGCTTAACTTGGAAAAGCAACATTCAAGAAAGTCAAAGAAGGCAGGGCCTTAAATTCTCATTTTAAAAAACTAAATGGTAATTTCTATCTAGACCACTATGCATTTCATATTTCAATCCCACTCCACAATGTTCCAGGTAGAACATAATGCAAACTGAATTCTCTTGAGCTGTACAGCCTTTCTTTACTTAATGCGCCCATGTTTCTGTGAAATATCCCTTTATCATCATGCCATTTTATAAGTGGGAATACTGAGGCACACAATGGAATGCTGATATACTCTAGCTCACTCATATATCAACATGTAATAGAGAAGGGAAAGGTAGACCAGTTGGCTATCAAACTACAGGAGTTCTTTCATAGTAGAGAGAAAAAGCAGACTGAAAGCTGCTAACAGCTATTGTTGATCCTGCAATTCTCTGCTTCTTACATTAAAGATAGTTGAAACTGGTATTAAAGTATTTGGGCTCCCTTTTTGTTTGTTATGGTAGGTACATCACCACATGAGAAGCAGGCTGAAAGGCCATTGTCAAGTCTACCTGAGAAGCTATTGCCTTCTGATTGCAAATCCTGGCTGCTTTATATTTAAGCTCAGAATATTCTACTTTTTCTGTGGAAAAAGTGAGATTCAGCTGATGTCATATAGCCCTGAGAACTGGCACATAATGGCTCCATCCCACCCTGCATGCTAGCAGAACTTGTATTGTGATGTAAATGTTGTTATTTCCCTGATCACATCTCCAGAATAAAGAGACACACAGAGGCTAGATGAGGAGCCTCAGAGCCCCTCGTTATATGGCTCAGCTGGGTGAATACAATTTACATTTCCCATTTAAAATGAAATTCAAAAACTAAAATTAAGTCATATTTTATAAGCTTTTGATTTTTGATCATGTGATTGTTATGATAATAGAATCACTAATATCATTCATTTATTAGATAGCAAGAGAGTTGCTACTGTAGTTAACAGAGTAAGTGTGCTACCCTCATACAAACCAACTCCCTCGGCTTAAATAACTTATGAAGATTAAAGACGATGCAAGTTTATTAATTCAACTCTTGTATGAAGAATTCAATATTTGACACTATTTATCTAAAAGCAAATTATAAGACCAGTTAGCCAGACATATCCAGAAAGATTTTCTTTTAAAGAAAATATGTTTCTCCACAAAAATAACATTATGAACAAAATTAATCTAGGGGTGGAAATGTCACCCTATTCCCTGAACCTAATTCACCAACACACAACTCAGTCTGCTTTCCTGGAGGCCTACTGGCACCAGGGTCACCAGGTAAGACCCCACCCCAAGCCCTTGCCTGCTAACTCCTCTGAAAGCACATAAAACAGCAGTAAGCTGTGCCTTATACCCTGCACTCCATTTCCTATCCCACAAACCTGCCTGATTTTCAGGAGGCCACATAGGCGTCAGAGACCCCAGACCACACTAATATTAGGGATCCCAGAGGCAACTTTATGACTCCAAACCCCAAGGGCCATTCAGGTCACAAACACCTCAGAGAGACACTTTACTGGACCTGAGGATTAATTGGTCACCAGAATCCTAGACTACTAAGACATTAGTAGAACTAAGAACAACAGAAAACAAAACAAAACAAAACAAAAAACAAAAAACAGCCATCCAACCAAGATAAACTCAGAAATCAGCATCTAAATCTATAATAGTTACAAACCCCTAATGGCTACAGGCCATACACTAAAATAAAACATAATAAAATAAAATAAAATAAACATAAACTGAGGCAATCTCATGATGAAAAACCTAGTCAAGAAAGAAACTACAGATAAACAGAATACAAAAGAGGAAAAAGAAAGACTCTCAGGTATGGAAGATACAATAGAAGAAATCAGTACATAGGTAAAGGAAAATATAAAATCCAAAATGTTCCTGACGCAAAATATCCAGGAAATCTGGGACACTATGAAAAGGCAAAACACAACAACAACAACAAGAGAAGAAGGAAAAGATCCTCAGCACAAAAGTCCAGAAAAAAGTTGGTCTCAATTCACCAATAAAAAGGCACAGGCTAACAGAATTGATATAAAAACAGGATCCATCATTCTGCTCCATACAAGAAATACAGCTTAGCAACAAACATAAACATTACCTCAGAGTAAAGAGCTGGAAAAAAATTTTACAAGGCAACAGACCCAAGAAGCATGCTAGAGTAACCATTCTAATATCTAATAAAATAGATTTTCAACAAAAACTTAATGAAAAGAAATGGAGAAGAAAATTTCATATTAATCAAAGTAAAAGTCCACTGGGATGATCCCCAATTCTGGATATCTATGTCCCAAATGCAGGGCATCCATATTTGTAAAAGAAACATTACTAAATCTTAAATCACACATCAAACCCCACACATTAGTAGTGAAAGACTTCAACACCCCACCACTGGACAGGTAATCCAAATAGAAACTCAACAGAAATAATGGAACTAATAGACATTATGGATCAAAGGGACCTAACAAATATCTACAGTACATTACACCCAAACACAAACAAATATACCTTCTTCTCAGGACCTCATAAAACCTTCCCCAAAATTAGCTACATGCTCGGTCACAAAGCAAGTCTCAACAGATACAAGAATATTGAAATAATCTTCTGTATCTTACCAGACCACCATGGATTAAAACCGGACTTCAACAATAGCATAAACACCAGAAATCCTACAAACTCATTGGAACTGAACAGCTCTGTACTCAATAATTCCTGGGTCAAGGAAGAAATAAAAGGAGAAATTAAAAAATTTGTAGAATATAATGAAAATGAAGGCACAACATATCCAAACTTATAGGACACAATAAAAGCAGTTCTAGAAGGAAAGTTCATAGCAATAAGTGCCTTCATAAAGAAATCAGTACACTCTCATACTAGTGACTTATCTTATACTTGAATGTTGTAGAACAAAAAGAAGCAAAAACACAAGAGGAACAGATGGCAGAAAGCAATCAAACTTAGGACTGAAATCAATAAATTAAAAACAAAAAGAACAATACTAAGAATCAATGAAACCAAGAGTTAGCTCTTTGAGAAAATTAAAAAATAGACAAATCCTTGACCAAACTAACCAAAAGACAGAGAGATAATATCTAAATTTAAAAAAAAAAAAACAGAAACAAAAAGGGAAATATAGCAAAAGGCAACAAGGAAGTCCAAAGAATCATTCGGTCTTATTTCAAGCACTTGTACATCATGAAATTGGAAAATCTAAATTAAATTGGTGTTTTCTTGAGAGGTCTCAGTTACCAAAATTAAATCAAGATCAGATAAACAATCTAAATATATCTATAACTCCCAAGGAAACACAAGTGGTCATTAAAAGTCTCCCAACCAAAAGAAGCCCAGGGTTTTAGTGCAGAATTCTACCAGACTTTCAAAAGAAAGCTAACACTAATACTCCTCAAATTATTCCACAAAACAAAAAGAGAAACAACACTGTGAAATTCATTTTGTGAGGCCACAGTTACCCTGATACCTAAACACACATTGACTGAACAAAGAGAATTTCAGACCTACCTCTCTAATAAACACTGATGCAAAACTAGTCAATAAAATACTTGCAAAATTAATCCAAGAACACATCAAAACATCATCTACTTCAACATACAAAAACAAACCAATGTAATCCACCAAATAAACAAACTGAAAGAAAAAAATCACAGGATCATCTCATTAGGTGCTGAAAAAGTATCTGACAAAATTCAACACCCCTTCATGATAAAAGTCTTGAAGAGATGGGGGAACCAGGGCACATGCCTAAAAATAAAGGCAACATACAGCAAGCCAATAGCTAATATCAAATTAAATCAAGAGAAACTTAAAGCAATTGCAATAAAATCAGGGACAAGACAAGGCTGCCCACTCTATTCAATACAGTACTGGAAGTTTTAGTTAGAGCAACAAGACAACTAAAGGAGATCAAGGGGATACAAATTAGAAAGGAAGAGGGCTGGAGAGATGGCTCAGTGGTTAAGAGCACTGACTGCTCTTCTGAAGGTCCTGAGTTCAAATCCCAGCAACCGCATCATGGCTCACAACCATCTGTAATAAGACCAGATGTCCTCTTCTGGTGTGTCTGAAGACAGCTACAGTGTACTTACATATAATAAATAAATAAATAAATACATACATACATACATACATACATAAATAAATCTTAAAAAAAAAAGAAAGGAAGAGGGCAAAATATCGATAGTCACAGTTGATATGACAATATACATAAGTGCCCTCCCAGCAAATCTACCAGAGAACTCCTACAGCTGATAAATATCTTCAGCAAAGTGGCTGAGAACAAATTTAACAACAGAAAAGAAAGAAAGAAAAAGAAAAAAAAACAGAAAAAGAAAATAAAAAAAGTAACTGTCCCATATTCTAATGATAAACAGGCTGAGAAAAAAATTATGGAAACACACTCTTTATAATAGCCACAAACAATGTAAAATATCTTGGTGTAACTTTAATTAAGCAAATGAAAGCCCTGTATGACAAGAAGTTCAAGTCTTTGAAGAAAGAAATTAAAGAAGATATCAAAAGATGGAAAGATCTCCTATGTTCATGGATTGGTAGGATTAACATAGCAAAAATGGCCATCTTTCCAAAAGCAATCCACAGATTCAATGCAATTCCCATCAAAATTCCAACACAGACCTTAAAAGAACAATTCTTAACTTCATATGGAAAACAAACAAAGCAGGATAGCTAAAATGATCCTGTACAATAAAAGAACTTCTTGTGGTATCACCATTCCTGATTTCAAGCTGTACTATAGAGCAATAGTAATAAAAACCAAATGGTACAGACATTAAAAACAAATAGGTTGATGAATGGAATCGAATCAAAGACCCAGAAATAAACCCACACACCTATGGACACTTGAGTTTTGACAAAGAAGCCAAAACTATATAATGGAAAAAATATTGCTAGTCTAACTGGATGTTTGCATGTAGACGAGTTCAAATAGATCTATATCTATCACCCTGTACAAAACTCAAGTCCAAGTAGATCAAAGACCCTAACATAAAACCAGATACACTTATTCTGATAGAAGGGAAAGTGGAGAATAGCCTTGAATTCATAGCACAGGAGACAACTTCCTGAACAGAACACCAGCATCTCGGGCACTAAGAGCAACAGTTGATAAATGGGACTTCATGAAACTAAAAAGCTTCTGTAAGGCAAAGTACACCATCAATAGGACAAAAGAACAGCCTAAAGATTGGGACAAATCTTATCTAGCCCTCAATCCAAGGGAGGGCTGATATCCAAAATATATAAAGAACTCAAGAAAGCTGACATCAACAAACCAAATAACCCAATTAAAAAATGGGATACAGAGCTAAACAAAGACTTCTCAACAGAGAAATCTCTAATGGCTGGAAAGCACTTAAAGAATATTCTTAGTCATCAGGGAAATGCAAATCAAAATTACTCCAAGATTCTGTCTTACACCCCTCAGAATGGCTAAGATCAAAAACTCAAGCAACAGCTCATGGTGGTGAGGATGTGGAGCAAGGAGGAATACTCCTCCATTGCTGGTGGGAGCGAAAACATGTACAAACACTTTGGAAATAAATTTGGCAGTTTCTCAGTAAATTGAGAATACCTCTACCTCAAGACCCAGCTATACCACTCCTGGGCACAGATGCCCAAAAGATGCTCCACTATGCCACAAGGACACATGCTCAATAAAGAAGCTTTATTCTTAATAGTTAGAAACTGGGAACAACCTAGATGTCCCTCAACTGAAGAATAGATAAACAAAATGTGCTACATCTACACAATGGATTATTTCTAAGGCATTAAAAACAATGATTTCATGAAATGTGCAGGCAAATGAGTGGACCTAGAAAAGGTCGTCCTGAGTGAGGTAACATAGACGCAGAAAGAAAAACATGGTATGTGCGCCCTTGTAAGTGGGTATTAGTCATAAAGTACAGAATAATCATGCTACAAGTCACCAAAAAGGCTAAGTAACAGGGAGGGGCCAAGGGGAGCCACTTGAATCTCACTGGAGAAGTAGAATAGACATATCCCTCAGTGGACAGAGGGAGGGGTGGGCTGGGGAGGGAACAGCAGGGATCTGTGGGGGTGGATAAAGGGAGAGTACTGAGATCCTTGGAGGCAAGGAATAGGCATCTGTGGGATGAGCTAGAAACCTACAAAAATGGAAACTCCCAGGAATCTATGAGGGTGACACCCCTAGCTAAGACTCTTAAAAATGGGGAAATGGCATCTGAAACAGCCCTCTCCTATAACTAGGCAAGATTTCCAATGGAGGAATTGAGATGCCAACCCAGCCACAAAACCTTAGACCCACAATGTGTCCTGCTTGCAAGTCTTGCAAGAGTAAAGGTGAAATAGAAATTGAGAAAATGGCCAACCAACGACTAGCTCAGATTGAGCGCTCTACCATGAGATGGAGCTCACTCCTGATGCTATTAATGGTATTCTGCTCTACTTGCAGACAGGAGACTAGCATAAATGTCACCAGAGAGCCTTCGATCAGCAATGGATGGAGACAGATGCAGAGACCTACAGCCAAACATTAGGCAGAGCTTGGGGAATCCTATGGAAGAGGGGGAAGGAAGGATTGGAGGAGCCAGAGGTCAAGAACATCACAAGAAAACCCATGGAACCAACTAACCTGAGCCTGTAGAGGGACCACAGTGGCCAAACTGCCAAACAGAGAACCTTCATGGGTCAGACCTAGGTCCTCTGCACACATGTAACAGTTGTGTAGCTGGTCTTGTGGGACTCCTAACAGCAGGAGCAGAAGCTGTCTCTGACTCTGAGGCCTGTCTCTGGGTGCCTTTCCTTTAACTGAGCTGCCTTGTCTAGCCTCAACAGAAGAGTGCCTAGACCTACTGCAACGTGATTTAAGAAGGCAGGAGGATATCCATGAGAGGCCTCCCTTTTCTGAGGAGAAGGGGAGGAGGTGTGAGAGGCCTCCCTTTTCTGAGGAGAAGGGGAGGAGATGAATAGGGGAAGGAGAGGTGAGGAGGGAGGGACTGGGGAGAGGAAGGAGGGAAAACTGCAATCAGGTGTAAATTAATTAATAAATACTAATAAATGAAGAAATCTAGGGGTTGACAGGAATGGTTGGTGGGTAGAAGCACCTACTTACCTCTGAATCTGACAACCTTAGTTTGGTCTCTAGGTCCCACGTGATGGAGGAAGAAACCAACTCTTATAGGTTGCTCGCTGACGTCCATATGTGTGCTTTTTCCACACACAAAATAAATAGTTCTATTAATTAATGCAAAAATATTTTAAATGTTTTTTTGGATGAGGATAGCATGAGGACAAGATATAGCTACAAGTGTCTCCTGGTTTCAATGGCAGATCCGTCAGGATTCACACTGGAGAATTTAGATTTAATAAGCCTTACAAGATTAGGATTTTAGTCACTATGCCCATCGATGGAGTTACCTTCATTTCTGAACTAAGTTTGTGTTGTGTTTTCCTTCACATGGCTGCTTGCCTGGGTTCAAGAGAAAAAGGTATGACGGCAAAGCATGGATTTGCCTGGTGTGCACCACAAAGACCTTGGGGAATTTGAAGCATGGGGCTGTACTTGTAGCAATCTGCCAGTGGGAACTTAGTGAGCTGGGTGGAGACATTTCCTGAACTCCAGGCCAGAGTCTCTCCACCAGATAAGAACAGGCTGGCCAGACTACCGGGGCTGAGAGTATCAGGGTGAAGTGCAGAAACTTGCCAGTTCGATTTGTAATATTTACTGCTGCAGCAACAAGTGGTGCACCAACATGTTAGGCAAGAATCCACTAAAAATTTAAGATTATTTCTTAATTCTTAATTATTTAAGACTAGCCTGAGAATTAGAGTTTTTTTTTTAAGTGAATACTTAGGTAGTGCTGGGACTCACATCGACTCAAGCACGGGAACCTTGAAACAATAAAACTGCTGGCAGGCACTGAGGTTCCTTGCTGTGGGGAATGCAGGCTGCTCTGAGTCAGAGAGCTGTAGAATGGAAGTTGCCTACTTCTTAGGAATTGATTGAACTGTGAATTTATAAAATTGGGATTATTTGCTTTTAGGATAGATTTATATATAGATTTTGTCTGACTCACGTGGGGACTTTTGCCTGTGGTTCGGAACTAGGATAGGGAAAATTAGTCACTGACTCCAAGTAGAGAGGGTAGTGAACAGTATTAATTAATAATGTCTGTGGCTCCAGGCAGAGAGCTGAACAGATAGATGGCATAACAAGATGGCTGCTCTAGGCAGGGAGCTGAACAGAAAGATGTTATAAAGGTATATTGCTCTAATATGTCTTACAGGATACTCAAATTCTGTCTAACATGGGCTCCACAGGAATTCTGGGTTTATATCCTGCTTTGACTAGCTGCCTGCTTATAAGCAGATCAGATAGAAGTGTGAATCAATTGTTTTAAAGATGGTATAAAGATATATTGCTCTAATATATCTCACAGGATACTCAAATTCTGTCTAACATGGGCTCCATGAGAATTTTGGATTATCCTGCATGGCAAATTAGAAAAGACCCAAGAATAGACACATACAGTATTTTAGTTTACTTCAGTTTTGGGGGGATTGTTTTAATTTTCAAAATGGGTGTGATGTTGAGTTTTGTGTATATTATTCCTCTGGGAGAGAGGTCAAAATAAAGGTTTTTCTGGTTACTGGCTTAAGGGTATGCTGATTTGGGAGAAAGGTTTTGTCTTTGCATTTTTAGAAAAGGTGATTACTGTCTATACACCTTCCAGGTGGTACTATGGATCAGATTTGATAGAGGGAGACCCCCTGAAGAACTAGATTTCAGCGAATCAAAAAGAAAGGTTATCTTAATTATACTAAAATTTTGTTTTGAGATTTGTATATTACAGAATATAGAGCCTTGGAGAGTCTCTGCTTGAACTCAGGCTGTCTTGGACTTTCAGCCAGATCCAGTCAAGACACAGATATCAGAGATTAAATCAATCATTGGTGTGACCTTCTTAAGGTCAACCAACCCTCCTATTTTCCCTACTCCCTTCACCCCCTTCAAAATATCTCAACACCCATATTCAGCTTGAAGAAGTTATGAAGAGTCATCAACCCAGTTCCCTGGGCTTTGGGGCTGGAGGGGGTTATTATAGGTCATCTTTCTGGGGAATGTAGAAATGGTCATAATTGGAATAAGGATGAAATAGTTATAATTGTATAACCATAATCACATTTGGTAGAAATCTTTACAATAGTTACTAAGTTGAAGTCATAATTTCTTATATTCAGTATAGAATTTATTTTGATGCAAAATCAAGGTTTTCATTGATATAAATTTCAACTGATACTAAAACCTTAAAAGTACAGGGCTTAGACCCAGTCCTTCTATTACTGTAATTATAAACTGATCTGAGATGATTAAGCCTTTGAGTTAACAGCCAAACAGCAGATTTATAGCTCTGAGTTTATTGTTAGGGTGTTTTCAGAGATTTGAATTAGAAATAGCTGAGAGGAGTTAATGCAGAACAGTCCAGATTACTTTACATAGATAGCTGGTTTTCAAAATGTCAGAAATGCACAGAATGTGATTTAATGTTATTTATTCACTTATTGTTGAGACAACTCTGCTCCTAACATCTTCCCATTCATGGATTCAAAGAAGCAGCTGAGCCTCTTACCTCCAGGTAAGGCTGTACGTTTGTGACTAGGTCACCACTGGGAAGAAAATTGCAGATCTCTCCTGCAGACCTGTACTGTTCTTGAAAGGACACAATTTAAAGGTTAAGACAACTTAGTTCTGCCAAGACAGAATAAGCTAGTCCTTAATATTCCTGTATCTCTAAGGTCTGTCAGATGATCCTTGCCAAAAGGCTGAAGACATGCTACATCTTCCCGACTTACTGGGCTGTATAGGTAGGCAGGTATCTCCTCATTTTGTCTCAGTTCTGTCTCAGAAGCTATGCTAGTTAGGCTTCCTATATATTTTCAGTTAATGTTGGTCATTCTCAGATTTCTGACTGGGTTGAAAAACTACTTATAGTCTCATAGCCAACCAAGACTATTTACTTTGAGAGAACAGATTTGAGAGGATGGTTTTCAGATGGCACACTATCTAAAACCAGGACGTAAGTCAAGGTATGAGCATAAGTCTTTTAATTTAGGATAGATGACAGCATTCTATCTTAATGACATAAATGATGGCCTAGGTATTAGGTCTATCTTATACTTTATAGATTACAAAATGGTAATAGTTCTGTTCTATTTATATCTGAAACAAAACAGTCTTTTAAGTGGACAGAAAGGGGGAGGTGTTGTGGGTAGCCCTGGGGTTGCTTCTATTTTGATGCTAATTCTGCTCTCCTAGGAGGGGCTGCAAACAAGGAATGAGTTGAATACTCAGGTGACTTCTTGTGAACCATCCCCTAATGAATAAAGGAGCCAATCACTGGGTGAGTAGGCAAGACTTCCAGGTTGGACAGAGGAAGAGAGGAAGCAGGAGAGAGTTAGGTCCTTTTCGGATGGGACCTAGTGTGAGGACAAGATGTAGCTACTAGTGTTCCCTGTTTTCAATGGTGGATCCTTCAGGATTCACCACTGGAGGATTTAGATTTAATAAGGTTTACAAGATTAGGATTTTAGTTGTTGTGCTCAGCAATTGAGCTACCGTTGTTTCTGGGAAAAAAAAAACTTAATAAAAAATCTAAAGAATGAATTTGAGTGCTTCAGGCATATTATTCTATGAAGAATCTCATCAGGTGTCTCAGTATTTTAGGGATAGGAAGGTCAGTCTGTCTTCCAAGAATGAAATCAAATCCAATGCTCACCAAGAGCTGGTGAAGAACTGTTAATACACAATTTCTCATCCTATTTCTTAAATGTTCATTGTGCTATGTCTACAAGAGAAGACCTATCACTTCACCAATGCAAAGTCTCCCCTACCCCCAAAGCTGATGAAGAAGGAATCATGGGTTGCTATTGTTTCTTACAGGATATTTCCTCTCTCAGCCCAGCACACATGGCCTCTCAGGATCCACACCATCTCAAGGCCTTTTCCTCTTACTGCCTGTCTTAGTCAGGGTTTCTATTCCTGCACAAATATCATGACCAAGAAGCAAGTTGGGGAGGAAAGGGTTTATTCAGCTTACATTTCCACATTGCTGTTCATCACAAAAAGAAGTCAGGACTGGAACTCAAGCAGGCCAGGAAGCAAGAGCTGATGCAGAGGCCATGGAGGGACGCTACTTACTGGCTTGCTTATAGAACCTAAGAGCACCAGGCCAGGGATTGGGCCACCCAGAATGGGTCCTCCCTCCTTGATCACCAGCTGAGAAAATGCCCCACAGCTGGATCTCATGGGGGCACTTCCCCAACCGAAACTCCTCTGTGAGAACTCCAGCCTGTGTCAAGTTCACACACAAAACCAGCCAGTACACTGCCTCACTTTAAACTTGACCTTCTAGGAATTCTGTGTGGCTCTTGGCTCTCTCCACAAACAGGTGTTTGGCAGGCCCAGCCCCTCTGACTAGCCAGGCTTTTCCCTCTTGTTCCTTTGTGCATCTTGGGCAGCTATTCATATAAGCATGCTTAGAGGACATTGGGAATGCCCTCCCCCAATAATCAGTAAAACCAAGTAAAACGGTAGGATTTTGATTAATGATTATAAAATGGAACCTCTGTTAAACCTCACCCTGGGTGGAGATATGGCATTTGCAGGATTTTGATTAATTGTAATAAAAATGGAACCTGGGCTGACTCTCATGCTGGGTGGAGACATGACGTTCTGAACTACTTAAAAGATTGTAAGATCACCTATCTATCTGGAGGTTTTCCGGTAAAGAACAAACATGTCTATCTGGAGTTTTCTGGTAAGGAACAAACATCCCTCCCTCATGAGACTATCCAAATGGGCCTGCCAGTCACTAGGACAGGAAAGCCAGGAAACTTTCCAGAAACCTTAAGACCTGTATAAAGCCCCAGTAAACACATAAACCAGTATATTAGCTCCTTCTTGACTCACAAGAGTGTTTTCTCTGCAACAGTCTCTTCAGCCACTCATTCTTATAAGTGCCCTGTGCTAGTCTGCAATAAACTCAGTATGGCTTCAACATGATGCTGTGTCCTCTGCAAACTCATTTGACAGAGGTCATGAATGTCAAAATCCAGGAGAGGCACGAGGGAAATCCTAGTAACAAGAGTGGTGAGGAAAGTCCCTACCTCCTCTCACAGAACATCCACTCCTCTTCAAGGACAAGAAAGAACTGATATTCTATGGCCACTGCGCTGAAGTATGGAGCCTGCTTTTTGGAGACCAGTGCTGAGAGCTTGTACTTATCCCCAATCCAAAAAGGCTACTTCCATCTAACTCTGAAATACCTGTCTATCCTTTACACACTGCACCTGAAGCCATGGTGTGGTAAAGATAGTCCTCCTCCAGAGGGTCACATCTTCAGCCTCAGACACTGTGAAGATGATCCTTGTAGAGAAGAAGGGGAGTTTACTGATGTGAATTAACATGGAGGTGAAAGGTTATTCTGGAGCATCTTCAGGAAGTAAGTGTGACTCACAGGGTCCTCAAATGGGGAAGAGAAGACAAGAGACAAAAAATAAAAATGGGAACGAGACAATGGAAGCAAGGCTAGAACAATGTGACATCCAGAAGCTCACTGTCAGGCACTGGCTTTGAAGGTGAGTGAGGGAACCATGAGGATAGCAGTCTGCACGTGCGGGCCAGAGACAGTGGACCTTCCCCCATGCTGAGCCTCAGGAGGAATGTTCCCTAGAATGACTGAGCTCAGCCTACTGTGACCTCCTTTGGACTTCTGCTACCAGAATGATAAGATAATGAATTTACATTGTTTTCAGCCACACAGGTAATAGTTCAGTACTATAGCAGTGGTAGGTTAATTCACAAGACCATTTATCCAACCAGGTTAGTGCATGGCCCTTTAGGGCAAAAACTAGAATTTAGTTATTGCTCAGTTCCTGTTTCATTTATTATTGCCCAGCATACAATCTCTCACACACACAACATACAGAGATGTATAGGGACACAAAGATACATACACATATACACACTTAAATACCAGTCAATCAATAAATGTTGAAGAATACACTTCTAAAATGAATACCAATGTCATTTGAATACTCATACTTGCAGCTATGAATTTAAATAGAGAAGTGGTCCTGGCAAGCATTTTCTAACCATTTAAGTAGATTTCAGCACAGATAAAAAAGCACACAGATATAGTCCAAGATTGCACTGACAGTCTTTGCTATACCTCCACCAACACTAATCCTACCACTAATCTATAATGATATTTTAGGTCTGCAAGGGTTAAGAGAAGACACAGGGAGGGAACCTGCCCTGGGTGCTGAGTTGCACCTGGATACCAGATTAACCAGTATCTTTAGAACCTACAGGAAGTAAGATCTTTTGTTATCCATATAAACAGGAATAGGAGAAAAAAAGGAAGTGGGATACAATTTCTACCTCTGGGGACTGATCTAGTATGGAAATTGCGTGTGTGTGTGTGTGTGTGTGTGTGTGTGTGTGTGTGTGTGTGTGTGTTGTGTCTATAATACTAACAATTAAAGTTGATATGTGTATATCTTTGACTGAGTTAACATGTGGGCATTAATAGTACAATGTTTCTAGAAAGATTTCTTCTAGCCACAATGTTTTGAGGACAACTTTTAGAAAAGGAACTTTAAGCCACTTACAGGGAAAGATACACCATGGAAACACAGGGATGACAGGCTCAACTATTGCAAAGGAATTGTGCATGTCAGATTAGGACTAGGATTTACAAAGCTCCTAGAATCCTCAGGAAAAACAACTTCTGTAATCTGCAAGACATGGAAGACACAGGAAGGTTAAAGTAAATGAACCATCAAGATTTCTGGCCTGTCTGAAACAGAATGAAGAGTGCCAACTAGGTCACAGTGGGGAGGGTCAGGAATGCAATTTCAGAAGTGTTACAGAAGCATGCATCTGAGAGGGGTGATTTTCCGAATGACATGGAGTCACACTTCAACACCTAATGGCAGTACTCCATGCAGAAACAATGCAGATTGTAGAAACCTACCTCAGTCTTAAACATGATCCCATACCACACAGAAATTATGAGGGCAAACACAACCTTCAACTGAGTACAGAGACACCTAGTCTTCTGATGGGAGTTTGTCTCTTCATTTGAGTAACTACCAGGATGCTGAGCCATCTTGTATTATACCAAAAATGGCAAAAATCCTGGTTTAAAAAAGGTTTTCCAATCACAAGGATGGTTTTCAAATACTCCACATTCACATTTAAAATAAGTTTCTCTACATGTGCACAAAGCATAAGCAAGTCAGCCAGCACCTTAACAGTAATAGCTGCCAGACCAGATGGTAAGAACCTATTGCTGGAGGCACCGCATGCTGGAGCTACAGCACTCAGATAAATCAGCCTCCACCCCTCACAGTGAGGGAAGGTGAAGGTGCTGTGAAGGCTGAGGGAGAGGAAACACATGAACAGCTTCACCGAACCCTGGATCCTGCAGACTTCAGTGCCAACGTGCCAGTCACGATGTTCCCACTGGTGCAGCCTAGCATAACTGTTTTGGGGGTAGCCAACCACCCTTTGATTGGATTTGAGGATTGTGCCACAGGAAGAAGTTCATGCCTGGTACTGTAAAACTGGGCAAAAGTTTAAGACAAAGTAGGAGGGGAGAGGACTAGTGGTAAGATGGGGCTTTATGGATCCAGGCAAGATGAAAGGGGTAGTGGGGTGAAAATAATGCTCACGGTGTATTGTATGCATATATAAAATGTCAGTGGTTAAAAAAATCCATACAGCATACAATTATTAAGTTAAAGGACTAAAGCACAATATTTCCTGAGGGAAGCAACCTTCACCTCCATGGGGATGGAAAGAAAAATAAAGCACACAGACGCCTAAACAGACTCATTTTATAGGCAGGGCTGAAGATGAACATCTGGGGCCTCTGAAAGTGGAGTTTTGAAAACATGACTTTTTGACCATTGTGACAAAGCAGTGAATTTGTTCCATAGAAGAGCCATGAATTATTAAATAATTACACATCCTCCCATAATAAAAAATTCTAGATCAATGTCCATTTAAAAAGGGAGTATAGAATCAAGAAAGAGCACAAATTGAGTTTGAAAGGTAACCACTCTTAGGTGTTCTAATATTCTTTTCTAGTCATACTTATGTTTTATTGCCCAACCAAGCACTAGGAATAAGAGTGGTGCCACTCTTTCTGCTTCACGAGTCACGAACCTCCTTATCACGCAGACCTGCGAGCAGATTCCACCTGATAGAAAAGTTAGGTGGCTGCAGCTGGTGCTCTGGAGATTATGCTTTGGAGGGTTTGACAGAGATGAGGTCATGAAAGGGGGTTTCCCTGGGTGGGATTAATGGCCTCATAAGAAGAAGAAAGTGCAGTATCTTTGCCAGGGACAGAAAGGCAACAGCCATCTTCAAGCTACGCCATGGAGATACAGGAATAAGATGCCCAACTATGGCAAAGGAATTGTGCAAGTCACACTAAGATGCAACTCACTTATGTAATCTGCAAGGCATGGAAGACACAGGAAGATTAAAGCAGATGAACCATCAAGATGAACCAAGAAATGGGATGGAGAGTACTGACTGTGGTCCCAGTGATGCCAGGAACAAGGCATTCAGTAGAAGTCTTAATTCCTCAACACCTCGACCTTGGATTTACCTGACTCTGGAGAAATTTATTTCTACAATTTCACCCATCCAATCTATGCCATTATGTAACGGCAATGTAACGAGAGGAGTTGTACTTTAACTGAAGCTTGCCGACTGTTGTGGATGGGTCTGGTACTGTTCTTGTGAACCAATCCCCTAATGAATAAAGAAGCCAATCACTGGGCGAGTAGGCAGGACTTCCGGGTTGGACAGAAGGAGAGAGGAAGTAGAGTGTTCACTCTCTTTGGAACTGGGACAGCAGAGGGGTAAGATGTAGCTGCTAGAATTTCCTTGATATAATGGCGGATCCACAAGGATTTGCCACCAGAAGAATCAGATTTTTTTTTATTCGATATATTTTTTATTTACATTTCAAATGATTTCCCCTTTTCTAGCCCCCTACTTCCCAAAAGTCCCATAAGCCCTCTTCCCTCCCCCCTTTTCTCCCATCCACCCCTTCCCACTTCCCTGTTCTGGTTTTGCCCTATACTACTACACTGAGTCTTTCCAGAACCAGGGGCCACTCCTCTGTTCTTCTTGGACATCATTTGATGTGTGGATTATGTTTTGGGTATTCCAATTTTCTAGGCTAATATCCACTTATTAGTGAGTGCATACCATGATCGATCTTTTGAGAATGGGCTACCTCACTTAGTATGATATTCTCCAGCTCCATCCATTTGTCTAAGAATTTCATGAATTCATTGTTTCTAATGGCTGAATAGTACTCCATTGTGTATATATACCACATTTTCTGCATCCATTCTTCTGCTGAGGGATACCTGGGTTCTTTCCAGCTTCTGGCAATTATAAATAGGGCTGCTATGAACATAGTGGAGCATGTATCCTTATTACATGCTGGGGAATCCTCTGGGTATATGCCCAGGAGTGGTATAGCAGAATCCTCCGGAAATGATGTGCCCAGTTTTCTGAGGAACCACCAGACTGATTTCCAAAGTGGTTGTACCAATTTGCAACCCCACCAGCAGTGAAGGAGTGTTCCTCTTTCTCCACGTCCTCGCCAACACCTGCTGTCTCCTGAATTTTTAATCTTAGCCATTCTGACTGGTGTAAGGTGAAATCTCAGGGTTGTTTTGATTTGTATTTCATTATTGACTAATGAAGTTGAGCATTTTTTAAGATGCTTCTCAGCCATCTGAAGTTCTTTGGGTGAAAATTCTTTGTTTAGCTCTGTACCCCATTTTTTAATAGGGTTATTTGGATTTCTGGGGTTTAACTTCTTGAGTTCTTTGTATATATTGGATATTAGCCCTCTATCTGATGTTGGGTTGGTGAAGATCTTTTCCCAATTTGTTGGTTGCCCATGTGTCCTTTTGATGGTGTACCTTGATGTGACTCTGACCAAACAAGTGAAATATCTGTATGACAAGAACTTCAAGACTCTGAAGAAGGAAATGGAAGAAGACCTCAGAAAATGGAAAAGTCTCCCATGCTCATGAATTGGCAGGATTAATATAGTTAAAATGGCCATTTTGCCAAAAGCAATATACAGATTCAACACAATACCCATCAAAATCCCAACTCAGTTCTTCATAGAGTTAGAAAGAGCAATTCTCAAATTCATCTGGAATAACAAAAAAATCCAGAATAGCTAAAACTATTTTCAACAATAAAAGAAATTCTGGGGGAATCAGTATCCCTGACCTCAAGCAAGACAGGCAGATAGATCAATGGAATAGGATTGAAGATCCAGAAATGAACTCACACACCTATGGCCACTTGATCCTTGACAAAGGACCTGAAAACATTCAGTGGAAAAAAGATAGCCTTTTCAACAAATGGTGCTGGTTCAACTGGAGGTCAGCATGCAGAAGAATGTGAATTGATCCATCCTTGTCTCCTTGTACTAAGCTCAACTCCAAATGGATCAAGGACCTCCACATAAAGCCAGACACTCTGAAGCTAATAGAAAAGAAACTGGGGAAGACCCTTGAGGACATCTGTACAGGGGGAAAGTTCCTGAACAGAACACCAATAGCGTATGCTCTAAGATCAAGAATTGACAAATGGGACCTCATAAAATTACAAAGTTTCTGTAAGGCAAAGAATCAGATTTTAATAAGGTTTACAAGATTAGGTTTTAGCTGTTGGACCCAGAGATTGAGTTACTATTGTTTCTGGACCAAGTTTGTGTTGCGTTTTCCTTCACGTGGAGGATCGTCTGGGTCCATGAATGAAAGGTACAGCAGCCAAGCGTGGGCTTGCCTGAGGTGCACCAGAAAGGCTGTGGGGGATTTGAAGCATGGGGCTGGCGTGGTAGTGATCCAACAGTGGGAACTTAATGAGCTCGATGGAGAGATTGTAGAGTTTAGAGTCAGAATCTCCACGAGATAGAAACAAGTCGGCCATTGCCTGCCAATGTATGACTGGCCAAGCTGCCAGGACAGGACTCGAGCAAAGAACAAAACAGTTCTATTTTTTAAATATTTCCCACAACAGCCCACAATTAAAATAAATATAAATGGAGAAAATATGCTCATGAAAAGAAAGTGGTGTCACAGCAGATAAGATCTAACTATAAGCTACATACACAGAATTGGCCCTAAAGAAGAATGATTCCCCTTCTTTCCACACTTCTGTGCTAAGGACTTGTCAAGTTTATTTTCACACCTACACCATCCAGTTTGTCTTCTGCTGCCTTACCTGGGAGAATTTATAGAAAGGATCATCCTTATGATTCCTTTCTTGGCCTTACTTTCTGGAGAGTTTTTGGCATCTAAAGTGAACTAAAGAGTTTCTATGTATTTAGTCCCAAGGGTTCATGAACTTGGAAACTTGGGTAGTTTCCAACAGTCCTCATTGATGGAGAGCCCTAAATATTGTATTCTGACCAAATCCTTTCGTTAAAGTCCCTATCAACATCTAAATTGTTTACTTACTAACAGCAAGTAAGTTTTATGTATAAGAAACAGAAGCTCTGTTTTAAAAAAAAGATGCATGACAGAGCAGGAATATGCAGTGTGCACTTAAGGAGAAAGATATGAATGTTGAGCAGTGACGGGGGACATGCAAGTTGCCCACTTGCTGCAAAAGCAGGAGGACGATCACAAAGAGACGGCTTGCCAGGGAGGGCTGAGGACTAAGGAAGGTTTCACCCATAGGGGAGAGAAAAACAAAATAGGTGGAGAAATCCCACGTGTCAACAGAATATAGTTATGGTTGAAGATAATCTCAGTTGAAAACGTTTTCAGATCAGATAGTTTTACCTTCATATCCGACTGTAATTTTGATCTCAAATGTCATAAGACAAGATGTGTGACATACATTTATACGTCACACATCATTGTCAAGAAACCTATTCCAAAACATAAGGAACTTTGGGAAAGAGCGTGCCTTTGAATTGCAGTGTGGAAGTTGCACTAACCTGTCCCCATTCTGTGCTTCTTCAGTGCCACAGAGACATGCTCAGAGAGGGAAATACACACCTAGACTATTGCTCAAAAAGATATTTTTAAAAAATATAGATTTTTTTATAAACTTATTTATACTTGACAATTTATCTGACTCAAGTTAGCAAGCTTAGTAGACTAAGAACAAAACAGAAAATAGCTAAGAGTTAGGGCAGCCAAGTTTCCCCATGAAGAAGTACCTGATGTCAATCAGGATACCGCACAGATGTGAAGCATGGGGAAGCTATGAGTTGCTGACGCTTGGTACATGTCCATGTCATGCCATTCTAGGTAGACATAAATTATCCCTAGCTATTGTGACAATAGCACATTTTACATATTTAAAACTCAGCTTATCATTTTTGTTTTACAAAAAGCCAAAGTTTACATTGTATTTTTACTATTATTTGAACTTTGCTAGCTTCTTAAAATTTATTACAAATACAAAAATAAGATGTGTGTATATATAATGCATATTTCAGATATATTGTATTGTTTTAATACACAAGGAACTTAGTATGTTTATTTTTAAAATATGTTAAAAGTATAATAATTAATTACTATATATGTCAAGTATATACAATATGGTTTCATATATATATATATATATATATGCAATATAGTTTGACACATATGTACTGTGAGTTCTTATAAATCAACTTTGCCTGTGATAAACTCAAGATAATTATGATCTAGGTTCATTTCTATTTGTGATAAAACATTCTGACCAGAAGCAATGTAGTGGAGGAAAATGTTTATCTGGCTTATAATTCTGGGTCATAGTCAGTCACTGATACAAGAACATTAACACAGGAACTGGATAGCAGGCTACACGGTGTTACCTCCAACTAAAGAATTCACATCACAGCCTAAAACTCATGGTAAGAACCACAGAGGATGCTTACTGTTTAGCAGGAAGATTTATACTCAGCTCATTAGGTTATACATTTCAGGAACACCTGCCTAAGGAATGGTGCCACCCACAGTGTGCCAGACCCTACACCACCAAAGGAAAGTTAAGACAACACCCCACCCTGACCCCATTGATGTGCTCAAAGGCCAATCTGATATAGGTAATTCCTCAAACTGAGATTCTCTTCCCAAATAATTCTAGGCTGTGGCAAGTTGAGATTTAAAACTATCTGGAACAACTTCAAAGTAAACCCAATGTATTCACGCCTCTACTGTTATTATCACTACACCTTCATACAGTAAATAATCCTTAGTAATATGTCAAAAATACCTTAAAATAAGGTTCTTCATTAGTTTTTCTTATTATTTATTTGTTTTCCTGTTTGCTGATTTTGAGACAAGGTGTTATATAGGTGAAAATTGGTCTCAAATTCATTATGTGTCCAAGGATAACCTTGAACTTGTGATTCTCCTGCCTCTATATCCTAAGTGCTGAGATTACAGTGAGGACTACTCTTTCCCACAATTGTGGTGCTGGGGATCAAGCATAGGGCTTTGTATATGTTGGGCAGCACTCTCATTTTTTACCACACTCCAGCCTCTATTATTTACTTATTTTTTAAAGCTTAAAATAAACTTAATTATGTGCACATGTGTGTCTTGTGTGAGTGCCATTGTGTATATGTGAGTGCAGGTACCTGTAGAGTCCAGAAGTCAGTGTGGGATCCCCTAGAGCTGGAGTTATAGGTGTTTGTGGGCTGCCCGACACGGGTGTGAGGAATGGAGCGTGGGTCATCTGCCAGAGCGGTGAATGTTCTTAACAGTAAACCACCTCTCCAGGCCCTGCGGCTTTATTATGTTTAGAAAGATTAAATCTCTTCAGAGTTCTGCAGACACAGAAGAGAAAGAAGTGAGATGTTCTCTTTACTGTAATGGTTAAATTGAAAGGAAGCCTGTGTTTGTGGAAAGCTGTACTCAATGCGTTGCCATGACAGCAGTGTTCTTTCTGATGATGTGCTGCTGCTTTTCCAGGGTAATTTAAGTATTAAGTTTACTCGTGAATGTTATTCAGTTAAATTATTTAAAAAAATAAGTATCAGAATATATTACATCTTTTTCATATTTCTAATTAAATATAACTTGCTCACCGTTATAAAATAAAGAGCTTCCTTTTTCTGTAACTAAGGAAAATAGCTAAGTTTTAAGGAAAAGAAAACATTGCTAGAAAATTTGAAATTTGAACTAGACCAATCAATGATGGAGTTGCTAGGTCAGGTCTTCCATCTTTACACACTTTCCTGTGACACACTTTCAGCCTTGGTTCTGAGTCCCCAGGTCAACACTTACATGCAAACACCCAGCTTCCTAGGCAGCTCTCAGACACTAGGATAAAGTGTCACCCACGCTTAAAGGCTCCTTGTGAGACACTTCAGTGAGCAGAGGCACACAACACAAACCTTGATGGTCTCCGTTCAATGCCCAGGACCCATGAGGTGAATGGAGAGAACTGAATCTTGCAAAATCTCTTCTGACCTCCGCTGTTGGGAGCCAGGCCAGTCCCCGGACGTTCAAAGAGGCCTTGATGGAAGGACAAAGGGAACCTAGTTCTGTGTCCTTGTCCAAGGAGTAGACTTAGCCAGGTCTAGCCTTGGGCTGGGGCCAGGGTTTCAGGGAGTTGAGGTTTTGGTTCCTGGGAACCCGACTTCCTTGTCTCCCAAAGAAACAGAAGCTATCTGTGTGAAGGCCTCCGCGTGCACTGTCGGTGACGCACTTGAGCTGCTCTGAGCTCCCTTTGTGTACCGCTGCTTGATCAGCTTGCCTGACTTTATCCCATTAGGTGATAGTTTTCTGCTGACTCAGATCCATTTCTCCACTACAAGTGAGACATAAGGTGCTGTAGTTATCAATAAGCTTGCTTGGCATAAGCCATCAGCTCATGCAAGACCTCCAAGTCCTAACTTCTCTACTTCCTTTATTTTCTCTTCCTTGTTCCCCTCCCTCAGGACCTGCCACCGAAGAACAACCAGCTAGTCCAGGTCATTCCACAAACAAAGAGTGACACAAGTGTGTATGTAGACATACATGTGCATATACACACACATGCATATACATGCACACATACACACATGCACACATGCACACTACTGCACATGTACACATACATGCATGCACACACATGCTCATGCACACATGCACACACTTGTATACATACATGAATATATACATGTATGTATTATACACATGTACAGAATGAATAAATAAAGGGATTAAATAAACAAAGCAATTAAATGAATGAATGGATAAAGGAATAAAATTCATGTAAGCGAGCATGTTAGGGATCAGGACAGGTGAGACAAAGTGGATCATCCATATGTGTGAGTAAAACACAGTGAGTTCATTACTTTGTTTATTAATGATATAATAAATAAGAAGCTAAAACTTCTTGAATAGGTTAGACTTTCCTGGCTGGCATGAGGGAATCATTCAGTGTGCAGGAAATTCTGCTCCTCAGTGGACCTTCCTAGAACTTTAAGCCAGGCTGGAGGCCAAAAGCAGGCAAGGCTGCTTTTAAAGTCACAGGCAACGCTTTAGTGCTTGTCAGAGGAAAGAAACGCAGGCGCCACTGTACTCAGGACGGCCTCACCATCTACAGCTGAATGTCTACTTAATGTCAGTTTAATCGTTAACTCGTTGGGTTTCTCTACTTAAACAGATCTCCTTTACAGCAGTCTTATCTCTCCTCCTGCTGTGTCTGACGAAGGCTGGCATAGCAAGTTTATCAGGATAGCATGTTTTCCTTTTGCAAAGGTAACCAAAGGTTCAAGCTGGAAAAATCTACAGGTAATTTTTCCAACAAAATATAAATATGTATATTGAAGTTCTTTACCTAAATTTTAAAAATTATTCTATTAGCATACAGAGAGATCAACTGCATACTATTTCTATACATATACATGATTATAACCTGTTTTAACTTACCCTCACATCCTCAATCTTCTCAATCCCCATCTCTGGTCTGTTTTCTTGCCCCACACTCCTTTCCTCTGCTTACACCACACCTAGACTGCTACCTTCTTTAGATCCCTCCTTTTGATCTCTCTCTCACCTCAATCTCCCTCTTCTTTCATGTACACTATACACACACATAGGCAGATACAGGTTTATACCTATGCCCCGGGTGAGATAACATATTATGTGACTTTCTGAGCCTGGCTTATTTCACTTAACAAAATGCTTTCCAGTCCCCTCTATTTCCATGCAAACATATTCCTGACTTCTGTGTGTTGCAATAAAATGTTCTATTCCTAACCAGAGTGAAGTCAAGCTGTGACAAAGTGCACAAGAAGACACATAAATAAAGTCATCTGTTGATACTATGTCTGCTTCCCGAATTTCAGATGGAAAAAAGAGGTAGGGCTGTGGGTCCCTTTTGCACAAAGGGACTAAAGCTGACACAGCTATGGGGCACTTAAACATTTTTAGGAGGATGATGTCAAAATGAAATGGAAAGTGAAATCCAAGAGGATGGACTAAGATGATCTCAGCCTCAGGACCTCATCCAGCCCATCGTCTAGAATGAATCATCTGAACGGCTTGCATGTGAGTTCTTCAGCATCCATGGTTCACCGTCATGAGCCAAGGTATTCACAGACTGAGGAGAATCCCCACCACCCGCTTCCTCTAAACGTCTGTCCTTTGGAAGTGCTGCATAAACACTCACCATTTTGTAGGAAAGTCAAAGAAGAGAGTAACCAACCTGCAGAGCCAGGCTGGGGAGAGACAGAATGAAACTCTGGAGACAAAAGCCAGAGTGTCTCCACAGAAGTTACACTCAGAAGATTCACAGATCTGAGGCTCCTAGCAGAACTCAAGCAGGAAGCTGGGTATCGCCCAAGAGAACATTTGAGAAGAGAGGGCAGGAATAGGAATAAAAGAATCCGAGATGTCAGAAAGAGGGGAAGAAAGGTGGGGAGGGAAGGGCAGCCAAGATGTGCTTTCAAATGATAGGAAGTGGAGCTCTGGGCACTCCAAATGCAGACTATTCTCAGGGCCATTAGTGAAGCTGCACTCTTGTTGGTTACATGTTAGTTACATGTTAGTTACACAGGTTTCTCACACTGGTTACATGCTAGTTATACACATGTTTCTCACCTGTAAAGGATTGCAGCTGGGGCCTCTGTGATACAGAGAAAATATTTTTGCTTTCATGTTTGGTTTGGTTGGTCACACAGTAGACAGTGTGACTGAGGCCCATTTCAATGAAATACCTCAAACTTCATCTCTGTTCTCTCTATGTAGTAAGGATGTGTGTGCAAAAATTATAAGTTTGTCTCAGTCCCTAAGTCAGGGAATCAAATAATCATTTTGAATTAAAAGCAAGGTATGAACTCTTAGAATTTTTTGAAGTTTGTGTCTGATTATTATTGTGTTTAATTGCAAGCTCTCTCTGGCTTAGTTTTCATCTCTGTAAAATAGGGAATTCAGAGCATCTCCCAAAGGTGTAGATGACCAGCATCATCACATAGACAGTGACAGCATCGTCACATGGACAGTGACAGCATCATCACATGGACAGTGACAGCATCATCACATGGACAGTGACAGCATCGTCACATGGACAGTGACAGCATCATCACATGGACAGTGACAGCATCATCACATAGACAGTGGCAGCATCGTCACATGGACAGTGACAGCATCGTCACATGGACAGTGGCAGCATCGTCACATGGACAGTGGCAGCATCGTCACATGGACAGTGGTAGCATGGTCACATGGACAGTGACAGCATCGTCACATGGACAGTGACAGCATCATCCCATGGACAGTGGCAGCTTCATCACATGGACAGTGGCAGAATTGTCACATGGACGTGGCAATCCTCAGTGGTCTGGGTGCAATTCTTTTATTCTTGTCATAAACGCACCTGGAGAATCTCGGTGGCTCCCTGCAGAATGGGGCTCAGCGCATCCTCTTAACAAGAAGATTTAGATTTAAAAACATCCAGGAGGAAAGACACTTGGTCTGGTTTGGGGATGTTTGTTTGTTTGTTTGTTTGTTTAAGGCAAAGTCTCTCTAGGTCTTCCTGGCTAGGCTGGAACTTATGTAGAAGAGGCTCAAATTCACAGAGATTTATCTCTGCCTCTGCTTCTGCCTCTACTTCTGCCTCCTAAGTCCTTGGATTAGAAGTGTGCCCACCATCACACACATACACACCTAGCCTTACTTTATCTGAGTTTAATAATTTTAAAGCATTAGGCACTAGAGTAAACCTTTTAAAAAATTAACCAGTAAGGGGTTTGCATTCTTCAATGACCTAACCCATCAGAAGTGAAGAGAGAGTATAGTCTGCAAAAATTAGGCAGGAAACCATGTTCTCATTAGTTAAGCCTTCTAAAAACTGCTTATCACACACAGGAGGAATCTCTGATCACCACAGTTTATGCCAACAGGCAGCTCTCCGTCTCTGAGAGAGGAAAACGCACTGTATTGCCATATGGAATATATGCTCACTGATAAAGGCAGAGAAGTTTCCTAATGAACCTGAAGTCAGCCTCACATAACAGATTTTGCCTCAGGAAATATGTCCTTTTCCTTAACATTTACACAAGCTCCCGGAGATGAGGCCACGCTTGAAGTCAAATCTATTTTTACAATAATTTTTTTATTGCTACAGTTACAGCTAACACTGACATCATGATTGAGTGGGACAGAAGAGCAATTAAAATTATAGAATATTTTAACCTTGGCATTTTGGTAATGAGGACACATCACAAAATACCATTCAATCCACATAAAATTAGACTAGGAAGATAAAATTATGGTGGCATAAAATTAACAATACTAAAGATGCAAATAATCTAGTCAGTTTTTCTTCTTTCTCTCATTAAAAATGGTGCTATAAATCTGGTAATATTCATATGCAGACAGAAACAAGGTTAAAATATTTTAAAGTTGAAGCAGCTATAAAGTATCAGTGTTGAGGCATAAGGTCAACAGCCAATGCTTCAGATGACATATTCCATGCTAGACTAATATATTTAGTCTTGTGAGTGCTGATGTTTATGTGTTAACAGACTAAAATTAGCTAAATTAATTAAAGTGTAATTAAAGGGAAAAGTAATGTTAAACCATCCCATTTGGGCTGTGAACATCTAAATAGTAATTCAGTATTCGCTTTGTCCTCAGCCTGACTTCAAGAAGCCTCTGACTGCTCTAAGGAAAACCGGCTCCAGATAATTGCTGCATCTAAAACATTAAGGCAAGAGAGGCTGTGGAAACCAACAGGTGGTATCAAGGTCTTGGCTCCCAGGCAGAGGAGATGGTGAGACACGGCATAGCAGAGATGGAGTAAGTTCCGGTGGGACAGGAAGGCCAATAAAGAAACCCAGATCAAGAAAGAGAAACCAGGCTGGAGGAAACATTTAGGTGTTAATGTTAAGTGACCAGAAGGAGCCACGTGGGAAAGAGATAGGACACATCCTGAGGTCTCTTCGTACTTAGAGACCACAGAGAAAGATACATCCTGAGGTCTCTCAGTGCTCAGACACTACAGAAAAAAGATACATCCTGAGGTCTCTCAGTACCCAGATGGTACAGAGAAAGGATACATTCTGGGGCCTCTCAGTACTTAGAGGCCATAGCAAAAGGACACATCCTGAGGTCTCTCAGTACTCTGACACTACAGAGATAGGATATATCCTAAGGCTGCTCAGTACTCAGATGCTACTGTTGAGAACCCCCAGAACCCCCACAGAGGAAAGAAGACCCAGGGCATGATATGTGGGGTAGCCAGGACCATACACTTCTCAAAGACTGACTGTGTTAATGGTCCTAAACCTAGAGTGAGAAAGAAACTTCTGGAGCAGAGATCTGTTACACACACACACATATCTTATCAGTGAGCAGGAGAGAGAGAGAGAGAGAGAGAGAGAGAGAGAGAGAGAGAGAGAGAGAGAGAGAGAGAGAGAGAGGAGGGAGAGAGGGAGAGAGGGAGAGAGAGAGAGGCTTGGAGGGAAGGAGAGGTCAGGTCACAAAGCAACCTCTGTGAAGAAATGGGTTAATATGGTCAGGAGAAAGAGGTACTCCCCTATCAGGACTGAGGTCTGATGTCTTTCGGTGTTAAATGGCCAATGAAAGCAATTTTAAATTGACATGGTGGGGGGGACAACAAACCCAGGTAGCAGCCTTAGAGGGGATAAGAGCCACCCTCCCCTTTAGGAGGACAGAAAGAATCTGGAACATGACACAGACCTATAATCCCAGTGCTTGGGAGGTAAAGGCAGAAGGATCAGGAATTCAAGGACAGCCTTGTTTATATAGTGAGTTCAAGGCTAGCCTGGGCTACAGCAGAAAGAAGGAAGGGAGGGAGGGAGGGATGGAGAGAGGGAGGGAGGAAGAGAAGGAAGGAGGGAGGAAGAGAGGGAGGGAGGGAGGGAGAGGAAGGGATGGATGGATGGAGAAAAGGAGGGATAGAGAAAAGAGAAAGAGAGATTTTAAAAGTGGCCAGGAAGGCTACCAGTGAATCCATGGTAGCCCTGAGTCTGGCGGAAAAATGTTGCTATTAGTTAAGTTCAACTGTCAGAAGTTCAATACTCTGATTTACCTAAAGTCACTCATATTGTTAACAGACACATCCCTTATTTAACATCATAGTCTTAAAAAGACATGCAAACATCGAAGGAGCAATTCATAAAGGAAAGACATTGGCAGACAATGTCACTGCACACAGGCGTACACCCTGACTTCTAGGCGTCATGCTCTCGGAGTGTTTCCCCAGCAACAGGTATGCTCCTGGGAGCTGAGGGTGTGCCTGTGGAGGGGCTGTTTCTGCACCCTTTCTGGGAGAGACAGAGCTTCAGGGCAACATCTCTGCTGGCCTTGCCCTTGGACGCCTGTCTGTCCAAGGAGACTCCTCACTACAGGGTCCTTCTATCCTTAGACTTTTTATAACCAAGATACAGTGCTTATTCGTCCTCAGTTCATTTATCTCAAAAACCTTGTCAGAAAGATGAGGATTTTATTATAGACCTAATTGCTTTCTCCTAATTGAGAAGCTAAGATTTATGAATGAAAGCAAAACTCCAACCATTACTGAAAAGTGAAATGTTTTGCCTCGTGGTTCCATTTTAAGTTAGAATAATTTACAGGCTTCTCACAACAAAGTCAACGTCTACTCTTTTCCATGTTATCTCCAATCTTTTTATCCCCAAACTCAATGTCTGAAATTTTACAGAATAGCCTCTAAGTGTTTGGATCACCTACCCTGCAGGATCATAAGGGACCAAAATTAAGAAATTTAAGAAAAGAAAATTTGAAACTGTAAATGATATTTAAGTGTGAGAACAACATTTAGAGTCTAGATAAAGTGCACAAAAGGTAACAAAGGTACTTTGATAACAGAGGCAGAAAATGTATATATTAATTATATTTTTGAATTATAATGATTTTAATAGACAAGTAACTGTGTGTGTTTCTCAGGTGCAATGTGAGTACATTGATTAGTACATCATAAAAAATTAAGTAAAATTAATATATTATTTAACATATTTATTTCCATAGTGAACACATTTATTATTCCCAGATTACTGATAGAATAAATTTTAACATTCTTACCCCATACCCAAACTTCTAGTTAAGAATTTGTGGTTCAAATAAATGTCAGAAGGCACAGCAAGTTTCCATTTCTGTATCTCAGGGGCAGTAAGAGTGTACAAGAGAGAGGCATTTCTAAATTCAGTGTTGCTTAGACTTCAGTGATACGTTAGCCTCTAAAAGTCTTGTGAGGATGGAGGTTCTGACTCAGTTAATCTGGGGCAGGCCTTGGGATCTGTATTTCATGGGCTGGCAGCCACCCCAGCTGCCAATATCCAAACCCACACTTTGAGTACAAGACCCAGGTCTATGTGGCCAATTATGACAAGAGCCAGCTGTCACACAAAGGACTGAGATACTCCTGGTGTCTTCAAAGTCTGATGGTGGAGTTGAGTATGAGAAAGAGATATGAGCAGGACTCCTTGTTTTGCCAAAGCCCTAAACTAAAATGGGAACTGGAAGATGCAGGGACGGGGAATAGAGTCACAAAATCAAGGTGGCTGCAGGATGCTCTTCCTGGTAGAACTATTTACATCCACTTCAAAGAGAAGCCAGAAAAGGATTCCTTTCTCTGAATGAACATTTAGTAATCACCAGATTTTGGAGGGAAAAAAGACACATCTATTACTGGCAAGACTGTCATGGAGGATTCTTAGACTGGTGTAGATTGATTCACCCAAGTCTTAATCCTCAGACTCTGTTTTTTCTAGGAGAAAGCACAAAGGGCAAGCAAATATTCATGTGCCAAGCTTAATGGCTAGTACTCTATACCATCTCTACTGCCCTGAGAAATCCCAACCCATGATTGTTAGCATATGATAACAGGTCAGTGGGTCAGCTGATCTACAGCTGTCCTTCAGTATCCTCAGGAGGCTGATCCCAGAACTCTGTGCAGTACCCACCCTGTTATATCAGGTCTCATAGAAAATTGCATAATACTCATATGTGATGTATATGCATTGTCCCCTATACATTATGTATATATATATATAATGTATATATATATATATATATATATATATATATTTATTATAATACTAGTGAGATATCAAGGAAATAACAGTGTAAACACTACATGAACTACTATTCTATTATATGGCACAGATTTTTTCTAAAGATTCAATTTTTAAATTATTTTTAATCATGTATAAACAAATGTGTACATGGGTTCCAATACCCATGGAGATTCTAGCCTGGGGCTAGATTTGCGGACACCTGACATGATTGTTGGGATTCAAATCCAGTCTTCTGAAGTAGCAGTGGTTCTATTAACTGGAGATAGGGCTGTGCACAAGCACTTTCGGCCTAACTATGCAGTGCGCCTGAGCAATGCAGTGAGATCTTCTGTTTGGTTGACTCTGCTAAGGGTGAGGGAAGCTTGTATTAATCCCCAGACAGAGGTGGAGAGGAGGAGGAGGAGGTTTGGGAGTGGGAAAATGAAGTCATGAACATTCTCAATTTCATCAAGCCTTGTTCATAATGAATGATTTATACAGACTCAAAAAAATTGATCACACATGTACTAAAATTTATCACCAGAAAACGAGGCCTTTCGTTTTTTTACTTGTTACTGTCAGAAGATTCATTAGACACACACACACTCACACACACACACACACACACACACACACAAACTTAATATGCATCAGATCCTCTTAATACATGCAGAATAGGCAGCGTGGATGGGGCTGTAGAGTTGTGACTGGAGAGTAGCAGAGCCACTTTAATCCTACTACGTGTTATCTTCAGCTCTAAGGAACCTCCCTTAGCTCGGCATGAGCCTGCGCATCCAGGGTACAAGCTATGATTGTGTGTGGGAGGGGAGCCGCTCTTCCAATGAACCCCTCCACTCCGTTGCATTAGCTGGCCTGCCGACCGATTAAAGTGATTGAAAAGAGGAGAGCTTACTGCCACTTCTCTAAACATACTTCCTTATAACCCACAGGTGAGTGTAGCTCTCACCCTCATCAAGGAAGGTTCTTTTGGCAGCTAGCATCGGTCAAGAATGCAGATAAGAAACCATAGGCAGGTGCTCAGCGAGAACTATTACATCTACACACAACCCCTACATCAAAGGCTCAGGGACATAAGAGAGGGAACAGAAAAATTGTAAGTACCAGAGGCCCAGGAGATTCACTGCAAAAATCTGTCTTCTAGTTGGACAGGAAAGCTGTGCCCATGAAATGTGAACAGTCTGGCGCCTAAACAAGACCCAAACCATGACAATGCTGGTGAATATGCCAACTCGCATGAGTAAAATCTGACGAGCCCCCACCCTGGATGAAGAGCTGCGGGCAATAATGACTGCCGAGAGAATCAGTCTTCCCCAGGGATGAGCCCTCTGGTTGCTTATACAGTACCGAGGGGTCAGCCCTAAAAATATATACATAGAGCAACATTAAGTGGACTCGATAGGCTGTATTTATATATTTATATCTATATACATGTGACAGTTGCAACTAAAGAAAAAGAGGAAGAAATAACAAAGTTGGGTGGGTAGGAAAGCCAAAACCTGGGAGGGATTGGGGGAGGGGATGAATATGATGAGATATTAATTATAAAACTGTCAAACAATTAATAATTTTAAAAAATAATTCCCTCTGTAAAGATGCTGGGCATAAATTATAACTGTTCTCAGTCCTCATGCTTCTTCTCAAACTGACTCATCGGAACAAATAATTTGGGCCCAAGTCAAGACAACGACGACGACTCTAGGGAGGGGCTGCAGAGATGTCTCAGTGGAAATGTGCTTGCCTTGCAAGCAAGATTTGACCACCTGAGTCCAACCCCTAGAGCTCATGTAAAAAGGCCAGGTGTGGGACTGTGCGCCTGTAATCCCTCTGTACAGACGCAGAGATCAGAGGATTCCTAGAGCTTGCTGGCAGCCTTCCTTCCCAAATCTCTGAGTTCCAGGCAAGACCCTGTCCCCAGAAAAGGTTATATCTAAAGAAAGTTGTACCCTGGCTGTCATATGCATGCACACACATTCACACACACCAGTATATATATAAACATATACATACACACAAAAAGGTTAAATCTAAACAACGACAGAGTTGTACCCTGGCCTTCATATGCATGCACACACACATTCGCACACACCAGTACACATATGAACATGTATGCATACATGCATACACAAAAGATACCAAGACTTCAGGCATGGCAATGCATGCCTATATTCCAGGACTAGGCAGGTAGATTGCCAAGAGTTGAGGCCAGCCTGGACTACATAAAGAAACCTTGTCTCACAAAAATTACAATATTTAAAAAGATTCCAGTTCAAACTGTAAACTATGACCAGTTGGGAAACAATACCAATAACGACAGATTAGATTCTGAACCTCCTACAGCTAGGAGAAGGGATTCGCTCACACATCTCTTGATAAAATCACACTCTTCACAAAAGATGCAGGTGCTCCTGATTTTACTCGGGTCATTCTGCTGCATAGCCAATACACTCACTAGCACATAGTAGCATCAAACATAAAGACGCAATCTTAAAGACTAACAGTGGGTGGCTCGCATTCAGTGTGGCGGGACCTCTTATTGGAGACAACGTGGATTCAAACAACTTTTACACACCACGTGAAAAAACAAAAAAAGGGAGCACTATATAAGTGCAACTCTTGATGCTCAGGAGACACAATAAAATGTCCAGGTCATTTACAAAAGGCTCCATTTCTGCTTCTGAGTTCTTAATGTCTGCATCAGCCTTTAATGTCCCAAACAGGTGTACATAATATATTGAAGTTTGTCAAAAAGTTCAAGGTCAAAACAAAGTCCTATGAACAGTTCTCATCACATATGCTCTTAAGACAGCCTCTGCCTTCCACTCAGAGACCTCAGCCTTGTGGACAATAAATCCCACTCTCTGGTTCAGATCCATCTAGAGTCAGGGCTAGGCACGGCAGACACAAGCCCTGGTGGATGCTGCCTTGTAGCTGGTTGCTGGACAATCCACAGCTCCTTCGCACTTCGCGATTGCTGTCCTCCTGCAATCATACATCATACGTCATTTTCCCATAAGGCTCAGCACTGGGGAGCCTGACCAGCCACGTGAAGCACTGAAGTGGTATAAACGGAAGGGGAAGCGACAAAGCATGACCTGGCACTACCCCTTCCAGGCTGAACGCCATGCAGAATACTTCTGACCAAAGATTTCTTGTGAGAATCTTCATGCCATCTGCAAGCTGACTGTATTCATACACAGGGGTCAAGCGATTCTGAGTCTCAAACAGGTGGGGAGAAAGAGCCTTGGAGTGATGTTAGTTCCTGCGTGAGCGCTCCGCTCATAACATAGTCCAGTACCATGACTTCATGGGACGCTTCAGATGTCACTCTCACTCTCCCTTGCTTGGAAGGTACTGGTGTGCTGTGAGGGCTGGGTGAAGATGGAGTTAAATGTCAGTGGTGGGGGAAAGCCGCAAGGCATGGAGTATGATGGGAAATCAGTGTGGGAGTCATGGACTGTTCTGTCCTTCTCGGATCTCCATCCTCCAGTTAAGATCAGCAACACTAGAGATGGATCAAGCAGGCTCCATGTTTCTCCAGAAGTGATGCAATAGAAATTATACATCTGGCACTTCAGAGATCCAAGTGTAAGTCTTGCAAGCATAAGGCATAACCCACAGAGATGGCCCGGCACTTTCTGCTCTTCCTGAAGACCTGGGTTCAATTCCCAGCACCCACATAGTGGCTCATAATCATCCGTATCACCAGTCCCAAAGGACTCAATGTCCTCTTCAACCTTCCACGAACATTATATGAACAGGGTATACTTACAAACACCCTGTACAGACAAAACACCCTTACAAATAAGATATAAATAAATTAATTAAATAAATAAATAAATATTTTTTTAAAAAATAAACCTAGGACTGGGGAGATGGCCTGCTGGGTAAAGGACTGGGTGCCCAAGTGTGTAGACTGACGTTCAGGTCCCTAGAACCCAAATAAAAGCCACTTAGGTGTGGGGTTTCACCCTTAATCCCAGCAGCTGGGAGGCAGAGACAAGAGTCCCCAGAGCAAACTGGCCAGATTAGCTGAATAAACAGGGATGCCCAAGTCCCTCCATGTAAGAGGCAGAGAGTCTGGCCCTGGATTAGATCCTGATTTGGACAGAATTCTGTGTGGAGATTTTGGGAACAACTGGAGAAATCTGAATACAGGGTGGATGTCAGGTAAAGTGAACATCTGGAGAGCTGGAGAGTTGGACATTAACAGGAAGCATCAGGCAGACTTCATGAGATGGCTCAGCAAGTGAGAGTCCTTGCTTCACAGGCCCGATAACTTGTGTGCAATTCCCAGAAGCCACACAAAGGTAGAAAGAGAACCAAGCCCATAAAGTTGTCCTCTGACTGCCACATACTACATCACACACACACACACACACACACACACACACACACACACACACACACTGTGCCTACATGCATCTTAACTCATTTCTCTCTCTCTCTCTCTCTCTCTCTCTCTCTCTCTCTCTCTCTCTCTCTCTCTCTCTCTCTTTCCCTCTCCCCCTCCCCCTTCCCCCATCCCCCTCCCTCTCTCTCTCTCTCACCAGGCATGGTAGTGTGCACCTGTAATCCAGGAACTGGAGAAGCAGAGACGAGCAGACCGCCAAGACATCCTGGCCAGCCAGCCTAGCCTACTTAGTGAGACCTAGCCATAAGAGAGGCAACAAATCAAATCAAATCAAAAGCAAAACCCAAGGAGAATGGCACCAGAGGAACATGTCCACTGGCCTTCTCACACATGTGCACATGCACATAAACACACAAAGAAATGCATAATGCCTCAATGCACCCCAGCCTCAAATGTTTAGTGGGAACCAATCCCCTAGTTTTAGCCTGCACTTGACGGGAAGACAGGCAGAAAAGATGCTACAGGGCACCCCGTAAGGGCACGGGTCCAGAAAATGAGATCATCTCCACAATAACAAAGAAACAAAAAACAGGTGCCAATTAGAACTGAGTCTGGAGACCAAACTGCCAGATGCAAAGTCTGTCCCTGGATTAGATCCTGATTTGGACAGAATTCTGTGTGGAGATTTTGGGAACAACTGGAGAAATTTGAATACAGGGTGGATGTCAGATAAAGTGAACATCTGGAGAGCTGGAGAGCTGGACATTAACAGGAAGCATCAGGCAGACTTCATGAGATGGCTCAGCAGGTGAGAGTCCTTGCTTCACAGGCCCAATAACTTGTGTGCAATTCCCAGAAGCCACACAAAGGTAGAAAGAGAACCAAGCCCATAAAGTTGTTTTCTGACTGCCACACACTACATCACACACACACACACACACACACACACACACACACGTGAATAATTCTTAAGAAAGTAATATAAAAAAAGAGAAGTTAGCAAAAAAGCATGCCAAGAAAAGTTTTATTCTTGTATGAGTATGTGCACATGTACATGTGTGTCTATATGTACATGTATCTGTGTGTCTATCTATGTTTACACACATGTGTCTATCTATATGCACATGCACATGTGTGTCTATGTGTACATGTATCTGTGTGTCTATGTGTACACATGTGTGTATATCTATGGCACATGCACATGTATGCCTATGTGTACATGCATGTGTGTGTCTATGTGCACATGCACATGGGTGTCTATGTGTTCATGTGCATATGTGCACATTTGAGTGTTTATGCACATGTGTGTTCATGTGCATCTGTGTGTATATGTGAACATATATATGCAAGCATGTGTGTGAGTATGTATATGTGCACTAGTATGTGTGTATGTGCACATGTGAATGTGTGTGTACACTTGTGTGTGCACATGCATGTACATGTGAACTTCTGTGTGTATAAGTATGTATGCATGTTCACATGTGTGTGCAGTCATGTGGAGGCCAGAGGTTGACCTATGTGTCTCCCTCAATTTCTCCACTTTTCTTTTCTTTCTGAGACAGTGTCCTCAACAAACCAGGAGCTCATAAATTCAGCCAGAATGGTTGGCCAGCAAGCCCTAGGGATCCACCTATCGTATCCTCCCTGATACAGGGTTGCAGGTGTGCAGCACCACATCTGGCTGTTACAAAAGCTTGTTCTTGTGAAAAGTGACAGACCTAAGAGTCACTTGTGGTAATCTGATCTAACACTGTCTATAGATGGCTGGCATGTGTATCTCTGTTCAGTTTCACATTGCTTGGATGTATTTTTTTAACTTTCTCTAATAGTCACAAAACCACTTTATAGTAACAGTTATTTGAACCAAAAATTAATAGATATAGAAAGAAAACTAAAATGCATCCCACAGAGTCAATTTTTGGTAAGCATAATATATGTTACTGTTGAGAATATTCAAAAATAAAAACCCAAGGTTGCTGTTTTCAGCATGGTCCTGACACCAGTTCACACCTGTGGTTCGGGTGCTGGAGATGAATCCCAGCATGCATCTGGCGTTGAAATGTCCTCACCTTGCTGTCACTCTCTGTGAATACAGGTGTGTCTGCCTCAGTGAGCACGTCCATGAATCCATTTCCCATGGCTCATCCTGAGGACCTCCCTCACTTCTGCCGATCCTGATGACTGGTCTGGGCCTCTGAATTCCAGCTCTCAGGCTTGGGCCTCTCTTCAAGGAGACAGATCACCCAAAGCCCCCATGGGCTTCCAGCATATTGTTCCGACAGAAGCTGCCTTTGCTGTGCCCAGTCTGTCAGGGCAGATTCTCTTCAGCTGCTACTGACTGCTCATACTCTACCTTATCTTTCCATGCCCCCTTTACAGAACTAGACCACATAGCTGCCCTTCCATAGTCAGCCAAACTTCCCTCCCCACCAAGTCCTGACTTCCACGTTTGCTGACTGATCCTTGATACAGAGATCTGCATTCACAACTGAAATGATACTAGGCCTGTGTCACTTGAGGAATGGGAGGTGACGAGTTCATTACTTAAGGAAAAAACTGAATGAGATGTGGGCACAGTAGTTACCACACATTCATTGTTTCCTTCCTCCGTCCTTCCTCTTTCCTTCCTTCCTTATCCCCTTCCTTCCTTCTTCCTTCCTTCCTCCCCTGCTTCCTTCCTCCCTCCTTCCTTTCTTCCCCTTCCTTCCTACCCCCTTCCTTCCTCCTTCCTTCCTCCTTCCTTCCTCCTTTCTTTCTTCTTTCCTTCCTTCCTCCCTCCTTCCTTTCTTCCACTTCCTTCCTCCTTCCTTCCTCCCCTCCTTCCTTCTTCCTTCCTTCCTTCTTTCCTTCCTTGATTTCCTCATCCACACCATGAACATTGTCCAACCTCAGGCTGTGTTTCAATGCCTGGCAGTCTGCACAGGTCATCAGGAGTTGGTTTTAGTCATTAGGCTGACAGGTTGTGAGCAGCAAGCATTCTAATATTTACTTCCAAATGTGGAGTGTAGGTGCTATGCAGAGGAAGCACAGTCACAGAGACAGCATGGACTCACCAAAGAGCAAACATGGGCAAAGAGCCCTTGTTAGGAAGGAAGGACCCTGGCAGCTATGAGGAGCTGAAACAAGGCTAGGGGGACTGGAGGACATCAGGCTGGGGGCTGTGTGGACAAATGGACACACTGACAACCACACAGAAGACCCCAAATGTTCCCTACATGGACGCTCCTAGGAAAGCATCCTGGAGCACTTGGGTCCAAAATAAACCTATGGTTACCAAGTGTATCAAAACATGAGGCTGTGTTCTTTCTCAAATGCAGAAGTCTCCAGAAGCTAATGGCTAACTATTCTGGGCACCATGATCAGGTAGATACTGGAAAAAAAAGCAACTCCCTGTCCTCTGTGTCAGTAAGGAATCTGTTTTGTGATCCCAGTAATTCACAGAAAATGCGGTAGAAGAAAAAATATTTCCATCTAGGCTAGGGAGATGGCTGAGATTACACCCATCTCCAGACCCGTGTGAAAAATCCCGCATAGTGGCTGTGCCAGATAGTGTTTTGTGAACTTAACACAAACTGGAATCCTTTGGAAAGAGGGAACCTCAACTGAAAAAAAAAATAACTAACATGTTAGCAAGCATGAGGAGCAAGCTAGTAAGCACTGTTTGTTTGTGATATTTGCTTCGGCATCTGCCTCCAGGTTCTGCCCTTGAGTTCTTACCCCAACTTCCCTCAGGAACAGAATGGGGGCTGACAGTTATAAGATGAAATAAGTCCTTTTCAGGTTGCTTTTGGCCATGGGGTTTTATCTCAGCAACAGAAACCCCAACTCACAAAGCAGGTGTTTCAGTCTCTCTTCCTTTTGCTGTAATAAAACCCCACAGAAGCAACTTAAGGGAGAAAGAGCTAATTTGTCTTATAGTTCTAGGCATCAATGCAGGGAGGTCAACCAAGATGGCGGGTGCATGATGCCGGTGGTCACAATGCATCCACCATCTGGAGGGAGAACAGTGCTCAGTTCCCTCTACTACCATTTCTATCATTCCTTCCTTGGACCCAAGCCAAGAAATGGAGCCTCACTTATACAGAGCAGGCTTTCCACCTTAATTAACCAGATCACGATACTCTCACATAGATGTTCCATTTGATCTAGATAGTGACTCAAAGGATTGTTTTCCCACACAATACTAGATCACGTCAAGTTGACAGTTGGAACTAACCACCACAAGTTGTACAGTCTTGAAATTCTCACACCAGGGAAGCAAAGAAAGAGCTGTCTGATCATGGTGGCTAGCCAGCCAGCCTAGTGCACTTGGTCAGAGAGAGGCCATGGATAAAAGAAAAAATAGTGGGATTACCTGAGAAATGATAGCTGTCAATGATCTCTGACCTTCACATATGCACACATATGTACACATGCTTGTGCACACACACACACACACACACTTAAGTAAAAGCAAAAACAAAATACAGTGATATTAGAGCTCAGAGTAAGGTGGTGTAAAAGGAGCCAGAAAGTGTGTTCCTCATGTGAAGAGCATTTTGAAAGAGGAGACAAGATGGTTGTGAGGGTGTGTGTGAGGGTGGCCAGTGTCCACAGGATGAAAAAGCCACACATCGCGGCAAAGAAGAAATGAACACTGTGCACTAGTACTTGGAAACAATGTATGTCCTGTGGAATGCAGCCAGTTTGAACGTTCTCAGTCTGGAAAAGACACATGTAGGCCAGGTGAGATTAAGCTGTACAAGTTAGAAGGCTCCAAGTCAGCTCCACCTCTCATTCTCCAGGGACCCCAGACACCAATTATGAACTGTCCCCACTCTGTAAACCAGGCTGAAACTCTGTCACATGTCACCATAAGTAGTGGGGGAATGTGTTCACCACAACAGCAGCCTTTATCAATGTGAACGCTTTTCCCTGATAGCACAGGAGCCTCCAATATGGGGCATCAAAACCAGACAGAAGAAGGGACTGGCGAAGAGGAGGTAGGGTCTTCCACCTCTTCTCTCCCTCCTCCTCCCCTTCCCTAGACTCTGCTTTCTTCCTCCGGTTCACCCCCCCCCCCCCCCGACTTTTCCTCCATTGCTTCCTTTCCTAGTGCTACATTGTTAGCTGGCAGCAATCATTCAAAAACATTTGAGTTAAATAAATAAATACAACACAAAGCTATTTTAAGTATTTATTGAAGCAATTAAAAATTATCTCTAAAAATCATTGCTACTTCAGGAACAGACCCGAATCATCAAGCAGATTTACACCCTGTGACACTCTAAAGTCTTTCACAAAACACAATTTGCTGGCACAATGTCACTTGCAGTAAAGTGCTCAGGAGTGCCCAGTACCACCTTGAAACCTGCACTAAGGTCTGTTTCAAGCACACTCAGTGTAGCTTTCCCTGCTATGGCTAATACCCCGTGACAATACTGACATACACTTAATGCAAACATATATTACAATTCCTCACCCTATATTTTAATGTTCCTCATTTTCATTGCTTTATCCCTGATTCAAAATCAAATTTACCATAGATGCCTTTGATAGTGTAAACCAGAAGTATAAGCATACTGTTCCCTGCATTTAAGGATGGAAATGGGTATTTTACCCACATTGATGTCAACTACATTTTAAAAGACATCTCAAAGGATAGAAACATAACACACCAAATTCCTCACAGAGGCTGTGGCATCGAGGTGATGGGTGGCAGACAAGAGGAAGTAAATTAAAAGACATATTTGACAATAAATGTGTCATCTTGCAAATAAATTTCAAACAAGAAATTACTGCTATGTGAATATGTAAGCAGCTCGGATTTCCTAACAAAGCATTTCTTACTTTCACTTGCAATTAAACACTAACAAAAAATTCTAGTTTCTTTACACCCAATTCAAGACTGAGAAACCATTTGTGATGTCCCTCAGTCACACCATCTTGAAGAAATCTATGTTCAAAACCATCTCCTCTATCTAGGACCTGCACTTCCCTGGGAATGAGGAAGTGCAGTCCTCCCATATGCCTTGTCATTTCCCACGATGACCTGTGGCAAGGGTGAGAACAGAAGTAGAAGATGAACTGGAAAGGGAATCCAGTAGGCACACAGAAGCATAAACATAAAGGGATCCCAAACATAAAAGTGATCCCTGACTTACTCTCTTCATCTCCTTGCACTTACTTGCCAGCACTTCTGTTGGAACCTACTTCTTCAGGATTCCAGTTTATACAGAAGACCGGCTGAAACATCTAGCCTCAAGCAACTAAAAGATTCTTGGACTTCCCATTCATAGCTGCCATAGTTGAGTTAGTTGGACTACAGATTGATCAGAGGTGAGGAGGACACAACATATGTCCCAATACTGGGAGTAACTGGGACCAGTGGGACCCAGGCACCCAGGAACTCTGCCTCAACAAGTGACACGGTTCCTTCCAGTCTGGGCTGGTGCCCTGAACAGACCTTGGGTGCAGACTCTGCAGCCAGTCCCATAACATCAGAGGAAGCTCCACTCCCAGGCACTCTCAGGAACACAGGATCCCAGGATCCCAGGAGTTTGGTCACACCAGGATCTCAGAGTCCCAGAGGCAGCTTGACTCACAAAAGCTCTGACACACCCAGGATCTCAGGATCATAAGATCCCCAAATCACAGGATCACAGAGAAAGCTGGACTCTGAGGAGTTCTGACACAATCAAGATCACAAGAAGGACAGGCTCTGGTCAGATATAGCGAGGGCAGGTAGCACTAGAGATAACCAGATGGTGGGAGACAAGCATAAAAATACCGGCAACAGAAACCAAGGTTGGCATCATCAGAACCCGATTCTCCCACCACAGCAAGTCCTGGATACTCCATCACACTGGAAAAGCAAAATTCAGATCTAAAATCACTTCTCATGATGATGATAGAGGACTTTAATAAGGACATAAATAACTCCATTAACAACAAACAGGAGAACATAGGTAAACAACTAGAAGCCCTTAAAGAGGAAACACAAAATTCCCTTAACGAGTTACAGGAAAACACCACCAAACAGGCAAAGGAAATGAACAAAACCAAGATCAAAAAATGAAAATAGAAATAAAAAAGAAATCACAAAGGGAGACAACCCTGGAGTTAGAAAACCTAGGAAAGAGATCAGGAGTCATAGATGCAAGCATCACCAACAGAATACAAGAGATAGAAGAAAGAATCTTAGATGCAAAAGATAGCATAGAAAACATTGACACAACCCGCCCAGAACCATCAATCATGAGTCTTCCAGTTCCTGTCTGTGGCTAGAGACCATTCTCTGCCACAGCACTCCATACCCATGTGGTGCATGGAGATACCTAGCCTCCCAGGAGAGCAGGCAGGCCTGGGAGCACAGGTAGGATCACCCCTGCTGCTCAGAGGGACCCACCTGAAACCCTCAGGACACAAGAACCCAGGGAAAGCCTAGAACAGGAGTCTTCTGATTTTCATCTGCACTCAGAGCTGATCCTGAGCCACAGAGCTACATACACAAACACCACTACTAGAGAGCTAGTCTCCCAGGAATGCTTACACACCTGCATACACACATAAGACTACCACTTCTCTTCAAATTCCTGGCCCAAGAGGGACCTTCTCAGAGCCATCAAGACACAGAAACCAAGCATCAGCTTGGGACAGGATCTTTCTGGTTTCTGTCTGCACCCCTGAGCTGAACCTGTACCACAGCTCTCCATACCTAAATTTCTCCCAGAAACAACTGGTCTCCCAGGAGTACTAATACACAGGCTTGCAGGACAAGCCACAGTCAGAGACAGAAAGACCAGCTAATACCAGAATTAACCAGATGGCAAAAGGCAAATGCAAGAACATTACCAACAGAAACCAAGGCAACATGGCATCATCTGAACCCAGTTCTCCCACAACAGCAAGTCCTTGATACCCCAACTCACAAGACAAGATTTGGATTTAAAAATCACAGCTCATGATGCTGACAGAGGATTTCAAGAAGTACATAAGTAATTCTCTTAAAGAAATACAGGAGAAAATGGGTAAATGGGTAGAAGACCTTAAACATGAAACACAAAAAGATCCCTTAAATAATTAGAGGAAAACACAAACAAACACATGAAGGAACTGAACAAAATCATCCATGATCTAAAAATGGAAGTAGAAAGAATAAAGAAATCACAAAGGGAGACAACTCTGGAGATAGAAAATCTAGGGAAGAAATCAGGAGTCATAGATACAAGCTTAACAACAGAATACAAGAGATAGAAGAGAGAATCTCAGGTGCAGAAGATACCATAGAAAACATTGACACAACAGTCAAAGAAAATGCAAAATGCAAAAAGCTAGTAACCCAAAACATCCAGGAAATGCAGGACACAATGAGAAGACCAAAATAAGGATAATAGGTATAGAAGAGAGTGAAGATTTCCAGTTTAAAGGGCCAGTAAATATCTTCAACAAAATTATAGAAGAAAACTTCCTTAACCAAAAAAGAGATGCCCATGAACATACAAGAAGCCTACAGATCTCCAAACAGATTGGACCAGAAAAGAAATTCTTCTTGCCACATAATAATCAATTCACCAAATGCACTAAACAAAAAAAGAATATTAAAAGCAATAAGGGGAAAAGGTCAAGTAACATATGAAGGCAGACCTATCAGAATGACACCAGACTTCTCACCAGAGACTATGAAAGCTAGAAGATCCTGGGCAGATCTCATACAGACCCTAAGAGAACACAAATGCCAGCCAAACTACTATACCCAGCAAAACTATCAATCAACATAGATGGAGAAACCAAAATATTCCATAACAAAACCAAATTTACACAATATCTTTCCACAAATTCAGCCCTACAAAGGATAATAGATGGAAAACACCAACACAAGGAGGGAAACTACACCCTAGAAAAAGCAAGAAAGTAACTTCTTTCAACAAACCCAAAAGAAGATAACCACACAAACATAAAAATAACATCAAAAACAACAGGAAACAACAATCACTATTCCTTAATATCAAAGGACTCAATTCCCCAATAAAAAGACATAAACTAACAGACTGGATACGTAAATAGGATCCAGCATTTGCTGCTTACAGGAAATGCACCTCAGTGTCGAGGACAAACACAATCTTAGAATAAAGGGCAGGAAAACAATTTTCTAAGCAAATGGTCCCAGGAAAGAAGCTGGAGTAGATATTCTAACAGAGGATAAAATTGACTTTAAACCAAAAGTCATCAAAAAAGATAAGGAAGGACACTTCATACTCATCAAAGGAAAAATATACCAAGAACTCTCAATTCTGAACATCTATGCTCTAAATGCAAGGGCACCCACATTCGTAAAAGAAACTTTACTAAAGCTCAAAGCACACATTGTGCCTCACACAATAATTGTGGAATAATTGTGGGGGACTTCAACACCCCACATTCATTAATGAACAGATCAGGGAAACAAAAACTAAACAGACAGAGTGAATCTAACAGAAGCTATGGACCAAATGGATTAGCAGATATCTATAGAACATTATATATATATATATATCTTCTTCTCAGCACCTCATGGTAGCCTTCCTATACTTAAAGGATAAACAGGCTGAGAAAGAAATTAGGGAAACAACACCCTTCACAATAGTCACAAGCAATATAAAGTATCTTGGTGTGACTCTATCCAAACTGTGAAAGATCTGTATGACAAGAATTTCAAGTCTCCGAAGAAAGAAATCAAAGAAGACCTCAGAACATGGAAAGATCTCCCATGCTCCTGGATTGCCAGGATTAATGTAGTAAAATGGCCATCTTGCCAAAAGCTATATACAGATTCAATGCAATGCAATCCCCATCAAAATTCCAACTCAATTCTTCATAGAGTTAGAAAGAGCAATACTCAAATTCATTTGGAATAGCAAAAAACCCAGGATAGCTAAAACTATTCTCAACAGTAAAAGAACTTCTGGCCAAATCACCATCCTGGACCTCAAGCTGTACAACAGAGCAATAGTAAAATAAATAAATAAATAAATAAATAAATAAATACTGCATGGTCTTGGTACAATGACAGGCAAGTCAATCAATGGAATAGAATTGGAGACCCAGAAATGAACCCCCACACCTATGGTCACTTGATCTTTCACAAACGATCTAAAATGATCCAGTGGAAAAAAAGACACCCTTTTCAACAAATGGTGCTAGTTCACCTGGCAGTTAGCATGCAGAAGAATGCAAATTGATGAATTTTTATCTCCTTGTACAAAGCTCAAGTCCTAGTGGATCAAGGACCTCCACATAAAACCAGACACACTGAAACTAAAAGAAATGAAAGTGGGGAAGAGCCTCAAGCACAGGGGCACAGGGAAAATTTTCCTGAACAGAACACCAATAGCTTATGCTCTAAGATCAAAAATAGACAAATGGGACCTCAAAAAATTACAAAGGTTCTGTAAGGCAAAGGACACTGTCAATAGGACAAAATGGCAACCAACAAATTGGGAAAAGATCTATACCAATTCTCCATCCAATAGAGGCTCCTATCCAATATTTACAAAGAATTCAAGAAGTTAGACTCCAGAGAAACAAATAACCCTATTTTTAAAAATGGGGTACAGAGCTAAACAAAGGATTCTCAACTGAGGTATACAGAATGGCTGAGAAGCACCTAAAGAAATGTTAGTCCTTAGTCATCAGGGAAATGCAAATCAAAACAACCTAGAAATTCTTCCTCACACCAGTCAGAATGACTAAGATCAAAAACTCAGGTGACAGCAGATGCTGGTGAGGATGTGGAGAAAGAGGAATACTCATCCATTGTGAGATTATAAGACAACCACTCCTGAAATCAGTATGGTATTTGTTCAGAAATCCGGACATAGCACTACCTAAGAACCCGGCTATACCACTCCTGAGCATATACCCAAAAGATGTTCCAACATATAACAAGGACACATGCTCCACTATGTTCATAGCAGCCTTATTTATAATATCCAGAGGCTGGAAAGAACCCAGATGTCCCTCAATGGAGGAATGGTTACAGAACATGTAGTACATTTACATAATGGAGTACTATTCAGCTATTAAAAACGATGAATTCATGAAATTCTTAAGCAAATGGATGGAACTAGAAAATATCATCCTGAGTGAGGTAACCCCATCACAAAAGAACACACATGGTATGCACTCACTGATAAGTAGATACTAGCCCCAAAGCTTGGAATACCCAAGATAAAATTCACAGACTACATGAAATTCAAGAAGGAAAACCAAATTGTGGGTGCTTTGGTCCTTCTTAGAAAGGGGAACAAAATATTCATGGGAGCAAATATGGAGACAAAGTGTAGAGCAGAGACTGAAGGAAAGGCCATCCAGAGATTGTCCCACCTGGTGAATCATCCCATATACAGTCACCAAACCCTGACACTACTATTGATGCCAAGAAATGCTTGCTGAAAGGAGCCTGATATGGCTGTCTCAGAGAGGCCCTGCCAGAGCCTTACAAATATAGAGTTGGATGCTCACAGTCAACTATTGGACTGAACACAGGGTCCCCAATGGAGGAGTTAGATTAAGACCTGAAGGAGCTGAAGGGGTTTGCAGCCCCATAGGAAGAACAACAATATCAACAACCAGACGCACACAACCGCAGAGCTCCCAGAGACTAAACTACCAACAAAGGAGTACACGTAGCTCCAGCTGCATGTGTAGCAGAGGATGGCCTTGTCAGGCATCAAATGGGAGGAGAGGTCCTTGGTTCTATGAGGGCTCCATAGGTGCCCCAGTGTAGGGGAATTGAGGGCAGAGAGTTGGGAGCAGGGGGTGCAGTAGTTGGAGGAGCACCCTCAACAAGCAGGGGGAAGGGAAGGGATGGGTGTTTCCGGGAGGGGGAAAACATTGGAAATGTAAATAAAGAAAATATACAATATTATATATGTATGTGTATATACACTTATATGTACATATACACATATATACATATATACATACATATATATGTGCATATATAGTATTGGATATTTTATATATATATCCATATATATATATATATGGATATATATATATACACACACACACACACACAGACACAACCTATACTTCTTAGATTTGTTTTCTGTTTTCAATGAAACCACATTAGTATTTCTTGTCTCCCATCAACCAGAAGCTTCTGTGTTCTTCTCTGAATGCACAGTTTGGATCCAAGGACACAGAAAAATGGCCAGACCCTGTCTCTGCTCTGGGCAGTTTGCAGCCTGATGAGAAAGCAAATAGTGGAATTCTTGTGAAACGGTAAAACTGTGCCAGGAAGCTTGGCGGGTAGAGCAGGTCTGAGTCCCTGGAGACTTGTGGTGTACCCCCAAGACAGTCAGAGGCTCCCTGCTCCCTGCTTCTCGGCAGATTTCTGGCCTGGAACACAGGACACACTTCCCACATAAGAAAAGTGACCTACAGTCACATAGGCCCAGAACAGAGTTCTCCATGCTAATGAGGTACCTAGAGGCCCTGAGGGTTAGCCAATAAGCTTCCCTTCCCAGACATTCCTCCCTGCAAAAGGTATTTAATCTCAGATCCACCCCCAAGAACTTGATAAGCATCTATTTTCTACAATGAACAGTCAATAAATAGTTTAGAACCATGGCCAATCTCCTTCATCAAGAACAGCCATAGAGAGCATGAGGAAGGCCTTCAACCACTGATCCACAGCTTACGTCTCCCCCAGAAGGCCTCTACACCATCATCCTCTACATGTCCAGACAACCATCATCAAGTGAAGGACAATCACCGCAGAGCTAAGCCAGAGCTCCCATCCCAGAGCCTGGCTGTCCACGACTCTGAGAACCACCAGGGCCGCGGCCTCGCCTCACGCCCACGGACCCTGACACTTCATTCCTGACTTCTCTGTGCAGTTTTGAAATGGCAACTGCTGCCCTGGAAGCCAGAGGCCACCAGCTTCTGGCTTTCCCACAGTTTAGACTTCATTTTCCCACTCCTAGAGCAGTGTCTCTGCACGTCTCTGAAGCCCAGCACCCACCCAGCTGTGGTGTGAGATGCGCGTAGTCAAACTCCCTGCAGCCATGCCCAATGGTGGGGCAGAATGCAGTCCCACAGAATCTGTTCGACAATAGGCAGGCGTGCAAACTGCTAGCGTTATGGGGACTCAGGCCAAACTGCTGGCGTAATGGCATGTCCCAACTATCAACACCTCCTCAGAAGCGCAGTTAATACCAGCTTATCCAGGTCATAGTGCTCGAGAAAGGAGCAAATTACATAAAGAGATAGCCTTCTGCAGCCTTTACTCATCCCAAATAGTGTCATAAGCTGAAGAGAAAGGAAAACCAAGAGCAAGAGACAGGGAGAGCTAACAGGTGCAGGCAGCCACGCCTGTTTGATAGTTGTCAGTTTCCTGCCCCTAAAGAGAAACCTGAAGGTTGAAGATCAGGGGCACACATCAGCCTTTGCTAACTAATTATAGCTCCTCTTAAAGGTCAGAGGCAAAACAATAGGCATGCTTCAGTCCTGGGAGGGACAAAGAAAAGAAAAGGATCACAGCTGAAGCAGCAGGAGCACCGGAGCATCCAGTGGGTGCGAGATAAGGGAGGATTAAGCAGTGCAAGTAGAGAATGGGGCCTTTCATTCACAGCCACTGAACTGTGGCAAAGCGATCTCAACCCACACAGAACAAAGCGCCTCCCTCAAGGCCAAACGGAAAGTCAAGGAGACTGGGTTCCCGAGGGCTGGAAAGGGAGGAAGAGAGGAGGATGGGATGAAGCAGGCATGTGTGTGCTCCTTAAAAATATTAGCGTATGCTGACTGTCCAAAGCACAAGGACTCGTTGAAGCATTTTATCCTTGTCTAATAACTGATCTCGCCCAATTCTCTCCACTCTAGACACACAGTAGAACTCTCTGGTTTTTTCTCCCACTTTCACTCTGAATAGTTGCTGTGCTGAAATGATACATTTGGTGAAAAGATGCATTTGCTGAAACGATACAGTTTGTGGTTTCCTTGCTAGTTTACATGGATATTAGAATGCTGTGGGACCGTGAAAGGTAGCTTGGTCCCTAGTTGAGCTAAGGCTGGAAGCCCTGGTGACTCCGTAGAGACAGTAAGTATTTGCCTGTTCCCAAGAACCAGGCCCCTGTCACTAGCCACAGTCCTCCTCGCCTCCACCACCATAGATTTGTGGCCATCAGTCAGATAAGAGCAATGCCCCAAGCCCCTCCACATGTAGAGGACCTGTGGTCAAGATAGATCTCCATTTTAATGAGGTACCTAGATGCTTGGAGGCTTATGTTGGTATTGGTACTGTAAGACCCCCCCCCAAACCGAGGGTGCCCCAGCACCCCACGCCCCGGAAGGCAACACCCAAATCACTCGTGAGAAACGGTCTCGATGCAATAGCATGAGGATTTCTTTATTCCAGAATTCTGGGTTCCATAGCCGTGCACCACGCAGGGTTAGAGGACTATGGACCCCGAGTGCCGAATTGCGACAGCTTTTATAAGTTTACGATAGAGCCCGCGAATCACAAACCAATCATTTCTTAGTACGAGAGCCTGCGAAATGCGAGCCAATCAAGACAGCTTTTATAAGCTTACGACAAAGCCCGCGGATTACAAACCAATCATTTCTTAGCATGGAGAGCCCGCGAAATGTGAGCCAATCCATTTGTACCACGCCATAGTTTTTAGGCCAATCAGTTTAAATTATTGGAGCCCGCGCTCAGTGAACCAATTAGTTTCTTATAATGTCTACAGCTGTGTGAACTCCTGCTTAGGGGTAATGGTGTAAGTTTACAGAAGCAAGATAAGCTTAGCCCATTTCCAGTTACCCTATAGGGCCAGGATCACCTATTCAAGGCCTTTCTGCTAGGTCTAAACAAAGGGCGGGCTCTGGAATGTGACCTTTTACCTAGTTTCTAACAAAGCGAGATAGCATTTTAAACTCCTGATTTCTTGGGGTCATTAGAGTTAGGTTGTATTACTTTCTATCCTTTCAGGACCTCTGAGACCTGTGATATCACATAGGCGACAGCAGGACCTATATGCCTGTTGCCAAGGCAACAGCCACCAAGTTCCCAGAGTCCACTGGGCTTTACCTGAGACCGCATCACCATCCATATATATGGGAGTAGCACCTCTCTCTCTCCCTCTCCCTCTCCCTCTCCCCTCCCTCTCCCTCTCCCCCTCCCCCTCCCCTCTCCCTCTCCCTCTCCCTCTTCTTTTTCCACCACCACCTTTACCTCTTTCCTCCTCAATAAACCCCACGTGGAACTGTTTGGCCTGGTGTGCAGGTCTCTGCTGCTACTGCAGCCGTTCGACGACCCTGTCGCTGCCACCGCAGTCACCCACCGGTCATAACAGCTTAGTCAATAAACTTTCCTTCCCAGACATTCTTCCCTGCAAAAGGCATTTAACCTAAGGCCCACCTTGATAAGGGGATATGGTTTTATACATCCACTTGCCACCATGACAATAAATGCCTTAAAACCATGGACTGCCTCTTTTCTTTGGGATCTACCATGGGGAACAATGGAGGCCTTTTTGCCTATAGAACCTTCCCTTAGAAGACCTCTCTGTGCTCCCAGCCATGTCCCCTCCCCACCCAGGGCCAGATCCAGCCTTGGGGGGGGGGGGGAATGGGAGACTCTCAATTCTCAGCTCTTCTGCAGCTTCCAGCAGTACCTGGGTGTCCAAGAGTCTGAGAGCCAGATGTCCTGGGCTCCTCAAAGGCCCTAGGACCCCCAAGTCAGGCCCTGAATCCCAGCGCCAGCTCTGGCTGTCCTGTGCCTCAGAGTGTGTTTCCCCCACTCCTGCCACAGTTTCCCTGGGCTTCCTGCAGCCCAACACCCACCCAGCAACAGCATGGGGTAGGCACAGTCAGCTTCACGCATCTTGCCTCCCTGAGTGGCCAAGCCCTGTGGTGGAGCAGATGCGGACCCATAGCCCTACAATAAGCCAAAGTACAACTGTCAGCTCAATGTCACCCACACCCTCAGACCGCAGTAGACTCTGATGAATGACAGCTCACTGTGATGATGAGTCCTGTGTGAATTTTCAGCCTGAACTCCACGTGATTGATGACAGTCTTAAACAGAGTAGATTTTATGCTCTAAGCCTTGAAGAGGAAATTTATTTATGTATTATTTATTTATATTTATTTATTTATTTATTTTTCACGCGATAACATTGCCACTTTGGTTTTACTTCCTTTTCAGTGCAAGAACCATACCTTCATCTTCTAAGGATTCTATAAAAGTTTGTTGAACACACCAATAGAAGAGAAAAATCACATTTCAATGGAAAAAAAACTTTAAGTTCTGTGGACCTTATAGGACAAGGTGGGACAAGTCTGTGTTTCTGTGATTAAATCCTGGGTCCTTTCAAACATTTTGGTTCTCCCTCTTGACACTTTGGGCTTAAACACAAACGCAAATCCTTCTATGTATAGCAATGCAAATCAAGTGCAAGTTGGCATTCTACCTGAAATTTATTTACTGTTGCCCCAGTTGGGCCTCTGTCAGGTAGACCATCAGCTAAAAGTGTGCCTCCAGAATTGTTGTTCTAGCATGAACATGCCCATCAACAATCCATTCACCAGAGCTGTTGTTCCTGCAAGAACATGCACATTAATAATCCATTCACTTAGCATACCACGAAGCTGCATCCTCTACCAACCTTGTCTTTGATAAGGCACAACTTATCCTGCAAAATTAGGTTTGTTACCACCAGAATTCATATGCCAATGTAGTCTCCATTGTGGCCACATTGGAAAGTGGCGTGAGGTACTTCCAGGGTTTCTCAGGAGTGGTTAATAATATGTTAGCATTTAGATCTGGAATGACCTCCAAAGACCCAATACCTAAGGGCTTGCTCAGTATGGTGACACTCAAGGGCAGTGGTGCTGATAGAAGATGGCAGAACTTGTCAGAGGTGTGGCTACACAGGTTTTTGGTCCTTTGGGATATGATCATAAAAGGACCTGTAGGACCCTTGGTTCTCTCTCTCTCTCCCCCTCCCTCTTCTCCTCCCCTCCCCTCCCCCTCTGCCCCCTCTCTCTTTCTTTGTCTCTTTAGGTCAAGAATCTGTGCTCAGTGGTATAAATTTTAGAAATCTCTCATGACTTTGTGAAGACTCTGTTGCTGCATACTACAAGGTAGACACTGCGGGATCTTGCCACGGCCACAAGCTACTCCACCCCAGCAACACATCTCCTGTCATAGTTCTCCCCTTGAGCTCAGTTTCCCCTGCTTCCCATCTTGCATCAGAAGGGAACCTCACTCACTTCCTTCATCCAGCATCTGTACTGGCCCACAACTCACTTGCCCTTGTGGAATTTAACACAAACTTGTAGAGTTGTAGAGAGAAAAGTACCCATTATTCCAATCATTCTTCATTTAATAGTCCATAATCCCCTCTATTTTTTCCTATAGAAGGGTGTCATTGAACAAGGACAGAAGCGAGGTCACATTTGATTCTTTATAGCATGCTTGATGTGTGAGTTTATTAACGTGTCATTTTTCAGATGCCTTTTTCATCTTTATGGAGGCAAGTGTGTGCCAGGAAACCTTACAAAGGTTTGTCAAATCCAGAAATATTTATGGAATTCTTACTGTATTCTACACCATTCAGGCATCAGTGTTATGACTGGTGGGCAGCAGTGGCAGCAGCACAGTGTCAGGAGGTAGGCAACACGGGCTGCAGCAGCAGCAGAGAGTTCCACGGGGCCAAACAGTTCCCTGTGGGGTTTATTGGAGAGGGAACAGACAAGGGTGGTGGTGGAAAGAAAGGGAGAGACAGAGAGAGAGAGAGAGAGACAGAGAGACAGAGAGAGAGAGGCAGAGAGACAGAGAGAGACAGAGACAGAGACAGAGGAGGGGAGGAAGGTGCTACTTCTATATATACACATATATGGTGGTGTGGTTGCAGGTAAAGGTGATCCCAGGAAACTCTGGGTACATGATGGCTGTTGCCTTGGCAACAGGCCTATAGGTTGTGCTGTCGCCTATGTGATGTCACAGGTGTAGGAGGTCCTGATACCAACAATAAGTGTCAACAAGGAATAAGACAGCCATAGACCTTGCTCTGTTGGAACTTAAGAGAAGGATACAGTCAACTAAATATGAGTCATTACTGAAGTAATATGTTGAAGCACCATAGAGAAGAGGTCCCACAAAAGTATGAACAAGGAAACCTGACCCAGATTTGTGGGTAGGAGAAATTCACGAGCTGCCAACAGACAGGAATCAAGTAGATGAAGAGTCAGAAGGGTTAGTGCTCAAGGCAGAAACTACAAAACAAAATGTGAGAAGCTTCTGAGGTGGAAAAACTGAAGCTGAGGAAGAGTGCTCCAGGGAAGTGGAGGGGGAGGACAGAAAGGATAGGCAGGGAGGAGGGGGAGGACAGGAAGGGGAGGCAGGGAGGATGGGGAGGACAGGAAGGGGAGGCAGGGAAGATGGGGAGGCAGGGAAGATGGGGAGGCAGGGAGGATGGGGAGGCAGGGAGGATGGAGAGGCAGGGAGGATGGGGAGGACAGGAAGGGGTGGCAGGGAGAATGGGGAGGACAGGAAGGGGAGTCAGGGAGGATGGGGAGGCAGGGAAGATGGGGAGGCAGGGAGGATGGGGAGGACAGGAAGGGGAGGCAGGGAGGACAGGAGAGGCAGGGAAGATGAGGAGACTTATTTGGGTGGATCTTTTTTTTTAACTGTAATGCCAGAGGGACACAGCTTTTAAAAGTGCAAGCAAGGAAATCATGTATGTTTTTTAAAAAGCAATCTGGCTGCAGCATGGAGAATAATTGGACAGACATAGGGGTTCATTTGGGAAACTGAAGCAGCCTCATTGTAAGGCAAGACAGAAACGCCAGGGGAGGGAGACAGAGACAACCACACAAGGGCGTTTATGGTGCTCAACACCTAACCAACCAGGATGGAAGGCCTGTGTTGAGTGCCTCTGGACAGAGACAAGATTTCTGAGTGAGGCCTTCATGTGCCCTGAGGGCACTAAACACGCAGAGCTGGAGCTGAGAGGCGATGAGAGGGTTAACACGCACAACCTCTACAAGGGGAGGAAAGTCCAAGGATAAAACCCTAAGCCCTCACCGGAGAGACATTAGGCAAAGGAGGAGGTAAAGAGTGCCAGGAAGGGAAATATCTCTGTTTTTCAAATTCCACAACCAAACAATGATGCATATTTATTTTTATGTTGTGTAAATTTTAGAGACAAGATCTTAATCTGTAGCCCAAGCTGACCTGGGGCTCGAGAATGTCCTTCTGCCTTAGTTCTAAATGCTCACACTATAAGTGACCCAGTACACCCAGTTTGTTTATTTTTTAAACTGAGAAACAGACTGAGCTCCCTAAACTATACTCTCTAAAGGGCTTAGCCATGGCGGGCTAAGCCCAGGTCTGTGCCACTATGTCTGCCCCTCACATTAAACTTACTTCATTAAAAATGCCAAAGAGAAGCTGGAGCATTCTTTCACATTCTTGTATCGGGCATTCTACTAACATTAACGTTTGGTCCGTTTCCTGTATGCTATAGTGTATACATTTCAACCTCACCCAGCCCTACACCATAACTGGCCAGCAGATATTCATTAAGAATCTACCATCTGTCAGAGCTTAGGAATGCAAAGATGTCCAAAATAGACACAATTCCTGTCCTCTTTGAGGTTACAGGCTACCAAGCAGATGGACGATGGAAAACAAGCCCACAAATAAAACGTAAAATTACAAATTGTGCCCAGTGCTCGAGAAGAAAACCTACAGATGCCGTGACAGTGTACAATTAGCAAATTGTCATGGTGTGAATGTGAATTGTCCTGAAGGTTCATGTGTTTGAACATTTGGTCCCCAGCTGGTGGCAATGCTTTGGGTTACTATGGAAACTTAGAAGGTGGAGACTCAGTAGCGCAAGTGGGTCACTAGTTGTGGCCCTGGGGCTTTATAACCTGGTCCCTTTTCCTGGGTTCTGCTTTCTGGACTGCTGGCATGTAAGCCAGGAACCCCATGCTCCTGGTGCCACCATGACACATGACACCCCTACCATGATGGACCGTACCTTTAAGCCATGACTTCCACATGCACACTGTGGCAAGGACATCTGCACTGACACATGAACACATGAACACAAGGCTGGAGAGATGGCACAGTGGTTAAAAGCAGTGACTGCTCTTCCAGAAGTTTTGAATTCAAATCCTAGCAACCACATGGTGATTCAAAACCATCTGTAATGAGATCCGATGCCCTCTTCTGGTAGGTCTGAAGACAGCTACTGTCTACTTATATAAATTAAAAATACATAAAATAAAAAAACACATGAACACGCTGAGATTTGTTTCTTTAGAAGAGAATGTACCAATAAAGGAGAAGCAGAGCAAGACTCAGTTCTCAGAGCACTGGATTTCCTTAAGTGGAACAAGGCAGGTGAGCCTTCCAACGTCCCTGAGCACAGTCTAGAACTTTCCAGACCACAGAGGGAGAGCCACAGAGAGAGAACCACAGATTTTACTACTCTTAAAATCGATGGGCAAAATATTGACACTGTTTCAAAACCACCTGATCTGATTCGCACTCCAATGACTCTGAAAAGTTGGGCACATGGGACAAAAAGACATCTTGGACCTATTTAGACATTACACAATGTCTATGTACCTGAATATTACAGGAACACTGTAAAGATGGTGTTTAGGATACACCATAAATAGACAGTGTTTGTAGCCTCATATAACAGTTAAAATAACATGCTTATCTTCACGTTAACACACAATTAACAAGCTCCCCAAGATAAAAAAAATTTAAGCAGCAATATGCAAAAGATTTCCAATTTTGAAAAAATTAATACCCACAAAACTAAGAATCTCAACAACCATAGACAGAAAAATATGGGGGCGAGGTGGGGGGATGAGGAAGACCAGGACATGCCCGGCATCTCGTACTTATTCCAACTGGTCAAGTACAGCAGAGAAAATAAAATCTGGGACAGCAGAGGAGAAAAGAGCGCCTCGGAAAGGATGCTGATTTGTAAGGTAGGTGACTGAGACCCTCCGCAAAGACCACACCCTTCAAGCACAGAAGAGAAAAAGCAGATGAAGACTTGAGCTTCTACAGGCAGAAGCATCCTTCTAAACAAAAGTGAAAGAAAGATATTTTGAGCTGGCAAAAGCTGGGAAATTTGTTATTCCCAAAATTTAAATACTATTAAAAGTTTTCCAGGCCTTAAGTCAAGCAAAGTCACGACTACGGTAACTTCATACATGAACACAATTGCAGAAGTCCACAATGCACACATAGATAGGTACAAACACACGGTTAAAAAACAATGTAAAGGCAGCCATTCTGAAGCACACACTTACAACCAGTGAGCCTCGGCTGCATTGCTGGGAGAGATTCAAAGCACAGAAACACACAGTTCATGGAGGTTTGAGGACCAAAAAGGCAAATATGCTACTCATCAGAAGCCACTCTATAAAAACACTGTTCTTTGCGTGGGAATCAAGTTCCTTGGAGAATCATGGGAGGTGAGAGCACAGCGGTAGGATTACCACAGCAACCTCAGCCACGTGACCAAAGCAGAGTTCTAACTGAAGGCTGTTGAGTGGGCACAGTAACTTAGCATTCCTGGGTACTCTACAAAACCTTCTCTGAACTCAACAAGTCCTCGGGGAGGACCAGCAAAAGGCTCAGGAAATAAAGGCACTCACTGTACAAGCCTGAGTTCTATCCCAGGGACACACGAAGCACGGAAAGAAAGAACTAAGTCCACAAAGGTGTCTTCTAATATTAACACACACACACACACACACACACACACACACAGAGTCTCTCTCTCTCTCATTAAAAATTTAAAAATATAAAAGAAGTATTTAGTCAAAGATAATTTAGTGTTTGTGTGTACGCATGCACGTGTGTGTGTGTATGTGTGTGTGTGTGTGTGTGTTTATGCTTTGGGTTTTAACCCAGAGACACGTGACAGCCAGTGTAGAAAAGCAAATAAATGCCCTTTGGAATGAACTGATGTGAGTGGACCAAAGAGTCCTCAAGGAAGTATGTATGCTTTGATCAGATCAGTCGTAAGACATCCAAATCTTCCCCAAGACTGAAGCTCACACACTGTCACATTCTCAGTCAGTCTCTCAGACTATGAAGAAATCTTTAATGAGAAAGATCTTTAGTGAATGGCAACGATGATTGAACATAGAATAGTCACATAATACATTAGCTTTGTTCCAACCCTTGTGTGGATGAACGAGAGAAGAAACTTCAATGTATTTACATTAGGCCAATAAGCAAAATTACAAAATTACAAACCAACTGTCCCATATGCAATAGACACAGTTGCAGAACCTTGGACCTGGGGATGTGTATTTGTCGCTGATAGACATAAAAAAGTCAATTATGGACTATGAAGTAGTAGGCTATTAGGTCTGGGGAAATGGTTCAGTTGGTGTTTATTGCACAAACATGAAGATTTGAGTTCAAGCTCATGGCCTCCACACAGAAGTGAACACATCTGCAGATGCACACACACACACACACAGAGAGAGAGAGAGAGAGAGAGAGAGAGAGAGAGAGAGAGAGGACTGGCACACAGAGACTAAGAGAATCTCTCCAGGGGTAGAAAGACTGACTGTCACAGCAGAAACCCGAGTCTAGATATTGACTCTGAGCCCTTCCACTAACCCATATTCTGTTCCATCATAGACCCACTTATGAAAAATGCCTTATCCCATCCCTGAAGCCTATGTGCTAAGAACAAATGAGCAAAGCCAAACGGTAGAACCCTCCCTTCTGTTGGCTCTGAAAATACTCAAGTCTTAAGCTACTTGAAATTAAATCCTGATTCATTTCTCATAGAATTCTCTAGAGTGGGCTGGATTATTCTGGCTGCCTAAGAAAGAACAGAAGGCTACAGTATCCTCCCTGGAACGAACACCTGCAGCAATTTCTCACGCCCGAGGTAATCTCATGCGCACGCTGTAAAACAATGCTTAGCAATCTGCCTAGTAAAGTCATGCTTCCTCAGCAAACAGCAGAATCTAAGCATCCTCCAGGTGTGGGATGCCCACTGGAATTAAATTAGGTGGGTGTCTGCTTGGTTAATGAGTTTTCTACCGACTCAGCTGTGGCCATCATAAGTATTGATCTCTCACAAACAAGAAAGCCAATATCCTCAACCTTTTGCTTAACCCTTGGTTATTCCCTCCAAAGCATATATTTCTACTGTCCTATCTCTAGTGGAAGGAGTGTGCATGTCACTGCGTTAGTATGCATACATGTATGAGACCAGAGGTCCACCATGGGTGGTATTCCTCAAGAGCCGTTCAACTTTGTTGAATTGGGGCTCACTGGGATCTGCCGTTCACTGACTAGATTAAGCTGGCTGGTTTATGAGCCCCAGTGACCTGCAGGTGACCCTGCCTAGGCTTGGTTCTTTGATGGATGCTGGGGATGAAGTGTATGTCCTCATACTTGCAGGGTGGGTACTGGGAAGACTGAGGTATATTTCCCTGGTCACCGTTGTTAGTCTATTTCTAGACTCAGATTCCTAGCAAGGGTCTATGGATTAAAGTTGTAAAGAAGCAGCAGCTTGTATGGTGTTTGACCACTTCTACCAGCCTCGCCTTACAGAGTTGCCTCCAGCTCTACACCCCCTGCTCTCTACTGTTTATCAGCTGTCAAAAGGGATTTTCAGTGACAAGTGACATCCCTGAAAGCTTGGGAGAGAGCACGCGCGCACACACACACACACACACACACACACACACACACACACTTGCATACTTATTAGGTTGAATTTTTGCCAAGAACCCTTTAGCCAATCCTAATGAACTGCTGTTTTCCATTTAAAACACCATTAGCTTCCTACGGTTTGTTACTCAGAGTGTAAGCAGCACTGACAACATGGAGGGGAAGAGGGAGGCACAGGAAGCCCGTGCATCCCCTGGGACTGTGAACTAAGCTTTGGTGATTTTTATGCCTCTTCCACCACTAACAACAACTGAGCATTCCCAAGTTTAAGACAATCTACAAGGGGAGGAAGTGTTTTATTTCCCATTGCTTCAAACGTCTGGATGCATAAAGTTCTGTGTCTGAGACTTTGCTGTGTTCCTGTGCCTCGTCACATAATGCTGAGTGTGTAGAACTAACCGTTCTCAAAGAGAATGTCCACAGAGGTTGAGAAAGAGTCCCCTTAGCCTCTGCCATATTCTGACATTTTCCCCTACTATAATTTTAAACATCTGATGTGACATCATATCTTAGTAGAAATTCCCCCACTGTAACAGCAGGAGCCTGAGCATATTGATGCGTTAACAGAGAAAGGCTCTCTGGTTTTGTGGGTGTTGCCTTGGATTTGAACATCAAAAAAAGACTGGAATATTAAAGTTTTGATAAACTCATTTTACAACCAAATTTCCAGGAATGGAATATGGTTCTAAGTTAAGGCTATTTCTTTCTTGTAAGCTGCTTACAAGGGAGGATTCAGTGAGCCCACTCATTACCCAGCTCAGCAGACAATGTAAGTCTACCCAATGCATTGGAAAAGCACAAGCAGGTAAATGCACACTCCCAAACGAAAACTCTTTGGTGACAAGAACCATTGAAAATAATAATACTGTCCCACTAAGCACATTTAATAAATTTAATTAATTAGTTTTGCTTGTCTGTTTTATTTTGAGACAACGTTTCCTGTGTCCAGACTCGCCTCAAAGTTGCTGTGTAGCCAGCGGTGGCTTGGAACCGGATCCTCCTCCTGCCTCTATGTCCCACATGCTGGGATGACAGATACAGGCCACTGCATCTAACAAGTTCAGAGATTCAAATATCATTTCACCTTCTTTGCAGGTTGTTAAAGTTTACTGTATGGCCTGCATCTCTTTTTAGCATACCATGCCCCAAAGTTGAGTCTAGATAGCAACTTTCCTGAGCCAAGCACGTGGACAGTGGACAAGAGCAGAGCAAGGAGAGAGAGTGACACAGGGAGCAAGCAAGGCCGAGCTGGTGTGAGCAAGCCACGGTCTCTGCACATCCCCAGCACCAGGCACGAACAGGGGTGTCAATAACATTTGCTAGTTGATGGATCAGTAGAATAATAAGGGATTTTTGAATAGCAAAGAACTCCATAAGCTAAAACAATTAATTGAGAGAAAGGGTGAATTAATTGCGGGAAGTGGCAGATGGTGGATGGAGGTGCAGAGTCCTGGAGTCTATCAATCTGCAGAAGTATTTCATTCTGAAGAAACTCCTTCAGCAGACAGGGGACGAGGCCTAAGGGAAGACAGAGGCAGCACAGACAATTATCTTCTCCAGAACCCAAATGCTTTTGAGCAGATAGGCCAATTTAATTAGGAAACTTGTGTTAGATCTACACACTCTGTTCTCTTCTCTAGTGGGAACTGAACACTGCCAGGGCCATCCAACCTCTCAGCCTTGTAACGCATTCTCATCTACAAACATTGGGCCTCTTGTTCAGCTAGCAGCCATGTGGTGTGTGGTGTAGTGGGAGAGTCAGGAAAGGGCTGGTCCGTCTCCACTCATCGCACTCCCAAGGGCTATCTGCAGTCAGCACTTCATTGGGGATCTCTTTTCTTATCATACTGACCAAATAGAAATAGGATTTTCTTAATCAGACTGTACTCTTATAAAGAATACTTCTCAAATCCCCATCTCTTTTTGTTGTAAAGATTCATTTATTTATTATATGTAAGTACACTGTATCTCTCTTTCAGACACTCCAGGAAAGGACACCAGATCTCATTACAGATGGTTCTGAGCCACAATGTGGTTGCTGGGATTTGAACTCAGGTCCTTTGGAAGAGCAGTCAGTGATCTTAACCGCTGAGCCATCTCTCCAGCCCCCTCAAATTCCTATCTTTTCTTTAATATTATTAAATCCTTTCAGGGCTTTAATGTGTAAATACAATGTATTTTTTTTATCAGATTCATCCTCTGCTCCTTGATTCATCTCCTCCAAGGACTCCCCATATCCCGTGCCTTTTGTTTTTTAATAACTCAATGAGCCCAGTTACTGTCGCCCAAATACACGTGGGTGTAGAGCCTTCCACAGGAGCATGACTAACTTACCATGGGCCACGTGGGGTCACGTAGCTAAAGAAAGCTAACTCTCCATCTCTTGGCAGCCGCCAACTGTCAAGAGCTCTTCAGCTAGGTGTGGGGTGTCGCGATCCCTCCCTGCTTCCTGTTGGAATGGTGAGTCACAGCTGCCTGCCTGACTTTATGAGTGTGCTGTCCTGTCCAGGAAACACTGCCCTCTCTGACCTCTGGCCCTTGCAGTCAGTTTTCTTCTTCCTCTCTGTTCCAGGAGCCTTGTGAGAAGAGGCTGAGACAGATTTCTCATTGTCGGCAGAGCACCCCGAAGACCTTGTTATTTGCAGTTTGATCAGTTGTGAGCTGTCTTTGCTCTTAATGCTGACTTTAGTTCAAAACTCATTTTAGGGACTTAATATCTTTATCTTTATTTTGAAACTCATATTAGGGCCTTAAGGTCTTTATTTTAGATTATATCATCTCCACGTAATTTCTCTGACTCTAGTTTCTTCCAAGTCACACAATATTACTAGGTTGATTTCCCTCAACCACACCTGAACTTCTATCAGTTCTCACAGTCAAAACAGCCTCTAGAAGTTCCTTGATAATTTTGAACAGAAAATCAGACCACCACCCCTAGACCACAAAGTCAAGAAGACTCATCTGTCGGATGGGAGAACTGGGGTTTCCTGCCATATCTATACAGCTACAGCAGTGTAGCTTGCTGTTCCTTAAATACAGCCACGCTGCCTTTCTTGTCTTTCCTCCTGTAACCTACTTTTTTCTTCCATCCCACATGGTTAATGTTCATCTCAGACACCCATCCCTTTGAACTTCAACCTGTCATGTCTGCTTCCATGAACTCTCTCTCCCATCTCTGACTTCATTCATATATTACTCCTATGCCCCTCCCCAACTCTACCTGAGCAGCAGGAGAGGAAACTCCATGCCCCTTTGTTCTATCACTTTCAGTACTTAGAATAATCGATTTTAACAAATCAGTGTTTATTTTAACTATATATAATAAATGACAAAGTTTAAAAAACTCTTTTAGATGCAAATCTACAGAAAGAAATCAATGAGAGAGTGGGAACACTCTCCCCCCTCCACAGACACAAGAGTGGGAACAGGTGTGTACAGTTGTAGAACTGTCGGTGCAGAAACCACATCCCTCTACCTATGGTGGGTGCTGGACTTCTACCACAGGCTGGCCCGCATCTGAATTCCTTCCTATATTTGGACAATTCTTCACATTAAGTGACCAAATGGCGTGAGGTCCCAGCACTAATGGCATGATAGAGGATAATCTCTTCTGGTCACGTGGAAGACAGTAGCAATGCAGCTCTCAGCACCTATAGCCAGGGCAAGGTGATGACCCAGCCATGGCTTGGCACAGCTCCACGGTTCACGTACACGAGCACAAGCTTGGACATTCTGATAAACACCCTCAGCTGTGCAGGTTCTGTTCAGCACACCCACACTGGCGGAAACCCCTGCCTGTCCCCCCACTTTCACTGAAGCACTGGGCTTGTGAAATTCTCTGTGAGACCCCTTGATGCCACACCAAGTTTCCCCAGCCAAACCTGCATCCTCATTAGTTCTTTCTCATCAATAAAAGTTAACAGTCCACCCGCTACCATCATTAATTTCTAGACAAACATGTTTTAGACTCAGACTGCATGTTGATCTCTATAAATAAATGATCACTTACTGCTTTTAAACAAATCAATCTAAATTAGGGCTTCCCACAGGGATAGCGGTGACACAGTACAATTCCAAAGCATACCAGAACGGAAAATAAAAGTTTCTTTAATAAATATTCCCAGTACTGGTCCATTGTTACAAATAATTGTATGTATGTAAGTATGGATGGATATGTGTGTGTGTGTGTGGAGAGAGAGAGAGAGAGAGAGAGAGAGACTGAGACAGAGACAGAGGCAGATATATAAATTAAGAACATAGGTATTAAACAGGTAGCTGAGACTCCAGCAGATTCCCTTCACTCTAGCAAGGTAAGCAGGGGATTTTAACCTAACACTGGTGCGATTTTATGACTGAATATAGACGTAGGTCACCAAAAAGTTGGCAAGAGTAAAGAATCTCTTAGTGCACAGCAACCAAATGTTCATTCAAAACCAAATGCAGAGGGAACATGGTGTTTCAGGCAGCAATTGCCCCGTGTACACTGAAACCCCACTGCATTTGGGGTTCTGAGCACATAAATGTGGAGTTTGCCCTGTGTGTGTCGGAATGCCACTCAACACCAAATAACTGCTTGACACACTCTGCTACGTTAGGGATGAATTGCAGTATCTCACTGTCCACACAAAGTTTTCATTTTTTTATAGAAACATAATGGTTTAACTACAGGAAAGACTTGATATTTTCCTATTATCATTCCTAAAAGATTCCTGGATCATTAGATTATATTGTGTTTGGATGTTGGATTTTAAAAATTGCTAGCTTGAGTCTTATTGAGAAAATTGTTCTGATTATACTAAGTGAGGTAACCCAGTCTCAAAAGATCAATCATGGTATTCACTCACTGATAAGCGGATATTAGCCTAGAAACTTGGATTACCAAAGTCATAATCCACATATCAAATGATGTCCAAGAAGAACAGAGGAATGGCCCCTGGTTCTGGAAAGGCTCAGTGCAGCAGTATAGGGCAATACCAGAACAGGGAAATGGGAAGGGGTGGATGGGGGAACAGGGGGAGGGAAGAGGGCTTATGGGACATTCAGGGAGTGGGGAGCCAGAAAAGGGGAAATCATTTAAAATGTAAATAAAAATATATCGAATAAAAATAAATAAAGAAAGAAAGAAAATTGTTCTGAAAATTTTGTCTTGGGATTACAATAGAACATCTACAGGTTCTGAAATGGCTCTGAAGATATTTCTGCCATGTGCACTATATATTGATGTAAAGCATTCTCAGCTCTGACTATTGTGAAATCAAAATATCAGTTAAACTTTGAAGACACCCTGTGACCTACAGCATTAAATATTCAGCCAAGATTTAATTCTCTGTGTAAAATAAACAAGCAATTCATCTCATTATGAAAATTTGTTGGCTTTAATAAATGGTAAAATTACATGTATACTAAACTTGTCTTCAATGTATGTGTTATTCATTATTAGCCATTTTTTATCTGTATACCTATTTTGTATACCCACATTCTTGGAGTCCTACAAAAATTTTCCAACCAAAAAGGGTCTCAGGTACAGTAAGTACAAGAGGCTCTGGTCCATAGGAATTAGCATGGGAGTAACACTGGATAAGCCCTTGCTATGGTCTAAGGCATAACCTAAAATTCCAGTTCGGAACTTAGCCCTCAACACTGTTGAGAGGTGAAGCACTTAGGTCTAAGTGATTGGCTCTTGTGGCTGATGTCCTTTGGACAGGGATTGATGGAAGGAATCTGGCCAGTTTTCCCCTTTTGCCACATGAGGACACAACATCACTACTTCTAACACCAGCCCATTGAATCCCTATACGTGTGTTCCCGCCTCTGGAAATGTGAGAGATGCAAACCTCCTCTTCGTTATAAGCTGTTCAGTCTGTAGCACTTTGTTATAGCAGCAGAAAGGTACTAAGACAGTCAGGAAATCTCTTACTGGCAGATGAAGCATGATTATCTGGAGGCCAGTCACACACTTCAGAAACCCACCAGCACTGAGCCAGGCCCCTCAGATTCTCACTCCTCTCCTCACAGCTTGCCTCTTACTCTGAGAATATAACTCCCACACCCACACGTGTGACCGCTGTGGGAGAAGCAAGGAAGAGATTGTCTGTGTCCTCACTGCGGATAAGGTGGTTCCTATTCATCAGTGCCATAGAATTCAGTAAGAACAGACTTTGAGAATGCTATTGGGGTGAATATTCAAACTGAATAGTATGAAACTTCATACTGAATTGAAAAAAATTAAATCTATTCAGGCAAAAAAGTCAATCCTACAACCTTTGGTAAACAGTTCAATACAAAGGATACAGTTAAATATATTAGCTTCCTTCCCTTGGCGTACAATCACGGCAAAAGCAACGAAACAACGAGCAGTCAATAAAAAATATTAACAATTCTGGCCACTCTTTTAAAACCTCAGTAGGCATTTCCCTTCAGGCTACAACACTTTCCGTGCAGACCAACGATTTATGTTTCTAACTGCAAAGAAATCAGTAGCTCTCTGCACAGTGTGGTCTGCGATTGACTGCGGGATGATATTTTAGGAGAACGTGTAGGCTCACATCACGTTTAAAAATTAATTAGAACTTTTCAAAGTTGTTTCAGAATGTCAAGGTTTAATTAACTTACTTATTTAACAGACTCTTAATGTGATCCTCAAAGAAATCCTGCAGAGTTTTCTGCATTTACTAGAAGGCCAGTGTGTGTGTGTGTGGGGGGGGAGTTGGGAAGAGTGGGTTTCTTGTGTTTTTTATTAGAGAGCTGAAATACACTCATTGACTATTTTTTATCACTTTAATAGTTCTTTGTGTTGCAGGTAAAGCATTATTAATTCATGTCCAGTGAGAAATCTACAAGATTTTTTGATGACATAGCAGAAACCAAGCAATAACACTAAGCAGAGTCTGAAGAGAAGGGAGGAACTAGGCAGCCCCTGAGATGAAAACCTGTAACTCACAGACACACCAGGACAGACAGGGACATGTGTGTTTCAGGCTCCACTCCCTGTGAAGTGGGAATTATCTTATAGTGCAGAGTTTTTAGAACATTCTTCCACATTATTTTATTCTTGCCTGAGTGCAGACAGTGCCCACTTGGGCTTTGTGAATGTCAACGCCGTTCACGTCAATAATGAAAAGAGAATTCCCTCTCCACTCCTCCTCATCCTCCTCCATTTTTCTAGCAATTTGCATTAAATCATGGTTACGTTTTCTCATCAACTCAATCACTCTAAGCCCTTTATGAAATCCGCTCCCCATGCTGTCTGTTGGCCCTACCCAAGATGAGGCTTTGTTAAGGAATGTCTTCACAGAGTAGTTTTGACTCAAACTGAACTGAAACAATATTCTTTGCAACTCATCCAGTTGCCTTATCCAGCAATGAAAGTGTCTCAGTTAGGCCCCCGTAAGTATCTTCTGCAACTCATATAGTGAATAGTCACTCAGTGATAGAGTGTGAGTAGAAGAAAGCTTGCTCTGCATAGACTCTATTGCTGGACTGACACGTGTTCCAAACATGCAGCAGTCATGAACTAAGACTGCCCCTTAGGTTCTCAGTATTGGAAGTCAGGCTGCAGATGGAACACATTTAGCTGGCCTTGTCTGCACGGAGTTCTGAGTTCCATCCCCAGTACCATACATGGTGACACAGCTCTATCTATAATCTTAAGCACTCAGGAGGTAGGAATAAAAATGATCAGGCATTCAAGGTTGTTCTATATTATTCTCTGTTGTTGTTTAGCCAGCCATTGAACTGAGCACAGGGTCCCCAATGGGGGAGCTAGAGAAAGGACCCAAGGAGCTGAAGGGGTTTGCAGTGCCAGAGGAGGAACAACAATATGAGTCACCCAGTACTCCCAGAGCGCCCAGGGACAAAACCATCAACCAAAGAGTACACATGGCCCCAGACACATCGGCAGGAGAGGACCATCTTGTTGGACACCTAATGGGGGGAGGCCCTTGGTTCTGGAAAGACTTGGGTTAATCTCAGGTCAGCCCCATCCGTCTCCTTCTGGCTCAACAGACCTTGAACCCCTCTGAAGGCCTTCAGCCTGTGGAGACACACCTCAGTTGTTCAGCCTCTCCCCCTCTCTCCCTCTGCACTGCTCTTTCCCCAAAGCTAAAGCCCCCATGCTTCCCATCAAAAGAAATCTTTCTCTGACCCCAATTGCTCCATTACACAATTATTCCATCTTACTTCACAAACGAGAGGCAAATACTCGATAAATATTTATGGATTAAATGCGTGAGGGAACATCTCTTTCCTGCCACTCTGTCTCAGATGAGCTCCTCATTCCACCTCAGCCCAAGGAGACTGACAGCCCCTCCTCCCTCTCAGCTGGTCTCCAGAGGTGGCCAATAATTTTCTAATTTAAAAGCTCCACGAGATTTCCCTACCCTTCACTCTAGTTGACCTCCACACAGTATTCCGCATTGCTAGCTGAGCAGTGTTATTAATGCTCTTTTTTTGAGTTTTCTCAGACTGTTCCAAGTCATGTAGCAGCAGTTCCCCCCAAAGCCATGATAGCTTCACTCACCCCCTCTTGCTGCAACCGCAGTCTGCTTTCTGGCAGGAGAGCACTGTAACTGTAGCAGCCTCGTGTCAATGTAGAGCTGGGTGCTCTTCTTCCTCACATCTTTCTAAGTTCCCTTTTCACTTGCTCTCATGCTGGCACCATGGTCTCTAAAGCAACACACGCCTCCCTCCCCATCCCCCAGCCTCCCTCCCCCCATCCCCCAGCCTGCCTCCCCCATCCCCAGCCTGCCTCCCCTCCATCCCCCAGTCTCCCTCCCCCATCCCCCAGCCTGCCTCCCCTCCATCCCCCAGCCTCCCTCCCCCATCCCCCAGCCTGCCTCCCCCATCCCTCAGTCTGCCTCCCCCCATCCCTCAGCCTGCCTCCCCTCCATCCCCCAGCCTGCCTCCCCTCCATCCCCCAGCCTGCCTCCCCCATCCCCCAACCTGCCTCCCCCATCCCTCAGTCTGCCTCTCCTCCATCCCCCACCCCTCAGCCTGCCTCCCCTCCATGCCTCAGCCTCCCTCCCCCCATCCCCCAGCCTGCCTCCCCCATCCCCCAGCCTCCCTCCCCTCCATCCCCCAGCCTGCCTCCCCTCCATCCCTCAGCCTGCCTCCCCCCCATCCCTCAGTCTGCCTCCCTCCATCCCTCAGCCTGCCTCCCCCATCCCTCAGTCTGCCTCCCTCCATCCCTCAGCCTGCCTCCCCCATCCCCCAGCCTGCCTCCCCCATCCCTCAGCCTGCCTCCCCTCCATCCCCCAGCCTGCCTCCCCATCCCCCAGCCTGCCTCCCCCATCCCCCAGCCTGCCTCCCCATCCCCCAACCTGCCTCCCCCATCCCCCAGCCTCCCTCCCCATCCCTCAGCCTGCCTCCCCCCATCCCTCAGCCTGCCTCCCCTCCATCCCCCAGCCTGCCTCCCCATCCCCCAGCCTGCCTCCCCCATCCCCCAGCCTGCCTCCCCCATCCCCCAGCCTCCCTCCCCCATTCCCCAGCCTCCCTCCCCCATCCCTGAGCCTGCCTACCCCCCCCCCCATCCCTCAGCCTGCCTTCCCCCCCATCCCTCAGCCTGCCTCCCCTCCATACCCTGGCAGTCTTTCTTCTCTGTTCTTATGGTAACAAATAGCGGCATTGCCCTTCCAATTTCAGGCAGAAGTTTAAGAGTGACTTAAAATTTTATTAGCAAGGCTCATGCATCCCAGTCTAGATATAAACTACACATGTAGCTGAGGAGCATCTTAAACTTCTGATCCTCTTGTCTCACCTCCCAAGTTCTGGGAGCATGCAGGCCACCATACCTGGCTGTCATGTGGTGCTATAGAGTCCAGGTCTTTGGGCAAGTGCTCTACCAAGTGAGCCACATCACCAGTCCTCCAGAGAACATTCAAGGGGACTCCCAACCGCCCTTAAAGTCCTGTTGGTGATTTTTCTATCGTGACTATTGATTCTGCCTCAGTCTATCCATTTCTCTTATTACTATCATTTAGATTTTTATACCCTCTCTATGACACCATTGCAAATCCTATGAGCTGGTTTCTTAGCCTCAGACCCATTTTTTCATAGCAATGGAAGTTCTCTGACAGTAGAAATTTCTCAGGCATCTTCGCATGCCCCTCAGAAGTCCTACTGAGTATTGTACCAAAGTACCTCCCAGTGCCAACCATGAGCTGCCTAAGGCTGGTGCCATGCCTGTTAACTAATGCACCACGGTCCTCCGCAACACCCACCCGTTCTCCTTTACCTGCTCCCACCCGCCTTGCTCTAGCCACACCCCTCATCATTCCCTCTACTTTTTTCTAGTAAACATTCTGGGTTGCTTACATCAGGACTGGTGTTATCCATGCCTTCTGAAACCCTCCTCCATCCTTGTTCTCCATCCCTGCTAGACATTTAGTCCAGGGTCTTGCATATGACCAATGAGGGCTCTACCACTGAGCCACACTACCAGCATGAGACCTGTATGTTCGTTAAGTCATAAAGTTGAACATTTAAATGATAGATTATATTGTATTTCTGCATAAAATGTTAACAAACTTTAAAATGAAACAGATAAGAGGGCGAAGGAGAAGACACTGATGTTCAGTTTTACTGATTGGAGAGACAAAACCCAAGCTTCACGATTCTCCCTTGACGTTCTGGACTCTTCCCCAAAGGCAGATCTTGCTGTATTTTAAGCCAACAAATTAAAATCTGTTGCTCCCATTGTTACTGGGCTAAGAATGAAGAGTAGGAAACAGGATTCTGATTAGATAGGAAATTGATGCAACCCACATGATGCTATTGAAGGTCCCAATAGACCGCTTTGCCCCTGTAGTGTACCCTCAGCTGCTAATACAGCTGGGAGGCTCAAAGGGCCATTCTTCACGGCTCCATCCTGACTTCAAGCACCTACAGGGCAAACACTTAAACCTATAATGACAGCATTTAGTCCTTATTAACATTTACTGTGAGTGCCCTATTTGTGGGAAGTGTAGAATTTCATACAGGGCGGCTTTGGTCCTTAGAAGTGAGCTAATGCGGTTTACAGTGGGGAGGGACCTGGGGGATGCTATGCCACTGAGAAACAAGCCAACAAGAGCAGGTGCACCACAGCACAAGGCCATCCAACAGCGCTAGTAACTGCTTTGTAATCCTATCAGCCTTACAGCTCCAGGACCACCTTCCTCTAGAAGAGACAGGTTAGCTAAAGTGAGGAGAAAGATGCGTATGAGCACAGTGGGCGTTCCTCAGAGCCTGCTTTCTTATTTATGTCAGAACTGTATTTACTCGCCTCCATTTTGAATCTGATGCACAGCAGTGATTCTGAGCCCAGCATTTACAGTGGGCCACACTTACATCTAATGGAAAAGTCAAGCAGCAATGCTCACCAGGTTGTGATGAGGAGCCTTGGACATGCTGTCATGTACAAGGAGGAGAGAAAGCACGCGTTCGAAGATTATAAGAAGGGGAAACTGATCGTGGGATTGAGCAGTCTGAAAGTTGCTGATGTCCTTGACAAGTGTAACTTTATGAATGCCATGATAGGAAGAAAGCCTAGTTGGAGTAGCTTTGAGACAGAATATTGACTTCCACAGAACAGTCTGTTCTGGAAAATTTCCTGAAAGAACCCCTCATTGAATAGCAGATCAGGAATAAGGCATTGGTTTAAAGAGCGTCCAGTTTGACAGAACTGAGTAGGATCTCCATCAAGGCTTGCTTAAGGTGAAAAGTGAATGCTGTAGAGTTTGGATGGAAAGAAGGAGCAGGTCATGATGAAAGCAAACAGATTATGCTGTCCTACAGCTAAGACTAAGCTCTGGCTAGTCATAAGGATGGGGGTGGAACTTAAGACCTTCATATTAATCCAAATAAGCCACAGAGTGATTGATAGAATCCCAGGCTGTCAGAACAGAAGGTAAACACTAATTCATTATGACAATATGCACTCCTAATATAGGCCAGCAGCAACCTCACAGATTTTTTTAAATATAGAGTCATATGTATATGTGATGTCACAGTCACACATACATATGACTTTATATACATTAAAAACACAGCCTATCATGAATAAGGACCAAACAAAAAACTGCAGACTTAAAGCTATTCTAAGAGTTCGTGTGTCAAAGTTAACAGCTAAAAATGAAACAAAAGTCTAACGGTGAGGAAAAGAAGGCAATCACTCTCAAAAGCATAAAGCAGTGAGCTGTGGTTTGGATGTGCTTCCCAGTATCACAAGCTGGAGTCCTGACCTGTGCCACACAGCTGTTGAGGGTGGAACCTCGGGGGAGGGTCTGGGTGATGGTCAGGTGGCTGTGTGCTGCTATGGTGGGAAGGGGTTGGTTGGTTATTCTGAGAAGAGGGCCCTAATAAAGACCCAAGTTCAGCTTCCTGTTCCTCTCTAAACTCTCTGACATACAGCTCTAGGATAACACAAGAAGGCCATTGCACTGATTCATCTTCATGGGTGGCTTAATAATGTATTAGCGAAGCTAAAGATGGCCTCCATGACTGGAAAATCATCATAAATGAAGCGTCCAGATGCAGCACAGAAAAACAAAATTCAAACTATTAAAGGGACACACAGGAATAATACAAAGATACGCTGGTCTCCTAGTCAACAGCCCAGCAGGAAGCAGAGGATAGGAAGGACTATAGTAACGCTAGGCAGCTAGTCGGGTATCTAAAGGCTTAGAGGACATTGAGGGTGGACCCTTCCCTCATGGTCAGCAGAGGACTGGAATCACAGACTTTAATTACTGGTAGAAAGAGTGGGACTGGGGTCACATTTCTGGGTCTAGAAGGAGCCATGGCATCCTGATTATCTACAAGGTCATGAGTGCATACCTATCTAGGTATGTGCTATGTAGAATTCCTATGTGCTATATCAGGTTCCTATGTGCTGTATAGAGTTCCTATACAGTTCTAAAACTCATTAAATTACAGCACAGCAGAAGGTTTCTGGAAGGAAACAGAGACAGACTATTCCAAGATATGCACCACTGAGCCCCTCCTGAAAGTAAGTGTAAATTCATCATCGTTAGGTGACATTGTAATCTATTAGAAAATATGTGGATGAGAAAACTGTGTCCAGATGACCATTACTGCAGGTTCATGCCATGCAAACTCTTCAGTGCTTAAAGATTTTTAAAGATTGAACATGATGGAGACCCAGGAGGAAATTCCTCACTCTGGAGATTTCAGAATGTAATCACTGGGCGCTGTCCACTCTCCCACCTCTACCTTGCTTTGTGATAAACATCTGTCTTCTGCTCCACGCCCTGTGTATATCACCTGAATTCTTTCACAGAGGAGACAAGGCCCCAGGGAAGGAAGAGTAGAATTGATGATCCGTGCTACAGTAATGACAGAAAAGATCCCAAAATTAAAAAGCAAAGCCATACCATACACAGTGCAACTAAATGGGTGTAAACAATGATGCAGTCAAAGAAGCCAGCAAGAAAACCAGTGCAGGTAAAGTGTGTTGCACACACGTGACCAGAGCATGGGAGCAAACAGGGAGAAGAGGCCCTCTAAGTTATCAGTTAGCACATGATTGTGAATGCTTGAATGTTCTCATTTATATTTATCCAGACGCTACTACATGTCAGAAACAACACCAAAAAAAAAATCATCACCCCGATAGAACTGTCATCATAGTGATGGGGAAAAAATAAGTCAGTTAAGTTTGTTACAGATGAGGGCAAAAGATAAAACAGAAGGCCGGACCAACAGAGGGAAAGTGAAATGGGCAACATCATAGTGGGTCTGAGAAGGACAGCTGCTGACATCAAAGCCTGGAGGAATTAGGGAGGATGCTAAATGGGTAGCTGGGAACGGAAACCAGGCAAGTGGAGAGGCCATGAGGCAGCGCCAAGACCACTGCTCAGGATCAGCAGGGATGCTGGAGAGGGATGGAAGAGGAGAGAGAAACAAGGCTGGAGGGAAGGAAGAGATGGACCACATGGCCCCTCCAGCTAACAGTGGGATGTGAGCTGTCACTCTGGGGGAGATGAAGAGCTCTGTCCAGGTCACAACCTGATTGACACATCTGAGCGATGACTTGCACACAACAGTAAATAAGAAAGGAAAGACACACGTTAGGGCAGAAGCTAGATTTTGGTGAGCCTGGTGCTCAGGATGGGTCATATGATGACGATGCTCAGAGCTGGTCAAGTCTGTAGTAGACAAAGTAGCTAATGGGGCTTTGACATAGCTTAGAGAGCTTTCAGACCGCTGGTGAGGAAGGATGCAACAGACTGTTCCCCTGCAGAGGCAACCCGGAAAGAGCAAGCTCAAGGGAGCTCCAGAGTTTGATGGGAACATGTTTGAGATGTGTTGCTTGTTCTCACGGAGATGTCGAATGGACCCAGGAGGTTGGATAATTCACTGAAGGCTTCTTTGGGTTTTTTTCTCCTATCAGGAGATGAGGCAGCAGAACTGAGTTTATATTCTAATCAAAGACTAAGTAAAGCATTTACCGGTCAGTTCAGGACACTTCCCAGAGGCCTTGAACTGTTCTTCCGGTAAATGCAAGTTCATTATCAAATTAGGAAGTACTTCAATCTATTGGAAAAGATTCTGGCAGATGAGATAATTGCATCTAAATGGTCATTACTGTGGGCCACCCCCCCTCCCCCCCACTTTCCAAACCCGGCCATGTTACTTTCAGCACTGGGAAATCTACTTAAGAAGTGATTATATTATGGCTGACCGCAGTGACTCATATTCGCAACCTTAGTACTTGGAAGACAGAGGCAGCAAGATCATGAATTCAAGGAGATTCTGTGTACACGGTGAGACCTTGGAGAAGAGAGGGGCAGAGGTGGAGAAATGCTTGCCTGTTAGTACCCGGCAAGCCATCATCACTGTCAATTTGATGAGTTACTGTGCTGTCTATTTAATGCCCACTTCATAATTCACAATAGAACCCACACTCAATATTCAGAATCCATACCCTTCTCTTTGGAAGATCAGAACAGAGAGATGCCTGCACGTTCCAACGCCTCTTATTTATTTTGGTACCTTGAAGACTAGCTTAAACTATTTCCTGTGTTATATAACCATTGGGAAATTGTTTCCAAAATGTTAGAAGCAAGAACTTAGGCAACATAAGTGGGCACGGTTATAAAAAAAAAATTAACCTTATATTACATCATGCATGTTAAACTCGCTTGGAATTTTATGAAAATTTTCTATCAAGCTTAGAAAAAAAATCACTGAGGTGCTTGAGTGTTTTGAACCTTATAAACTTTTAAAATGTTATATAGTCCCTATTTTGAAAATCCAGCTCCTTTTTAAACGTCTTGCTATGTGTGTATAAGCTTGAGTGTGTTTGCAGGAAAGTTTTATGGAGTCACTTCCCTCCTTCCACCTTTTGCTGGGTTCCAGGGATCAGTCAACGCCCTGCCCTACACTGTCCCAGCAACCACGGTTTCATCACTGTAACTGTGCGTTTGCTTTTGTGGATATGTCTTCTGGGGTCGTGAGCACTTCAGCGTTGGTGTCTTGCCTCAGTAACACCTCCGTGTGCCTGTCATATCCATTTCCCTAGTGTCTCATCTCCTCCTTGCTTTGCACATGAGGCTGGATCCACTTCTAGCAAAGGACCTAAACTGCAGGTTTGGGTAACAATAGCTTCCTTCTGCAGTTCCTCCTGCAACCTTCCTCATCAAGAGTCTAAGTCACAGATAAGCAGCCCAGCATCGATACCTTCCCCTTTGTGCAGGTTCACTGGGATCCTGGGCATGGAGTGCGGACTCTGTAAGAATATGCCCTGCTTCTCTGTCTTTTCAGACCTGCTGCATTCGTGGTGGAAAGCACTAAGATTCACCTGAGTCTGGGCATTCTCTCGTATGTAACCTAAATTTCACTATGTTTCCCTTTTTTCCTTTCATTCCTGTTCTCGTGTGAATATAAAAGGTTCTTGCTCTTTTATTCATTTGAGAGATGTTTCTCTGTTTTATTATTTTTACAAATTTGTAGGAAAGGTAGCATTTAAATGGCATCATTGTGTCACGTTTAGATAGGAGCTCTGCAGCTGAGAGTAAATTCCCGGGCACAGGGGGATGCTTCTGCTTATTCGTTGGCATCAGAGCCCCAAGAGCATGTGTGCCCCAGCTTACAAGGCATCGTACGGCCCCCTTAAGTAGAACACCCTCCCCAATAAAGCAAAGGATATTACCAAATAAACTATCTGTGGACTACTCCAATAGGTCAACAAGTTTTCTAATGAGAGCAGCAAGCTTTTATAGAACACATGGGGAAATAGCAGATCCTCTAAGCCTGAGTAAGCACAGGTCCCACGCTGTGAACTTCAGTGTTTCCTGTTTTCCAAGCCACTGGTGTCTGCTTGCTTTTTTTCTCAGTATTACCTGGATTAACACCTAGTACTCAGGGACAGCCTCCTCCTAGGTTCCCAAAAGTTTAATTCTTGGGGGTGAGAGATAGCTCAGTTGATAAAGTGCCCACCACACAATCATAAGCCCCGAGTTCAATCCCCAGCACCCATGTAAAATGCTGGGCATGGGAGCAACCACTTAACACCCAGCACTGGGCGGGCAGAGGCAAGCAGACTTCTAGGGTTCACTGACGAGCCCGTCTACCCTAACTAACAGGCCTCTTGTCCCAGTGCGATGCACTACTGAGGAAGACCCAAAACACACCACACCACACACACACACACACACCACTCATACATGTGCACATGCATATACACATGCACTTGTACACACATGTGTACACACAGAGATGGGGAGATTTTAATTCTTTCTTCCTCTTCTCAAAGTAAGAAGAAAAACTATGTATTCCTCTTTACCTTCCTCCCTCCCTCACATCTTAAGTGTCTACCATATTATAGACACAGTAACAGACAGTGGCAGTCCCAGTCTAGAATTAAAGAGAAGTAGTGCACCAAGGGTCAACCAGTTTAACCCGGGCTGTGGTCACAGAAGATGCCTGAAGAAGAGAAAGTGCACTCCCTGGTCTGACCTGCCAAGGAAGAGGACCTGAGAGTTTCTAGAGGAAGAAGTACCCCCAGACAAGCCGCCATCTTAAAGAGCAGTTAGTAACTGACTGCACAGTGAGAAGGGGAAAGGACTCGCCTGCTCACAGGAGAGCATCCTCCGGCAATCCCTGGGAACCCAGCACGGAATTCTGAAGGAACTGCAGATGTTCTCTGAGCTGCCTGATGGGTGAGGCATGTGGGACTAGATGGGGCTGGTTATGAGGAAGAGGGGGCATATCCTTGAAGTCAGTTCAAGATGCACTTTCTAACCACTTACCCTGCACCCAACACCAAGGACACAGGGACTCAGATTTGGTCCTTACCCTCTGTAAGCTCACCACCTGGTAAGAGAGCTAAAAATACAAACAGATGTGCCAGTGCAATCATAGAGGACTCTAGATCAGCCTTGGGAGCTGGGGAGAACTCACTGGAGTCCTAAGAAGCAAGGAAGAGAGAAGCAGAGGGTGGTGTAAACGGAAGAGTGAAAGCTCCCCAGGGATAAGATGTGCTGGGTGCCTTCTACCTTAGGACAAGTACCTCTGCCTGCTGGGTACACAGCATGAAGCAAATGTCTTGTTCACAAGAGCAAAGCGAAAGGAAGAAACAGATGTCGGAGGGCACTGGTGTCCTGAGAGCTCCAGCATCATAGAAGTTCCTATGTGTTGTGGAGTTTCAGTCAGAAGAGCATACACTTTTTTTTTATTCGATATAATTTATTTACATTTCAAATGATTTCCCCTTTTCTAGCCCCCCCATTCCCCGAAAGTCCCGTAAGCCCCCTTCTCTTCCCCTGTCCTCCCTCCCACCCCTTCCCAGTTCCCCGTTCTGGTTTTGCCAAATACTGTTTCACTGAGTCTTTCCAGAACCAGGGACCACTCCTGCTTTCTTCTTGTATCTCATTTGATGTGTGGATTATGTTTTGGGTATTCCAGTTTTCTAGGTTAATAACCACTTATTAGTGAGTGCATACCATGATTCACCTTTTGAGTCTGGGTTACCTTACTTAGTATGATGTTCTCTAGCTCCATCCATTTGCCTAAGAATTTCATGAATTCATTGTTTCTAATGGCTGAATAGTACTCCATTGTGTAGATATACCACATTTTTTGTATCCACTCTTCTGTTGAGGGATACCTGGGTTCTTTCCAGCATCTGGCAATTATAAATAGGGCTGCTATGAACATAGTAGAGCATGTATCCTTATTACATGGTGGGGAATCCTCTGGGTATATGCCCAGGAGTGGTATAGCAGGATCTTCTGGAAGTGAGGTGCCCAGTTTTCGGAGGAACCGCCAGACTGCTTTCCAGAGTGGTTGTACCAATTTGCAACCCCACCAGCAGTGGAGGAGTGTTCCTCTTTCTCCGCACCCTCTCCAACACCTGCTGTCTCCTGAATTTTTAATCTTAGCCATTCTGACTGGTGTAAGATGAAATCTTAGGGTTGTTTTGATTTGCATTTCCCTAATGACTAATGAAGTTGAGCATTTTTTAAGATGCTTCTCCGCCATCCGAAGTTCTTCAGGTGAGAATTCTTTGTTTAACTCTGTACCCCATTTTTTAATAGGGTTGTTCGGTTTTCTGGAGTCTAACTTCTTGAGTTCTTTATATATATTGGATATTAGCCCTCTATCTGATGTAGGATTGGTGAAGATCTTTTCCCAATTTGTTGGTTGCCGATCTGTCCTCTTGATAGTGTCCTTTGCCTTACAGAAACTCTGTAACCTTATGAGGTCCCATTTGTCAATTCTTGCTCTTAGAGCATACGCTATTGGTGTTCTGTTCAGAAACTTTCTCCCTGTACCGATGTCCTCAAGGGTCTTCCCCAGTTTCTTTTCTATTAGCTTCAGAGTGTCTGGCTTTATGTGGAGGTCCTTGATCCATTTAGTCTACCTAAGTGACCCAAAAAACTCCACTAGAGAGCTCCTACAGCTGATAAACAACTTCAGCAAAGTGGCAGGTTATAAAATCAACTCAAGCAAATCAGTGGCCTTCCTATACTCAAAGGATAAGCAGGCTGAGAAAGAAATTAGGGAAATGACCCCCTTCACAATAGCCACAAACAGTATAAAGTATCTTGGGGTGACTCTTACCAAACATGCGAAAGATCTGTATGACAAGAACTTCAAGACTCTGAAGAAGGAAATGGAAGAAGACCTCAAAAAATGGGAAAACCTCCCATGCTCATGGATCGGTAGAATCAATATAGTTAAAATGGCCATTTTGCCTAAAGCACTATACAGATTCAATGCAATACCCATCAAAATCCCAACTCAATTCTTCACAGAGTTAGAAAGAGCAATTATCAAATTCATCTGGAACAACAAAAAACCCAGGATAGCTAAAACTATTCTCAGCAACAAAAGAAAATCTGGGGGAATCAGTATCCCTGACCTCAAGCAATACTACAGAGCAATAGTGTTAAAAACTGCATGGTATTGGTACAGTGACAGGCAGGAGGATCAATGGAACAGGATTGAAGATCCAGAAATGAACCCACACACCTATGGCCACTTGATCCTCGACAAAGAGGCTGAAAACATCCAATGGAAAAAAGATAGCCTTTTCAACAAATGGTGCTGGTTCAACTGGAGGTCAGCATGCAGAAGAATGCGAATTGATCCATCCTTGTCTCCTTGTACTAAGCTCAAATACACTTTTTTTTTATTCAATATATTTTTTATTTACATTTCAAATGATTTCCCCTTTTCTGGCTCCCCACTCCCCGAAAGTCCCATAAGCCCTCTTCCCTCCCCTTTTTCCCCCATCCACCCCTTCCCACTTCCCTGTCCTGGTATTCCCCTACACTGCTGCACTGACCCTTCCCAGAACCAGGGGCCACTCATCCGTTCTTCTTGGACTTAACACCACTAAGAGCATCATCAACGGTAGATTTGAGGGAGACAGGCCTGAGGGTGTGGAGGAGGGTCATCAGGCTCCAATGGCTTAATGAAGATACAATAGATGGATAGAGTTGGATGCAAACTTGAGAGGGTTCAGGAGGCAAGATCGATTCCCAACACACACACACACACACACACACACACGGGGGCTCACAATGGCCTGTAACTCCAGTCACAAGAAACCTGACCCCTCTTCTAACCTTTTCAGGCACAAACGTGCATGCAAGCAAAACACTCACATACACAAAATAAATAAATCTAAAATTTAAACGTTCTAACCTTAAGATGAGAGAGAGAGAGAGAGAGAGAGAGAGACAGAGACAGAGACAGAGAGACAGAGAGACAGAGAGAGAGACCCTAAAGATGTACCTCTGATTACATTCCACCCACTTTCCATCGCCTCCCAACAAGGCCATCGGTTTATGACTCCCGGAGGAATTAACCCATTCATTAGATCAGAGAACAACTCACAGGCCTTTCTCAGTCCACCAAGCTGATAATCAAGACTGACTAACACACACAGCAGTTGTAAGCTAGAAGCAGCCCTGTACAAAAGCAGCCCTCGCAAAACCAACACATAGAAGTGGGGAATGGCTCCTCTATGAACTGCTTTTATAAGCAAGTGGCTGGAGTAGCAGTACTTCTGATCTATGCACAGAACAGAGGTACGTGAGTCTCCCGCACCGCATACACATTCCCTGTGCTGTCCGTGTGACTGAGCCTCGCTGTGGGAGCGCAGAACATTTTGTTCTTGAACTCTGGAACTCTGGCGACAAATGGGATCTGTAATGTTATGCCAATAAGAAGCGATATTGTAAGAGAGACCATCGTTAAAGCAGTCTGCATTGCTGTGGGTAGCCTGCCTCTTTCCAACTTTATGTAGAGTGCCAGTTTGTAGCCTAGCGCCAGTAGCTGAAGTGTGATTAGGACAATAAACATGTCCACAAAATGTAAAATCAGCTTTTCAGGGCTTTTGATAGCTTAAAAAAGGAAACTTGGGCTGTAACAGTCAAAACGAAACCTTTCCTTCAATATTCTTTTTAGACATCGACAATTCCCTTGCATATGTATTTAATCAATTCACCTCTAACAGGGGCCATTTGTATGAGACTACATAGCTTTGAGACACTCTTAGAATCCATTCAACTGATTCAGATGAATTATTCAATGGGGTAAGGGGTGCTGGAAGATAGCTGTTGCAGGATATTTGATCACACTGTGAACCCTGAGATTGTATTCTTTGCCGGAAAAACCTGTTTGTAGTTGTGTTGTAACTCAGCCTTGGCATACACCTTTAAACCAATAACTTTCTGCTTGAATATTCTAAGTGAGATTAAGTAAAGGCAACTAAAGTCAAGAGGCAGAGCAAGCAACCGGTTGACAGAAGTGAGCAAAGGGTTATTAAGAAAAATACGTAGAGAGTAAGAGGGACTTAGGAAGATGGACAGAGAGGTGCACAGGAAGTAGAAGGGAGGGACATTCAATTTGAAGGAGATATTCTGAGACAGTGAGAGAGAGGGAAATGCCTTCAGGGTCATCCACTGAGGAGGAAGAACACCTGGGTGCTTCTCTGCGTCTCTCAGGAAGCAGGCTCTTACCCCAGCATCTGGCTTCGGAGTTTTCATTGGTAAAATCGAACAACTGAGATTATGTTTTAAAACAACAACAACAACAACAACAACAACAACACAAAAAAACCCAGCTCATCTGTTAAAAGCTCTTCTGCCCTTCCGAAGGATTCAAGTATGTTCAGTTTCCAGCACCCTAACTGGGTGGCTCATGGCTGTCTATAACTGAAACCCAAGCTCAAAGGGACCATACAATACCTTCTTCTTCTGGCACACATGTGCATGCATACTGATCTCGTTACTGAATCTGAAACAGTCCACAAATCTCTGTTGGTTTTACGGTGGCCCGAATGAGCGATGCTCCCATGGAGACTCATGTATTTAAACACTTGGTTCTCAGTAGGAGTAAAAGCCTCACCCCACTCCCAGTTCACCTTCTCTTGCCTTGATTGTGTTTCCAGTTTAGTCTCTCTCTCTCTCTCTCTCTCTCTCTCTCTCTCTCTCTCTCTCTCTCTCTCTCTCAGCTTCTTGATCCTAGTAATACCTCCCGACCAATGACGGACTCTATACTTCTGGAATAATAAACCAAAATAAGCTCTTTCTTCTAAGTTGCCTTGATCCCTTAGTTACTTTTCTATTACACTGACTGAACACCATGACCAAGGTGACCGGCAAAAGAAAGCACTGAAGTGAGCTTACACTTCCAGAGGGTTTCAAACCCATGATGGTGGAGCAAAGCCAGAGTGGGAGCGACCACTCAGCACACACATACTGATCCACAAGTAGGAGACAGAGAGCACATGAGGCTGCTAGGAGACTTCTGAAGCCTCAAAGCCTGACCCTGGTGACACTCCTCCAACAAGGTCACACCTCCTAATCCTTTCAAAATAGTTCCACCAACTGGGGATCAAGTATTCACATGCATGGGCCTATGGGGAACAGTTTTCAAAACACCACAGTCTTTCATAATTATTATTATTATTATTATCATCATCATCATCATTATTATATTGTCATCATCGTTGTTGTTGTTATTTTATATTGCCAATATTCTCACAACAGGAAAAAAAAATCGTGTCAACCTTGAGTAAGTCTTTTTCCTATTTACTTTTCCCACCCTAAGGAAATAAAAACAGGAGAGGAGGCAGCTTGTAGCCAACTCCCTTGTCCTTGGATACTTGATCAATGTTGGGCAGAAAGCTAAATTAGTTTTCTGCCTTACACAACTCATCATCTCTAAAAAGTGACATCCTTGGAAAGTCAAAATGTGGGGACAGCTTCCCAGTTATCCATCACAACAGCATTAAGAATTGTAGGGGAATTGAAGTACTCTACTATCCACAAGCAGCAGACTGAGTGAGCAGGCTAGAAGGCTAATTATATAAAAGAGCGTGCACCATTTTGAAGGTTGAGGGTGGAGAGGAAGCAGCTGTGTGAGAACTGCTCACACAACAAGCTTTCACAGAGACATGAGGTCCCTCTGACTCTCTGACAGGTAAATAAGTACATCCATCACTGGTTTGCGTAACATGTAAGAACACTCATAATTATTCCCTGGTTTTGCTCACTCCCATCTCATTACAAGATAGTGTTATTCAGAGCCACTTCCTTCGCATCCATTACTAGATCCTCATAATGCCCAGAGGTATACGATCAATCCCCTATGTCAGGTACTCTTTAAGGAGTAGTGGCCTATTAGTAGTCACTATAGTTAGTAAGACTTGGTGACTGATTCATGGATGAGAGTCCCAGATTCATGCAATGCCAATGCACACTGAGTGAGAAATCGGCCCCACCATGCCGGACATTTGAATGCAGATTGATGTCCCTTCCCAGTCAAAACACATCAAGTGTACTTATTTTTCCTTCCCTTTCCAATTCTTACGTCACCCTGAAACCAAAATGCACGTCATATAGCAAAGTATTATGGTGTAAAATGAAAAGTATATTACACCTTTGGGCGAAAATATGATCTGCTTATGAGACCAATGAAAAGCAGAATCGATGTGTCCTGCCTCCTACAGTGAAGAATTGGTCTTCAAAAAGGAAAGGGGCCTTCAAGGATGTCTTACAAATTTCCAAAGCACCAAGAAGTTCCTTTAGAGACAACTGTTTATGAGCAACAATTTCTTTCTTTCTTTTTTTTTTTTTTTTTGGTTTTTTTCAAGACAGGGTTTCTCTGTGTAGCCCTGGCTGTCCTTTTACTCACTCTGTAGGCCAGGCTGGCCTCGAACTCAGAAATCCACCTGCCTCTGCCTCCCAAGTACTGGGATTAAAGGTGTGCACCACCACTGCCCGGCTATGAGCAATGATTTTGAGACACTGCATTAAAGATCTCCTACACATTTAGACGTTTCTATAAAAAACAATGAAGAGTGACCAGAAAGGATCAGAGATTTTGATAACAACAAACTTCTCAAAGCGATCCTCAGAACAATATTTAAAAAGCTGGATGAGATCCACCAGTGCAGTAAAGCTTTGGTTTTTAAAAACTCTAGGGTGCTGGCTTAAAACCACAGTGAAAACAACACTCAAGATGGAAGAGAGTGTGTACTTCGGAGGACGGAAGGAGGCCTGTGGTTCTGCTCATCACCCACCATCACAGCTAAAATGAGACCCTACGAAACAAGTCTTCCATGAATGCTATAGAATGCGCAGTTCCGTGGAACCTGCAGATGGAATGCAGCCCGGCGAGGACTGTTATGGCCTGGTAAATAGACATCTAAATCATTACACAGCGTGATGCCTACTAAGATAGGGACTCTGAAGAGAAGCACGTGCTTAGACTAGGCAGGAGGGGAGGTCTTACTTCCAGAAGACAGTGATCTCTACATCAAACCTCCATCAATCAGGAGGTGTCAGCAAGCTGAAGTAACTGAAAGCTGCTATCCTCCCAGGCCAGAGGGAAGTGAGGCCGGGAGCAACGGGGACAGGAGAGCGGCCAGGTGTAAAGAAACAGCAGACAGACAAGGCCTTCGTCCGTCTGTCAGTCCCGTGGTTCCCTCGCAGCGTCACTCAGCCCAGTTCTCAGGGTGGCAGTGAGCAAGAGTCCACGGCTCCTTCGGCTTTGACGTCCCACTCCCAACCCCCAATTAAATGAGAATTCTGAGGCCACATTTCCAGGGCTTCAAGAGGAAGCGCAAGGACTAATTAAAGCACAATGAAGCTTCAAATACAACACAGAACTGATTTCTAGGAGAGCTGAGTCAAAAGTCATTAATTACGTGTTCGTTCGGAGGGTTAGTGCTGTCTCAGTGATTCCCAGGCCCTGTTTTTCTTATTTTATAGTGGCTTGACTGGTTTGTTTGGAGTTTCATAAAATTAATGGCTTTTGACATTTCACTCCACAATAAGCCAAAGAACACCTTTTTCATTACTGCTGTTGTGGCCATAACGAGTGTCTCCAGGTTGGAAGTCTCTCTGAGGAAGAGCACTGTTCACTTGAGGCCTTCATTGTAAGTCCTCTCTCTGTTAAATCTGTGCACCTGTGCACATGCATGGCCAAGGGCAAAGGGAAGAGGGGGTGGTACTGCAGCCTGAGCATCACCCCTCTGCTAACAGCATCCTCTGCCCATCTCTCCGGCTAACCGGAGCCCCTGCCCTGTCACCGCAGGGAAAGCCCCATCTCTCCAGCCAGCTGAAGGTCCTGAGGGGTGCAGAGGAAGATGATGCCCCTTTTTAAATTTTTTAAACATGTTTTTCCTTTTCTAACTGATTCCTGGTAGACCCCTCCCCGGCTCTCTCCTCCTCCTGCTGCTCACCAAGTCTCTCTCCTCCACCCCCCCACCCCCCACCCCATGCCTTTAGTCTGACCACCGATTCTGCTTTCTGTGCAGTCGCTAGAACTTTGGGCTGCTGTTCAAGGCCTTCTGTTTTTCCTCCATGTACAGGGAAATTAAACAGTCTGGCTAGCTCCGCCCAAAAACTCTACCCATTCTTGAGAGCCATCATGGAAAACCCACCACTCTTCTGTCCAGCTGTGTTCTACCTCCCAGCCATTCCTCAGGAGCCACTGGCATCTTCCCTCCTGCTCTGTGCTCCACAACCCAACCATTCAGAGAGAACCCTATGGCCCCACCACTGCGACGCTACTCTTCCTCGTCATTCTTATTTTCCAACTTCAAATCTGTGTTGTGCAGAGAATTGTGTCTGTGTCTTTACATGATCACTGGCCAGGCTAAATCACACTACACATGTGTGAGTATCTCCAGTTCTATCAGGGTTCTGGCTAGCATCCAAGAGAACAATCTGTATCCAATGTTTAAAAAATATTAATAAACCTGAACCCTTTTTTCTCCTCTTGTGCCACTAGCAAGAGAGCTTTCACACAATGCCAAACTAACATGAAAATAGGAAGAGAAACACTTTGTGGAAAATCAAGATAAAGAACATAGGAGAGGTGTGCCCCACACCGCAGTGGCACCTTCCTGACCCACTCAGGGTATCCACTGGATCCATTGTCTTGAAAGCAGCACCATTCTGAGACGTGGGTGTTTAGGCTTGGTGCCCATTCTGCAAAGTTAATAACATTGTTGAGGGTTCATTAATCTCAAGCCTGAAAAAAAAAAAAACACATTTCTGTGTTCTTCCTCTCCAATGATCATTTTGACAGTGTTTTCTTGCATACATAATTGGTTATGGCTCAAATTATAATAACTCTGACAATTATCAAGCAGGCTGGAGTTCTGAAGCCCGCGCTGGGATGGGAGATAGTGGCGGGGCACCCCGAGACCGTGTGTTAGCTCATGATAACATTTACGTCGCTTCTTCTCAGGTTCTTACAAGGTTTTCATCTAGCAGCCGAAATGACTGTGTTCTGTTTAGATAATGGCCCCTCACTGAAAGGTTGGTCTTAATAGAACTTTTATGATTAAAGTATAAATGTAGTACTTATAAGGACTAGGGTTGAGTCTCCACAGCAGCTGCGGGGTTCTCCGAAGCCTTATACACCCTGCCCCCTCTGCACGAACTCCATGATGCTCTCGGCCTGCTGTGACCTCTACACTTCAGTCCTTCTTGCAGCACACTAAACGGGGGCAAGCCATCGTGCCTGGGCACAGCACAGTCTGTTTTTGTGGCACACATTAAAGACCTTGATGTGACGAATCGTCATCTCCCTCAACCTCTAAGGTAACTGGCCATAAAATTGTTTTATGTCCCTAGTATTCCTAGCCCTCCTGTAAAAACACTAGCTGTAATTCAGTGTTGGCAATATGGCGTTATTCATAAAGCATTCGAAATGCACCTTCCAGCTTCAAATGCCAGCTGAACTTGCTGGTAAAATTACAGTCTGGTGTTCAGTTGGGTGTCCTACCTGCATGAAAATTACAGGCAGTTCCCAATGTCTCCAGGGTCTGTATCAAACCTCCGAAGGGGACAATGCACCATATAACCCTGTAAAACCTCCTCAAGGACGTCCAAGAGTGAGAATTGGATAAAGCGTTTAAAAACAATTCTGGTTTATGGGGGAGGGGGGAAATAAGAGGCGGCTCTCAAAATGAAATTGTGTTGGGATTTTTCCAAAAGAAAGCATCTGAGAATTCGACTGAATTGTGGCTGGTTCCAAAGCACACACCACCATCGAGGGCACGGCTTTAGCTTGGGTCTGACAGTTTTGGGTAAGGCAGGAGGACAAAGGACATCTGGGTGTTTGTCTTTTAGGGAGTTTGAGGTGGATCATTGTCTAATGCTCTTTGCTAGAAGCGACTTCATGTTCCAGTGCAACTCTGTCTTCAGAGAGAAGCCTCATGACCCCTTCTTGCTTGGCTGGGAACAACTCCATGTTTATTTAAATTGGTTTTATTAAATGTGTCCATTTTGTGAGCGTTCATGTTCCCACGAGTGCACACGTGTGTGCACAACCTTGGGTGCCACTTCTCAAGAGCTATCTGTGTTGTTTTGCAATGGTCTCAAAGTAGCACCTAGGCCTATCAGGCCAAGCTGGCCGGTCAGAGAGTCTCTGGGACCCGCCTCGTGTCTGCCCACCTGGAATTACGGATGGGGCTACACAGCCGACTCTCTCACACGGCTTCTGAGGATGAGATCTCTTGGCTGGGCTAATTGCCCAGCCTTCTCTTTTCAGTTCAAGGACACCTCACAGAGTAAACTTCCTTCAGCCTCTCACATTGCAGCACCACGGCCCGAGCTGTGCTCTATGGCCTCCTCTTCTAGGTTCTACCCTTCATTTTTAATTTTACTCATTTTTGGTCTTGTGTGAGTCCTGTGTTTTTATATATTATCTTCCTTTCTTAACTTTTTAAATAAGAAGGCGGTCGTTTTCCTCAGTGGTGGCCTCTTGAGACTGTCTAGCTGCTGTCCCACATGACTGTGGAATATACAGGGATGAGCAGCCCAGCCAGCTGACCCTGTGCCTTGTGGCTGTGTCACAGGACCTCAGTAAGCCAGGTGGTATCTTGACCACCGGGAATATGATCTATGCTGTACCTGTGTCTCAGGCTGTAGGTCTTTCTTTCAGACTCTTTGTTTCTTTGAAGCTGTATGGCCATCTACGTGTGAGAGGTTGAGCCGCTGCACTGGACATGTAGTGTTCCTTCATTAACTCAGCCATGGACACAAAAGACCTCAGCCCAGGATCACGGCAGGAGGTGAGGAACGGGGAAGAGCTGGCAGAACACTCGACAGCTTCATTACCACACGTTTCACTTCTCCCACTGCCTTCTAGGCACCCACTGTGGAATATAGATCTGACAATCTACAGATCCCTTTTGTGGTCTGTCATTAAGTCTTGACCTAGATAATGATGTACATTGGTGGATCCACCAGAGCACATGACGTCCAAGCTGACGCTTCCAACCCTTTCAAAGGCATACTCGCAGGCAAGATCCTCCTCAGCTTTTACCATTTTGTAGACAGGTTATCCAGGCCACCAGAGTGAACATCACTCAGCTGACTGCTATAGAAGAAAGACATTTGTGTGACACTTCACAATATGATGCTTTGCTATGTTCTGGACAGTTAGTAGCAAATCGATACCATTTTGCTTCACAGGGCACAGTTCCATTTCCAAACCTGCAATCATCGATGTGAGTCACAACCCATGATGTCTCTTACTTAAATACATTTAACCAATAACCTTAGTGTGCTTCCTTTGGACAAATTCAGAAACATCTGCTTGCAGCAAGTTTACAGGTAACAGTGTGCTTGCTTCTGTCATATGATTGGGAGGGGGAGACACTCCAGCTGCACTTTCACAAGATTCTTAACTGTTGTTAGAGTTCCACACAACTACAGAGACTCCCGGAAGGAGCTGAGATGGAGGGAAAGGCCCAGCAGAGTCCTTTCAGTGGAATGTTGCACCGTTGCTCTCTCTACTTAGCACACACACTTCCTTTGTGCTATTCTCTGGGTAAGAGGTGGCAAGCCAACTGCTCAGTGAATGATGGGCAGAGGAGACACTGTCTGGGAAAAACTTCACCTGGAGATGCTCACACCAAAGCAAGAAACTACCCTGGAGCCTGAAAAATGTCAAAAATGACTTTACATCTCTCAAATATCCCCAGCTCAACAGAGGTCAATGGAAGTGTGGTTCTACCACACTGTTTCCTCTATCTGGTGGCCATCGAGAGCTCCTGAGGAAATCTTTCAGAAAACACACAGTAGTCAAGAAGGAGCTGTATCAGAAGTGAGGGACGTGAAGAGGGAGGATGGGGTCTCACAGAAGTGGGGTGGGCTTTGCTCTGGTCCCTTGCTTTGATCCACTTAGAAAAAGTATATTGAGTAGCAGAATGGAAGCCTCTAAACCACACCCTCTCTGGACGCAGAGAGCTCTCTCAGCATCTGAACACTTGTTGTTCACACACTCTCATACCATCTGAGCTCCGGGGACAGTGCCGTACTCAGTTGTCACATTGCAGCCTCGCCAGCTCCCTTTATCTGTCCCCTCTACTCCAGCTGTCATCTGATATCCAGTTGTCACAGTTTAAACACTAAAGATCTCTGAACATCTCCAAGAGCATCCGCAATGACTTAATGCACAGGCCTAGGCTCTACTCCAAATCTAATTAGATCTTTGCCCTATCAGTTGGGTAGTACATGATTCTAGCATGGTGGCTCCGAGAGGCCGATAGATAGATCCGATTCCCGACTTTACCATCTCTAAGCCGTATGATGTGGGAGCCACTTTACCTCCATGGGTTTATTTTATTTAAAGCTGTGCAATGAAGGCAAAAGTAAGAACACATCGCAAGGAGACAAAAATTAGCAAGTCATACATAAATGGTAACCAGTGGGCTAAGGAAACGGCCCAGTGAGTAAAGTCTGGATTCTCAGAAAATATGTAAAAAGGCCCAGCATGGTGGAGTGGTCCTGAAACAGGGGGATTCTGGGGGCTCACTTGCCAACTAGTCTCATTAGAATGGAAACCTCTAGATTCAGGGGGAGACACTGTCTGATAAATGACGTGAAAGCTGATAAAGAGAGCAGAAACTGACCTCTGACCTCTACACGCATACACAGGTGAGCATAGCTGCACACACATATATATATATACTTACACACAAATATCACACACACAAACACACACATACACACACACATGGACACACATGGACACGGACACACGGACACGGACATACATAGACACACAGAGATGCATGCCTACACAGAACTAACAGCAGCAATCAATTGTGTTTCCATTTTCTTGTCTGAAAAACCTCTTCTGGCCCTAAAAATACCAGGAATGTAAGCCCAATGCAAATCCTCTATTTGTTTTAGTTCAAAGACTGCAATATTACTACAGTTATTGTTGTTAAGTGGTACAGAGGAAGAAATGGAAGATCCCAACAGAAATAGATGTGCAGTGTGGCCCAATGACTCTTAAAATGCTTCCTTTTAAAGATCAAAGACGAGTGTCATCCCAGCCTCGGGTTTGTCTTATTTCTATATGTCTTGACTAGAGAGAAAAATCTGGAGCAGTAAAGAGACACCTGTCTGCAGAATAAAGAAAGGACATAACTAACTGAAGTAAGCATGACCACACGATGTGGGCTTGAAAACTGAGTAAAAGCACTTACACTAGAGATATTCCATTAATATTTTCTGAGAATCTGATCTCTGCTGGATATAATAGATTAATAACAACAGTCTTTTAACATTTTAAGGAGTGAAGGAAAAGACAGGAGACACAGCTCGCTGCCTCAGGACCAAGGGAAAACGGCACTGACCAAGGCTGATCTGGGAGCCAACAAGAAGCCGTCTGGAGGGAGATCAGCTGCTCTGACTTAACTGGTGGCCGGCTGACAGCCAGGCCTGGTGGGAACCTGCAGCCCCAGTACTTAGGACTCTGCTGCAGAAATGAGTTTGAGTCAGCCTGGGCTAAGCAGAAGGCCCTGTCATCAAACCTAAAGACAAGCAAGCCAAAACAGCAGAGCTGAGGAGCCTTCAGGTTGCAAAATAAAGATATATTTTAGTGAAACTACTTTTACTAATATCAGGGCTCTAAAACTCAAAACAAGTTTATAGACAGCTTGTTCTATAAACCCACAAACTACCTCGGAGTACCCCAGGGCATGTCACTCATCAACAAGACTTCCCAGGGTTGATCGGTGGACCCCACTCTCACAGTCAAGTTTAGCTCCACTTACAAAGCTGAAAAAGCAAAAGTCCTAAATTGAGACAAGATGTCGGGCTCTAGGCAAGACCTTAAACTCTACTGAGAACCGCTGAAATGGGGAAGCCCTACAACCAAAGAACTGCTAAACTGTCTAGAGGACTAAGAGATGGGGGAGTGAGATATTATCCCATGTTTACAGATTTACTTATAATTTCTTATCTCAGAGAAAGTGCAAAAATGTGTTATGTAAATACAATTATGTCACTTTAAAAAAATAAATAAAAATGAGTGTGCTGGAGTAAGTCACCTCCAAGGAAACCTCTAATTCCAAAGCCATATGTATTTATTTATTTGCTAGGAAAGAGTGAAATCAGACATTTTCGACAATGGGAAAAGGCAAATTTGAAAGGTTCTGTTGGAGACAGTCCATCCAAGGCTGCCATGCAAGTCTGCGCTCATGCTCAGATTGATACCCTGTTCTTGACATGGGAGAGAAGGCTATTCAACACCTAAGTTAGTGGAGTAAGCCTCCAAGATCATGTGGCAGGGTGTGTGTGTGTGTGTGTGTGTGTGTGTGTGTGTGTGTGTATGTGTATGTGTGTGTGTATGTGCATGTGTGTGTATGTGTGTATGTGCATGTGTATGTGTGTCTGTGTATGTGTGTATGTGTGTCTAATCTATGTGTATATCTGTGTATCTGTGTATATATATATATATATATATGTGTGTGTGTGTGTATCTGTGTGAGTCTATATGTGTTTCTATGTATCTGTGTGTATCTCTGTGTGTGTTATCTGTGTGTGTGTGTGTATGTGCATGTTTGTGTATGTGCATGTGTGTGTATGTGTGTATGTGCATGTGTATGTATGTCTGTGTATGTGTGTATGTGTGTATGTGTGTCTAATCTATGTGTATATCTGTGTATCTGTGTATATATATATGTGTGTGTGTGTGTATCTGTGTGAGTCTATATGTGTTTCTATGTATCTGTGTGTATCTCTGTGTGTGTTATCTGTGTGTGTGTGTGTGTGTGTGTGTGTGTGTATGCAGGAACTGAACTGGGATCCTCTCTCTGCAAGAGCAGTATCTGTCCTTAACCCCTGACCCATCACTCCAGCCAAAATAAACAGTAACTTCTGTGTAGAATTTCACCACTCTCTGTGTTGTCTATCTCAGAAGCTTATACTTTTTGCTTATTTTATACTTCTCTCCTGTGTAACAGAAATTAGAGCATAGTGGGGTTTAGGACTTTGTAATAGCGAGTGAGCCTTCATTGTCAGTTTGCAGGGATTTAGAACAACCATGGAAACATGCCTCTAGGAGGGCCTGTGAGTGTATTTCCAGACCCGTTTAACTGTTCCACGCTGAATGTGGCAACACCACCTCATAGGCTGTATGTGTGTGTGTGTGTGTGTGTGTGTGTGACACACACACTGGGCATTGACTTCAGGGCTTGTAGCAGGAATGGCAGGGCCTCCTCTGTGTAAACACTGGGGGTTACGTAGCCACAAAAGTATGTCCTGCAGGAGAACCTAATTGAGGGCTGCCTGAGAGGCCAAGGGTAGCCGGTGCAGACAATGCCGGCCAATCAGGAACTGCCATTTAGAATGAATGCTGCCTTGGGCCCAATGGGGTTGGGTGGAGGGTGTTAAAGGAGCTTGCAGCAGCCTTTCTCACCTGCTCCCAGCGTTGTCACCTGCACCAGCTCACCCCCAAGCCCCAAGGGCAGGTAGGGTTGGGCAGAGTGCTGTTCAAGCACAGGCAACAAGGGCTATGTGCATAGCCAGAGAACTGCCTTCTGCCCACTTCTAAGGCTTTAACTTTTGAAATTGTTATTCACAATAAATACCCAGAAAATTGAATTATTCATGTTTTATTGAATGATGACTTAATATTTGTTCTTCACAGGCCTGACAGGTTTGCCAACATCAGAAATACTTGTTATATGAACGCAGCTCTGTGGACTCTTTCTAACTGTAAGTAGTGAGACCAACACAAGTTTCCTTCCTTCCTTCCTTCCTTCCTTCCTTCCTTCCTTCCTTCCTTCCTTCCTTCCTTCCTTTTCCTCTTCCTTCTCCTCCCTTCATCTTCTTCTCTTTTTCAAATAAAAACAGGATTTAAGTTTAATGCTAACATTTCCTAGCCAATATAGCTACTTTTAATTTGACTTGAAAAATACTTGAAATTTCACAGGATCATGAGAGCTTTGCAGTCAGTGTGTCTTTGTGGGCAAAGGGACTGAGGTCAGACATACTTAGAGGAAGAAATCTGAGATTATCTAAGCCATGTTCCTAAGTCAGCAAGTATGCGAATTTTTCATGAAACAAATTTTATCTGGTTACAAAAAAGGGTAATTTTCAGGATGAGAGAGCAGAGGGAGCTCTGTGAGTGCACTCCATCTTTCAAATGACAGAATTATACACAGCACACTGAAAGTCAAATCCGTACTCTTAGCAAATATAATCAAGTCAGGCTTACTTGTGTTTGCATATATGTAAACACATTTAGCACACTCAAGTAGTACACAGGAGATTTTAGCCACTGCCAAGTAGCTTTTTTGTAGCTCTACCTCTTCCCGCCCATAGGAGAGCAGCAATAGTTTTTTAATATTCTTGTAATTCATTGAACACATTTAGTCATTTGTCAAATGGTCTGATGTGGCCAATATAAACATATTGTAAAAAGCATTCCTCACTGAGGTAGAAAATAATGAGCTATTCAGGAACCCATTGTCCCTGTCTTTCTCATACATGTCACCCCATGGCCTCCTTGCTGTTGGGTGTGGTCACATGAGAAAGTTCTGGGTAGTGCCCTAGGAGCAGGAATGATATTCAGCATTGCTAGATGCTGCCCGTAAAACTCTCCCAGCTACTGAGCAGTGGCCATGTGTTCTTAGAAGTCGTTTATTCAATATGGCAGGTGGATGGCTATCATAACGCTTAGATGAGGCTATATGGAGCCCAAACTCCATGAACTTGGTTTTATCTACCCCTAAAATACATACTTACTCACACTGCTGTTGCAATGGCCAGAAATAAACTTTGGAAACTCTTATGTTTAGTTAATACATAGAGTGGAATGTCATAAATATATGGTGTTTGTGGCCAAGTAGAAGATCACAGAGAATTAATTTCAGAGACTAGGAATAGGGGGGTTCTGTACATGCAGGAGCAACATACTTGGTGTCCTAATTAGGGTTTGTATTGCCGTGATGGAACAACATGACCAAAAGCAAGCTGGGGGAAGAAATGGTTTATTCAGCGTACAGTTCCACATTATAGTCCATCACTGAGGTAAGTCAGGGCAAGAACTCAAACAGGGCGAGAACCTGGAGGCAGGAGCTGATGTTCAGGCCTTGGGAGGATACTGACTGCTTACTGCCTTGCTCCTCATGGCTGACTCAGCCCACTTTCGTATAGAATCCAGGAACATAGCCCAGGGATGAAACCACCCTCAAGGGGCTGGGCTCTCCCAATCACTAATTAGGAAAATGCGCTATAGCCAGGTATTATAGAGTCACTCTCTCAACTGAAGTTTGCTTCTTTCAGATGATTCTAGCTCGGGTCATGTTGTCATAAAGGTAGCCAGCACACTTGGTAAAACACTTGTTGCTGAAACCTGCAAGACTGAGCGAGTTAGAGCTTCCTGAACCTGTAACTCCATCAGCCAGAGCGCACTGTTCCTGGGGCTTGCAACCAGGTGAGCCCTGCCAACTCTCACCAGAAAAGGAGAAATAAGCAGCGCTTGCCTTCTTCCTTTTCGTGGGACCTCTTGTATTGTGCGTGTTTACGATGGAAGGACCACAAAAACAAAGGGTTGGATACCCGAGTGCCTGCTGGGGAAGAGCAAATCTCGCCCACTGGAAATGGGAGGTTGGCTTGGTTTCACTGAAATTTTTTTCATTTTATATGAAGTGGGAATAAAACAAATTAGAATCATTGCATAGTTTGGGGTTCTTTGTACAATACATATTATACACGTTACAAACACATTACATGATTTTTTTGTAAAAAAAAAACAAATTTAATCATTTTTCATATTTCATAAACACAATTATTGGCAACATCAGAGGAAATGATCTTGGTAACAAATACACTAAGTCAATAAGCATTTCATTGACAAGTCCCTACGGCAGGTGCAAGTGCTGGGAAGTGGGAAGGCAGCGGGAAGGCAGCGGGAAGGCAGCACTCAGGACCAAGTCCTAGCTCCCTCTGAGACACCTGCACTAAACTGCTGCTTTCTAATCTGGAGGCTGCCTTGTTCTTGTGTGTAAACTGAGGAGAACCTGCCCTACACTGTAGGGTTGTCATGACTACCTTGGGACCTGTCACACACGTCTAGGGGCAAGGCAGGCCCCCAGTGTGCCCTTTCTTGATCCCCTTGCCTAACCCTACCCAAAGTTAGAGTGTTAAAGAAACCTCGGAAAGCCTGTAGCTTACATCAGTCCTGAGACAGTTCTTGAGCATTTAATTAAATCCAAGATTTTAATCTGGCCCAGTGAACAGTAGGAAGCATGACATAAGCACAGATGAATAGAGCCCAGGCATTGATCTTCACAGTCTGTCTCAGCAAAAGTCTTTCTAGGTGTCATTTCCCTCTTATCTTCTGTCTCCTCTGCAATCCCTCAATTTCACCCCCTTTTGCCAGGTGCTGGGAGCCTGAAAGGCTGTAACAACAGACAATAGACCTAGTATTTTCCTGTCAGCTCACATTCCCCCAACTAGCACCAATCTAAAGGTGGAAGATCTCACCCCCTTTTAAGTTAACCTCGCTTTATCATGAGAAGAACTCTGGTAGACACAAGCAATAATGCTGGCAATACTTCCAATGTCAGACAAGCAGTCGGTAAAGTTCAAAGCACTCTCTCATCCGTCTTCTCTCTATATAGAAAGAAGCATGATCAAACAATGCCACCAGAAGTGGGATCTTGCAGCACTGAACCTCGGGGGCCAGGAAGATTGTGACAGTTTTGTTAGACTCATTAGTAAACTGACAGACATCTGAAAGAGCTGATGCTTGGTTCTTGGGCAAAGGTTCTTTCTTGAGAAGTCACGTTTCTCTGATGAGTTATCAGAATCAAAAGCCTCAGGCATGAGAGAGAAGCAGCAGTTACCAATAAAGAACAGCATTGCCAGAGGGCATTTTAAGCAAACTAATTAACTTCTATAGCTTTTCTTAAAACCCTGCTTTCTCTCCGGCACATATGTGCCCCAAATGAATCTGCTCGGGTCACAACCATGAGGCTGATTGTTCCAATACAATGAAAACAGCGTTCCTGGAGTTCTTTGTGATGAAATAATGCCCATGACAGATTCCAAGACCTGAATTCCAATGTGACAATCAATGTCTGGAACCCAGCGAGTGCCAACAATAGTTTTTGTCAGCATAAAGCAATGAAGGAAAGGCAGCAATTTTAACACAACAAATAACTGGCAGAATTCTGTGCTGTCTCCCACCACCTTGTGAGAGCAGAGCTACTATTTGCAAAACACTAATCAAGGACACACAATGTAATATATATACACATATAGATATATTTATACATATGTGTGTGAGAGTGTGTATACATATACATGCACGTATACATAATATGTTTTATCTTAGGACCTTCTTTTAGCATTCAGTACTATACTAAGACACAGGATTGTGGAAAATTTGAACTGACATGGAATTAGTTACGGACGGCATTGGCTGCAGTATGGACACTTATTGGCTAATCGAGTATAAAGAAGATAAAGATAAAATACACTTATTAGCTTTAGTACTTCTTGAGAACAAGTCTCACATAATCTACGCTGGTCCCAAACTATATAACCAAAGATGTTCCCCTTGCCTTTACCTCCTTAGTGCTGGGTTACAGGTGTTTGCACCACGGATGGAATCACGTGATACTAGAGGTCACAGTACGCTGGAGGTCACGTGACTCAGGGCCCCAGCTACGACCTTGGCCCTCTGCTTTTTAAAGAAGAAACATAAGTTCTCTGGGTCCTGCACATTGATTTAGAGAGAAGCCCTGTTTTTAAAACAGTCCAAATAGTACTTTGACTTTAAAATCTAAAGTGTAAGCAGTGATGGTCCAAGCCTGACTGTGACATTTAGGAGGGTGTCTGGTCATGCTTAGCCAGAAACTTTCTCTAACTCTCCCCAGCCCACTCAGGTGCACCCAAACTTTCGTTTCCTTCCCCAGTTCATCGTTTTCTTACCCATGACACAAAGTTGCTATGAGAATCGGTTGAGATTTTTAAAATACCCTGTGGAGTTTGGAAGTGTTAGGTGATCAAAGGGTTTTATTCCATGCCTTGACCGCAGCCACAAGAATAACTACAAAAGGCCCACAGCCTCAACAGCATCAGGTAACAGGAATTAATTTTCTGCCTTAGTAAAGTCGCATATTAAGCATTTCTACTGAAGAGGCCAGGAGTTCAGTCCATGAGGACATTCTCCTCAGAGAAAGCTTTAACTCCCAGAAGTCTCTAGAGTGCGAGCCCATTCCAATTGTTTGTTTATTAAAACAAGTTCTCCCATGAGACAGACAGGTGACCAGCCCACCACCATTTCATGTCAGTTATGAAAATAAAAGAAGAGAAGAGAAAAGAGAAGAGAAAAGAAAAGAAAGAAAAGAAAAAAGAAAAGAAAAGAAAAAAGAAAAGAGACGGTGTCTATGGGAGTGGCCAGAACAAATTACATGAGTGTGACATTCAGCCAAGCCAAGCCCTCATGGTTCAGAGCATGGTGGCACACTAGGTCACCAAAACAGAGAAAGGTGAGTGGCTTTTGCCATTGTATGCATGTAATGAAGACTTGAACTGCCACACAAGAGTTTAAGGAGAATTACTGTATACCCTACCCTTGTTTCTCAGTGGCTTCAGGTCTTTTATTTTAGTACTGAGACAGAAATTTCTGTTTTTCTCATTTTTCTTCTAAAAATTCATTTTTGACAATTTACATGAGTCAGCTGGGCCACATGAGTAGCTTTGTGAGTGCTAGGCATACTTTATAATTCTAAGTTGATAAAGAGATATTGTCTCATGCACATGTATAATAGGTTTTTATTAAAATTATTAATTTGGAGCTTTTCTCTTTCCTCTGGGTACTTTAGTGCACAAACAAACAAACAAAAATACTCGTGTGTGTGTGTGTGTGTGTGTGTGTGTGTGTGTGTGTGTGTATGCAGGCCGGAGGCAGAGGATTGCTGTCTTTCTCAATCACTCTCTACTTTGGTTTTTAAGATTGGCTCACTCAATTAGTGACCTACATGTCACCGATTTAGCCAGACTGGCTCTCCAGCAAGCCTGAGGTATTCTCCTGCCTCCGCCTCCCCAGCACTGAGACTATAGCCATGCACTCTCTTGCCTGTCTTCCACATGGATGCTGGGAGTGTAAACTCGGGTCCTCACGCTTACAAGACAAGAGCCACCTTCCTAATCTCCGGTTTTCACTTCTATAACTTCAATTCTTGATCACAGAAAATGGGCAGAAATAACCACTGCTGGTAGGAATTGGTGATCTTAGAAAAGTAAGCAGAACAGGAAGGGTCCCAGAGGGTCCACCCATTCACAGACACGCTCCTTTGATATGAACATGAATATTCCACACTCATAAACATAGCTTTGTGAGTGCTAGGCATAGTTTATAATTCTAAGTTGATAAAGAGATACAGGTACAACAGGTCAAAAGTTACTTAGGTGGAAAACTATACCACCTGAACCTCACGTTTATGCTTTCTTTTTTTTCTAATTTATTTTTTTAATTTATTTACATTTCAAAGGTTGTCCCCTTTCCCCGGTTTTGGTTTCCCCACCTCCCAGAAAATCCCTATCCCATCCTCCCTCCCCCTGCTTCTATGAAGATGTTCCTCCACCCACCAACCTACCCACCCCCTCCCCCCACTCGTGTCCCCTCCCCTCGATTCCCCTATGCTGGGACATTTATCCATCTTTCAAGGACTAAGGACCTCTCCTCCCATTGATGCCTAACAAGACAATCCTCTGCTCCATATGCAACTGGAGCCGAGTGTTCTCCTTGGTTGTTGACTTAGTCCCTGAGAGCTTGGGGGCTGGGGGGCTGGTTGGTTAATATTGTTGTTCTTCCTATGAGGTTACAAACCTCTTCAGCTCCTTCAGTCCTTTCTCTAACTCCACCCTTGGGGACCCCGTGATCAGTCCATTGGTTGGCTGCAAGCATCTGCCTATGTATTTGTAAGGCTCTGGCAGGGCCTCTCAGGAGACAACTATATCAGGCTCCTTTCAGCAAGCCTTTCTTAAACGTTTAGAACTGGTTGTAAAAACAGCCCCAGAATGTGTATTTTCTTACCTTTTGTTGACTTAAAAAAACAAATCATCTATACAATGTAGCATAGGAATGCAAGAAATGGTTTTGAAACTGTGCCACATTTAAAGGTCTGCTGGAAACTTCTTGCCAAGCTTCTAAATTAGTAATAAGCCACTGTCTTCTTTGCCTCAGGTAGTACACAAAAATGTCATACAGCAAGGCAAACAGCTCTGTTCACTGCCTTTCTCGAGTGAGAAAAATACATGGAGAAAGGAGTGTGGGAGGTGCTTAGAAACAACGTTATTGTTGATCAGTTGTCAGGGAGAAGAATTCAACGTGAGTCAAAGCAACTACTGACATATTTGCACTACACCCTTTAGGTGAGCCACTGCCCTAAAAGCTCAAGAAGATTGTCCTTGAAGAATTACAAGGAAATTTCCATCATACTGTAGACAGCGAAATGAGGGGCAAGCAAGGAAGTGTACAGCCAGAAGGCAGCCTGGGGAGCAGCAGTGAGTTAGACCCACATGGGCCCTCAAGCGACTGGTCTTCCCTCAGTGTTTCCATAGGCCAGGCCTCAGCTTTGTACTGTGTGTGTGTGTGTGTGTGTGTGTGTGTGTGAGAGAGAGAGAGAGAGAGAGAGAGAGAGAGAGAGAGAGAGAGAGCATACTGAAGGACTGTCTACAACCATCTGACTGAGGAAAAACTCAAGGCTTAAAGGACAGCCAGGTGGTATCTTTTCCTCAATGTGTACATTGAGTTTGCCAAGAAAATCATAAAGGGAATGAGTGATTGTGAGTTACAGAATGTAGTTTAAGTTCTTGAAATCTCTTGAGATGGCCAATGAAAACAAGAAGAGTCAATACATTTGCCCATCAATTTACAACTTTGATCAGGAAGGTTTTAAATAAGAATGGGAGGGTGAAAACTTTGAAAATGGAGAAGTTACATTGGAAGTCTCATGATGACGGAGGTACCCAGGAATTTCCAGGACAAGCCATCTATAAAGGAGAGGGAGAAGCAAGGACTATAGTGTCAGATACCTAGAGCACAAAGCACAGCGAGCAGTAAGTTTAGGGTTCTAACACAGGACACATGTGTTTCCTTATTGAACCATTGCTTACAGAACGATGCGGGATAGGATAAGCTCTGGGCTTCATGGATGAAATGCAACACCCCAAACCTCTGCATCTATGACCCACAGTCTAGTGGGAGGCAGGTTAGAGGGTGGGACATTACAGTATCACAGTTTAGATGTGGGCAGAGGCTCGCATGTGTCACATAAGTCATAGATAAGGGACA